>NW_027186349.1:6824972-6933514 GCF_028583685.1 Petaurus breviceps papuanus
TAAGGCATTTCCTTTTCTTTTTTCTCCTCATTCCTGTAATAATTAGTGAATTTAAAAGAAAAAAAATTCTCTGGCTCTCTTCATGTACTCTCATCCCAATCCATCTCAACCTGACAGCATCCCTGTTCCAGGTCAACCCTGCCTACCCCTTCTATTCTACTCTCCAGATTTCCCATTCCACTGTGAATAAACTAATAAACTTCCTGTCATCATGAGCCTGACACAGAGACTTGTCACCCCTCTGATGACACTGCATCCTGAGTTTTGTTGATTTTTTTAAAAACCTGATCTTTCTCTTTTCCTTTTTTTATTGTTGCTTTAAAAGCATTATTTGTTATATGAGATGACTTCCTAGAAGAAGAGAGGAAGATGGATACTTGGAGGTATTTTGACAATGTAAAATTGAAAGACATTTATGCAATTTTAATTTTTAAAAAGTTATCCAGATTGGCCTCGCTGAAACCTGTAAATCTGTCCTTGTCCAACCACAAGTTTTAGACTTCTTTTACCTTTTATTTTCATCTATCTATCTATCTATCTATCTATCTATCTATCTATGTTCATATAAAATTTAGTATATATGAAATGATTTCTATATCTATATCTATTCTCACACACATATCTACATATATACATACACAGATAAATAAATATACCTTTACATTGTTATTAGAATTCCTTACCATCCTCAGTTTATGCTGACATTCTGAGATTTTTGGCCTTTAGGATTCTGATATTATTCTTAGAGTTCCAAACTTTCTTGTTATCCATCCTCAAACACTTGCCCTTGCTTTTGTTTTCAGTGCATGCCTTTGGGGGAAAAAAATCAAAATTGAGCAAGGAGTACTTTGTGAAGCTCAAGCATTCTTTAAAAAACTCAGTCCCCTCTTTCCTTCTTTACCTGAATTCTTTTGTTTTCTCTTCGTGTCTTTTTGCTTATTATTCTGGAGAACTTCCTATACCTCCTGGGATGACTTTCCCTACAGTATACCAAATTCTTTTTTTTTAATCATCTGAAATCTTCTATCCCAAAATTATTGGCTATTGTTCTAAGTTGTGTGCATCACTATCTTTCTCCCACACACTTTCCTTCACCCCCACTCACCACATTAGACTACAATCATTCCCACTTCATCACCGTGATGTTTCTTGTTGCTTATAATCAGGTCAAGAATAGACATTTTCTTTGCGGGGGTGGGGTACTAGAGAAAGAAGGGGGCGGTAGGGAGAGGGGGAGGGGAAGGCAAGGGAAGGTAGGGGAGAGGAAAGAGAGAATCAATGTGTGTGATACATTTCTTGAACTCATAATCTATTTCATCCCTCTGATTCAGTTGCTCTATGTAAGGCAATAACATTATTAGTTAAATGTCTACATCTATTGTTCTCCACCATACTGATCTATTATTCCAAGATTTCCCTTTCTTTTCAGTGTTACATTAGACCCACAAATCCCTTGCCATTGGCAAGGATACATACCCCTTTGCCCTTTCATACCCTTTTCTTCTTTGATTTCATCTTCAAGACTTTCTTCCATTTTTAAAAAGAAACATTTCATTCTTCCTGATAACCGGGATAGTGAAGAGGCTCTTCTTATCCCCTTTTGTGAGACCAAGCTGCATTCTAATCAATAAGAATAATAACTTTCCTTTAGTAGAAAGATAGTGTTCCTTATATGCAGTCACTGAAAAACTTCCCCTGCTTTCTCTACTTGCTAGAAATAGAAAGTCACAATTATATTGTTCTTGGAGAAATCCTCATCAATTTGTAATTCCTCCCATTTGTATAAATTTTTCATGAAAATAATTTGCATGTGTTGGAGGGATACACAATGAAAAAATGAGAATGAAAGATCCATTTTTTTCCTCCAGATAATTTCAATAGGAGAGAACATTATCACAGTCACATAAAAGATTGAAAAGGGTATAGAACACAGTATTCTCACTATATTTGTTCATTACATGCAGACACAGATAGACAGACAGACAGACACACACACACATTACACACCATTTGGTGTGTAATTACATTTTGGCTCAAAAGACCAAACTGAAAATTTAGAAGTAATCTTGTTACATTTTTGTATTCTCCTGTCATTTTAGAATACTTCTATTGTCGAATTTATTGCATTCTATATTGTATTACAGCTATTTGTGTACAGATATTATCTCATGAGTAAAATTTAAAGTCTTTGAAGGCAGAAGAATAGATTTTAATCATTTTCAAATCAAGACACATACACACAAACATGTATGTGTGTATGCATTTATGCATTTATATATGTATGTACATGTGTATCAAAGCAAGTAGAGCACAGGACCTAGAGTCAAAAGGCCCTGAGTTCAAATCCATCCTCAAACACTTACTAGATGTGTGACCTCTTATCTTATGTTTGCCTCAGTTTGATCAAATATAAAATGAAGATAACACCTACTCATAGTGGTATCATGTCAAATGAGATATTTTAAAACACTTAGCATAGTGCCTGGCATATGGTAGGTATTATATGAATGTTTATTCCCTTTTATGCATGATAGGTGCTGAATTCTAGTTTGCTGCATCTGGCTAAAGGAATCACGGAGAAGGATATTACAATAGATGATATAAAATGCACAAGGGTTCATAAATAATCATATATGTTTATATACATACATACATATATATACACACACACACACACACATACACACGTTGCTTTATTTGTCCTCCCTGTTACTTAGAAGAAAGAGGTCTTGAAAGTACAAAACAGTCCAAGTATAAAATTTAGGTATCTGAAGTCAAATTCATTGAGATGAAATGTTGGAGCTTAGTTTTCTAGTCCTTTATATCAAACAGAAAGGAACCTGGCTGCTGAAAATTGGGAAACAAAGTACTTTCAGTTCAGAGCCCAACCTTTTCCTATGTACACTGTCTCTTACTTTGGACCACTGATGGTCCCTGCTAGCATAGATATTAAGAAGAGGGACAGATGCTTTGATCTTTCCTTGTTGTGCTTATTTATCTGATTTAGGATGTCTCTAACACTTCTAAAATCTGGACATAAGGAGCTCATTGGGCTAAAGCTAACAGATATTGGCCCTGGATCTGAGAAAGGGCAGTCTTCATCTGCTCAAGATAGTAGAAGACCCATTAATCTGTGAACTCAAAGATATATCAATCAATAAGGGCTGATGAAGACAAAAAATCAGTCTATGGAATTTAAGATTAATGATAAAAGATGATCCATGGAACTATTTTTTAAGTCCACCATAAAAATGGTATCTGGAGCAAAAGACATGCTTGTATATGTGTGTGTAAATATTTATGTGTTTGTATATATACATGCACATGTACATATTTATATGACTATTGTATATATGTATGTATTATGTATATAATTATGCATATATTTGTATACATGTACATAATGCCAATTCTTGCCTGGTTTGTCAATATATTTCTTTCTTTATGATCTGTTAAAATAATCTAGCTCCAAAGGATTATGGAAGCGATGATTCCTTTTGATTAGAAACATGTTTTATTAGCAGTTACTGAAATTAGAAGAAATTTTCTATAGATGTAATTCTTTAGTACAAGATTTATGGAATTTTACCTAATTTTAGTAACTTAGAGTAAAACAGTTTTCTAATAAAAAAGAAGGCAGTAATGCCTCCTTTGTGCACCAGATCCAGACTCTTTTAATTGAAAGTAAAAAAAAATCCCACAAAAGTCCATTAATAAAATAAATCAGACCATTACTGAGATTTTATTTTATTTTTTTGTGTTCTAGGGGTAGAATCGAGTAGGGATATGACTTGCTTTCATATTGTTCTGAAAAAATTAACTTTTCTTATGCAAAATGTAAATTCAAGACACACACAAACACACACACACATTTAAATATCACTGGTTGTTGCTGAAGGTATTCTTATCAGGGTTTCAATCTGACTGTTTTGGAAAGCAGGAATAGAACTGATTCCCTTAACTGTTTGTCTTAGAGATCAGGGAAACTATTGCCAACCATCCTCTCATGGACATTATCTGAAGCAAATGAAAATTTAATGGAAGAAAAATAAGAAAAAAAAGCAGGTCATCTTTTACTCTTTACTACCATTTTTAAGAAAGGAAGTGTGGTGAGCTATGGGAAGGTAGGGGATAATTTTGAAAGAAAGTACAGCCTGTAGTTATTAATATTATAGTAATTATTAATATTACATTATTTGTTGTTATATTGTATAAAATATTACGTTTTGTTTTATGTATGTGAAATCTGTATCCATAAAGTGTAATGACAGACAAATTAAAAAAAATAATCTTAGGAAAAGGACAAACTTAAAAAGTACCTCTCATTAATCAATATTAACTGTAGAACAAAGATCAAAATGGAGAGCAGTGGATGATTGATCTTTAAAACAAATATAAACAGCAACTTAATAAATTTGCAAAATGTTTTTGTTTCAATTTTGTTCTTGGGGAGGAAAGGAAGGAATACTTTTTTAAAATTACATTATAATTTTGCTTTATATTTGGAAGAAATAGCAAGTTGTGCATAGTAGATTTGCATTTTCATGTACAATCATATTTTTGTACTGTGCTATGGAAACATATCTTTTAACCCATAAATTAAAAATTAAATTAAAGATATTTTTTTAAATATGTCTATAATACTCTTTAAAATATCCTCAGATAATCTATAAATGTTTTCTAAATCAGATGTGAGGAAATCTATTTTGACAGTTGGGGGGGGGAGGCGGCGGCATTTAATAGTATTTTCTCCCAATTACATGTCGAGACATTTTTTATCATTCATTTTACAAGATTTTTGAGTTCTAATTTTCCCCCTCCCCCTCCTTCCCTGTTCTGACAATGACAGGTGATTTGATATAGGTAATACATGCACTATCATAGAAAGCATATTTCCATATAAGTCATAAATATGAAAGAAGAAACAGATAAAAAGAGCACGAAAAAGAATAAAGTGAGTGAAAAAATGTTTTGATCTGCATTCAAAGTCCATTATTTCTTTACATGGATGTGGATAGCATTTTCCTTGGATCATTGTGCTGCTGAGAAGAGCTGAGTCATTTATAGTCATTCATTACACAATGTTGCTGATGCTGTGTACAATATTTTCCTGGTTCTGCTCATTTCACTTTGTATCAGTTCATCCAAGTCTTTTCAGGTTTTTCTGAAATATGCTTATTTATTAATTCTTATCACATGATAGTATTCCATTGCATTCATATACCACAGCTTGTTCAACTATTCCTCAACTGATGGCTATCCCCCCAATTTCCAATATTTTGTCACCATGAAAAGGGCTGCTGTAAATATTTTTGTACATGTAGATCCTCTTCTTTTTTTCAAAAATATTTCTTTGGCGATAAAGACCTTGTAACAGTATTTCTAGGTCAAAGGGAATGCATTATTCAAGTGTGTTCCTTGTAAACAATGTATTGTAGGATTCTGATTTTTGATCCACTTGGCTATCCTCTTTCATTTTATGGGAGAGTTCCTCCCATTCACTTCAACAGTTATGATTACTCTGTATTTCCCTGCATCCTGTTTTTCCTTCTGCTTATTCTCTTTCTCCTTTCACCTTTTCTCTCCTCATCACTGTTTTGTTTCTCTCTACCATTTCAGCCAATTTGCCCTCCCTTGTGTCACTTACTCCCCACCCTTTTTCTTAGTCTCTTCCCCTCCTACATCTCTGTAGGGTAAGATAAATTTCTATATTCAGCTGACTGTGTATATTAATCCCTCTTTGAACCATTAATGATGAAAATAAGGTTCAGGTGATGTCCATCACCCACCTTTCCACATTCCCCTACATTTTAATGGTTCTTTCTCACCTCTTCATGTGAAATGATTTATGCCAATATACCTCTGCCTTCCTTCTACACATAGTGTACTCATCTTTTTCAATCCCTTAATAATTTATATATATATATATACATATATATATTCTAGCTATACTATTAGTGATACAATTTTTAAGAATTCCCAGTATCCAGATATGTGCAAAATATTTATAGCAGCTCTTTTTTTACGGTGTCCAAGAACTGGAAATTGATTGGATGCCCATGAATTGGGGAATAGCTAAACAAGTTATGGTATATGAATGTAATGGAATACTATTATGCTATATTACTGTAGGTCCTGACTCTTTACCTGATACTTCACTGATGTTACCCTTAAGCCCAGAGAAGACCTGCAGGTCTGGTGCTGAGCTGAGGGGATAGTATAGGAGTTGGCTGGTGCTGCTGGAGGTAATAAGGATCTGATAACTTACCTGATACAGAGCTGGGTGTCCTGAGCTGGTGTCGGGCATCTACTGAGTGTGGTGGTGTGTTTCTGTGTTTTCTTGGTACAAACTGCAGCATGTGACTATTGGGCCTCTAGAACTTGCCTGTGTGTCTGGGGTAATGCTGAAGCTAGTGCCAGTTCTCAGAATTGTTTTCTGTTCATCCCCCTGCCTTTGCTGAGGCACATGGAGGGTGCTAGTGTTGGTGTTTGCCTGATCCACTACACTGGAGCTCAGGATGTACCACTTGTTTGCTGAGATGGGGCTTTCTACTGACTTGTTGGAACTCTTCCTGACCTGGACTGTGCTCCACTTTTACCATAATGAAAAAGACCTTTCCTGGTGATCTTTCAAGTTTCTTGGCCATAAAATTGTTTTACCCTTTCTTTTTGATAGTTCTGTTTTTCCAGGATTTTTTGGAGCATTATTTTATGGTTGTTTGGATGTGAACATGGGAGAGTTAAGGCAATTTACTTCTTACTCCACCATCTTGGCTCCTGAAAGTCTTGACCTCTCTTTAGTACTTTTAAAAAGTCTCAAATGTAATCTTTATTGTCAGTATGATGCTAAAAATTGCAGAACATGCTATTTAATTGATCATCTTTCACTGTGTCTGTCTTCCATTTGAATAACTATTATTTCCCTGTCCAGGTGAAGTGAACATGTGTGTACCAAGATGGACAACAAATTCCTTTGTTGAAAAGTAGTCCCAGATTAGAAAAAAACTGGAGAGACATTGCTATTCTTATCTATACTCATAATTTTAAGTGATAGTAATGAAATTGTTTGCATTAATAAAAATGGAAAGTAGTCTTAAATATGTAAGTAACAAGCTCAATTTAAAAAAAAAGGATTTGTGGAACATACAGAAAACTAGTGAAAAAAGTTTCATTGTCAATGATTGACAGCATCTGAAATTTGGGTGAATACTTCCAATTTCTAACTTGCTTGTAAAGTTCTGGGATTGAAGCAAATACTTACCATTTGATACTGAAAATAAAAGATGTCATCCCCCAAAAAACCTCTAACTCACCAAAACAGAACCTGAGTTGCTTTATAAACCAATAAAATGCCCCATTTCACAGAGAATCATTTTCAAACGATTACATTGCCTTTTGTGTAAGATCTCATACTAGTATTGACAATACCTAATCTACAAAAATTTATTTGTGTATTTCAGTATACATCACAGTAATTTTCAAAGTTGGAACTCACACTATTTATATGGATATGTCATTTAAATATAAGTTGTTTGTCCACAAGTAGATTCAAATCATTTAAAAATGAAAGAAAAAACAAACTAAAGGCTCTCAAATATTTTCTCACCTTTAACTAATACTGAGTAGTTATGCCTTACAGACTATGGATCTTTCTTAGAGGAATATCAGTAAATACTAGTTTGTAAGTGCTAAAGAATGAAGAAAGATAAAATTTGTCTATAAATGTGCTATTGCAAAAGTGTGAGAGATCACTATAAAGAATCCCCCCTGCCCTTCAAAACTATAAATAATGAAAGTTATACCAAGCAGGCTTTGATTGTTTGAAGTAAAAACCATAAATTCAATTCTCAGACCCCCAGATTAGATAGAAGACAGGATGGTATGCAGCTGAGTAGAGAAGCCCTCCAGTTGTTGTTGTTCATATAATAGTGGAGGAATCTGTCTTCAGGAAGTGATAAATGAATGACTCCACAGGAAAATGGTTGTATACTCTATTGATGATCAGGAGAATCTGTATGAGTGTAAACTTCAAGACATGACTGCATCATTACTACTTTATATTGGAAACGATGTGTAGTTTCTTTTTAAAATAAGAGTTAAAAATGAATCTTTTATTATGTGTATTTCCAGAAATGGAAAATTGAATTAAAATCAAAGAGTTTCCTTTAACGTCTTTTATAAACTAGTTAATGGAATGGGTAACTCATATTTCTTAACTTTTAAAATAATAAAATAAATATCTAATTAATGTGTTAAAGAATAAGAAATTAAAAGAATCTTTTTGTTCCTTTGACTTTTAATTAATTAATGGAAGCTAATTCCCACATCTAGTTTAACAATCCTACTTCTATGTTAAGGCATTGGAAACCTCATGTCACAGCTGACATCATAAGCTTTATACTTGTATTAAAATCAAATAAATATATACATAACTTTAACTTCACACTTTTTGACTAATTGCCTTTCCGAACATTCCCAAGGAAAAGCTCTGATTATAGAAGAATCTCTCAACATAATAAAGATGCATACAAATAATTCCAAATTCAAACATAAAAGTTCCCTTACACAGTATTTTTAATGTGTTTAGAATTTTTAAAAGTCTATGATATTTTTAACATGTGCCAGACCTGGAAGATAAAGTATCTTTCTGTGTCACAAATCATTAGATCTTAACTTATGACCTGTCTTCATTGTGATTATCCTACACTCCTAATTTCAAGAGATTCTACTTCTAATTTTCTGTCTCCCTTCATATAACCATCAATTCTAGTAGATAATGATAGATTGCTGTTTCATTTTAAGCATGTTTGATAAGTGACACAAAGAAAGGCAAAACAATCTCTAATATTGAGGAACTCATAGTCTAATGGTAGTCCACTTGTGGTTCATTCAACTATACTTTCTGTGATTGAGGTGTTTAAGTTCTCTATTTCATCACTTGGTAACTTGGGTATATTTTTTGGAGATATTATATCAATCAATAAGGACTACTGGTCTTGCTAACATAGGCTTCTGTATAGTAAGTTCTGAAAATTATAGTTTCTGTTACTATTATGCCTTACTTTTCCGAAACTTACTTTTTCTTTTTTTGTAACATTAAAACTATATCAATTTTATTAGTCTTTTCAAATAACTAGACTTTAGTTTTCTTTATGAATTCTATAGCCTTTACTTTCCTTTTTAATCTCTTGTTTCTTTGTTCTTTGAACAATTCATTATTCAGATTGTAACGATTGTCTGCATTTATCTCTGTAACTTTTGCTTGTGTTATACATACTATACTAATTCCATTTTATTTCAATGAAGTCAATGAAGAATGTGATTAATATGTCTGCTTTTTAAAATTATAAATTATTTGTGCCTGTGGATGTATTTTTGTAAAAAAAATACTATAGAAAGACAAACCTGTCTATTATTAAAAACTCATACTCAGAAGATATTGTAAGTCCTTCATATCAAATTCTTCAAGATTTTACCAATTTCTACAACTTTGCTTTTCTTTGTCTTTCTGTTATATCTGTTGAACCCTTAGAGAGGCACATTAAAGTCTTCATAAATTTTTGTGTTACTCTTTATGTGTTTTTGAATTTCAGTTAACTTTTAATTTGTCAATTTAAACATTATGCCATTTGGAGCATACCCATTCAGGACTGATTTTGTATCATTTTCTATGAATCCTTTAAGCATAATACAATGTTTCAGTTTATCTTTTCACAATAAAGTTTTACTTAAGCCTCTTCCCATTTCCTTATTGCAACTGCTTTTCCTTTTTAAAAAATCATTTAATGCATAGTAAATGTTGTTACATATTATGCTTAATCCTTAGAGTTATCATTTCATGAAGAAAGCATTGTTGAATGAAAACTATAACACATATGGAATTCACTGTATCCAAGTAATGAGTCCTTTTCTTCTGACCTATGCTGTGATCATTCCCCATTATGGAGGATGCTCTGTCCTTTTGCTGATTCAATTTCTCTCTTACCAATCTAGTTGTTGGCTGTACTTGGAGACACAAATGGCACCTTTCTTAGGTGACATGAAATCATTTACCCTATGGTCTTTTGAGAGGTTAAGCTCCCATTCTTCCTTTTACAACTCCTTCCCATTACCATTACTTACCACTTTGATGTTCCCCTAAAAATTTGGGGGATAATAATAGAACCTATTTCCCAGAGTTGTTATGATGATAAAAGGAGGTAATATTTGAAAGGCCTTATGCAAACTAAAGCATCATATAAATGTTAACTATATTTATTATAAGTGATAACAATTTAGCCCTGGAATATTAATTCTGCTTTTCCACTTTCCTTTTAGCTAACTGTTTATCTCATTAAATCTTTAGGCCATTGTTCTTATCCCATATGATTCCTTTTTCTTCTTCCTTTTCCTCCTCAGTTCAATAACCTACATGTGTATATAGGCATGTGTGTATATATGCATATATACATATAAACACAGGCTTATGCATGCATATACATATATGGATATGCATGTAAATTCATGGCTATATATACCCATATACATGTATATCAGTTTATATACCCATGTATGTATCTTCACATGAAAGAATTGACATAAATGAAATAAACTTTTGTATTAATCATACATATTTACTATATGCTTTTGTTGTATGAGAATGTCTGGAAATTTTATTATTTTTTTCTTTTTTTCTCAGAGAGACCTAAAATGACACACTTTTATTGGTGAGCCATTATTATTTCTCAAAATTAGAATCAGATTTATAGAATATTGTTTTGAATCCGACTTGAACTCTTTTGTTTTTTAGAATTTACATTGTCTTGCTTCCTCCAGTTTCTTATGATGAGGAAGAACTCTGGGTTTAATAGTTGGCACTCCCTCACATTTGAAGGCCTTTCTCCAGTCAGCAAATTTTGTCATTTGTTCTTTAATTCATGGGATTTTACTACCATATGCTTTCAAGTCGCATGTTTTATTTCTGATTTTACTTTCTCTCCAACACACATCCTCTCCTTCCCCCTGTTCATCCTCCAGAAGCAGTGCTTGAGCCACACTCTCATCAGAATTGGTTCAGAGAAAAGAATGTATACATATACATATATGTATGTATGCACACAAATACATAAACACACATTTATACATATATACGTATATGTGTGTGTATATATGGGGGAGGGAATGTATATATACACATACATACACGGAGTTGGGGTTAGAAATTTAGCTTACTCTAAAGGGAAATAGGAGGAGAAGGAGATAAGAGATATGGGGAATGAGGAGGTGTTATAAGGGGTAGGGTAATTGAAGGAGGCAATGGTTGGAAGCAAGAAAGACTTTTGAAGAGGGATGGGCTTAAAAAGAGAGACAGAAGGATATACAGAGGAAAATGGCATGGAGAAAAATGCTCCGTTAGTGATTATTGCAATGAATGACAATGGGATGATCTAACCCATAGAATGGAAATGGATAGCAGAATGCATTGGAAATAACAATCCAACAATATATTTAGATAGAAAGACACAAACAGAGTTGAAGTGAGTGACTGGAGCAGAGTCTATTGTGATTCAGGTGAAGTGAAGAGAAGAGGGATAGCAACCATGATCTTAGAGAAAACAAAAGCAAAAAAAATAAACCTAATTGAAAGTGATATTTAGGGATGCCACATTTTGATTTTTTTAAATAGCATAAATAATAAAATAACATAAAAAATTTGCTTTGTTTCTCCAAAGGCCTTATTTCTCAAATATAGAGAACTTAGTCAATTTTGTAGGAATATGAATCATATTCCTTCAATGTAAAAATGGTCAAAGGATACAAATAGGCAGTTTTCAGAAGAAAACAAAGCTATATGTAGTCATATGAAAAACATTATTTAAATCATTATTGATTAGAGAAAGAAAATTAAAACAACTCTTAGGTACCACTTCATACCTATTAAAATGAAAAATGCTAGAGTCAAATAGGTACATTAATGAATTGTTGATGGAGTAGTGAATTAGTCTAACCACTCTGGCAGACAATCTGGAATTATGCACAAAGAGCTATAACACAGGGCATACCCTATAATATAGCAATACCACTATTAGGTCTGTACCCCAAAGAGATAAAAGAAAAAAGAAAAGCATGTATATGTACAAACCGTATTTATAGCAGCTCTTTTTGTAGTGACAAGGAATCGGAAAGTGACAGGATGCTCATCAGCTGGGGAATGGATAAACAAGTTGTGGCATAGGACTTTGTTGAAATACTATTGTTATAAGAAATTACAAGGGCAGTGGTTTCAGGAAAAATAAAAGTCAGATCTATATGAACTAATGCAAAATAAAGTGAGAAGAGCTGGGTAATCATTGTGCACAGTAACAGCAAGGTTATAATGATGATCAACTGTGAAAGACGACCTCTCGATCAATCCTTTGATCCAAGATATTTCTACTTATTTTTTTTTTTTGCTATGTTCTGATCCTTTTTCTACTTGTAAGCTTCATTTTTAATCATGGTTTCCGTTTTGAATTTCAGTCTACCAGATTTTTCTATTGAATTACCAACCTATTGTGTCTGATCCTGCCCCCCTCCATAATCAAAGATATTTAAAAAAAATTTTTACAGTTATATCTGGCATGAATTCTTATGGGATTGGTTCCAACAGCTCAGGTTCCTTGCCATTGATTTTCACAAAGTGAAGCTCTCTGGGTGGAGCAGGCTGGTGTTGTAGTTGAACCCAAGTGCTTTTTTCCTTTTCTAATTTTTTTCTGATCATTTTCCTTTACTCACTTCAGGAAGCTATCTCTGTTCTTAGGATACTTAATATGCTCAATATGCACATTAATTCTCTTGGATAGAAACTTGCCTTTAACCTGTTTATTTAAAACAATGCCTACAGAATATTAAGTAACATTACAGACCTGTCCAGTCTTGCCATGATAACATTTGTGGGATGTTCCTTCCTGAACTGTATCCATATCCTCAATATCTTCAGTATCAGCTTTCTTGTATATTCACATATACATAGTCAAATGGAAAATATCATGTCTTCAAAAGGGCTAGAAACATGTATTGTGTCCCATTTCTTTTTCCTTTTGTGTTCATTATTTTGGCAACTCACTGGAATATGGTGGAGCCAGCAGAAAATTATTTTTTCTGATTTTAAATCATACTCTGGTACTTCCTTTTTCACTATTTCACTGACTGTACCAGTTAATTTATCATCAGCCTTCTTTTGAGGATTGTAAAGACCTGACTCTGCAATCTGTCCGAATAAAATATGAGAGCAGAGTACTGGATCCCCCTGGCTTTTCTAACCCCTTTCCCACACACATGGAAGATCTTCCCCAATTATTCAATGGCTCTGTGCTATACTCTGACCCACTGACATCTTATGGTTTCCCTCCTCCATTTGCTATCCCTTTAATTCAGATGGTTATGCAGAAGTCAACATCTACTCCTTATGAAATGAGAGGTTGAATCATAGTTATGTGGACACAAAAATTAGAACCCTTCCATGTGTAACCTGAGATATAACCCTATATACTTATGTATTCTCACTGTACCCAGAAGGTTGAATTGGGTGAGAGTAGGGGCTGTGGTGGTGCGCAGAGGGCTATTCAATGAAAGTTCTTAGCACTGAAATGTTAAGATATTCTTTCAAGAGGTTTTCTTTTTTTTCTTCTTACATTGTGTGGTGCTTCTGCTTATTGTATGGATTCATCTTTAGTTACTTTTTAAAGCATTTTTTTCTATTTTGGGGTTGGAAAAGTTTATTGAAAAATAGTGAGCTATCATACTGAGGATGGCATTTATGCCAAAGGTCTAAATGCTTGGATTGTTATCACAGTAAATAATGTTGTCCCTAATGTAACAGTTAATCCAACAAGAATCTTCTTTTATAACATATATATTTTGAAACAAGTATGAGACAAGTGTGAAACAAATTGCTCACAAACCACAGCTGTTGATGCACACTGTATATTGGAAACATCTACAATGCATGCATGAAAGGTATAAAAACTTAGATGAAATTGTTATATAATAATAAAATTTATCAAAAACATAAATGTGTATGAAAGGTAACATTCTCAAGATGTATCACTGCAGAATATAATTATAAATGACAAAATATATCATCTATTAAACTATCAAGAGATACAGTATAAAGTTTTTTGATAAATTTATAGGAACCCCAGGAAAAATGTATCAACTAAAGACAAGTGAAATGAGAAGAATTTGGAATAAAAATTATAAAGAAACAACAATATTATGAACTCACAACTTTAAAAGACATAAGAACGCTGATCACTGTGATGGTCAATCAAAATTCCAGAAAATCAGAGATGAATTATTCTACTCAAGGAATGAAACAGAATTTTCAACATTACCAGTTTTGGAATTTGTCTTACTTGAATATATATTCCTTAAAAGAGCTGTGGTTTCTTCTTCTTAATATGGTGGGGAGGGAAAATAGTTCTGGTTAATTGGTTTAAAAATAATATTATACATAAAATCTGGAGTATCTACATATTCATTGTGTTTTTTTATGTCCATGCACCACATTTATCACAAAATGCCCATCTTATTTTCTAAATCAAAATTCCTACTTTATTTCTCCTTGTTCTTTATATTCCCCTTCAAATGTTAGCATCTCAGATTCTTTTTGTCTCTTTTTTCATTTTAAATTTATTTATTTTTAGTTTACAACATTCAGTTCCACAAGTTTTTGAATTCCAAATTCCACTCCCCCCCTTTCTCTCTCCCCCCCAACCCAAGGTAGCATGCAATCTGATATGGGTTCTACATATATTTTCACATTAAACATTAGTCAAGTTGCAAAGAAGAATTATAATCAATAGAATGAACCACAAGAAAGAAGAAATAAAACAAAACAAAAAAGAGAGAAATCAAATTGTTTTAATCTGAATTAAATTCTGCAATTCTTTCTCTGAATGTGGATAGCCGTTCCCATCGTGAGTCTTTTGGAGTTGTCTTATAACCTTGCATTGCTGAAAAGAGCAATATAATAATATTATATATATATATATATTTACAAAATGTATATTATATATATAATAAAATATAAAAGTTAGACATCACAGATATGATGTGTCTGCTATTGTGTACAAAGCTCTTCTTGCCAACCAAATACTTGACTTTTGAGCTCTTTGCGATGGTAGAACTCTGCTTCCAGAGTGGAGAGTGTTTTGTCTCAAATTTCTGGGGTTTTGTGCAGCTGTTGTCAGAGTTTCTTCTAGTCACCTGCCTCAGACCTGTGAGGAGGAGGACTACCTCTTCACAGTCTCAACAAGCGCTGCCATGCCAGCACTCCTAACCCCAGGACAACCACCCAAGACTGCAACCCAGATCTAAGCAGGGCAAAACCAGAGAATCCTGCCTCAGTACCAACAGAGAGATTCCTGCAATGGCCATCTGGTCAGTCCCTTGGCTCCACCACTATCTATGGGCCTGGAAGTCTCCAAGCAGCTGCCACAGGCAGCAGCGGCTGCAGAAGGCCACCACCTTTGCTGCCCTGGGATCAAGGGCTAGACCACACTCTCCTCTCACCAAGTTCCAACAGTTTCCCCACTGACTTTTTACTTTCTTTTTGGTGTTTATGGGTTGAGAAGTCAGGAAACCACCACAGCTGTGAGTTATTCAATCTCCTGAGCTCTGTTCCAGCCAGTTTGTGTGGCCAGTCTGTGCTGGCAGGACTGGACTCCACTCCAAGCCCTGTGCAATAGACCCTTCCTATTGGCCTGCTAGGCTGTTTTGAGCAGTAAATTTCTTTCACTCTGTCACTTTTGGGGTTCTGTACTTCTAAAATGTGTTTAGAGTATTTTTTACAGGTATTTGAGGTAACTGGAGATGATGCTTAAGTAAGTTCCTGCTTTTACTCCACCAACTTAGCCACTTGGTCCTATTTTTTCATTCTTTAGATTTTGTTTGACTGATTCTTAATGCCTCATAGAGTAATTAGCTTTAACTTGTCTAAGTCTAATTTTGGACAATTTTTTTTCAGTTAGTCTTCATACCTCCTTTTCCATTTGGCCAATTTTTACTTTTAACGCTTTATTTTCTCCACTTAGCTTTCACACCTTCTTTTCAATTTGGTAAATTTAACTTTAAATTTTTTTTACTCCCAATCTGCTCTCTCCTATATCCTCCTCCATGCCCCCTCCAACATTCCAGTAGGGAAAGATGGATCTCTATACCCAGTGCCTGTATATTTTATTTCCCAGTTGCATGTAGAAAATAATAATAATATTTTTTGAAACATTTGATTTTACAATTCCAGATTCTTTCCCTTACTCCCTCATCACCCATCCTTACTGCGAAGACAAGTAATTCAATATTAGCTGTACATATGTAGCTATGCAAAAAATTTCCATAGTGGATATATTGCGAAATATTCACTATATTTCCTTCCATCCCATCCTGCTCCCCAATTGTTCTATTCTCTATTTTAACCCTGTCCCTTTTCAGAAGTGTGTGCTTACAACTTCCCTCCCCCCACAACATGACATTCCTTCCATCACCCCCCATCTCATCCCTTTTCTCCTACTCTCCTGTATGGTGAGATATCCTATTTAGTGTATATGTCATTCCCTCCCCAAGCCAAATTCAATGAGACTAAGGTTGACCCATTCCCTTTTACCTTCCTGTTCTTCCCGTCCACTGTAACAGTTTTCCCTTCCCTCTTCTCAATGGTATAATTTACCCCATTCTGCCTCTCCCCATCTCCTCTCCTTATATTCCTCTCTCACCTCTCAATTTCACCTTTTAAGTATCATCCCTTCCTATTCAACTGGTCCTGTGCCCTCTGTCTATGTATTCCTGTGCACACATATACAGACATTCACATATGTATTCATATGCCCATGTATTCTCCTATATAGACATATGTATGTATGTGTGTATACACACACACACATACATACATTTGTATTTCCTTCAACTATTCTCATACTGAGAAAATTTTCATAAATTACAACTATCATTTTTTCCATGTAGGAATGTAAATAGTTCAAATTTGATAAACTCCTTATGATTTCTTTTTCCTGTTTACCTTCTCATTCCTCTCTTGCTTCTTGTATCTGAATGTAAAATTTCCTATTCAATTCTGTTTTTTCATCAAGAATTCTAGAAAGTCCTCTATTTCATTAAATGACCATATTTTCCCCTGAAACATCGTGATCAGTTTTGCTGGGTAGGTGATTCTTGGTTTTAATGTAGCTACTTTGACCTCTGGAATATCATATTCCAAGCCTTTCCATCCCTCAATGTAGAAGCTGCCAGACCCTGTGTTGTCCTGATTGTATTTCCACAATATTCAAGTTTTTTCTTCTTGTCTGCTTGTAATATTTTCTCCTTGATCAGGGAACTCTGGAACCTGGCTATAATATTTGTAGGAGTTTTTTTTTTGGGGGGGGATGTTTTTCAAGAGATGATAGGTGGATTCTTTCATCCTCTATTTTGCCAACTGGTTCTAAAATAGCAGGGCAATTTTCCTCAAAAATTCCTTGAAGGATGATTTCTAGATTCTTTTGCTGATCGTGGCTTTCAGGTATCCAATAATTTATAAATTATCTCTCCTTGATATATTTTCCAGGTCAGTGGTTTTCCCAAGGAGATATTTCATATTGCCTTCTATTTTTTCATTCTTTTGGATCTGTTTAATAGCATCTTGATTTTTCATGAAGTCACAAGCTTCCATTTGGTCCAGTCTAGTTCTGAAGGAATTATTCTCTTCTGTGAGCTTTGGAGATTCTTTTTCCATCTGACAAATTCAGCTTTTTAAGGCATTCTTCTCCTCATTGGCTTTTTGAGCCTTTTTTGCCAATTGAGTTAGTCTATTTTTTAAGGTATTATTTTCTTCAGTCAGATTGTTGACTCTCTTTTCATGATTTTCTGGCATCATTCTCATTTCTCTTCCCAATTTTTCCTCCACTTGTCTTATCTGGTTTTCAGAATCCATCTTAAGCTCCTTTTTGGCCTGTAACCAGTTCATATTTTTCTTGGAAGCTTTTGGTGCAGGAGTTTGGACTTTGTCGACTTCCTCCTGTTCCATGCTTGGATCCTTTTTGTCCCCAAAAAAGGAATCCAGAGTCAGACTGCTCTGCTTCCTTTTCTTCCTTTCCTTTCTTCCTTCCTTTCCATATTGCCATTCAAATACTTGACTTTTTAGCTTTTTGCCACAGTAGAACTCTGCTACCAGAGAGGAAAGCTTTGTCCCAAATTGCTGGGGTTTTCTCAACTGCTGGAAGTATTAGTTGGGTGCCCTCTCTGAAGCCTCTACATTCTCTGGCTCACTGGTCACACACCCCAGGACCTCTACCCCAGACAGTGATCCAGATTCAAGTAAAGCACAACAACCCATCAGGCTGGTCGCTTGGTCTCCCTACAATGTACAGGCCAGGAGCTCTGAAACAGCCACTAGGTGGTGGCTGCACAACACCAGTGCTTCAGACACTTCTCGCCACAGGTGCAGATGTTGGACCACACTCCAGTCTCCCTGTTCTCAAAATCCACTGACCTCTCACTTTGTCTCTGTCATTTCTGGGTTGATAATTCTGGAAACCACCACAGCTGCTGGTGATCTACTCTCCTGGATTCCCTCTAGGTTGGGGCACCCTGGGGCAAAAACCACAGACTCACAGGGCTGGGTTTGGCTCCCAGTGTGCTGTCATCTGACCCTTCCTGCCAGACTGCCAGGCTGTCTTCAGCAGGAAGTTTATTTCTCTCTGTCATATTGTGGGGTCTGTAGCCCTAAATTTGGATAGATTAATTTAAAAGGTATTTGAGATGGTTATGGGAGAAGGACAGGGAGTCTTCGTGCTTCTATGCTGCCATCTTGCATCTTCCCCCCAATTTAACTTATTAAGTTCTTTTCAGTGGATTTTTTTTTCCATTTTGCCAATTGTATTTTAATTTGTATTGGTCAATTTTAAATTGTATTGGTGAATTTTTCTTCTACCTCTATAATTTGACTTTTAAAATTCTTCTTGAGGTCTTCCAAGAATGCTTTTTGGGCTTGAGAACAGTTCTTCCTTTTTGAGTATTCAGATGTGGCTATAGTGTCAATGCTGTCCTCTTATGAGATTGCTTTTGCTCATTCCTGTCTCCATAGTAGAATTCAATGGTCTTTGTTTTTCCTATTTGCTTTCTTCCCATTGTGATTGACTATTTCCTGGATTTTAAAGTGGATATCTGTTTCAGGGGTACAGGGGGCTCTGACCCATACTTCTTCTGCTAGGAGTTAGGGGCCTGGTTATTGACTTTGTGTGCTGTGGCCTCTGGTACTTTCAGTTAAAGGCTATATAATGCTAAAGCTCACCTGGTGCTGCCTTTGAACTGGCTGGTGTTTGCTAAGGCCAAGGCTGAGGGTAAGTCTTTCTTTGTTTCCCTGGGTTTATGCTGATGCTCACAGCATGAGGTGTGGTGGAGGGGTGGTGTGGCTGCTTCAAGTCTCTTTCTCCTCAGCTCTGGGCTCAAGTGGGTTCAGTTGCTGGTGGATAGCACCACCCTTGTATCTGCTGATTTTCCTGGCTGTGTGAAGGCATTCCTGGGCTCCTGGTGTTGGCATCTACCTGCTCCAATCCGCCCCTCCCACACCTGGGGCTCAGGATCTCTTACTGGTCCACTAAGGTGGTGCTTTCTGGAATGCCTCCCAGCCTGTCCTTATCCCCTTAAGTCACAGCAAGAGAGACCCTTCCTGTTGATCTCCCAGCCTCCTACTGGTTCCACTATTTCAGGATTTTTTCCTGGGGTAATATTCTTTGGACTTTTCAAGGTCAACAAGGGGAGGATGGGAATATCTATGGTTTATTCTGCCATCTTGGCTCCTGGAAGTTAAAGTAGGTGACTTTCAAATATCTAGTCTGTGGGCTGATAACCCGCAGGACTAGCTGTTGCCACTGCTGTAGGCACTGTGCTTGTCTCTCACCCAGCTCCAACAGACCCCTGTTCAGTGTTGAGAGGTTAGGAAATCACCACTGCCATAAGTGATTAAGCTTGCCAGGGCTGTGCTGGTGCAGCCCACACACTCTGCACTCTGCACCCCCCTCCACCCCCCGCCTGGCACAAAAAAAAATCCTACTAATTGATTTTCCATGTTGTCCTAGACTGTAAATCTGCCATGCTCTGTCTCCTACTAGATTCTGCCACTCTAAAATTTGTTCAGATTTACTTTTTAGAAGTACCTGAAGCACTTTATGGGAGATCTCAGATCAGTCCCTGCTTTCACTCTGCTATCTTGGTTCTGCCCCCTCTTTTTGTCTCTTGATGGTCCCTCTGCATTCTTTCCTTTATCCCTCAGTTTAATCTATTTCTCTCTTTGTTACTCTCTCTCTCTGCTGGGCTCTATTTTCATCTCTGCCTCTCTTTTGTCTCAGTCTCTCTGCAGCTGTCTTTCTTATTCTCTTCCTCTGTCCCTTTGACTATTTGTTTCTTTATTTCCACTATAAAGTGAGTAATTACTATTTCTCATTGAAATTTATACCTTTGTTCATGGTATTTATACTATTTAGACATATTTGCAAATATAATGTTTGGTCTACCTTTTTTTTCTGCCCCCAGGAATGCATCATATGACTGAATTAGTTTTACAATATATCCTTTTGAATGATGATTAGACACAGAATTGTAGGAGGCTCTATATTTTCTCTATTGATAGGAGTAACTCCATTTTAAAATCAGTGTTGGTTTCAGTGCAAATTGAACAATTACCATCTATCCCTTTTGCTTGTATTTGATTTTTTCTCTCTTTCTTGTATCTTTCACAAGGTCTTTCAATATAATATTCCTAGCCTATCCAGGGTCCCTCTTATCACTGTGACAAGCAAAGTTGTAAAATGTCATTAAGTCACATCTGAGAACTGTGTTCTCTGTCTTTGTATGGAACATTGTCACCTGTACTTAGTAACAATTTCTGGTGCAGCATAACTGCTCCCTACTTTCTCTTCATTTTATTCTATACTAGTGAAAAAATGACTTCTACTGAAACCTCATTTACCCCAAAGATATTTTTCTTTACAATACAAGTGATTTTTCCCTGCCATGGTTATTGATATTGATAAAGTAGTTTTTCCCCTTGACTTGTTCTCTGAATTTTAAGCAGTGACAGTTCTTATTCACAACAAAAGGATTATTGGAAATGGTGATAAGTACTAATGATGACTGAATTGATAAACACTTATTAAATGTCTACTATGTGCACACACTGGGTTAGACACTGAGGATAAAAAGACAAAGAATGAAATACTCTATCCCATCAATGAGCTTACATTCTATTCTAAGGGTAGATAACAGGTACATCCATAAAAATTTTAAGTAATTAAATTGATATAGGCAATTCTTGGGTAAGGAAATTATTTCTACCAATGCTGGTTAACAACTCTGCAAGGAGCCTAGATGTATGAGAATAATGTCCATGGGGCAGAGTCAAGATGCAGGAGTAGAAACAGGACTTCCTCACAGCTTCAGCTCTTACCTCCCCCAATTCATGTAAAAAAATGACTCTATACAAATTTTGGAGCTACAGAACCCACAAAATGACACAGAGAAGCTAACCTCCTGCTGAGGACAGCCTGACAGGCTGGCAGAAAATAGCCAGCCCAGCACTCTGGGAGCTGACCACAGCCCCACCCCAGCCAGAGGTCTTAGCCCCAGGGCAGACTGACTAACCGCTGGCTGGAGGGACTTCAGATTACCAGCAGCTGTGGCTGTTTCCAGAATTATCAACCCTTAGATGCCAGAGACAAAGTGAAAGGTAAGTGCAGTGTGGACTTTGGGATCTGGGAACTTGGAGTATGATCTGAACTTTGCCCCCAGGGTAAGAAACAGCCATGTAGCCACGACCACAAGACAGCTTCAGCTCCTGGCCTGCAGAGTGTAGGGGGGCCAAGTGACCAGTCTGATGGGTAATCACTTTTGCTTTAACCTAGTTGGATCTAGATCACTGTCTACGGTGGAGATCATGGGGTGAGTTACCAGCTTGCCAGAGTGGGTGGAGGCTTCAGAGAGGGCACCCAACTAATACCTGTGGCAGCTGTGAAAACCCCAGAGTTTGGGATAAAGCTCCCGTTTCTGGTAGCAGAGTTCTACTGTGGCAAAAAGCCCAAAGTCAAGCAATTGAAGGGCAACATGAGCAGGCAAAGGAAGCAAAGCACACAGAGCAACCTAATTTCACACTCATATTTTGGGGACAAAAAGGATCAAAGAATGGAATATGAGGAAGACAGTGAAGTCAGAACTCCTGTACCAAAAGCTTCCAAGAAAAATATGAGTTGGTTACAGGCCATAGAAGAACTTAAAAAGGATTTTGAAAATCAAATAAGAGAAGTGGAGGAAAAATTGGGAAGAGAAATGAGAACCATGCAAGAAAATTATGAAATAAGAGTCAACAGCCTGACTGAAGAAAATAACACCTTTAAAAATAGAGTAACTCAGATGGCAAAAGAGGCTCAAAAAGGCAATGAGGAGAATGTCTTAAAAAGCCGAATTTGCCAGATGGAAAAAAAGAATTTCAAAAGCTCACTGAAGAGAATCATTCCTTCAGAATTAGATTGGAGAAAATGGAAGCTAGTGAATTTCTGAGAAATCAAATACTATTAAACAGATCCAAACAAATGAAAAAATAGAAGGTAATGTGAAATACCTCTTTGAAAAAAACACTGACCTGGAAAATAGATCCAGGAGAGATAATTTATAAATTATTGGATATCTGAAAGCCACGATCAGAAAAAGGACCTAGAAATCATCCTTCAAGAAATTCTCAAGGAAAATTTCCCTGATGTTTTAGAACCAGAGGGCAAAGTAGAGGTTGAAAGAGTCCACCATGGGGTAGCTAAGTGGTGAAGTGAATAGAGCACTTGCCCTGGAGTCAGGAGGACCTGAGTTCAAATCCAACCTCAGACACTTAACACAAAACTACCCATGTGTTCTTAGGCAAGTCACTTAACCCCAATTGCCCTACCTTCCCCCTCCAAAAACAAAAAAAGAAAATAAAAAAAGAATGAGTCTACTGATCACTTCCTGAAAAAAGATCCCTAAAAGAAAACTCCTAGGAATATTATAGCCAGTTTCTGGAGTTCCCAAATCAAGGAGAAAATATTACAAGCAGCCAGGAAGAAATAATTTTAATACTGTGGAAATACAATCAGGGTAACACAGGATCTGGCAGCTTCCACATTGAGGGATCAAACAGCTTGAAATACGATATTCTGGAGGTCAAAGGAGCTGGGATAAAAACCAAGAATCACCTATCCAGCAAAACTGAATATCATGTTCCAGGGGAAAACATAGTCATTCAGTGGAATAGAGGACTTGCAAGCATTCTTAATGAAAAAACCAGAGTTGAATAGAAAATTTGACATTCAGATACCATGCTTCTCATGCTTCTTTTGCTTCTTGTATTTCAAAGTCAATTTTTCTGTTCAGCTCTGTTTTTTTTTCATTAAAAATGCTTGAAAATCCTCTTTTTTCATTAAATTACCATATTTTCCCCTGAAGCATTATACTTAGTTTTGCTAGGTAGGCTATTCCTGGTTTTCATCCCAGCTCCTCTGACCTCTAGAATATCATATTCCAAGCCTTTTGATCCCCCTATGTAGTAGCTTCTAGGACTTGTGTCATCCTGATTGTGTTTCCACAATACTTGAATTGTTTATCCCTGACTGCTTGCAGTATTTTCTCCTTGACACAGCCCAGTTTTGAGAATGTGAAAGTAACAATAGTTCCCATATCTTTTTAATCATCACATTTTTTGCAAAGCCCAAATTTCTTTATTAATATTCAAAAAAGAAATGCCACAGATTTCAAGAGTGTCTTATTGGATCACTGGCTTTGATATTAAAGAAATCAAGTGTGAATTCTGGTTTGGCCATTTACTATGTCAACCTAGAACAAGTTTAACCTCTCTGGTCCTCAGTTTCCTTCCTTAACTTAAATCATAAATGACTCCTTAGTTCCCTTCCTACTCTTAATCTATGAATTTATCTGGCCATTTGCAGAGATCACAGAATTATGTGATTTCAGAGGGTTAAAACACACTTTTCCCTTTCTTGAGCCTAGGACATTGCTGCTCGTGTAGTTAGTGCTGCTTGTGTATTTAGTTGGTAAAGAAAGAACCTTCTTTAAGTCATGTAACAAAATGCTGTTGACATAAGTAAGTCTGAGGTCCTTTCTTACTAAATACAGAGGTTGCTGCCTCAGGAAAAGCAATTTTTCCCCTATTGCTGAGGCTTTGAAGAGAATTTATAAGGTAGGATATGAAAGAAATCCTCTCTCTCCTAAAGAGCACATATTAATATTTCCTGGACTTCTTGTGTATAAGAGAGAATTAGGTGGTATACGTAGCTTTCCAACATGCTTTTGGAATTAGATGTCCTCCACTCAGGATTGTTTTTTAATGGTAGCTTAAGAAGGTACAAGAGGAACCTTGCTAAAAATTTTGGCTTTTGTCTTAATTTGTTTGGTGTATAAACTACCAGCAAGCTATTCTTAGACCAAAGTTGAGGATTAAAAAGAAAGAAATATGTAGCAGTCTTAATCCTCATTTATTGCAAATATATTAACTTGCCTTCAGTGATAATACAAGTAATTCCATAAAAGAAATTGTATGAGTCACTTATAAATGGAAAGGAAGTAGATATACAGAGAAATGGAATGAACATTTTTACCTAACGGATTTTTCACAGAAATGAATCTCTGGAGCAGAGCAAATTGGTTGAGTTAATTGAGATTCAACCTGTCCTTTTAAACAGTAGAGTATTTCCATAGCCTACCAAAAAAGTCATTTAAGAAGATTATTGCTTGGATGAGAAGCATTATATTTTTTAGAATCACATGTACAACATGCCCTAAAATTTGACTAGTCTTGTGTGCGCTTCATTTACAAACAATTTAATCTAGCTAAAAATATTGTACTCCTAAGATTTCTATCACTGTTCCTTGTATTCAGTTTGATAACTTCATTTGGCAGCAACAATTTTATTAAGGAAAAAAATAAATAGTTTTCTAGGAGTAACTCATATTATGTATACAGTAGAACTTTTATGAAAAATGACCTGCCAGGCAATACAAATTGCATTCTATTGTATACGCTAAGCAAATCATGAGCTTTTTTTCTTTTTCTCTCTTTTTTTTGGTCGTTGTTCAAGATTTATTTGCATAGTGGGAGAGGAGAGAAAAGATAGCCTGCTACTTAAACCTCATAATACTATCTAGGATAATTAAATCAAACAAATAATTAGCCACGGGACATAGTCACCTAGTTGCCATACAAACCCTTTAAGAAAATTTTAAAATTTATTAATATACTTGGTGGAAAGAGCATTTAAATGTGGAATCAGAGACCCAGGATGAGAACTGAACTTGCTTCTTTTCTCCTTCTATGAAGTTTGAAAAAGTCTCTGAACTTCTTTGGAACTTCTAGATTCCTTGGGGACAGGTTATAAAGGGAGAGTATCACAAGAAGGGAGATGAACTACAGGTAAATAAGGAGGAATAAATGGTGAATTGGATTTGAAAAGATATGAACCTGAAAAGAAGGCAAGAGATTGAATATGGGGAAGAAAAACATGGATAAGTTTGTAAACATTTGAAGGGGAAATTGAAGGAGATAAATTTCCATGTGAAGATTCTACTTCTGAATTGTATGAGCAAAGGTTAAATAAGAATATTCAGGAGTAAGATCAAAGATAATTACAAAAGAATGAAGAATCTGTTATTTTTAGCTATTTTTTAAACATTTTTTTAAAAATTGGGTTCCAAATTGCCTTCCTCTGACTCCTGTCCCATCCACAGAGAAGGCAAGCAATATCTCAATTATATATATATGAAATTATGCAAACATTACCATATTAGCCATGCCATAAAGAAAAGGCAAGAAATGTGAAATAAAAAATATATGCTTCAATATGCACTCAAAGTTCATCAGTTTTCTCTCTGGAAATGAATAGCATTTTTCATCATGAGTCCATTGGAATTGTCCTGAATCACTGTTTTATCAGAGTAGCTAAGTCTTTTACAATTGATCATCCTTACACTATCTCTTTTATTGGGTACAAGGGTCTCCTGGTTCTATTCACTTTACTTTGTATCAGTTCTGATAAGTCTTCCCAGGTTTTTCTGAAACCATCTTGCTCATCATTTGTTATTACATAGCAGTATTCCAATACAATCTTATAATACAACTTGTTCAGTTATTCCCCAATGGATATGCATCCCCTCATTTTCCAATTCTTTGCCACCACAAAAAGAACTGCTATAAATATTTTTGTATATATAAGTAGTTTTATGATTTCCTTGATGTCTTTTGGATACAGACCTAGTAGTGGAATGGTAGGGTCAAAGAATATATACAATTTTACAGCCCTTTGCTCATAATTCCAAATTGTTCTCCATAATGGTTAGACCAGTTCACCCATTATTTTCCCTATTTTTCCACATCCCCTCCAGTATTTGTGCTTTTTGTGCTCTGTCATGTTAGCCAATCTCATGGGTATGAGGTGGTACTTCAGAGCTGTTTTAATTTGCATTTCTCTAATAGTGATTTAGAACATTTATTTTCATATAACTATAGATAGATTTGATTTCTTATTCTGAAAACTGCCTGTTCACATCCTTTGACCGTTTATCAATGAGCAAATAGCTTTCATTAAAAAAAATTGTCTTGGTTCTCAATAGAGTTGAAAAATGAGACTTTTGTCAGAGAAACTTACTATAATTTTTGCCAGGTTCCCACTTTCCTTCTAATTTTTATGTCATGAAGGAAGAATTTATTAAGCACTTACTGTGTTCTAGGCACTGTGCTAATCATTTTATAAATGTTTAATTTGAGACTCACAACAACCCTGGGTCATAGCTACTGTATTAGTACAGAACTTTATCTGAGAAAACTGAGACAAAAGAAGAGGCATAAACTGAGAGTTTGTGGTTTGCTCAGTTCCATGTAACTAATAAGTTTTGAAGGCCAGGTTTAATATTAGACTTTCCTGACTCTAGGATCAATGCTTTATCTACTGGGTCTTCTAGCTTCCATAGTAAGGAAATGAAGAGAGTGGCACAAGAAAAATGAGAATGAAAAAGTAGGAAAAGGTAATTGACAAAGTAAATAAGATAAAGATAGATAGATGAAGGTAGATAGATAGATTGATTGATAGAACATTTATTAAGCACTAACTTTGTCCTAAACACTAGATACAGAGATACATGGAGTCTTTCTTGAAATGAAAAGGTAAGAAAAGACGTTTGACACATTTTTACACATCATTTGACAGACAAGGAAACTGGGTCAAACAGGGTTAAGTCACTTTCCTTTGGTCACAAACTAGTGTTTGAGGTCAGATTTGAATTCAGGCTTCATCTGAATCCTTCTGGTTCCATGCTTAGTACTCCATCTACTGTGCTACCTAGCTGCTCCCAAGATTTAAACAGCAATAAATAGTTCAAAATACAAGGCTAATGATATAGAACACTATGGGGTACAAAACTTATTTTTCTAAATGCTTATATCAATGAAATAGAGAAAGAACATATGAATGAATAAGGCATACAACTAAAAAAAGCTAGAAAAAAATATGAATCTATAAACCTGAATTAAAAACAAAATTGGAAATTCTAAAAAACAAAGAAATTAATAAAATTGAAAGTAGGAAAACCATCAAACTGACAAATAAAACTAGGCACTGGTTTTATGAAAAAAACAAAAACTGTAAAACAAATAAAACAATATTTAATTTGATTGTAAAAAAAAAGAAAACAATTTCCAGTATCATAAATTAAAAGGGTGAATTCACCACCAATGAAGAGGAAATTAAAGAAATTATTAAGACCTATTTTGCTCAATTATATGCCAAAAATTCTGACAATCTAAGTGAAATTGATGAATATTTAAATACCTATAAATTGGATCTGGGAGCCAAGATGGCAGAGTAAAGCAGGGACTCAACTGAGATCTCACACAAATTCCTTAAGATACCTCTAGAAATAAATCTGAATAAATTTCAAAGTGACAAAATCCACTATGATTCTGTGTCAAATTTGCATGCCAGAGCAACCTGGAAAGTCTACAGGAAGGATCTGTTCCACCAGACTGGGGGTATGGAGAGCAAGCAGGCTACACCACCACCAACCCAACTATAGCAGAGTGGGAGTGGGCCCGGACATACTAAATTACCCATAGCAGGGGCAATTCCCAGAACTCTGAGAGCAGGACTGGGGTCTGTTGGAGATGGATGACAAACTAGCACAGGGCCTGTGGCAGTGGCAGCAGCTACTCCTAGGGCTGTCAGCCCTAAGACAAAATGTTTGAAAGTCAATGATTTGAACTTTCAGGAGCCAAGATGGTGAAGGGAATCATAAGTGCTCTCATTTCATACTTGTTGACCTTGAAAAATCAAGAGAATATTGCCCCAGGAAAAATCCTGGAATAGGGGAAACAACAGAAGGTTTATAGCAGTCTTTGAACTTTGGGGGCTAAGGAGATTGAATGGGAAGAGTCCCTCTTGCTATGGCTGAAGGAGATAAGTGCAGGACAGGAAGCATGCCAGCAAGGCCCCCCTCAGGGAGATTCTATATCCTAAGGGGGGAAGGGAGGTAGCCAGAAAGTGCCAACACAAGGACTCTAGGTCCTTCCCACAGCAAGAGGAATTGGCAGACACAGCATGGACAGGCATCCACCAGAAACCGAGTCTACCTGTGCTCTAGTATAGCCCTAGGGGAGGAGACCTCAAGTGGACAGATCATCCCTTCCCCACACCATATGCTATGAGCTTCAGTGTAACCCATGGGAAACACAGAAAGACCTCACCTGGCCTTGACACACTCCAGCTCAACACCAGGTAAGCGGCAGCATTATATATCTTCTGACAGAACCAGAGGCCACAGCACACAAAGCCAGGAACCAGGTCCCTATCTCTGAGCACAAGAAGCATGGAGGTAGAGATCCAATTTAATAGCCAGGGAAAAAAAGCCAATCACAATGGGCAAAAAGCAAACTGGAAAAGCAAAGACCATAGATTTTTGCTATGATGACAGGTAAGATCAAAATACAAATTCAGAAAAGGACAGTATTAACACTATACTCACATCTGAACTTTCAAAAGGGATTATAAACTGGTCTCAAGCCCTAAATGTATATCCCAAAAGGATACAAACAGGCAGTTTTCAGAGGAAGAAATTAGAGCTATCTATAGTCACATGAAAAATATGGTCTAAATCACTATTGGTTAGATATATGCTAATCAAGGGGTGGCCAGGTAGCACAGCGAGTAAGAGCACCGGCTCCAGTGTTGAGAAGACCTGGAGATCGAATCCCGGGCTCAGACACTTAACACCCACCCAGAAACACCTGGCCGTGTAACCTTGAGCAAGTTACTTAACTCCGATTGCTTAAAAAAAAAAAAGATATATGCTAATCAAAACCACTCTGAGGTATCACCTCATACCTATCAGATTAGCTAATATGGCAAAACAGGAAAATGATAAATGTTGGAAAGGATATGGGAATGTTGGGACACATTCATTGTTGGGGGAACGGTGAGCTGATCCAACCATTCTGGAGAGCAATTTGGAACTATGCCCAAGGGAGTATTGAAATGTGCAAACCCTTTGACCGAGCAACTCAAAAATCCTAAAAATGGCCAAAGGACCCACATGTACAAAATTATTTATAGCAATTTTTTTTTGTGGTGTATGAATGTACTGACTCCATCACTGTGCTCTAAGAAATGATGAATAGTCAGACTTCAGAGAGACCTGAAAAGACTCATTTGAAATGATGCTGAGTGAGGGAAACAACCAGGAGAACATTCTACTCAGTAACAAGCACAGTGTGCAAGGACTGATGTTGATAGACCTTAGCCCTTCTCAGCAATGCAAGGACCTAAAAAAATTCCAAAAAGACACATGATAGAAAATGCCAGTCACATCCGGAGAAAGAACTATGAAGTTGGAATGTAGAATGAAGCAGACTATTTTCTTTTTTGTTGTATTTTCTTCCTCATGTTTTTTTTTTCCCATTTGTTATAATTCTTCTATGCACCACAACTAATGTGAAAATGTGTTTAATAAGAATATATGTGTAGAATCCATATCAGACTTGAAGCCATATTGGGGAAGGAGGGGGGTGGGATAGGGAGAAAAATTTAACCTTATGGAAGTGAATGTTGAAAGCAAAAAATAAATAATTTAGTAAATTGGGAAATATGAAACACACACACACACACATTCCAGACTAAAAGAAGAGGAAATAGAATACTTAAATAATCATGGGTTGGAAAAATAACTTGAACAAACTGTCCCTGAGCTCCCTAAGGAAAACAAAAATCCACAGAACCAGATGGATTCACACAGAAAAGGGAAATGAACATGCCAGTAAGAAACAATTGGTGTTATAGGGGAGATTGTGATTGATATGTCCCATCTCAGTGGATATAGTACAGTGTGTAATCACAAATGATTTGATATTGAAATCATTCTTTGACATCAATAACAATTCACTTAACTTCCCTAATTCTGTTTCTTTATCTATAAAATATCTGCAATACTGTTCAAAAAAGAACTGTGAATTACTTAACCATTCTCAGCAATACAATGATCCAGTTCCAAAGGACTAAAGATGAAGCATAGTATCCATGTCTAGAGAAAGAACTGATAATTTCTGCCTACAGACTGAAACATGCTGTTTCTTTTTCCTTCTTTCTTTCTTTTTCTTTCTCCTCTTTCTTTCTCTTTCTCTTTCTCCTCTTTCTTTCTTCTCTTTCTTTCTTTCTTCCTTCCTTCCTTTCTCTCTCTCTCTTTCTTCCTTTCTTTCTTCCTTCCTTCCTTCCTTCCTTCCTTCCTTCCTTCCTTCCTTCCTTCCTTCCTTCCTTCCTTCCTTCCTTCCTTCCTTCTTTCCTTCCTTTCTGTCTGTCTCTTCCTTTCATTCTTTTATTTGAATTTTCTTGTACAAAAAATTAATATTGAAATGTTTTCCATGATTGCAGATGTATAATCTATATCAGATTACTTACTATCTAAAGTAAAAACATGGGGGATGGGAGGAATGGAGAGAAGTATAGAATTTGGAACTCAAAATTTATGAAAATATTTTAAATGTAATTTAAACATGTAATTGTAGAAATGCATAAATACCTCCATTGAAAAATCAATGAACTTTGTCTGGCATTACTTAAAATTGAAGAACTGATGCTGTCTCTCAGTGATCACAGATTATTTTAATATAAAAATAGGAGTGTGAAAGAAATTCCCTTTTTTAGTTTATGGATAGGGGAAGGGCTTGTGACCAAACAAAGGATAGAGAGAACCACAGCAGATAAAGTGGGAAAGTTTGAATATATAAAATTTAAAAATTTCTTCATGAGCACCACTAATACAGAGAAAATTAGAAGGAAAGTAGGCAACTGGGAAAAATTTTGTAGCAAGTTTCTGTGGAACAGATTTAAAGGTTTAAGAAGAAATATCATTCCTTAATTTAAGTGGTCAAATAATATGAATGGACTGTTTCAAATGAAGAAGCCAAAGATATCTAAGCCATATGAAAACATGCATCAAATTATTAATATTTAGATAATAACAAATTAAAGAAAAATTGAGGTCCTGCCTCATGCCTACCAGTTTGACAATGATGGCAAAGAAGGAAAATGACAAGTATGTAAAAACTGGTACACAAATACACTATTACTTTACCTATGAATTAGTTTAGCCATTCTGTAAAGTAAATAGGAACCATGCTCACCCCCCCCCCCAAAAAAAAAAAAACAATTAAACTTTTCCTGCCTATTTACCAGGCTGTTTTCTAACTAGGCCTATATGCTGAAGAGATCAAAGAAAGAGCAAAATAGCTCATATATACAAAGATAGATAGATAGACAGACAGACAGATGGAATATATACATATGCATATTTATTCTATGTGTATACACACATGCACACATGTATGTGTATACATGTACATATGTGTGTATATGTATTTACATGCATGTGTGTGTATCTTTTTGCAGTAGCCCAAAACAAGTTATGTTATAGCAATGAAATGGAATGCATTGCACTATAAGAATTGATGAAATGGATAGTTTCAGGGGAAGAGAGGAAGACCTGTATGAACTGAAGCAGAGTGAAGTGACCAGAAGTAGGAGGAAAATGTATACATGGACAAGAATAAAGAAAAATAACTTTGAAAAATTTTAAACTCTTACTAATGTATTGATAAACCACATTTCCATAGTGTATAAGTATAAGTGCACAACCTCATTTCAGTAAGAGAGAAGATGGAGATAAAATGTTCCTTTTTAGGAACTTCAGCAGTTCTTGGGGGGAGCTTTTATATCCCTGAATGCTTACATGAATAAATTAGAGAAAATGGAGGTCAATGAATTGGACATGCAATTGAAAAAGCTAGGAAAAGAACACATTGAAAATCCCCAATTAAATACTAAATTAGAAATAATGAAAATCAAAGGAGAGATTAATAAAATTGAAATTAAGAAAACTATTGAATTAATAAATAACACTAAGAGCTGGTTTTATGAAAAAAAAACAATAAAATTAATGGACCTTTAAGCAATATGATAAAAAATAAAGAAAACAAAATTATGAGTATCAAAAATGAAAAGTGTGGGTGCAGGCAGGTAGCACAGCGAGTAAGAGCACTGGCCCCAGTGTCGGGATGACCTGGGGATTGAATCAGGGCTCAGACACTTAGCACCCACCCAGAAACACCTGGCTGTGTAACCTTGAGCAAGTTACTTAACCCCAATTGCTTTAAAAACAATGAAAAGTGAGAATCTACCTCCAATGAAGAGGAAATTAAATAATTAGGAATTATTTTGCCAGATTTCATGCACATAAATTTGACAATCTTCATGAAATGGATGAATATTTACAAAAATATCAGCTGCCCAAATTAACTGAAGGGGAAGTAAATTATATAAATAACCCCATCTCAGAAAAAGAAATTGAACAAGACATCAGTGAACTCCCTAGGAAAAAATCCAGGGCCAGATACATTTACTAGTGAATTGAATCAAACATTTAAAGAACAATTGATTCCAATATTCTACAAACTATTTGAGAAAATTAGTGGAGTCCTACCAAATTCTTTTTCTGACACAAATATGGTACTGATAGCTAAAGCAGGAAGAGATAAAATGGAGAAATAAAATTATAGACCAATTTCCCACATGAATATAGATGCAAAAACTTTAAATAAAATATTTGCCAAAACACTACAGCAACTTATCACAAGAATAATACACTTTGATCACATAGGATTTATTCCAGGAATGCAAGGATGGTACAATATTAGGAAAACCATCAGTATAATTGATCATTTCAACAAGCAAACTAGAAGAAATAATATGATTATGTCAATAGATGAAAAAATAGTCTTTTGACAAAATACAACATGCATTCCTATTAAAAACACTAGAAAGTATAGGAATAAATGAAGTCTTCATTAAAATAATAAGTAGTATCTATTTAAAGGCATCATCAAGCATAAATGTAATGGATATAAGCTAGAAACATTTCCAATAATATCAGGGGTAAAACAAGGATGTCCACTATCACCACTCTTATTTAATCTGGTACTAGAAATGTTAGCAGTATCAATTAGAAAAGAAAAAGAAATTGAAGGAATCAAATTAGGCAAAGAAGAGACTAAGCTATCACTCTTTGCACATGATATGATGATATACCTAGAAAATCCTAGAGAATCATGTATAAAATTACTAGAGATAATAAATAAATTTGGCAAAGTTGCAGGATATAAAATAAACCCACATAAGTCCTCAGCTTTCCTATATATTTCAAATGAAATCCAACAGCAAGTGATAGAAAAAGAGATCCCATTTAAAGGTACTGTAGACATCATAAAATATTTGGGAATCTACCTGCCAAAACAAACCCAGGACCTATATGAACACCACTACAAAACACTTTTCACACAAATAAAGTCAGAACTAACTAATTGGAAAAACATCAATTGCTCATGACTGGGTTGAGCTAATATAATAGAAATGACAATTTTACCTAAACTAAATTACATGTTTCATGCCATACCAATCAATCTACCAAAAATTTACTTTATAGAGCTAAAAAAATAGTAACAAAATTCATTTGGAAGAACAAAAGGTCCAGAATATCAAGGAAATTAATAAGAAAAAAATGCTAGGTTTGGTGGACTGGCTATACCAGATTTTAATCTGTATTATAAAGCAGCAATCCTCGAAACTACTTGGTACTGGCTGAGAAATAGAGTAGTGGATCAATGGAATAGATTGGGTACACAAGACTCAGCTGTCAATTACTATAGTAATCTACTGTTGATAAACCTAAAGATGCCAGTTTTGGCAACAAGAAATCACTATTTGACAAAAACTTCTGGGAAAACTGGAATATAGTATGGCAGAACCTGGGCATAGACTAATATCTTACACCACATTCCAAAATTAAGTAAAAATGGGTGCATGATCTAGGTATAAAGAATGATACTGTAAGCAGTCTGGGAAAGCAAGGAATACTTTGTCTATCAGATTTATGGAGAAGAGAAGACTTCATGACCAAACAAGAATTAGAGAGCATTATCACATGCAAAATGGATAATTTTGATTACATTAAATTGGAAAGTTTCAGTACAAACCAAGGTTAAGAGAGAAGTGAAAATTGGGAAAGAATTTTTACAACCAGTGTCTCTGATAAAGGCCTCATTTCTGAAATATACAGAGAATTGAGTCAAATCTGTAAGAATACAAGTCATTCCCCAATTGATAAATGGTCAAAAGATATGATCAGACAGTTTTCAAATGAATAAATTAAAGATATCTATAAACATATGAAAAAAATGCTCTAAATCACTATTGATTAGAGAAATGCAAATTAAAACAACTCTGAGATACCACATCTCACCAGTCAGATTGGCTAAGATGACAAAACAGGAAAATGACAAATGCTGGTGAGGATGTGGAAAAATTGGAACACTAATGCATTGTTGGTGGAGTTGTGGACTGATTCAAACATTCTGGAAAGCAATCTGGAATTATGCCCAAAGGGCTATAAATAATTACATACCCTTTCACCCAGCAATGCCACTTCTAGCGTTGTATCCCAAAGAGATCATAGAAGTGGGAGGAAGACCCATATGTACAAAAATATTTATTGTAGGTCTTTTTGTGGTGGCAAAGAATTGGAAATCAAGAGGACACCCATCAATTGGGGAATGGCTAAACAAGTTTTGGTATATGAATGCAATGGAATAATATTGGGTTATAAGAAATGAGGAGCAGTTAGATTTCATATTTACCTGGAGAGGCTTATTCAAATTGATGCTGAGTGAGAAAAGCGGAACCAGGAGAAATGTATACACAATTAGAGACACAATGTATGTGTGATGACCAACTCTGATAGACTGGACTCTTCTCAGCAATGCAGGGTTATAAGACAACTCCAAAAGACTCATTATGGAAAGAGATGTCTACATTCAGAGAAAGAATTAGAAAGAACAGAGTTTCAATGCAGATTGAAGCAAACTACCTGCTCTCTTTCTTTATCTTGTTTGGTTTTGTTTCCACTTTCCCATTGTACATTCCATTGGTAACAAGCCTTCTTTTTAACTTTACTAATGTCTAATGTGAAAGTATTTGTAGACCCTATACTTGATTGCATGCTGCCATGCTGTGGGGGAGAGGGGAGAAGAGGGAAGGGAAGAAATTTTGAAACTCAAGGGATTGTGGAACTGAATCTTGTAAACTAAAAGTAAATAAATTAATAAAGACAAAAATATATTAAAAATATGATAAATAATTTTGAAAAATAGTATGATTTCAGTGAGAGATCACCAAGATTCAAGTCATTATAAGAGGTTATACAAAACATGGGATTTTAGAATCTAATTGAAGGATGGAAGAGAAATTGGAGGAAGGCATGCTAGGAATACTATGTGTGTATATATATATATATCATATCATAGTTGTGTAGATTCAAAGATACACACATGCATATATTTAGAAAAAAATTCACTTGGAATGGAATGACTCAATGAATTGGCCACCACCTGAGAGAAGTATCCATACTGAAATTTAGGTAGAAGGAAACTTCTGTACAAAATAATGACTTAATCAGTTGTCTACTATTTGAATAGCATTGTATTAGACATTGAATATACAGATATAGGGATAAAAGTTTCTGATCTCCAGAAGCTTGCATTCTTAGATGGAATGTTGCAATATGTACACAAATAGGTAAAAACAAGATAATTTTAGGATATACCTTACTAACTGAAAGTGAGGGAATGCATCAGGGAATGTTTAAGTACCTAAGCTAAACCTTTACACAAACTAAAAGGAATTCTAAAACAGGAACATGAAGAAATAATACTTCCTAGACCTAAGAGACAGATTGCACAAAGGCATGGAGACAAAAGATATTTTTTTTTCTTTTTAGAATCTGAGAACAGATAAAATATTTTCAAGTAGAAGGCTACATTTGGTTAAGATATATGATTAAGGAAAGATATACAGTTAGAAGCTTCTTTTTCAGAGGTGTTCTTTTCCAGAGGTGTTCTTGTTAGTTTTGCTTGGCAAGTAAGGTCAATGTCTATGTGCCTTAGTTTCAATTTATAGCACTGAATATAGAAAATCAGAATGATTTTCCTGGTATGAATGAGTGGAAGAAGTGATGACATTTTTGGAGGGACACCCCCCACCCCCACTACCAAATGATCCAGGAATTCCAGAAGAACTTATACCCAGCAAGATTCCTGAAAAACTTCTTCCACTCCTTCCCCAGAAGATGCCATTTGTTTTTACATATGATTGCTAGAACAATCATGAAACAAAGATATCAAAGTATAGATAAAATTAAAGAATGGTTATGGCTCCTGGGTTGCTTATTCAATCAAGGCAATGGCTTCAAGCACAATATTACAAATGGTTATTCATGTACAACAACAAATATTTTAAGAGAGTAAAGTAAACTCGAATAAATTATGAACAAATCATAGATCCTTTTTCCATATTTGTCTTTGTAGAAGCTATATTTTAATAATCATATGAAAATAAATTGTATTTTCCTAAACAATTTCAACATTGTTACAAATAAAATTATAATAATAAAGGTGTAGAGTAGAGTCATAGGTTTAAGTGGCAGTTGATTGAAATGAATAGATAGTATATTCATAGAGCTAAATAATTCAGGTGAAACTTAGACTGGACACAATGTGAATTTTTCAGTTTTTCCTTTTTGCTCTGATCATTCAAGGAGATGTCAGTTAAGAAACTGATAGGAACATGAACAGTTTCTTATGCCTAATCATGGAAAAGAAGAAGCTTTGGAAAGCCTCTGTGAAAATGTCATGCCTGATGCTCTATTTAGCACCCTGCTATTACCTGGCAAAGAAGGAAATAAGGTACAATAATAAGCAGAATAATAACAGCTAACATTAAATATCATGTTATAACATTCAAAAAAGCAATTTACAAATATCTTGTTTGACTCTCACAGCAACTTTGGTAGGTAGTTGCTATTATTATCACCATTTTTCAGATAAGGAAATAGTTATATCAGCTTAGAATTTGTTTCATGTCACATACACCTATTAACCCATCTAATAACATAGCTGTATGTGATAATTTTGCCCCATTCTCTTGAGTCTCATGGTAGGCCCTTGAGCATGCTTCAACACAGAGTAAGATAAGATAAGAGGTGTAACTCTTTTCCTTTCCCAGAAACTTTAATGGTCACAAAAATTTTTTTAAAAATGATACATTTTCAATGTGAATTATTAGTATTAGTATAAGACATATATTTCCATACATTAAATTATACACATTATTATACAAAATTATACACATTCTAACAACTTCTAAACAATACACTTTAAATAATAACAATGGTGTTAAATATTTGACAATAGCAGGAAATCCAACCATAATAAATCTTGCTGAAACTTCTTGTCTTTCTGTCTCTTTTTTCTGTATCTGTCATTGTTTCTCTGTTTCTCTGTCTCTGTTGGTCTGTCTGTCTGTCTGTCTCTCTCTCCCCCTTACAGCACTCTCCCCCAATAGGGCTGAGCCAATCATTCAAAGGATTCATGTCTAGCTGCTACTTTCAAGAGACAAGACAAACTCAGTATTTACTTAAAAACCTAGCTGATGTAGATTCTTTTGCAAAACACACACCAAAAAGAGTGCTCCGATTTTGTTACAATTCAGACATAACCATTAAGTGAAAGATAATTTGATACTTCAGTGATTTGGTGGATCTTTGATCCAAATAATGCAAATGATTTGAACCAAACCTATGACTTCATTTATGTAGAGTACTTTAGTGAAGAAATACCTCTATGGATGTAGCAACTGTTCTACAACTTATACCCTCAGACAGTGACCTGGAGAACTGATTTGCCCAGGAACACACAGTCAAGAGGTGTCAGAGGAAGTAATTGAATTAAGCTTTCCCCAAATAGGAGACCAGGTTCCTTCTACTATTCCACACAGCCTCAATATCAATGTGGATATTCTCTCCAATAATGGAGACCACAACCCATTCATCCATTCTTATTCTATAGGATTTTCATTACCATAAGTCTGCCTTAGAGAATGTGCCCTAGAAGCTAGAGGTCTTTCTCTAAAGTTTTTAATATATCCATAGTACTTAAATCATTCTGACTAGTTTTATAGACACATATAACCTATATCTAATTGCTAGCCTTCTTAATGCGGGCAGGGGTGGGGAGGGAAAAAGGGAGGGAATTTGGAAGTCAACGTTATTTAAATGAATGTTAAAAATTGCTTTATACATGTAACTGGGCAAAAATAAATAACTAAATAAAAGTTTAAAAAAACATAACAACAAAAGAGAATTGTTAAGCTAAATGGATATAGATTTCAACTCGTTGGTTCTAATTTATTTAACATTAAGTAGCCAGGTCATGCTCTTGCCAAATATTAATTGTGTGGCAATAACCAAGTCATTTAAGCTCTAAGTGTTTCTGGCACTTTCGAAAAATATAAGTGAGAGATTATTGTCAATCTGAATGCTCCACACTTTTGGGGGGTGGTCAAATAGGTATGCCAATAAATTTATATTGAAAATAACGAATAGGGGGCATCTGGGTAGCACAGTGAATACAGCACCAGCCCTGGAGAATTCAAATTCGGCCTCAGAAATTTAGCACAAAAAGTAGCCGTGTGACCTTGGTCAAGTCACTTAACCCCAATTGCCCTCCCAAAAGCGAAAAAAAAAGAAAAGAATGAATATTTTGTAGGTATCAATATAGAAAAATATTTTATTCAACAGAATGATAACTACCCTCACACAAACATTCACATTCAAATCTGGCATAGTGAATGAAAACCTGGTCACTTGGTCAGAAAATTTTTGGTTCAAGTACTGTCTGAACCATGTACTGCTCAGGTGACCCTGGGCAAGTCAGCCCTCATAAGAGTGTGCCAGGCAACTCTCTAACACTAGAAGTTATAAGAAAAAAATGAGCATAACTACAGTCATTAAAAAAACAAAACAAAACATTTTTTCCAACTGAGCTCACTGTGCCAATGAACAGGTCTGCTAAAATTTGGGGGGAAAAAGTACAGGTTTATAGAGTGTGTTTGTGTGTGTATGTATAGAAAATATTTTATGTGTATTGAGGTGCCATCTATTCATTACCTTCCTTAAACTCACCATCTGAAATGGTGATTACTTGCTGTAATCAGTCCATCAAATATACTTTTATTCTGAAGTTCCCTCTTTTCTCTCAAGAATATTACAGTAGGGGTTGCTAGGTGGCACGGTGAGTAGAGCACCAGCCCAGGAGTCAGGAGGACCTGAATTCAAATCCAGTCTCAGAAACTTAACACAAAAACTAGCCATGTGACCTTGTGCAAGTCATTTAACCCCAATTAACCTCCAAAAAGAAAAAAAAAGAGTATATTACACTAGCCTCCTAGTTGCATAGGTTCATACCATCAGTGTCATCCTTGAGTCTTCAGTTTCAATCATCCTATATGATCCAATAATTTGCCAAATCTTGTCAGTTTTACCTCTGAAATTTTTCTTGTACAACCCTTTTTCTCCACTGCAAAATCCATACCCTAGATCATGGCCACTATTTTTTTCTTGTCTGAAATATTCCAGTTCTAATTTGATCATCTTCCTTGAATCTCTTCCCTTCTATTCTATGGCCTACATGACTGTTAAAATGATTATCCTAACATGTTAAAGATAGGCTTAATCCCTACATAATCCCTTCCCCCTCATCCAGTCATCTACAATGACTCTCTATTGTCCATAGGATGAAATATCAATGCCTTTGTCTGGTATTAAAGCTCTTTACAACCCATCAACTTTCAGCTTTTCCAGTCTTTTTACACATTATTCCCTTCCATTCACTCCAGATTCTTCCTGTTCCTCATGCAAACTTCAACTTCCCTCTCATCTATTTTCATGCCTTTATATTGGTTTTCCCCCCACATTCCTGAAATGCTTTCCTTCCTCATTATTTTTTATCCTAAAACCCTTAGTACATTAAGAAATCTAAAGGTAAAGATATCACTTTTTAAAGTAATGCTTTCTGAATTCATGGAGGTTGTTTTCTTTAAGCTGTGCATTGATAGAAGAGGATTTAAACATACAGAGAGGTGAAAAAAGGTAGTTCTGGTCATGGAAATGGAATTTTTTGCACTGGATAGAGCATTAGCCCTAGAATCAGGAAAAATGGAGTTCATATCCGGTCTCAGACACTTATTAACTGATTGACCCTTGGCCAGTCACTTAATTTCTATCTGTCTCAATTTTCTTATCTGTAAAATAGGGGTGATAATAATAGCACCTACCTCACATGGTTCTTAAAAAGTTAAAATGAGGTAAGATTAATAAAATGCCTTATAAACAATAAAGTGCTATATAAATATTAGACAATATTATTATTCAAATGCAAAAAAAGATGAAGATTATGATCATAGCACCAAAGATATAGAAAGGATTTTAGAAGTTATGTAGTCTAGCCCGTTCACAAATGAAAAAATAATCCCTAGATAGATTAAGTAACCTACCAAAGGTTATAGGTAGTAAATATCAGAATCAGGATTTGAACCCAGGTATTTTAACTTTCAGATACAGCATGCTGCTCTTAGAAAGTTGGACAGGAGTTGGGAGCAGCTAATAGTCAGTCATGGTGCTTACTATTGTCCACTATAGTGCATGAAGGAGAATGACATGAGATTAATTTTCAAAGGTAAATAGAAATCTGATTCTGGGAATCCTAAGTATGAGGACTTAGTAAGAAATTTCTATTTTATTTTCCAGAAAATGACTAGTCACTGATGATTTTTGAAGAAGAAATTGCTATGGCCCGGTCTGTGTTTTTGTAATATTATATGCATTGGTAAATAAAGGATGGATTAGATAGGAAAAAATGACTAGAGCTAGGGAAATCAATTATAAGCATTTTATAGTAAGAAAACAGTGGTGTGGATCTGAAGTGGGTTGCTAAAAATATACATGGAATGGATTCAACCCATGCAAGAGATATTACAAGAGATAGAATCAATAAGGCAAGATATTTACTTGGGCACAACCAATGAGGGGAAGGGAAAAGTCAGAAATAAACTAGGTTTTGATCCTGCGTCACTGAAAGGATGATGGTGTGTAATGTCATGCCAAGGAAAGGCAACTTCCCAAGGTTCAGAATACCAGCATAGGTGCTCTCCATTTTATTCAGTTGACAAACCAAGAACAGAGAAGATCAAAACATGACATTATTCAAAATACAGCATTTACTAAGTGTGATTAAATAATCTCCAAGTACTACCCCACCCCAGGACCTTCCAATCATTCAATCAATTACAAAGTCCCAGTTCTAAATACTACTCCACCCCTAGGCTGTACCTTCATTTAGTCCACCACAAAGTCCCTCTTCTCAAATGGAGATTAGTTTCCAAACATAAGTAAAGTACATTCATTTGCTCAACCATAGAACACAAAAAGGTCAAAAGTTCCCCACCCCTGGATCACAATTGAATCTACCCCAGAGTTACATCAAGTTTAAGCATAGCACTTAATACCCAAATGGAGGTCTTTTCTTCATCTTGACAGGAGGCAAGTTCTCAGCAATCTTAGTTCCTGGGGAGACAAGGCTTAGCAAGGCTACAAGATACATTGCCAGTCCCTTCATTAATTCATCCTCTGTCTGTAGAACAGTCCTAGAACCCCTGAAAACATTAGCAAAACCTTCTCCCAGGATTTCTGTAAACATACAACAAGAAAATCCTTCTTCAGGGCTTCTGAACCAACAGAAAGGTTCCCAGACCCCTGCAACAACAGCACTGTCCTTCACCAGTGGACAGTATTCATTCTGTCTTGCAGGACAGTCTTCAGACCCCTGCAACAACAGCACTGCCCTTCACCAGTGGACAGCATTCACTCTCTGTCTGTAGGACAGTCTCAGGGCTTCTTTGCCAACAGCCAGGTGCCAGGACATCTTCAACAGGACTGTCTTTTACCAGTGGACAAATCTGGCAAAACAACATCAAAACAGACAGACAAAGTACCAGCAAAACAGCCATGTCTCCTCAGTCCTTGGCAGCTCAGGGGGCAGGTCTCAAAAGTCCAGGGCGATTTAAAGTGGCAAAACAGCAATTCTCTCAGTCTCTCTCTCAGCCTCCAAGAGGTGCTGCTTCCAAAAAGTTCTTCCGCCTCTCTCTTGTCTCTCCAAATCTACGTCACCAGCTCCTCCCAGTTTAGGACTCTCTTTTCACATCAACAAGTCCATCCCACAGGTGGGATTAACAAGTTCTGGGTTTTAACACAATCAGTTTGAAAACCAAGCCAATACAGGGGAATCTTTAATTGCCATTACTATCACATGGTGACATTAATAGAAAGTAAAATTCTGAGGGTTAGTTGGGAGGGGATAAAATTAAGTGGGGGACAAATTGGGTTGGAAAAGGCACCAAGAGATATAGTAATAATGTTTACAGGAAAAAATGATACTAGATAAAGAGATTTAGGGGTGAGCTAAATAAGGCCAGCAAGAAGATAGATAGATAGATAGATAGATAGATAGATAGATAGATAGATAGATAGATAGATAGATAGACAGACAGACAGAAAGTTATGTTACAGGTTTTCAAGGACATGGGGGAAAGTACATTTTTTATAAAGATCCTTATTTTAGTTTTATGATTTCTTTCTACATAGTTAACCATGGATGACTAAGCAAACCTGATTATATTTGTAAAATTTTCTTTGAAAATGTCTTGACATTTATACATTTCCTGTTGACATTAAAGGTGTTGCATTGACTAGAAAGGCCATTCTTCTCAAGTGTTTCAGAAATGTGAAGGTGAGATTCCTAGGAAGAAAATCTCATTTCCATAGCTTAATCTTATCTTTCCCCAGAGTTCAATTTTGTTGCTACCAGGTATGGCAAACATACTTCTCTACTTTAAAAACATTTGTTCTAAAGTATTTTAAAAAGGCTTCAAGTATTTTATTAATGCTGACACAAGTAAACCTAGGTTTCTTTTCATTGACTTTTTATCAGAGCTATGTCTTTTAGTCTGATAATAATGTAAGAGCTGAGTAAGTATGATAGACTTATCTGATTATATGAAATGCATTTAAATAAGTTATCTACTGTGAATAATAGCTTAACTATAGATGACTCAAATTGTGTTGGAGATTAATTTCAAAATTAGTTTGAGCTCAAATAGGGCTTTCTAGTTAGCTTATGAATTTCATTAGATTCTATAATTATATTAGCACCCTGAAAGATCACAACCTGAATATCTACTTAATTTTCACAACATTAAAGATATCACAGTTTTTTTTTCTCTAATCCTCTTTAAATACTTGTCATTATCTATAAAGTCCCAGCCTCTTTCACATGGGCTCTGTATTGATCATAAATCTTGGGAGAATATTCTAGGCAAGGGAGAAGTAGACTAAGGAGATGGAGTGGGGAAAATCCAGTTTGCTGGCAAAGATGAAATTATAATTTTATTTCTGTTTATTGCTGTCAATAAAAATATTGTGAAAACAAGACAATGATATTGTTAGTAATTTCATCCTTGTAACTCCCCAATTATTCTTTTTCAGGCCAAGCTAAGTACATCGATTCTACCCTTTTGCATTTATTTATTAGCATTCAGCCAAACTGATTCAGTTTTTATTCCACACCCCTTCTGAGAAGTTGAACACTTGATTGGCTAGGGGTTAGAACTAATTATAAGGTCGCCCTGACAGAAAATTCTGTGCATACAATGGGGTGACTTTTTCAAAGGTAATTAATATCTATGAAATAGTAGGTTTTTAAGATTCCATACTCTTAGGATGTTTCCTATAGCTTCACATTTTGAAGGATCTAACACTTTTTGTTGATTAGGGCTTTTTACCAATAACCAATGGCACCAGTAGGGACTGTGGCTAGAATGAATTTGGATGAAAAAATACCTTTTGATTTTTACAAATTTTGAACTGGATTTTAGTATTTCCTTCACATATGAAGGAAGGCAATAAAACATTATTGCTTCATAAAACTACCAGATTGGGGAAATGACTGAAAAAAAGCTTAAAAACACTCATCTGAGGGAAAAAAAATTGTTTTGTTCTGTCACTGCTCTTCTTTTATACTAGTATTCCATAGTGGAAAGAGAACTGCATTTGGTTTCAGAAATTATTTTAAAAAGTCCAAGATCTGACCTTTATAAACTTGAGGCTAAGGACAATTTGCATAAGCTGGAGCCTCAGTTTCTTTAGATGTAAAATGTGAACAATAATTCTTACAATATCTAAATTATTGAATTTATGTAAGACCTAATGAGACAGTATATGGTAAGGACCTTTTAAACAGAAAAGCTAAGCAAATCTATTGTTATTATTATCAAAATAATTATTTTTATTGAAGTTTTCCATCCCTTCCTTCAAAACACTTGAGTTAATGATTACTTATATGAAGATACAAAAGAAATGGATGTTTATTGGATGTTTTGAGATAAATTAGAACAGATAAGCAACCAGAAATCAAATTTTTTAACAACTGGGGACTAATATAATCTAGATGTAAATAGAGAGGTGAAATCTAGATGGGTTACTTTGCCATTAATTTTTTTTATAAATAGTTTTAATTGAAGGGCATTATCTTAGAATTCTTCAACATCTATTTAATAGAATTGGAATAAGGAAAAACTACCTATTTCATTCAGATTATATACACTCTTATTACCTACTGCAATAAAAATATATCACTTTTAGATAATTCTTAAAACTTTACAAAGTTCTTTCTTCCCTAAAATTCCTGTGAGCTTGTGAGGAAGATTTTGTCAATTATATGTACCCCCACTTTAAATATTAAGAAACAGAAGGAAAGAGGCACTAATTATATAATATCCTAAGATTGCATCAGTAGTCAACTTCAGTTCTGGGATTGAAACCATGGAGATAGGACTCCAAGATCTATAGTCTTTCCATATCATGCCACCTCTCAACTATATCCTGGATAATTATACCAGATATTAGAGATAATTATAGTCACAGGATCATGCATTTATGCCTAAAAGAGTTTAGAGAATAAGTGGTCCAATTTCACGAATTTCATATGTAAGGAAATTGATTCCCAGAGAAGTTGGGACTTACCAAAAGTAAAACAGATATTAAGAACAGGGTAGAATTTGAAGCTAAGTCCTCTGACTTCAATATTCAGAGCTCATTGCATTGCAGAACACTGCCTTTCCTCAGACCTTTACCCTTGAACAACTCATCACTCAAATATGTCTTCCTACCAAACTGAAACAGAAGGAAAACTCTAGTTCCTTCTTGTCATGCTCTCTCCAGTGTTTAGAGGGAGGTATTTGTTAAGTGGCCCAAAGCTGCCATTAATCCATAACCAGAAATTAGAACAGGAAATAATCTTTTTCTACCTCATTAGGCCTGTTTTTTTTTTTTTGCAGAGACAGTGGCTAATGAGTAGTTGACTTATGGCTTAAGGGTATCAAAAGGTGACATACTCCTAAATATTTCCTACACACACACACACACACACACACACACACACACACACACACACACACACACACATGCGCGCACGCATTTGAAATTCTCAGAATTAGATTAATTCTCATTTGTTACCTTAATCACTTGAAAACTGCTTTCTGAATATAAAAATCTTATCTCAAAATCTAAAAATGTTGTATGTGTGTTGTTTGTTTTCATCATGAATTCCTTATCAAATGATCTCTAACAGAAATCAAAGCTCCAAGGAACTTGGACCCAAGATTTTTAGTGATAGAGAAAGAAAGACCTAGGACCTGGAATGGGGAAGGTTGGTATATTGACAAGAATAGCAGACAGAGAATGGCTCTATAACACGAAACTATGCAGCCAAGAGTAGAATTATAGCCTTAGATACCTGGAGTGAAGGTAGGGGTCAAATGCCATTAAATGGGAGAATGGAAGGAGCTGAAGACAAAAAAAATTTTTTCTTCAATAGTAGCACCTATTTAACAGGGTTGCTATGAGGGTCAAAAGAGATAATATATTTAAAGTAGCTCTTTGAAAACTGTAAAGCACTGTATAAATGTTAGTTACTATTGCTGTTGTTGCTACAATTATTACTGTTAATATTAATAATAGTAATAATAAATCCTCATTGGGACTGGTCTGGGTCTTCATAGAGATTGCTTACCAGAGGCAAGTTGGCTAAATGGGATTTACCTTTCCAATTCAATCTGGTAGGTCTACAAAAATACTGTCTAGAATAAATTGTCATCCTTAGAAGACTATGTGCCTGAATAAATAATGTCTCAGGACAGTGAGAGAATTACAGAATCTTAGAGCTAGAAGGAGCGTTTGACCCAATTGAATTTCTTTTCACCTCCGAAATTGCCACTGAATTCAGTGATATTATGGTATGCTTTTCTGTTCCTGATGGGTAGAGGTTAAATCAATACAACTGGTGCCAATTTCTTTTTAATGTCTTTTTAGAATCCACTGACATTTCTGGCTATTCAAAAGTGAATTTGTTCAATTTATTTAAACATAGGCTTATTTATAAAACATAATTCTTCCTGATAAAACATTTCAGACATAGATTGAATATCTTCATATATTTGAATTAGTTTATGATTTTGTATTACAGGATAAATATACTTTTCATCATCCTCAAGGGAAGATCTTACAGTTCTTTCCATGAAGAATCTTTTTTTGTTTTCTGTCTTTCCAGTTAAATTTTAAATAGAAATTCAGGTGCCATTTCAAAACTGGAAGAAAGTATCAACAAAATGTTAAAGACTGTTTCATTTGGCCCTTTAAAAATGCTTAAAATGTAGAGAGAAACAGAGATATATTGTATGAAGGGTGAAAAGTATACTAGTAGATATGATATACCAGAATCTCATTATTTTAACAGATGCAGTTAAGAATTCTAGAAGCCGAATTAAAAAAAAAAGTTTGAAAAGAAATGTGACATATTTGAAGGAGCCCTGGACTAAGGGAAGTAGGAAATTTGGTTTTGGATCTCATCTTGACAATTAGACAATTAGGTGACCTTGGCTACATATCTAAATTTGTTTCTTTAGCTGTACAATATGGAAGTAGGATTAGATAATCTCTAAGGTCCCTCTCTTCCAGATCTGAAATTCTATGGTACTGTTTTAAATTATATAGTTAAGTATATGTATTGGACTTTTGGTAATATTCAAGTGGGTTGCCTATATGCTGTAACATATATGAATATCCATCAGTAAACTGATCCTGCAGAGTAATGATAACATTACAGCGCAAGCATCAGCAATGATTTCCAAGAGAAGCTCTCTCAATGGTATTTTTATTTTTCTATTTAAAAGTAATTGCCCAAATTCATATTAAGATGTCAATAGCCCAACTCATTAGGGACATTGCAAGCTGTCAATAGGTGCTTTTTAATTAAGATTTCTCAGCAGTGAAAGATGAAGAGTTCATGAAGATTAGAAGCTCAGGTAATTGTTTGATTTTGATATTTAGCACAAAATCCCAAATTTATTAGAGGGACTTAATACAAAAATGGTGGGTACTGGAAAACTTCAACTTAACCCTTAACTACAATTCATGATCTAGCTTCTATCAGTAAATGCTTACATGAATAAAATAGAGAAAGAGGAGATCAGTGAATTGGGCATGTAACTGAAAAAGCTAGAAATTTAAAAAATTGAAAATCCTAAATTAAATACCAAATTAGAAATGCTGAAAACCTAAGGAGAGGTTAATAAAGTCAAAGTAAAGTATTAAACTAATAAATAAAATGAGTTGGGTTATGAAAAAAAAGAGTAAATTTGATGAAAATTTTGTTAATGTGCTTTAAAAAAGAAAGAAGAAAACCAAATTACCAATATCAAAAATGAATAAGGTGAATTTGCCAGCAATGAAGATGAAATTAAAACAATAATTAGGAATTAATTTACCTAATTGTATGCCCATAAATTTTACAATTTTATTAAAATTGATGAATATTAACAAAAATATAAGTTGCCAAGTTTAGCAGAAGAAATAAAATACTGAAATCACCCCATCTGTACCAGCAACATGGTATTCACAGCACCCACAGCAGCTACAAATATGCCAGTGTAGTCATTAATCACAAAATGTAAAAGGTTGTCCACATGGAAGAAAGAGCCAAAGCATTTATTCAAATACCAGAAAACTGAGTCCTAAAAGTAGAAAGTCAAATTCATTACAGTAACCATGAAGCTGGTATATATAACCAATGCAGTGAACACCCACATTCCCAAGTATTCAAAACAAAACAGGCTCTCCTAGGCAAGGATCCTCCTCTCTCACTGCCTCAAGCAAGTATCCTCCTCTCCTAACTCATGGTAGCTGCTCAGCCTCCACAGTGTTTGTTCCCACCAGTTCCAGCTCTCAGAAGTTCTCATTCCCAGCAGTTCTGGCTGGTTCTCAGAAGTTCTCAGCAACTCTGGCTGGCTCTCAGAAGTTCTCAGCAGCTCTGATTGACTCTCAGAAATATTTCTAGCTCCCAGCAGTTCTCAATTTGTAGCAGTTCTCAGAAGTTCTCAGGATCCTAGCAGTTCTCTCTCTCACTCTCTCTCAACAATTCTCAATTCAGTTCTCCAAAGTTTTGGCTCTCTAGCTTAAGCTTTTCCTTATTTGTGGCATTAGCTCCTCCCTGTTCAGCTCCTTACAGTTATATCAGCAACTTCCTCCCACTGTGGGATTCACAAGTTCTAGATCTTAATACTTGATATACTCATGAACTTGAAACAAGGTGCTAAATACCTGTTTGCTTTCCAATACAAGGGGCATGGAAGATCTTCCAATCCCATTACAATTCCACCATCTCAGAAAAAAAAATTAACAACTTATCAATGAGCTCCCTAGGAGAAAAATCTCCAGAACCAGAAGGATTTACAAGCTAATTCTATCAAACATTTAAAGAAGAATTAATTCTAACACTATATAGACTATTTGGGAAGACTGGTGAATAGTCCTACCAAATTATTTTTATAATACAAATAAGGTACTGATACCTAAACCAAGAAGAGCCAAAACAGAGAAAGAAAATTATTGAACAATTTCCCTAATGAATAGAGACGCAAAAATTTTAAATAAAATAGTAACTAAATGATTACAGCAACTTATCACGAGAATAATACACTTTAATAAGGTAAGATTTATACCAGAAAGGCAAGTCTGGTTTAATATTAGTAAAAACTGTCAGCATAATTGATCATATAAACAACAAATCTAACAAAAGCCATATAATTATCTCAAAAGATACAAAATGAGTTTTTGGCAAAATACAATGCCCATTCCTATTAAAAACACTAGAGAGCATAGAAATAAATGTAGCCTTCCTTAAAACAATAAATAGCTTCTATCTAAAACCTTCAACAAGTATTATATGTAATAGGGATAAGCTAGATGCATTTCCAATAAATCTTATTGGTTTGGGGGTGATTGGGGGTGAAATAATGATGTCCATTATTACCACTGTTATTCTATATGGTACTATAAATTTTAGCTTTAATAATAAGAGAAGAAAAAGAAATTGAAGGAATTGGAATAGGCAAAGAAGAAATAAATTTATCACTCTTTGCAGATGATATAATGATATACTTCGAGAATCCTAGAAAATCATGTAAAAAACTACATGAAATAATAAACACCTTTAGCAAAGTTTCAGGATATAAAATAAACCCATATCAGTCACTGACTTTTTAATATATTTATATCAAAACCCAACAGCAAGAGATAGAAAGAGAAATTCCATTTAAAGTTACTGTAGACATTACAAAATATTTGGGGGGAGCTCAAGCCAAAACAAACCCATGACCTCTATGAACATAATTACAAAACACTTTTCACCCACATAAGGTCAGATTGAAATAATTGTGAAAAAAATCAGTTGCTTGTGTGTAGTCTGAGCTAATATAATAAAAATGACAATTCTACCTAAATTAATTTGCTTATTTAGTGTCATACCAATCAGACAACCAAAAATTATTTTATATAACTGAAAAAATAATATCAAAATTTGTCCCAAGAAACAAATGGTCCAGAATATCAAGGAATTAATGAAGAGAAATGGTAGGGAAGGTATTTTAGCCATGCCAGATCTTTAATTGCAGTATAAAGTAGCAAAATTACTTGGTCCTGTCTAAAAACAGAGTGGTGGGAATGGCAGAGGCCAGATGTTGGAGTAAGAGCAGGAACTTGCTTGAGCTCCCCCTCCAACCACCTCCAATACCTGTAAAAAATGACTCTAAACAAATTTTAGTACTATAGAACCCAAAAAGTGATAGAGAGAAATCAATCTCCCTCTGAAGGCAGCCTAGCACGCTGATAGGAAGGGTCTGTCACACCAAGCTGGGAGAGTAGGACAGTCCCATGTGAGTTGTGCTGGCACAAACTTGTGGCACAGACAGTCCAGAACACTCTTCAGGGGACCCATTCACAGGCAGCTGTGGCAGTTTCCAGACTTCTCAAACCATAAACATTGAAGAGAAAGTAACAGGTCAGTGGGAAACTCTGATGCAAATGAGTGAGAGAATAGCATGGTCCAGCCCATGCCCCTAGGGTAGCAGAGGTGGTGATGGCTGCAGCTGCTGCCATGTGGCTGCCTCCTGAGTTCCAGGTCTACAGATCATAGAGGTACAAGTAACCCTTCAGAGGGTGATGGTTCTTGTTTTGACCTGCTTGGATCTGGATTACAGTTTTGGATGGTAGTCCTGGTGTGAGAAGAATTAGTGTGGCAGAGCTTGTTGAGACTGAGGAGAGGTAGTCATCCTCTGGAGTTCTGAGGCAGGTGCCTAGAAAAACTCTGAGGAGCAGCTAGGTGGCATACTGAATAGAGCACCAGCCCTGGAGTCAGGAGGACCTGAGTTCAAATCTGGCCTCAGAAATTTAACACAAAACTAGCCGTGTGACCTTGGGCAACTTACTTAAACACAATTGCATTACCTTACCCCCTCCAAAAAGCAAAACAAACAAACAAACAAAAACTCAGAAAAGAGCTGCACAAAACCCCATAAAATCGGGACACAGCACTCTCCACTATGGAAATAGAGTTTTCCTGTGACAAAGAGCTCAAAAGAAAAGTAATTGTATGGCAAGATGAGCAAACAGGGGAAGCACAATCAGACTATAGAATCTTTTTTGGGGGACAAAGAGGATCACAACATAGATGCAGAAGAAGTCAACAAAGTCAAAATTCCTGCATCAAAAGCCTCCAAGAAAAATATGAACTCGTTGCAGGCCATGGAGGAGCTCAAGAAGGATTTTGAAAATCATGTAGGAGAATTGGGAAGAGAAATGAGAATTATGGAAGAAAATCGTGAAAAGTGAGTCAACAGCCTGCTAAAGAGACCCAAACATACACTGAAGAAAATACACCTTAACATATTTTTCTTGGAAGCTTTTGTTGCAATAGTTCTGGCTTTTTTGTCTTCTTCCCATTCCATGCTTTGGTCCTTTTTGTCCCCCCAAAAGGAATCAAAAGTTGGATTGCTGTGTTTGCTTTGCTTCTTTGCTTGCTCATGTTGCCACTCAATGACGTGACTTTGGAGTTCTTTGCCACAGTAGAACTCTGCTTTGGGAGGGGAGAGCTTCATCCCAAATCACTGGGGTTTTCATAGCTGCTGGCGCTATTAGGAGGGTGCCATCTCTACAGCCCCGACACTCTCTGGCTCACTGGCCATACACCTCAGGAACACCACCCAAGACTGCAATCCAGACCCAGGCAGGTTAAAGCAAGAGTGATTACCCTCTGAATGGTTGCTTGCCCCGCCTATGATCTTCAGACTGGGAGCTTTGAAGCAGCCACATGGAGATGGCTGCATGACTGCCACCCCTCCACCGCTTCTTGCTCTGGGGGCAGAGGCTGTACTGCACCTCTGTATGCCCCAGTTCCAACAGAGTTCTACACTGATCTTTTACTTTTTCTTTGGCATTTATGGATTGATATTTCTGGAAAATGCCACAGCTGCTGGTGATCCACTCTCCGAAAGTCCATTCTAGTCACTGCTGGTTGGGGCTGCCCTGGGGCTAAAAACATGGGCCCTTGGGGGGCTTTGCTCACATCTCATTCCATCATTATGGACACTTTCTGTCATCCTTCCAGGCTGCCTTCAATGGGTGATTTGTTTCTCTCTGTCACTTTGTGGGTTCTGTAGCTCTAAAATGTGTTTAGAGTCATATTTTATAGATATTTGGTTATGGGCTGAGCTCATGGAGTTTTCCTGCTTCTATGTTCACTTTCAAGCATTCTTGATGAAAAGACCAGAGCTGAACAGAAAATCTGGCTTTCAAATACAAGAAGCAAGAAATAGAGTGGTGGATCAGTGGAATAGGTTAGGTATGCAAGACACCATATTCAATTATTACAGCAATCTATTGTTTGAAAACCCAATGATCCCAGCTTCTGGAATAAAAATTTATTATTTGACAAAACTGTTGGGAAAACTGGAAAACACTATGGCTGCAACTGTGCCAAGACCAACATCGGACACTACGGGGGAGAGGTTGAGCAATTGGTGTTAAGTGACTTGCCCAAGTTAGCACATGGCTAATTTTTGTATTAAATGTCTGAGACCAGATTTGAACTCAGGTCTTCCTGACTCCAGGGCCAGTGCTCTATTCACTGCACCACCTAGCTGCCCACGATTTAGGTATAAAGGCTGACCACTCTAAATAATTTAGGGGGGCAAAGGATAATTTATCTCTCAGCTTTATATAGAATGGTGAAATTTATTACCAAACAAGAGATAGAGAACATTATAAAATGCAAAATAAATAATTTTGATTACATTAAATTGAAAGGTTTGGGCATAAAGCCAATGCAACCAAGATTAGCAGGAAAGCAGAAAACTGGAAAAGAATGTTTACAACTAGTGCTTCTGATAAAGGTCTCATTTCTAAAATGTACAGAGGAATGAGTCAAATTTCCAAGAATACAAGTCATTCCCCAATGAGTAATTGGTCAAAGATAGAATAGGTAGTTTTCAGAGAAAGAAATTAAAAACATCTATAATCATATGAAAAAATGCTCTAAATCACTATTGATTAGGGAGATGCATCAAAATAACTCTGAGGTACCACATCACACCTAGCAGATTGTCTAACATGACAAAAAAGGAAAATGGTAAATGTTGTAGAAGGTGTGGGGAAGTTGGAATACAAATTCATTGTTGGTGGAGCTGTGAGCTGATCTAATCATTCTGGCAGGTAATTTGCAAGTATTCCCAAAGGGCTATAAAAACGTGCATACCCTTTGACCCAGCAATACCACTTCTAGGACCGTGTCCCTAAAAGATCATAAAAAATGGGACAATGACCCATGTGTGAAAAAAATATTTACAGCAGATCTTTTTTTGGTGGCTAAGAAACAGAAATCACGGGAATGCACTTCAGTTGGGGAATGGCTGAACAAATTGTGATGTGTGGATGTAATGGAATGTTATGGTGCTGTAAGAAATGATAAACAGTCATTCTTCAGAGAAACCTGGAAAGACATATATTAACTGATTCTGAATGCAGTGAGCAGAAGGAAAACATTGTTCACAGAAACAGGCATAGTTTTAGATGACTGATTTTGAAATACTTAGCCCTTCTCAGCAATGCAAGGACCAAAAACAACTTCAAAGGATTCAGGATAGAAAATGCCATCCATATCCAAAGAAAGAACTATGGAGTCAGAATGCAGAGCAAGGCAGACTATTTTTTTTCATTTCTTTTTCTTTTCTATCCTTTCTTTTCTTTTGTTTTGTTTTTTTCTCTCCCATGGTTTCTCCCCTTAGTTATAATTCTTCAATGCAACATGACGAATGTGAAAGCCACTATCTGAACTTCCAGGGACCAGGATGTCAGAGATAAAATGAATAATTTTTTTAAAAATCAAAATTGTGATATTAGAAAAACATTACAATGAAGAAAACAGCTCCTTAAAAAGAAAATTGTGTGAACTAAAAATGAAATCTGAACATATGGAAAAGGAACTTCAAAAACTAAGTGAGGAAAATAATTGGCTAAAAATTAGAATCAACCAAATTGAAGCTAATGGCTCTATGAGGCATCAAGAATCAGTCAAACAAAGCATCAAGATAACTGACCTGGCAAACAGATTCAGGATAGAGAATATGAGATTTATTGGTCTCATCTTCCAAGAACTCATCAAGGAAAACTGCCCTGAGATCCTAGAACCAAAGGGTAAAATAGAAATAGAGAGAATCCACTGGGCACCTCCTGAAAGAGATCTCAAATTGAAAAGTCCACAAAATGTGGTAGCCAAATTCCAGAACTATCAGGTAAAGGAGGAAATGTTAAAAGCAGACAGAAATAAACAATTCAAATATTGTGGAACCACTGTGAGAATAGCACAGGATCTGTCAGCTTCTACACTGAAAGATCAGAAGAATTGGAATATGATTTTTTTGTAAGGCAAAAGAGCTCAAGTTACAACCAAGGATCACCTATCCAGAAAAACTGAGTATAATCTTTCAGGCAAAGAGATGATAATTCAATGATATGACTTCCAAACATTCCAAACATTCCTGATGAAAAAGGAAGAGCTCAATGGAGAATTCAACCTCTAATTACAAGACTCAAGAGAGTCTTTTTTTCTCTTTATATCATATTTTAATCTCCTCGTGATTCAGTATTTTTATAATCCCTACACACACACACACACACACACACACACACACCTTGTTATTTAATAAAAGCAAACTGTTTACACCCCTATGTAGGAAACTGATACCTGTTAATATTGAGATTTCTATACTTAAAGTGAAATCTAAAAGGGATATAGATAAATAGAGGGTGTGGGTATAAATTACATAAAATGATGATAAAAATCTTATTAAGGAAAACAAAGGGACTGCAATGGAAGAAGAGGAAAGACAGAAAAGGGTAAATTATGCCATACAAAGAAGTATAAAAACATTGTAGTAGAAAGAAAGAAGGGAGGGAGATGAACATTATATGAGTTTTTCCCTCATTGGTTCTGGTGGAAGGAGGGAATAAAATAATCAGTTAAGTATAGGCCTCTATCGAGAACAGACATAAAACTTATAATAGATGGAAAGAGGGGAGGGGGAAGAGCATTGCATGAGATCTATTCTTGTCAATCTTGGTTTGAAGAAGAAATAACATACTACAATACAGATCTAGAGAAAGAGATGTGGAGTCTGAATGCAGATTGAAACAAACTACCTGCTGTGTCTCTTTTTCTTGTTTTGTTCCCTCTTTCCCACTGATCATTCCATCAGTTATAATCCTTCTTTATAACCTGAGTAATGATTAATGTGAAGATATTTGTAGATCCTATATTCGAGTGCATGCCACCATGATGGGGGGGAGAGAAGAGGGAGGGAGAAAATTTGAAACTCAAAGAACTGTGGAACTGAATGTTGTAAACAAAAAGTAAATAAATCAATCTAATTTTTTAAAAGAGTGATTTAGAGCATTCTAAACCCAAATCACCCCGGTTTTCACTGATTGACCAATAATAGGACCCAGCCTAAACCTCATTTGCTCATTGTTTGGGTTTCGATGGTTCAGAGTTAGTTCAAATGGCAGTTGTCTTCTGTTCTGTCTAGAAACTTTGACGGTCTTCTCCTCTTAGATTGATTCTTTTGGAAAGATAAACTAGGACATCTTTTGCCTCAATTCTAAACTTGCCTTTAAGTATTGAATGGATGTTGTCTCAGATAAACTGAGACCTGAGAAAGACCTTAGTTGAAAAAGGCCAAGGTCTCCCTCTGAGTTCTGGGTCATTGACTTATGTAATGAAATTGGAATATGATGACTCTGGAGGAGAAAGTGAGGCTGGTGACTTTGCATACCCTGACCCCTTTCTTACCCCCCACCCCCATAGCAGCAAGCACCCTAGTATACCCAGTGTGGCTACCAACACAGGTTCTTACATCTGCTTTTCTAAAGAAAAGAAACTTAAAATGGGTTTTTATCTTGATTTTATCAAACATATGTCATTTACCTAGTTCAGGGGAAAAAAGGTCAGCATCCCAAACTTCAGAGAATACAAACAAGTTACAAACAGAAGTTACAAGCAGACAGAGAAACAGATCAGCAGACAAGCTTCCAACTCTCTGACCATTACATCCATACATAGTCAGTTACCAGAGAGGGAAGCACCAACATCTGGGTTTTCAAACCTGGGGGGCTCAATTGTTGCCCAGAGTCTTGTCTGATCAAATCACACAACTTCTCAAAGTGAGCCCCAAAACAAAACCTCACATCAGCCTTTTCCTGGATCAGAGAATGTCACAACCCTCTTGACCCACGGCCCAATCATAAAGTATCAATGTGTGGACATTCCTGAAAAGCAGGCCTCCTGCCACAGGCTCCAGGTGACCACATTCAGCCTATTATGGGCAGAGCATATTTTCAAATCAAGGAATGATCTCAGAGTCACTTAAGCCTATCAAAGGGCTTAGGGGAAGAGAAGATCTTAGATTCCCATTCCCATAACATGCTCCCCCCCCCAGCCAAATCCAATTCAGTGCAAGGCATGTCAACATCTCCCTGATGCCATGGTCCTCTTTGAGAATAAAAAACAAAGCACACAATCACAAGTAGCCTTTTATGGTCAGGTTCATTAATTATTGTTTGCTCATTTTTCCACCCTATTTCTTGATTTTGTGTTTTATGTTAAGTTTGGACTCTTTCCATAATAAAGATATCAGAGGGGGCATTATCTCAAGCTTCACAGTTTTTGCACCAGTATTTTTAAATCTAGTTCTTTGTGTTTGGAAGTTTTTAAAAGCTTCTACTCTGATCTTGAGAGAGATGTGGTTACAATTCCCCTGATTTGAGCTGTGGTTCTTACCCAAGAAGGGCCCCTGATCTTTTGTGATTGTAGTCAGTAATACTTCCCAGGGACTCTGCTCTCTTTTGACTAGAAGTGGTACTACATTTCAGAAACCTTGATCCCTTGGGACCAAAACAGAGACTAATCCTCAGGGCTCCCTCTCCCTCTTGACCAAACGTATTCCTCTCTACCTTTGAACTGAGACCCAGAATTGGCTATAGGTAATTGAATTACCAGTTACCATTTATTCGTGTATCCAGCTTTAACCCAGGGGTCCCCTGTCATCTCTTTTTGACCAATTGCTACCTCTCCTTACTTCTCTGACTTGAGAGTTCCCAAAGCTGTTTCTGCTTGTCACTACCATCTTGTCTCCTCTGACTGGTGTTTCATCCATGTGGAATCTGGGCCAGTCTACACTCCTATGTCACAGATCTCTCTGACATCCTAAATAGTATTGGATTGTAGAAAAGCATATCATTCTATGACCTTTTGGTCATTCTGCCACTCTAGAATAATATTTGGGGTTTTATTTTAAATTTGTTTGGAGGGAAATGTTGGGAGAGGTGGGCTGAGTGCTTCCTCTACTCTAATATTTTGGCTCCACCCCTGAAGTCTCTAGTTTTAGCTTACTAAGTATTTATTGAATGATTGTAATTCAGTGTCTAAATTTCTATTTGAGGAATTACTTAGGCTCCCAGTTTCCCAAGTTCTTCTTTCAGATATGTACATTATGGACATTTTCACTCACAAAACATCAATAGGTGGAAGAGCAGAGAAGGGAAAAATCTAAATTTCATTAAGTTTAGCTCATATTTAAGTAAAATTTTATAAAATGCTTTCCTATTAACCTTGTGAAGTGGGGGTAATATTTTATTACTTTTGAGGAAAAATAGTAAGATAACTTAAGTAACTCAATATAAGTGAACAAGTGACAAGAGCTAAGATTTCAGCCCAAATCTGAAGGTTCCAAGTCTAGTGATTTGAAAAACATCTATAAGCAAGTGAATGGTCTCTCTAAGCATCAACTACATACAGAATGTGTGCATTGTGAGATCCCCATCTCTATTTATAGATTATCCCTCTTCCTCCATGGGAACATTCATTATTGGTACCTTTTCCCACCACTGAATTAAGATTTTTTTCTCCTTTCTTCCCCCCTTTCAAACTATGCCACCCTTGGCCTTACCCATTTTCCTGTGGATTCTCTCAGTTGTTTTCTATGAAAGAAGATATGTGAGAGGCAAAAAAAATACTAGAAGAAACCCTGATCTCCATACAAGCAAAAAAGTGTCTAGCATATAGTACATACTTTGTAAAATACCTTAATTGATTTTTATTGCTTGACTTATCTCTAGTATTTTCCCCATTACAAACCATAAAGCTGTAATCAAGTGATAGAAAAATATTTTTAGATTAGAGGACAGGAAAATTGCTTACTGGCAATTGAGTGTCTGGCACTCTTCTTAAACTCATTGCATTATTAAATTCACTGACAAATGTCTATATATTTATTGGTTACAATAAAATATCAGCTATCTAGAACTGAATAAGAAAGGTGGGCTGAGATAATTTGAATTTTCCAAAAGGCTAATACATTAATTTGTTAAATACCAATATTTCCCTCCAATTTTGTCTATTCTGCATGAAAACTTTTAAAAAATTTATTAAGCCCTTTACTGCTTCTTTAAGACTTTACTGGTCATAATTTAAGCTTTTTCTTGGTGTCTCAGGGTCAGTCAATCAGTAAACAATGTGACAGACACTGTGATAGCAGTTATCATTACTTATACAAAGTATCATAATGTATACCATACCATAGTGGGTATTTTAATGAAGACTTGCTAACATAAAATGAAAATGAATTATTGTTTGTAACTATGCTAAAGAGTTCAAGATTGATACAGATGTTTTGTTATTGTTCTTTAATATTATTTAAGTTATTTTAGTGTTGATGTTTTTTTCATCTCTGACCTAGTCAGCTGTCACTTTTCACTAGTATCAGTCTATTTCTATTGACTTCTTTCACTCTTTTAACTTGACATTATTTATTCATGTACACTTGAAAAGCAGATAAAGTAGTTTGTAAGAATTATATGTTAACATATGACTGAATTGGCTCTTATTGATGATTTGAGTGGACTTTGAATAATCATAGAATTGGAGTCTCATAGCTAGAAGTGACCTTAGAGGCCAATTTCCTCATTTTACAAATGAGGAAACTGAGACCCAGAGAAGTTAAATAATTTGCACATGGCTACACAGACAATAAGAAACAGTTTTCCCGATTTCAAATACAGTACTCTGTTCACTGGAACAATTACCTGCCAAGAGTTTTAATGTCTACACTTTTTGACAGCTGTTTTATCTGCTCAGAGGTATTTTTTCCTATTTCCTGCATCTTAAAAGCGTAGTGCAAAAAACTAAATGCTGGAATTAAAGTCAGTAGCTGGGTTAGAATCTACCCTCATACAACCAAGAGCTGTGTAAATTTGAGCATGTTATGATCTTTTTCAGTCTTTCTTCATGTATAGAACAGGAATAATAGTAACAATAATTATAACTGTTAAACTTACCTGATAGGATTATTTAGAAGATGAAATAAGATACTTATATAAAGCATTTTTTTAAACTGTAAGGTTTTATAAAAGGCAGTGAGATTGTTTAATCCATAAAGATCTAAAATATAGTCAGGAAGTACTGAGTTTGAAATCTTCCTTAAAATATTAACCAGTTGTGTGACCCTAAGTAAGTCAAGTTACCTCTTTTTACCTCAGCTTCTTTAGCTATAAAATTGGGATAATCATAAAACCTAGCTCACAGGATTGCTGAGAGGATCAAATGAGATAACTTATGCAAAGTCCCATAAAAACCTTAAAATACTATAAAATGTCGTATCATTAGATAAATATCAATTATTTTTATGAAGATTGACTGATGATTAGCTTCTCTTTAGGTTAAGGTGCTTGAAAGAAAACAAGGTCAATTGATAAATAAACTTATCCTTCAGCTACTTAAATAACTCAATTATATAAGAAGTATTTTTCCTGAATGGTTCTAAATAGCTGAAGTTTTACGTCAAATAATTTATATTATATTAAGTTATACTTCATATGTTTCTAGGTTTTTCACATCAAGAGTTATGCTGACTTCTTTTCAAAAACTGATTCCCATTAGAAAACCAGTTTACTATATCAATCACAGCATTTGATTGCATTTACTCAAATAACTTTGAATTGGCATACAGACTTAAGATGATTGTTCTTTGAAATATGCTTTCCTCAGCAATCCAGGGTGTTACTTCCTATTAATTTCAGCTAAATATTAATTGAAGCAATTACAGAAGGACCTGATTTAATTTTGTAAAAACAATGGCTAATAGATTGCTGCATAGCCAATATGCTATTGAGCAAAATAAAAGTCAACATAACTCATTACCTATAATGAAAAAAAGCTGACATTAAGACAACATTAAATATGAACCTAAACATTTAACTAAAAAAATAAATTAATATGCTTATAGAGTTATGATGGTAAGATGTTTTGCCAGTAGTAAACAATGCCTCAGTCCAGTCATTGGAGAGAAGAGGGAAGTGTAATGTTGAACTTGTTAACTATACAGGTAGGAATTGGAAAGGCAATAAAGTGGTCAAATGAGTTCATAACAGCAGTGATGACCTGGGAGAGTACAGAGAATTGAAGGATGAAAAATACGTTAAGAGTGGTTGACACAGTTTGGGGATGGAGCAGAGAGGGAGAGCAAATCTGGATACTTCAAGTGAGCTACACTGGCAGTGGACAACTACAAAAGGCTTTTGAGAAACCTGCTGGGATCCCTCTGGCCATGGGCAGAGGGTGCAGGCTTTGCTGCAAACCCCTCGGGCAGAAAAGATCCAGCCCTGGTGAAGAGGGAGAGGCAGTATTAGGAAGGGAGTGCATGAAAGAACAGCATTTATTTGGCACATACAGAGCTGGCACCCAAAGATGATTATACACATTTTTTCCATAAAATTAATTTAATTTCCCTGTTATATTGGATATCACCAACTGATGCACCAAGTATAGGTGAACCGAATCACTGAAGTTTGAAATTCTCTGCCTGTTTCCTCTCCTTTTACCCATTGAAAAGGCAAGAAAAATAAAATACATCACAGAGAGATGGAGATAGATGATAGATAGATAGATAGATAGATAGATAGATAGATAGATAGATAGATAGATAGACACATATAGTCATGCCAAAGAAATTCCCACATTAGACATGTCCCAAAAAGGAAAGAAATAAATAGAAGAAAATGTGCTTCAATCTACACTTTTAATTCATCAGTTCTCTGTCTGTAGGTGAGTGGCATATTTCACCAAGAGTCCCCAGGAATTGTGATTGGTTATTGTGTTTATCTGAGTTAGGATGTCTAAAAATTGATTATCTTTCCAATTTTGCTATTATTGTATAAATTGTTCTCCTGGTTATTTTTACTTCACTTTATCAGTTCATGGGGGTCTTCACAGACTTTTCTGAGACCATCCTCTTCATCATTTCTTGTGGCACAATAGTATTTCATCACATACATGTGCTGTAATTTGTTTGTCTATTCCCCAGTTAATGGGCACTCCCTCAGTTTCCTATTCTTTGCCATCACATAAAGAGTTTCAAAATACTTGAAAAACAAACAAAAACATGTGAGATTAAATTATTTTGCTTAGTATGAGAAAGTCTTCATAAATCTACTTCCTGAAAACAATTTTTATTCAATGAACATTCATTAAGGGTTTATGACATACAATGCACTACACTCTGGACCAAAAAAAAAAAGAATGAGCAAAAGTCCTTCCCTCCAGAAGTTACATTGTCCTAAAGAGATACATTTTTTGAGTAAATACAAAGAAATTTCAGGAGGAAGTTAGCACTAACAACAGGAGGGAACAGGAAAGATTTCCAATTGGAGATGGAACATAAATTGAGCTTCAAAATGAAAATAGAGATTCCAAGAGTTAAAAGTAAAGAGAGTTTGCATTCTGTACCCAAGGAAACAGCCTAGGGCACAGATATTAGATGTCAGAGTTCTGGGAATAGCTTCTAGACCTGTTTTGAACATAGTTGGGAAGAAGAGTGATATGAAATGTCCAGAAAGGCATATAGAATATAACCTATATCAAATTGCTTACTCTCTTTAGGGAGAAAGGTGGAAAGAAAGGGAGGGAGAAATTTTTGAAATGAAATATTTTTATGTGAATGTTTATAATTGTTTTTACATGTAATTGAAAAAATAGAACTATTTTAACAGGAGACAAATGGATATGTGAGAACCCAGTTGTGGGGGACTTAAAATACTACTACTACTAATAATAATAATGTGGCATGACCTATGGAGAGATAGAATTAAATATTTCATCATCTCCCTACAACTAGGGGCTTCAGCTCTAATCCTAAAATCACACTGGGCTCTGATAGGTCAACTTTTGTATTGTCTTTCCCAGAAACAAGCCTCCAAATAAATTTCCAGCCATTAAAAATGCAGCCACATGTACACCTGCCTCTTGAGTTTCTTTACATCTTCCCCAGAAGAATGTTTTACTCCTTGAGGACACAATCTTGTAACCTCCTACTTATATCCCTAGTTCTTAGGATAGTACTTTCCACAAAGTAAGTGACATAGATAGATAAATAGATAGAAAGACAGACAGAGAGAGAGAGAGAGAGAGAGAGAGAGAGAGAGAGAGAGAGAGAGAGAGAGATGCACATATTGTTATTATTATGGTTGAAAAAGAAATTTCAGAATTCTTCAACATAGAAGCAGAATGTGGGTGATGGTGAGGACAAACATGTGATAATTTCCCATTTGTGGCTGAGATGGAGTAGAGGTTATTATGCCATGGGAGCTGACAAGATTGAGTTGCTGGGAGTTGAGAGTATATGAGGGAAAAATACATACATACATACATACATACATACATACATATATACATATATATATATACTACATTGAATTATGACCCATATTGAGCTTACTGTCCATTAAAATTCCTAAATCTATTTTAAACCGATTACTCTCTAACTATGCCTTCCCCATTGTGTATTTATAAATTTTTAAACCAAGTGTAGAAATTTCCATCTGCCTCTGTTGGATTGAATCTTTGCAAATACAATCCAAAGTTTTACTGTCAACATCATTTTAGGTCTTGACCATTCTCCACGGAAAGTTATCTCTTTCAGATTTCTGCTATTAATAAATTTGACAAGCCAGCCATTTATGCCTTTATCTAAGTTATAAATAAAAATGTCAAATAGAATATGTCCAAGAATAAGTCTGGGGATATTCTGCTGAAGACTTCCTGATACATTGTAGTTGAATATTTAGCTATTACCAAATCCTTCCAACTGGATTATCCTCTAGTCCAAATCTCTTCACCTTTTTTTTATTTTGAGAAGATATAATAAGATATGTCATCCAAAATTTTGTAGGAAATTTCATCTAGGAATTGATCCAGGAAATTAGATCAAAAGCACTGCCTGATCTTTCCATTCAATAACCTTTTCAAATAAGAAAATCAGCTTAGTCTGGCATGAGCTGTACTTTATGAAGCCATATTGGCTTATGCAATCACTGCTAACTATTCTAGATATTCACTAACCATATCTTTAAAGAACTTTTATAGAACATTCCCAGGAATCAGAGAGTTCCTTGTGATTTAATAAAGTCAATCATTTTCCCTTATTTCAAAATCAAGACATTTCCCCTCTTCTGCAGTCCTTTTGTACCTTTCTGCTCTCCACAATCATTTAGCTATCACTGAGAATGGCTTAGTAGTTACATGTCTTTCAGTAACTGAGAACAGAGTTCAATTTGTGGCTTGAATTCATCAAAGACCTCCTTACTCTCCACTTAGATCTTGGGAACCAACTCACTTCTGGCCCATTTCTGTTCTGACATTTCTAACAGAAAGGTCATTTGGATTGGGAGAGAAAAATAAAATAAAATCACACAAATATGATTTCCTTCTTATATAAATTAATCATATCCCATTCTCCCATATCATCATTCTGTCTTGTTCCTTTTGAAAATCCTTGTCCATATTTATTTTTTTAAATTTTATTTTAGATTCAATAACCATAACACAAATACAGAATAGAGAAAATAAACAAAAACATCAAAAACTTAAATTTGTAACTTAAACACAAAATTGTAAAGAAAAAAAAGCATGTCATGTGCATAGCAGAAAATATGAGGGGATTTAAAAACATGTAACAATAAATTTCCATTTCAAGAAAGCCTGTATGATAAATAATACACATTGTGTTGAGAATTGTCCATCTTTTCTTTGCTTTCTTGTGAGTTTTCTTTTGTTCTCTGTTGCACATTGTTTTTACTTTGTTATTTTTTTCTTTCCCCCACTCCTTCAGAAGGCTACAATGAAGTTTAGATATTTCTCTATAACTATAAATATATGCATACATATATACATGTATCTATATACATATAGACACATGTATATGTATTATAGAGAGAGAAAGAGAGACAGAGACAGAGAGAGAACAGTATGTTCTTATGAATCCCTTATAATCAGTCCTTTGGTATGTACCTTATCTTATATTTCTTTTGGTTCTTGTATGTGAAATCCTGTAGTAAGGAAGTCTTGAAAGTCTCTGAATTTATAAAATTATTAATGTTTTCCCATTCAGGATGATACTTAACTTTGCAGGTCATGACATTTTCAGCTGGAGCCCCAGTTCCTTTGTTCTTCAGTATATTGTGTTACAAGATCTGTGGTCCTTTAATGTCTCTGCTGCTAGGTCTTCTGTGAGTCTAATTGTGGTACCACCATATTTAAATTGTTTTTATATTGATGCTTGTAATATTTTATCCTTGAACTTGGGGCTTTGGAATTTTACTGTGGTATTCCTATGAGTTTTCCTCATAAAATCTCTTGTAAATGATGATCAATGAATTTTTTTTCTTTTTCAACCCCCTCCCCCTCCCCATCTAATACTTCAGGACAATTTTCCTTAATTATTTCTTGTATTATTGTATCAAGATTCTTTTTTTATCACAACTTTCAGTTGGTTCATTTTTTAACATTTTCTCTTCTTGGTCTAATCTAATCTGTTTTCTTATAAGATATTCTTGATATTTTCTTATAAGATTCTTTCTAAGATATTCTAAGATATTTTCTTATAAAATTCTTCTTGACGTATTCTCCTAATCTGTTTTCTTATAAGATATTTCACTTTCTGTTCTATTTTTCATTATTCATATTTTGTTTAATTATTTCTTGATCTCTTATAATTTCGCTGGCTTAACTTTGTCCAATTCTAATTTTCAAGGTGTCATTTTCTTCCTTAAGATTCCGGATTTCCTTTTTTAATTGATTGTCTTTCTTTATATAACCTTCTTGTTTTTCTTAGTTTGTTCTCATTTTTTTCTTTAATTTTTCCTCCATCTATGTCATTTGATTTTTAAAGTTTTTTATTAAGATCACTGAAAATGGCTTACTAGTTACATGTCTTTCAGTAACTGAGAACAGATTTCAATTTGTGGCTTGAGATCATTAAAGACCCACTTGCTCTCTCCTTAGATCTTGGGAAAAATCTCACCTGTGGGCCTTTTCTGTTCTGTCATTTCTAGTGACAAGGTCATTTGGATTGGGAGAGAAAAACATAATAAAATTAAACCACACAAATCTGATTTCTCTCTGATGTAAATTACTCACATCCCATACCCATATGAATTCTTTTGGGGCCAGTCCCAATTTGACATTACTCTTTGGAAGTTTCTTTATGTCAATATCCTCCTCTGAAGATGAACTCTTCAATAAAAAAGCTATTATTCCTATAATAGCTTTCTGTGGTTTGTTTTTTTTTTCTCTTTTGCCTGTGCATTTTTTTGTGACAATAGCTTAATTTTTGTAATCATCTCTGGTATGGGAAATGCTACTTCTTGTCCCAGATCTTCTATTCTCCCCTCTAGCCTGGAATCAGAGCCCAACCTCCAACCTCTTGTAAGTGCTCACAACCAGGGGCTTTCTGCCCCATTATTTCTGCATTCACCAGGTATGTGCTGGTTCCTTCTTGCCTCTGGTGCTCTTCACAGCACAGCTGAGTCTGGTGCTCCTTGTCAGCAGAGGTTCACTCAATCTTCCCTGGCTCAAATGCCCAAATCTCCTCACTATCTGGGGTAAAAGTTCCTGTGGCTTGGGCCCAGGCAGCCTCTCAAATCAACTAACCCTGGGGCTCACTGCTTGTTGTTAAAACAGAACCTAGCCTGGAGGTGTTTACTCTTCAGAGGGACCAAATTATGTCCTGGGATTTTTTCTTCATATTTTCTCAAAATGTCCCAGGAAGACTCCTGTTGTTCCCCTGTTCTTATTTATCTCCACCCACATTTTGTTTGCCCTAAAGTGCTATTTTAACTCTTTTGTTGGGGAAAATCTTGAGAGCTTGTAATTTTCTGACCTACTCTGACATCTTCCCAGAATCCTCCCATAGCCATTTTTTAATTATGGTGTTCATTCTACCAAATCTCAGTGATAACTATGAAATCTGTTTGGTCTTCTCACATTAGGAACTACAGCTTGATTTGCTTGTTTGCTAAACTTTGGAGTTTTGTGGTCAAATATGACTTCTGCTAAAATAATCTATGTTTGAAGAATGACTCTAGGAGGAGCAAAAAATAATCTATAATTGTAATGTCATTCCACATATTAAGAAAAATGAATTAATGAAGTACTTATAAGGCAAGATAATAACTGTCATTAACATATAGCAAGAAGAGGATATTATAAGTCATTTGGAGGGGAGAGAATATATCCTGTAAAATTGACGAGTGAATGAAGATAAAGGGAATTAAAAAGAACATTAATTTTTTTTTTCCTCTAAAGTACAGGGCACACAAATAAAAGATAGATCTAAATGACTGGACAAATATTAATTGCTCATAGCTAGGCTGAAACAATATTATAAAAATGACAATTCTACCTGAGTTAATTTACTGATTCAGTGGCATATTAAATATTCAAACTACCAAAATAATATTGTATAGGGTTAGAAAAAAATAATAGCAAAATCAATTTGGAAGAACAAAAAGTAAAAAAAAAATACCAAGTAAATTAACAACAAATAAAAATGAAGGAAGACAGCCTAGAATTTCCAGATCTCAAACTAAATCACAAAGTGGTCATTATGAAAACAATCTGGCACTGGCTAAGAAATAGAGGGGTGGATCAATAGAACAGATTAGGTACATAATGCAAAATAGCAAATCACTGTAGTATCCTAACATTTGATAAACCCAAAGATCCAAGCTTTATGGTTAAAAACTAACCAATGGACAAAAGTTTCTGGAAAACTAGAAAGCAGTTTGGCAGAAACTAGAAATAAACATCTCACACTGTATACCAAGAAAAGGTGAAAAAGAATAAATCATTTAGACATAAAGAATGATAGCATAAGAAAATCAAGGGAGTTTGAGAAAATGTACCCATAAGATCTATAGATAAGGGAATATGTTATAACCAAACAAGAGAAAAAAAGGATCATAACTTGTTCAAAGGATAATTTTGATCACATGATTTTTTACAAAAGTTGCACAAGCCAAAATTAGAAAGAAAACAAGAAATTGGGGGTGGGGGGGTTGTACAGATTTCTCTCATAAAGGTTCCATTTCTTAAATATATCAGGAACAGAACCAAAAGAAAAGGGATTCAAAATTTTGTGAATTGAACACTTGCTTTAGTTTTGGTTTGCTTTTGTGGGAGAAGTCTAGACCTACAATTTCATTAGCAAAGGATTTTTTCTTTGTTTTTGTTTTTCCCCCACTTGACTGTGATCTTGTTTTTCTATTTGCTTAATTGTGGCTACAAAGGAGAGTTTAATGGTAGGGCTTATAGGGGTTATATATCAGAATATGATCTCTGTTTGGTCATACACAGTCCTTCAAAGAGAAATTTCTGATCAATAGAAATCGAAAAAAACACCCAGAGATCTAAGGTTTGGAAATTGGCCTCTGGAATTGTAACTGGTTTTACAACTGCTTCCAGGGACATAATGCTCAATAATATATGATGAATTTCCTCTCTCTCACTGGGAGATAATCTACCTTAAGTATTACTGCCTTACATAAATATATACCATTGGTTAAACAGTCAAGGTAATCCAATTATTAAGTGAATCAAAAAGAGCAGTGGAGTTGATATACTTAACACTGATACTGTCTTCCTCCCCCCCTTAATTTCTCCTTGTAAATAGATTGACTACTTAACAATGTGATCCAATGCTTAGTGTTTAATTATTGTGATGCTAGAAAAAGCTCAACTAACTATAACAGCAGTAAGGCTGTAAGTACTGAATAAATATGGGTAACACATTTTCTTAATGAAATAATTCTAATAAATTTTATTTAGCTTCATTTCAGGACATCTTTTGGAATAAAAGTTTGGGAATAAAATTCTTCAAACGGCATCAAGGAGAACATTTCCCCCCACAGCATTTTTCATAAATCAATAAAGACTTTAAACTTGACAATATAGAATATATTCTTGGGGGAGACATCAGGCTAAGTCTGAGTTCAAGCATTTAGTGCCTAAAGTCAAAAATATTTTGATCCTTTTTCTCAGGTTCTTTGAGAATCTATACTTAAAACACCATTCTTCCATAGTACCTATATCCAGTCACTTCCCAGACCCAAAGGCAAATATATTCACTATCATTTTTATGGGAATAGTTTGAGAAAGTCTTTGAGATGAAAGGTTATAAAAGTGCTTCAAGTATCATCAGACGGGTTTGGAAATTGCCTCCTTCTGTTTATTTCCAGAAATAGAACAGCTCCTCCTTATCTGAATATTCCAAGTACAGCACAGTATAGATAATTTGTAATGTTGCCCTCTTTGTCAGTAGAATCAGTATGAACAGCTCAAGAGCATCAGTCTGTATCATATGATCAATGGAACGCCTGCAAAGTGTCTGATTTTATCATTAAGTACTTTTAGCTAATAATATGCAACTATGAATGAAACAAATGATGTTATTCTATGGTAGATAGTGTTCATTGTCATAGGGTAATGAATTGCACTCAAATACAGCATGCTCTGAACATTTTTTTCTTCTTGGAAAGCAAAATAGCTATGTGGAAAAATATAATATCTGTGATTAAGTGACTATAGCTATTGTAGTCAAACTGAAAGAAAATTTAGTGTACTGTTCAATCTAAAATCATTTCTTTTATTTTTAGTGAAGAAGAATGATTGTCAAACTTCTTAGATTACAGGACTGACTACAGAAAAGTAAGAAAATTATCTCATCTTTTAAAGGAACTTCAAAGTCGAACTTTAAATTCTCCCAACTTGATTATTGCTATCTAATTTTTGTGAAGTTGATGTTCTTTAAAATATGGATGTTCGTATGGGGGGGATATGTATAAACACACACATATGTGTGTGTGTGGGTACACACATATATACATATAAAATAAATGTATATTGCAAGGTATATACCTATGCAATTATGCAGAATATATATATAAATTTACATATATATTGGGGTATTGGCATTTGTGCAGGTGAGTCTTTGTTCCCTATTATTTTCCTACCCTGACTTAGGGAAATACTAGGTAATTACCTCCCATTTTATGCTTAACTTTTTTTACTCCTTTTCTGGATAATTGTATGGTCTTCATTTTAATGAACTTAAGCCATAGTGCTCTAATTTAAGGAAATATTAAACAATCACCTCCCCTCTCACCTTTACTTAGGTATATCATTGTATCACCCAAACTCAAAGTTGTTCTCTCTTTATTCCACTGATTGTCCAAAGGGAAGGAAGAATGAGAAAGGAAAATCTTCAATTCCATCTTACAGTATGAAAAAATTCTGACATCACTTACTCTTTTCAGTTTATTTGGACTTGTTCCCCTTTCTTGCATTTTTTTTGAGCATTATATTATCATTTTGTAAATTACACTCATTTTCTCTAAATGAATCCTAAAAAAAAAATCATTCTATCAAGATGTATTTTCCCCTTTAATAGCATACTTACCTCTGCAAGATGAATTGAAGCTAGTGGGTGGAGATAAATAAGAACAGGGTCATAATCAGGGTCCTCCTGGGACAATTTGAGAAGATCAGAAGAAAAATTTCAAGAGGAGTTTTTGTCCCAGGAAAAGTGAACACCTCCAGACTAGATTCCTATTAAACAACAAGAGGCTGACCTCTTAAATAACAAGCAGCAACCCCTGGGGTTAGTTGGTTTGAGAGGCTGCCTCAGCCCCAGTCACCAGAACTTTAACCCCCAGGATAGGGAGGGGAGTTTGGTGTTTGAATGAGGAAGATCAAAGGAATTTCTGCTGACCAGAAATGCCAAACCCAGTTGTGCTATAAGAGCAGGAGGGGCAAGAAGGAACAAGCACAAGCCCAATGAGTGCAGAAGCAGTGGGACAGAAAGCCCCTGAGTGTGGGACACTTACAAGAGGTTGGAGGTTTTACTTTGGTTTCAGGATAGAGGGAAAAAACTGAAGATCTGGGGAAAGAGGTACCATTTCCCATACCCCAGGGTTAGAGGTGATTTCAAATAAAGATATTACCACAAAGAAATGCACAAGCAAAGGAGAAAGAATCTAACTACAGAAACCTGTCATGGGAAGAGAGATGACAAGGGTTCATCCTCAGAGGCTGATATTGAAGTAAAGAAACCCCCAAAGAGTAACATTAAATAGTCACCTGCCCAAAAAGAACTCATAGAAGATCTTTAAAAAGACTTAAAAAATCAAATGATAGAGAAGGAAGAAAAACTAAAAAAGAAAATAAGAATAATCCAAGAAAAACAAAAAGGGTGTGAAAGGAAAGTTAACCAATTACAAAAGGAGATTACGAATCATAAGGAAGAAAATGACACCTTGAAAATTAGAACTGGGCAAAGTGAAGCCAGTGAAATTATAAGAGATAAAGAAATTATCAAGCAAAATATGAATAATGAAAAAATAGAAGAGAAAGTAAAACATCTTAAAAGAAAAAAACAGATTTGGAGGCTAGATCAAGAAGAAAAAAATTAAAAATAATTGGACTAACTGAAAGGTATGATCAAAAAATAATTTTGATGCAATAATACAAGAAAAAAATCAAAGAAAATTTTCCTTTGACAAGGGGGAAGTAGAAATAGAAAAAAATGTCTCAATCACCACTTAAAAGAGATCCTATGAGGAAAACTCATAGGAGTATCATAGTCAAATTCCCAAACCCCCAGCTCAGGGAAAAATATTAAAAGCATCAAGATAAAAGTAATTTAAATATGTTGGTGCCACAATTCAAATTACACAAGACCTAGCAGCAGAGACATTAGAGGACCACAGGTCTTGGAATACAACATATCAAAGAGCAAAATAACTGGAACTCCAGCCAAAAATATCATACCCTGTAAAATTAAACATTATCCTGAATGAAAAAAAAATGGACTTTTGATAAACTCTCAGACTTCCTGGACCTTGTCAAAAAAAATTCTGAACTTAATTGAAGATTCAACATATAAGAACCAAAAGAAATATAAGGCATATAACAAAGACTGAAATAAGGAAACATTAAGGACAGACTGTTGACTTTTTATATATGTAAACTATAAAATGGACATCTAAGAGTCTTATCAATAATTGGATAGTTTACAAGAAAGATTGGGGCAAACCTGAGAATGATATGCATTTATAAAGAAAAACCATTTAGGAACAGTTAAAAAAGTAAATATTTGAAGTGCAAAGGGGAGAATTGATACAGAGGAATCAGATGAGGGAGGAGGGGTGGTAGTTCTCGTAATCTACTTTCATCAGGAATGGGTTTAAGAGGGAACAATACATATATATTTAGAAAAGTATAAAAGTCTTCTAAGTTCAGAAGAAATAAAATGGTAGGGGCATAGGGAGAGGGGAAAGGACAAGGGAGGAACCTGTAGAGGGGAGGATGAGAGAATAGGTAAATATGGGTATAGGAGGTTGTTTAGATTTAGGAGAATTGGAGGATAGGGGAGGGATCCTTGGAGGAGGGTAGGCAAGTAATAGGAGTGCAAGGTAGTGGGTAGAAGTAAAGTAGAGGAGGCAGGAGGGATAGGAAACAAGAGATACAATCATACATAAAAAACAAAATTGAGGGATAGAATAGATTTGGGAAAGTATATGTCTATATATGTATGCATATGTGTATGTATGTATCTATAGCTATATTATATCTATAGCTCTATTATCTAAACTTTATTGTAGCCTTCTAAGGGAAGGGAAAAACAAAAAGTGCACAGCATATAACAAAAGAAAACTCACAAGGAACAAAGAAAAGGTAGACAATTCTCAACACAATGAGTATTATTTATCACATAGGCTTTCTTGAAAAGAAAATATATTGTTACATATTTTGAATCCTCTCTTATATTCTGGGATACACACAACATGCTTTTTTTTTCTTATTTTATATTTAAGTTCAAATATTTGAGTTTATTATATGTTTTTTTCCTTTATTCTGTATTTGTGTTCTGACATTTAATTTGAAAATAAAATTCAAAACAAGATGAATTGCATTTATATTTGGGATCTTTTAATTTGCTTTTAGGGATGTTATATATTATTGTTAATTTTTTTGTCATTGATAAGTAGTTTTGTATAATTCAGTTTGCATACCCTTAAAAGTAACTGTCATATGCTTTCAGTTTTTAAAATTTCTTTTTTTTTCTTTAAACTTAAATTTCTAGAGTTTCACAACAATGTGTCTGAGGGACTTAAGTCTAAGGTCCCTTTTAGTTAGCAAACTACATTACTTATATCTGCAATTTGTGCCCTATTTTTCACAATTCTGGTGAATTTTCCTATAAGATTTGTTAATATATAGTATATATCCTTTTCATTCCATTGTTTTTCTCAGACGATTTTTTTTAAAGCAATTGGGGTTAAGTAACTTGCTCAAGATTACACGGCCAGTTATTTTTTGTGTGGGTGCAAAGTATCTGAGGCCAGAACCAATCCCAGGTCTCCTGACACCAGGGCCAGCGCTCTTACTCACTGCACCACTTGGCCACCCCTCGGGTAATTTTTAAAGTGCAGTCTATTTAAGGTTTTTCTGGAAGGTCAGTTTAATTAAAAGAAAATCATGCTGTAGATAAGTTTGTTGCTCAAAGATATAGATAGATAGGTAGGTAGGTAGGTAGGTAGGAAGGTAGGTAGATCGATAGATAGATAGATAGATAGATAGATAGATAGATAGATAGATAGATAGATAGATAGATAGATAGATAGATGATAGATAGACAGATAAATGATAGAGAGAGAGAGAGAAAGAGAGATATAGATATATTTCCAAAAAATTAACTTTTTAAAAATTACTTTGTTTTTCAGTTTCTAAATTTTAGTTCTATTAATTTCATTTCATTTCTATTCACTCCTAGAGTACTCATTTCTTCAGTAAAATATTCCATTTTCTATTTTAAACCCCATTAAATTATTTAAGACCTCAGATTTTGTTCTATAAATATTATTTTAATTTTTAAAATTTTCAATTTTATGAAATGTTTCTTTCAATTTTTTATGGTGCATAGGTGCAAATATTGTTCTACTAATTGTAATGGGAATGTAAATTTATGTTACCATCTTTCTAAGATTGTATTGTGTAAGATCTTCCCTGCCTCTAGACCCTTTAAAAGGCTTAAATGCACCTGGAGCCTGTGGTGGGAGGCTTGGTTTTCAGGAGATACTTTGTGACTGGGCAGTGGATCAAACGGTCTGTTTCATTTTCTGAGCCAGGAGAAGGCTGTATAATCATTGATGGGAGGCTGTGTTTTGTGACTTACTTTGAGAAGTGTTGTGTGATTTGACCAGACAAGACTGTGGGCAGTTGTTGAGAACCCCCCGGCTTTGAAAAACCCAGAAGTTGATGCTTCCCTCTCTGGTAACTGACTAGGTATGGATGTAATGGTTGGACAGTTGGAGGCCTGTCTGCTTGATCTATTTGTTTCTCTGTCTTTTTCTAATGTCTGCTTGTAACCTCTGTATACTGTAAAGGGTACATTGAATTTATAGTATACTCTGTAGTATATTTATAGTATACTCTGCAGTAAAGTATACTCTAAATTTATAAATTCCCCCTTACATTCTTTTAAAATCACAATCTTCTCCATTCTATTAAGATTTATTATTCACTAACTCATTTTTTTCTGTGCTTTTTTAAATCTCCAGTATATATTTTTCCTGATAAATGTTATTTTCCCTTTCATTTCCTCTCCTTATTTATTATTGTCCTTTTGTTTCCTTTGTACTCTTTCAAGGTGATAAAGAAGAGTCTCAAGACTTAGCCATCATGTGTGAGAGAAAGTTTTATGTATTAGAAAAAACTAATATTTAAATTATACTTTTAAAATAGTATTTAAAGCTTTCAATATTAGGGAATAACCAACTTAAAGCCCTAAATATAGGTAAGAACTCTAACTGAAGTATTGTGGTCAAGTGTAGTCAGGATAGGAGAAGGAGAATCTGGATTGTGGTCATGATTTTGTTGCTAATTAGTTCTCTTACTCTAGAACCTCACTTCTCTTTGTTTCTTCCCTTATAAAAAAATTATACAAGAATACTTCCTTCTTCTGCCTAATTCATACAATGTCATAAAAAGCACCTTTAGAGTTTTAAAGTGCTTTATGAATTTTAGTTGTTATAATTATCATCATTTTCTTCCACACTTTATAGTAAATGTGGCAAAGAATGTGAAAATAATACTATAATCAATAAGAGCTGACTTTTATATATTTCCTTAAGTTATATGAAGTGTACTTTTATATATCATCTCATTCCATCCTTATAACAACCTTGTTATGTATCTGTTAATGTTGTTCTAATTTTAAAGATGAAGTAACTGAAATTGAGGGAGATTTCAAGGAATACATAACTAATAAACATCTGAGACAAAATTTGAATTCTGGTCTTCCTATCTCTAGTGCTGCATTCATTAAATTCTGCTACCTCTCTTTAAATCCCAGAATGAAGAAGTGATTTATTTGCCCAAGATCCTACATGGCTTAAGAGAAAATAGCAAAGTTATTTTGGTAACCTAATATAGTTGTTTTTGTTTGTTTATCTGTTTATTTTACATCCTTCATTTCCACAAGATTTTGAGTTATAAATTTTCTCCCCATTTTTCCCATACCCACCATGCCAAAACTGAATATGCCCTCCCCCAGTCTGCTCTCTCCCATATCTTCACCCATACCCCTCCTAGTTTCCACTGGGGAAAGATGGATCTCTATGCCCCACTGCCTGTATACCTTATTTCCCAGTTACATGTTAAATTTACATTTGATTGAATCATTGAGTCACTTTGTTTTTGTGATTGTACTTTGTTGAAAACTATTGTGACCACTGTGGTGAAAACTGTGTGGCCATTTTAGTGATAAGTCATTGTAAATGCTGTATTTTGATTTTCTGTAATAAATTGTAATATTGTGAATGCTGTACCTTGAATCTCTGTGAATGTTTTGCTCTGATTTGTTATTGAATGTATAGAGTGTTCACTATACAGTGTAATCAGAACCTTAAAACCTGTTAACAGTAGCATTCTTCTGGATAGCTGCTCGTGCATGGCTTTACAATTCTCAATAGTTCCATCAGATTGATTGAGGAGCTTCATAACTTTTTTGCAACTTAATGGGGAAGTGCTTTCATATTCTATTATTGGAAAACTCCTATACACCTCCTTTGCATATACACATCTATTCCTCTATCTCTATACTCCATCTCTAAACTATATCTCCTTTTATTGTCATCTGTATCTTTGTGTCTATATTTGTATATTGCTATATTTATCTCTATACCTACCCATATCTCTATCTCCCTCCATGTCTGTACATACATTTATTTCTAGCTATATATCTTTATATATATATATATATATATATATATATATATATATATATATCCTAGACTATTCACTAAGAAAATGATGGTCAAAAATAAAAAATAAAGAAAAAATATCAGTTAGAAGCAGAAGCAGTAAAATTTAGGTAGAGACTGTGATTTTAAGTCTGATATTCTTTCCTAAAACCACATCCACACTTCATATACTGATATTAACAAAAAAAAAAAGTTCAGATAATCTGTATATATTAGATACGACTATGTAGTCATCAAAATTTAAGAAAATTCTTATTCTCAAGGGTAATGGTCACCTATGTGAAAAGAATATCCATTATTTACTAATAAGAGATCAAAAAGATTTATTTTTACTTCATATCCAAACCTTAAAAATGAAAAGCAATAGCCTATATCTTCATGCAACAAACTTATCTTGACCATGATTATCTTTAAATTAGCTATCAAATATGTTCTCTTCCTAGACACATGGCAGGTAAATACTTTTTTAAATAGCCTGTTTTTGTATTGTGCATTCTAGTAGTACATTTTGAAGCATTATTTCTTCCTTATGGAAGGTCATGTTTAAAATTTACACAGATAACCTAATGAGTAAAGAAATATCTCATTTTATGTGCAAGGTAACTTCAAGAATATCATTAAAGCTCAAGAGCTATACAAAGATATTACTACTAATAATCAACCTATGCTGTTGGAAAACTTTCCCCCTCTGTGTGTTTAGCAGCAACTAAGTGAATATTATAATAGAAAAACAAGGTAGAATATCCTGTGGAGTCTTATGTGCTTGGAATATAAAGCACTTCATCATTTCCTGGTTTATACCAAGAAACATAGCCTAGCAGTAGTGTTTCTGGCTTGCTTCGATGATGCAGATGGTTCTTTGTAATTGAACTGCACCATGCACATTCTGAACCCATTCATCTCTGTTGGCAGATGAGATATGACTTTTTAAATGTCATTTCCTTTCAAATATTGTAGTAAAAGATGAACTGGGCAAAGTAATTTATTAGATTGTTTAGCATGAAATATGTCCTGTGTAAAGGGCCAAGAAAAAGGTGCAAGAAATTTGCTTCTATCAAAAAACATATAAAAGAGCCTCTCCGTCAATTCTATATTAGCTTTCTTCTATTAAATTTAGAAGGCAGGCAGTTAACTTCCAATGAAGGTTACCTCCATTACTCTTTGCAAGATAACAAAGAAAAGTCTACTATCCAAAGAAAACTTAAAGCTTAATTATTTTGAAGTTGAGTCCTGTTGACAGTCTCTGAATTGTTTTTCAAGTTTTCTGAAAAATGCAGGCCTGATATTTATAATTAGCCTTTAGACTCAATGCCAAGGCACTCAATCCATCAGGGGTTCTAAGAAACAAAAGTACCATGGCCTTAAAAAATGAATTGGGGGTATCACTCCCTTCCTTTGGAGAGAAAGATGATAGATACCCCTGGCTGCTCCAGTCAGAAAATAGAAAACTACATTATTAGAGCAAAGATCAAATAGCAATCCAGTTCTGCCATTATTTACTTACTGTGTGACCATAGAAATTTAACTTGATGTGAGATTGATGACCAAAAATGTCAAAGAAACCCCACACACCCTTATGCATTTGTGATGGGTACAGACTTTATTTATGCATAGTGATTCAATATTAGCAAATGCTGTGCACACACATATATGTACACAAACACATGTATGTGTATAATCTTTTAACTGCAATCATCTCTTTGAACTAAGGTTTCTTAATTCATTACGATCATTTCTTCTTGCCAACAATAAATAAGCTTACATGAATCTTACAGGTATGTATAATCAGGATGATCCCATGTAGATCAAAGACATATTTAGTGAATATTTTCAGTAACCTAGACAATGGTTTAAATTTTGTAATTAAAGCATACATAAATACATACACAACCCAACACGAATCTGCTTTAGACCTAAATGTGTTTCTATATAGTTAGGATTGATAGATAGGCTAGATTAAAAATCTCTATTTTCCCATTAACTTGGAAAGAAGATAGTATGGACAAAAGTTTAACATATTAACATGTTTAAAATTCTATTTGGTTAAAGTGGTGTTAGAAGTTTGACTTGCCTGACAAATGTTGCCTCCTGTCTCTTCTTGAGGGTGCCTTGATGCTTTAGACAATCTGGCTTGCTGGTCCCATATAGTGTACTCTTAAGAGCCTATATTCACAATAAGCATTTGCAAAGTTACCAACATGAAAATAAATACAGCATAAGCCTCACTAACTACTGCAGATCATGAAGAAATTTCCAAAAATATTATGAAGATATTTAATAGAATCTCTAGATTTTAATAAATGTCCATTTTGATACTTGATTACCATGCAAAGATGAACATAGGTGAGGATAGTGAAAAATTTTAGAAAGCTAGACATTCAGGAGTCAGGAATGGAGAAGCTGACCACTTATAAAATACACAGACAAGCCTATCAAAGGGCCTGGGGGCAGGGAAGATCTTAGTTTCCCATTCCCATAAGAGCTTCTTGGGGGGGGGGGTGCGGGGGAGTGTAGTCAAGATGGTGGAGTTGAAGCAGGTCCTCCACACAGCTCTGGCTTCCACCTTCCCCAATTCATGTAAAAGGGGACTCTGAACAAACTTTGGAGCTAGAGAACCACAAAATGACACAGAGAAGCTAACCTCCTGCTGAGGACAGCCAGCAGCAAGTGTCCAGCACAGCTCTCTGGGAGCTGAGCCCAGCCCCATGCTGAGGTTTTAGCCCCAGGGTGGACCTGACCAGGCCCTGGCTGGAGGGAATGCAGATCACCAGGAACTGTGGTCATCTCCAGAATTATCAACACATAGAACACATAGACAAAGTGATAGGTCAGTACAATGTGGACTTTGGGACCTAGAAGTTGTGAGCATCTGCTTTTGCTCCTGGGGCAAGAAGCCACTGAGGAGCCTTAGCTGTGTAGCTGACCCATTTGGCAGCTTCAGCTCCTGGCCTGCAGAGAGTAGGGGGACCAAGTGACTGTTCTGAGAGGTACTGGCTCTTGCTTTAACCTGCTTGGAGCTGGATTGCAGTCTAGGGTGGAGGTCCTGGGGTGTGTGTCCAGCTTGCCAGAGCTTGTAGAGACCTCAGAGAGGGTACCCATCTAATACCTCTGGCAGCTGAGAAAGCCCCAGTGTTTGGTATGAAGCTCCCCTGTCTGGTGGCAGAGTCCTACTGTGACAAAAAGCTCAAAAGTCATGTAATTGAGTGGCAAAATGACCAGGCAAAGGAAACAAAGAAAACAGAAGAACCCAACATTAGACTCCTATTTTGGGGACAAAAAGGAACAAAGCATGGAACAGGAGGAAGACAGTGAAGTCAGAACTCCTGCACCAAAAGCTTCAAAGGAAAATATGAGCAGGTTACAGGCCATAGAGGACCTTAAGAAGCAGATAAGAGAAGTGGATAAAAAATTGGGAAGAGAAATGGAACGATGCAAGAGAATTATGAAATGAGAGTCAACAGCCTGACTGAGGAAAATCACACCTTAAAAATAGACTAACTCAAATGACAAAAGAGGCTCAAAAAGGCAATGATGAGAAGAAGGCCTTAAAAAGATGAATTTGCCAGATGGAAAAAGAATCTCAAAAGCTCACTGAGGAGAATCATTCCTTCAGAATTAGATTGGAGAAAATGGAAGCTAATGACTTTATGAGATATCAAGATGCTGTTCAACAGATCCAATCAAATGAAAGAATAGAAAGCAATTTGAAATATATCATTGGAAAAACCACTGACCTGGAAAAGAGATCCAGGAGAGATAATTTAAAAATTATTGGACTACCTGGAAGCCATGATCAAAGAAAGAACCTAGAAATCATCCTCCAACAAATCCTCAAGGAAAACTGCCCTGATGTTTTAGAACCAGAGGGCAAAATAGAGGTTGAAAGAATCCACCAATCACCTCCTGAAAAAGATCCCCAAAAGAAAACTCCTAGAAATATTATTGCCAGGTTCCAACACTCCCAGATCAAAGAGAGAATAAAACCAGCCTGGAAGAAACAATTTGAATATTGTGGAAACACAATCAAGATAACCCAGGATCTGGCAGCTTCTACACTGAGGGATCAAAGGGCTTTGAATGTGATATTTTGGAGGTCAAAGGAGCTGGGATTAAAACCAAGAATCACCTACCCAGAAAAATTGAGTATCATGTTTCGGGGTAAAATCTGTATCCATTCAGTGGAATAGAGGACTTTCAAGCATTCTTGAGGAAAAAAAACAAAGTTGAATAGAAAATTTGACATTCAGATACAAGAAGGAAGAGAAGCATGAGAAGGTAAAAAGGGAAAAGAAATCATAAGGAACTTATCAAAGTGGAACTATTAATATTCCTACATCAAAAAACAATTATTTTAACTGATGAAACTTTTCTCAGTATGAAAATAATTGAAGGGAATATATATGTCTATATATGATGGTATATGGGCATATTAATACATATGTGAATGTGTATACATGTTTACAAGTATACATAGATAGAGGGCACAGGACAAATTTAATAGGAAGGAATGATACTTAAAAAGTGAAATTAAGAGGTGAGAGAGGAATATAATGATGGGGAGATGATGGGGGAGTTGGGGAGGTGGGGAGAGACAGAATGGGATAAACTATCTCATATAGAAGAGGCAAGGGAAAATGGTTACAATGGAGGGGAAGAACAGGAAGGTAAAAGGGAATGGTTCAACCTTATTCTCATTGAATTTGGCTTGAAGAGGGAATGAAATACACACTAAACAAGGTATCTCACCCTACAGGAGAGTGGGGGGGAAGGGTATTAGAGGGGGATGATGGAAGGGAGGGCAGCCTGGGGGGAGGGAAGTTGGAAGTACCCACTTTTGAAAAGGGATGGGAACAAAGTAGAGAATAAAACAAGTGGGAGGTGGGATAGCAGGGAGGAAAATATAGTCAGTCTTTTAGAATATATATACTATGTTAATGTTTTGCATTAGCTACACATGTACAACCTATACTGAACTGCTTGTCTTCCCGGTAAGTGTGGGTAACAAGGGAGGAAGGAATGAATCTGGAATTCAAAGTTTTAAAATCAAATGTTTAAAAATATTATTATATATACTCTTATTAATACTATTTTGCACATAATTGGGAATTAATATATACAGGCATTGGGGCATAGAGATCCACCAAGACCTACTGGAAAAGTCGAAAGGGGTATGGGAGAAAATATGGGAGAGAGCAGATTGGAGGAGGGGATATCCTGTGGGACTGCTATTTCAGGGTGGGTAGGGGAAAAATGGGGAGAAAATTTGTAATTCAAAATCTGGCAGAAATGAGTGATGTAAATCAGAAGTTAATAAAGCCTTTGAAAAAGGCAAAAGAAAACAAAAAAAAATACACAGAAATATTACACCTATATGTCAAGAATACTTATGGTGAAAAAAGAATCAGAAGGTGCTAGACGTTGTTGCAAGATCTGAATAACATAAAAAATAAAATTGATTATATTCTAACAGACAGGACACAACTCCCTCCTAATGTGAGAGATGAGTTGTGGACAGTCAGAAGGCTGGTTAGTTATAGCAAAGATCTACTTTGATATAAAAAAGAAAAAGGATATGTCATCTAATTAAAGCAATTTCAACCTGACCTGTTTAAATAAATTATTGGCATTGAACAATTGAAAATGGATGGAGAAAAGAATATTTACAATGATTAAAATTTCATAAAGAGATTTAACTGATGTGAAACAATTATGATAATGAGGAGACAGATACTATGCACTTTGTCAGCAAACATTTGACCTATTTGCAAAACCAAGAGATATAGGAGCCCAGGGCAATCCAAGTTTAAAATATAAATTCATATATGGTTGCAGAAATGGATGATTGAAGATAGGTAAAGTTATCGCTTTCTAAAGCATCATGATTAAGTAGAGGGGGAGAAATGGTTTAAAGAAACTTAATGAGATCACAGAGTGAAGTCATCCCAATGGCATTTCAAGAAAAATGTACAAAGGTGAAAACTAATGAATGACAAATGGAGAAGTGACAAGTAGGATGTTATAGAAAGAAAAAAATAAGTTTTTCACATAATAGATAACTGAGAAATAGCTTGTATGGTCCATTAATACCCTCTAAATGAGAAAGAAACTTGAGGAAAATCCTAGAAAATTAGGTTAAAACCCACATAGCAAAAAAAATGGGGAGGTTCTAGACAAGAGTTATAAGACTTAAGCAGGCATGGATAAGTTACAAACTATGTTGTTTAGAGAGCATCAGTATACATGAGAACAAACATTTATTGGAATTTGTAATATATACATACATATATATATATATTTGTAAATATATGCTATCTAGTAATTATGATTGCATATTGTTGATACAAAGCCCTATCCATATGGATGGGGAAACAATACTATTAGCATCTTATGCTAATATTTTTTTTTATTTAAAACTTGGCAAGGAGGAAATAATTCTGCCTAATTTCTTATTTTTTCATGGGTCTATAGTTCTTCAAGGGATCAATAATGTTAATCAAAATACCCACTCAAAAAACATTTAAAATACAAAGTGTTATTGTGTTATCTATATTTTAATATTCTAGCTGAAGCACATGTTCACTAAACATTATGTCATTTTATTGATGTATTCAGTACAATACAATCTCTAACTAAAATCATATAATCAAATAATCAACAATCAACAAGTCCTTATTAAATACCAGAATGTCTCAGGCACTGTGCTGCACGACAGAGAAATGATATCAATGAAACAGTCCCTGTTCTCAAGTAATTTACCTTCCATTGAGTAGGACAATATGTATATATATATATGTATGAGTATATAAATATATGTATAATATGTATGTGTATGTGTGTATATATATGTGTGTATATTAAACAAATATAGGTAATTGTGGGGGGGGGGGGCAGTGGAGATGGACTAGAAGCCAGGAGCATTAAAGAAGTTTTGCTTGGCCTGTACTTTGAAAGGAACTGGGTATTCTAAAATATGGGACAAAGAGAGAATGCATTTCAGACATGAGGGATAACCTGCTCAAAGGCAAGGAGTTGGGAAATGAAATGCTATGTATGCAGCTAGAATGTAGAGTGTAAGGGGAGAATAATGTATAAAACTGGAAAGGTAGGTTGAGATCAGGTAGTGAATTATTCTGAATGCTAATAGAGGGAGCTGAATTTTATCTGTGAGATCCTGGAGGTAACAGATACAGTCCATTCTTATCAATTGCATCTGTATCTTAGAAGATTGCTGTAGCTATGTCAGTTTAAGCTTCAGATAATTAGCTCAGCTCAATATATCTGACACTCACCATCTCAGTAAGGAGTAGTTTTCAATTCTGGAGTTAAGCAAAGAGTTATTTGAATGATGGAAATGTCATAAAAAAAGATCCAATGGAACCTCTAAGATTCAAAATGAATTAGAATAAGAGTGAGGTTATAATTCCAAGGATCTATTAAGAATTGATAAGGGTAGGGTAGTAGGAGAAAATGAGATAGAAGGGGAGAGTATCTCACACCAGAAGTGAAAAAAAGAAAGGACAATGATAAGGAATTTTTCATTGTGATAGAAGCTGTATGTCTATGGTAACACACAATGTCCCAATAATGGGATTTGTCTGTCTGCAAGTAATTTGCATGTTATACCTCACTTCCTTGAGAAAGACTTCTACCTTCATAGACACCACCTCACTCTAGGAAAGGGTATAATGAATTACTAAAGGGAAGAAGTGTTCAGAGTTGAGGTGGGAGGGAGGAGGTATAAATAGTGAGGTTGATTAACATGGCCTTAGGATAGAGAATTCTGGACACTTAGATAAGGAGATGAGTTAAGATATGACCTCAAGAACTGGAAACACAGTAAGACTTAATGCCTGCCACAGTTTCTCTTATTAATCAATATTTCTAAAAGCAAGACAGAGAGAAAAAAAAAAGATGGCAAAAGAATTACAAAGGCAATAATATAGAAATCTGATGGAAGAAAAAATTCAAATAAGTTTTGTTCTCCTGGTATACAAAGAGGGAATAAGGAAGAAACAAAATAAGAGTATAGGCTATGAATCAAACAAGAAATTTCAGAACAGATTGGATTTTAAAAACGAGTATAAATCAAAGGAAAATATCTTAGAAAATGGTTCAGTAAAATAAATATAATAAAATAATAATTTGGAAGAGAGGAAGGAAAGGAAGATTCTGTATTACTTAAAAGTATCAGAAAAGAAAGGACAATGAAGATGAAGAAATAAAGAAAGAAACAAACAAGTTATTAAATATGAAAACAAGTAAGTAAACAAATAAATACCCCTAAAAAGAAATAAAGTGAGGAGCTGAAGTAGATTCAGAGGTGGTGAATGAGAGATATAGGAAGGATGGTGGTGCCTTCAGTTTCAATTAGTAAGTTCAGAAGATTTTTTTTTCAAGTAGTTGAATTTGAGGTGCCTACAGGATATCAAGTTTGAAATGCCCCCAAATCAGATGGGCATGTGGGTTAGCAATTATAGAGAGGGGGTTATAGAGGGCTGGGTCTGTAAAACTGAAAGTCAGTTGCACAGATGACATAATAAAACACATGGGATTTGATGAGATGTGTGTGAAATTGTGTGTGTGAGAGACTGAGACAGAGACAGAGAGATAGAGACAGAGACAAGATGAACAAAGAAAGAAGTAGCAAGAGAACCTGGAATAGTGAGTGGTACCATCAAAGCAAAGATCTAGGGAGGGGAAAGTAGCTAGGAGAAGGATATAGAGATCAATAATATCAAATGTTTTCTAGTTAAAAAATTAAACTTGGATCAAGACTTTTGGATTTGGGTACTAAGAGATCACTAGTAACTTTAGAGAAAGCTTTTTTGAATTGAGTAACAGGGTAAGAAGCCAGATGTGAAATGGATTCAGAAAAATCAATAAAAGTAGAAAAAAATCCAAATTTTAGAATATTTAAAATAATATATGCAATATGTACCTGTAGCTATATCTTTATGTACACATATATTTGTATATTAACAAAAATATAATGTATAAATATTTCAAACAATCAAAAACTGTCTTACATAAATATGTAAAGTATAAAATAGGTGATCTGTGAAAAGGGCATACCAGGAAAATAATTCATAGCCCTCTTTTGTGAGAAAAGCAGCACAATAAATCTCAAACAATCTATACTTTAATTAAACACCTAAAAAAGATTTTATTTTTTTAAATCAGAAAACAAAATCCTAATTTGTTCATGACTTTACTTTTTTATTTTTACTGAATTTTCATGTTTGGAATTAAAATGTGACTGTTGCTTAATCCTATTCATATATTTAAAATGCTACATTTTATAGTTTATTGCCATTTTCCTAATATGTTGTGATTGATTTTGTTATTTTATAACGTATCCTTCCAAAGGAAGACACACACACACGCACACATGCATACACACACACACACACACATCCTATATATTTAATAAAAATAAGTCATTTAAATGATGCCTGCTGGTAATTGAACTTTCTGCATAGTAAGCATTTCAATCTATCCTTTCCATTCCTTTTATTTTAGTTTTTGATAAAAGTAAAGATAAAGTGCCCTGAAGTTCATGTACTGTCAAAGTAACAAATAAGGAAGATACATTGAAGGAACTAAAGAGTCAGAAAGAAATTCACTTTGAAATAAAGATATACAATGCAGCTTTGGGAACACTTTTTTTTTTAATTATGGAGGTAAAAAAGTCAGACATAATAGATGCTTAATAAGTATGCAAAATAGATTATGCTCATCCATTCTATATAGGTTGGAAGTATAAAAGAGATCCATATATATATATATATATATAGATCCATATATATATATAAATTTCCAATGGATCTACTTATATTTTTCTCTTAGTCCAAATCAGTTAGATTTCAATCTTTAAACAACACATTATTTGAGTTATCTTCAATAGAACTAATGAGATAGTAGATACTATAAAAATATTCATAAATTCACTTACATTGTAATTAGTATTTTATAAAGTGGCTTGTGGGGTTTTGTAAAGATCATTTTATGCAGATAATACAAAAAAATGGATACTCTAAATCACTGATTAATTAAATTAGTTATATCGAAATAGGACAGTCTTATAAATTAGAACCAAATAATGACTTATTATGTACTTGAATCTCTTTTATTTTTTAGATGAATGAGAGCAAGAAAGAGTGAGAGCAAGAATGAGAGGAGAGGAGAGCACTACAAAAAAGATAACAAATAATTGATCTTGCTTCAAGTACTAAAATAGAGGGCAGGACAAATTTTGCAAGGATATTCTCACAATATGAGACAACATATGTCACAGAGAACAAATATATACAAATAGGGCCTATAGGACTTATTTATTTTGGAGGAATTAATTTAGCTCTTTATGGATTTTTTCTGTCTCTTCTGCAACTGATAGTGCCAAAGTAATACCAAAAACAATTTTATGGTAACGTGTTTAGACAGTAGAGGCTGTGTAATACAGGGGATAGAGGGCAGGCCTTGGAGGTAGAAAGACCAGTTTAGTATCCAGTTGTGACACTTTGAGCTACCCTATATGACTATGGAGAAGTCATCTAACATCTGAGTGCATCTAGGTAACATCTCTTAGACAAAAAGTTATAGATGGGTTACCTCTATGGAAGGCCTTTCCATACCTATAGTCCCCCATACTGTTAAAATCACATATTTTAGGAGGAAGAAAAATTTAAATGCAAATATTAACCATGAGCACTACAATATAAAAATGACCAAAGATTCTATGGAATTATGTTTTTTGCTCCTCTAGGTACACAATAAAGTCAATTATGCCATTTTTTTTGTTTTTTTCTCTTTAAAGGGAAACTAAATCATCTTTCTTCTGTCTTCTTTTCAATCATACTGAAAACATCCAGTTGAACACAATTAAAGTCCTCCTATTAAGCAAGTATCTCACATTTAAAATACCAGCAGCTTCACCATTTTTTATAACCAGACTAAAAATGTTGTGATTCTTAGCAACCTTTTTCCCACTTTCTGACACTCTGTCATTGTTACCCTAGAAGTGAGAGGCGTTCACACAGGGCTTCCATCCACTTTATACCTTGCTGTTGCTCCTTGGCATATAATGGCAAAAGATTTCAAAATCCCATGCTTGTTCTACAGTTCTTGACTTTACACTCTTAACTTGGCTTGTCCCCAGAAAACAGATATAGTCTAGTGTTTGTCCTGAAAACAGTACAAAAGAACTCCCCCAAATAATGATGATATTCTAGACTATCTTAAGAGATGGATAATGTTCATAAAGAGAAATGTTCTAGGGTGGCTAATTGGCACAAGTGAATAGAGCATCAGTCCTGTAGTCAGAAGGACCTGAGTTCAAATCTGACCTCAGACACTTAACACTTACTAGCCATGTGATCTTGGGCAAGTCACTTAATCCTAATTGCCTTGCCTTCCCCCCTCCAAAAAAAAAGGAAAAAAAATTAAGTGTTCTAATGTCTCTATACTCTGTTAATTTTTTTTTTTTTTTACATCTGGAGTGGGGTATTGATTTACACGTACCTCACTTTAGGAAAACACAAATTATGATAGGTCTAGAAGAAAATAGTAATTGTGAGAGGCATGGAACACATGAAACTGGGAATTTTTTTAGTGAAGAAGAGAAAAAGAGAATATGTTGGCAATATTCAAACCTTTGGGGAGTTTTAGAAGGAGAATTTAATTTGTTTTGCTAGACTCATGAAGACAAACATTAGAAAAAAATGAACAATTAGAAAAATTGTAACAGAAGTAGATTAGGTTCCATTTAATTAAAAATCTGGTGATGCAACTATTGCAAAATTCAATGGATTGCAGGGTGGCTAGGTGGCACAGTGAGTAAAGTGCCGGCCCCAGAGTCAGGAGGACCCGAGTTTGGTTCTGGCCTCAGACACTTAACACCCACACGAAAAAACAAACAACAACAACAACAACAACAACAACAAAAAACTAGCCGTTTAACCTTGGGAAAGTTACTTAACCCCAATTGCCCGCCAAAAGGCAAAAATAAAATAAAATAAAATAAAATAAATGGATTGCTTGGAGGCAGAAGATAGTTTGTTGCACCTCATTGGAGGTCTTCAAGAGTGACTAGATAATCACTTGCTTATCATTTATGAATATAACACATTTCCAAAGCATTTTATTCTGAGGCTTTAAAAGAGGTTACTGTCTTCTTAAGAGAAGAGATTCTAACAGTTAAAGTTAAATTGTCATTCTATGTGACGCTTCTCCCTATGGAGGCAAAGAAATGTACATGAATTCAACTTTATTCCAAAACAATTTATGAGAGTTTGTGGAGAAGACAGAAAGAAAGGTGGAGTGAAGCTTCTTTCTTGTTAGAATTCTCACCTGCTATTTGATGGTGAAACATTATAAAGAGAATTTTATGAGGAATGACTATAAGAGTGAGGGCTTGAAAGAAGCTAAAGATATTTTACTGTGTCATCTGGATATACTTCTGTACTAAGAGAGAACAGAGAAAAAGATCTTTCTTTATTAAACTATTTTAATCTTTATCTAGAGATTGAGAAGATAATTATCATGAATAGGATTTATTTATTAAATTGGGATTGTATATCTACAAAGGAAGCATAATGAGAATTTTAGTTTAATCTTACTCTGCTCGTTCTCACAGCTATAATATTTTGAATATGTATTATATATGTGTGTATGTATATAAATTTTATTTGGTAACAAATTTTATAGACACTAACTTTACTATTCATTTAAATATAGGAAATTAAAAGATTTTATGTATAAAGAGATATTGTTACTCTATTCATAAAGGAGGGTTTTTCAGTTTATTATATCAATAATATTTAATGAAGTATGATAGAGGCTTATACCAATGGCTTAGTGAGAAAAGGGTTGTTATATTATTACTTAATAAGAAAAGAGTCAAGCATACCCATGGATTACCCTAGAACTTGCAATGATATGGTTAAATATGAGTCTATGTTAAATACCGGACTGAGAGGTGACCTCTAGATGTGATCAAACACAGGCCCAATAATCCTTGCTATATTAGGGAAGATTCATGTCCAGAAATGGGTTGTACTGGTTCACCTCTGAGATCCCTTTCAATTCTTAGATTTTGTAATTACATCAAAATAAAGGAGTCAGTGTTCAAATCATTAAATCTTTATCTTGTGCAAGAGCCAGAAGAGTAACAAAATAAATTAAAATGAACTTTTTAATAGGAGCAGGTAGGTAGCAGAATGGATAGAGTGGCAAGATTAGAGTCAGGAAGACATCTTCTGGAGTTCAAAGCTAACCTCAGGCTCTTACTAGCTGTGTGACTTTGGGCAAGTCACTTAACCCTGTTTGCCTTAGTTTTCTAGTCTGTAAAGTGAGTCAGAGAAGGAAATGTCAACCCAGTATCTTTGCCAAGAAAATTCCAAATTGGATCATGAAGAGTTAAAAATGTCTGAAAAATGATTCAACAAGAGACATATATAGAAGAAAAGTCAGAAGGTCAACTGTCAATCAGTAGAAAATTATAGACTTAGAGAAGACCTTAGTCCAAGACACTTCCTTTTATAGAAGAGTTTTGAGAAGTTGCATAGGTTGACTGAGGTAAGAAGTAGATCTGTCAAGATTTGAGCCTATGTATTCTGAATCAAGATCCTGCAGTGTAGAACGTCCCTACACAGCAAAAACCAGAACTTCAGTCCCTATTGATGTACATATTGAGAGTTCTACCTTTACTGATGATACTTAGGCATCTCTCCCTCCAGTCTATGCAATCCCAACATTCTATAAGCTAAGAAAATGAGAGTCTAAACACAAAACCTTCCCTCCCCTTAACTTAATTATTTACTGCCACTCTCTTCTGGGGTGTTGATTTATTTACATTGTTGGAGTACATTTGGTGTGAAAGATTTCTGATCTATTCTTAGGTTTCCCTAGTGTGGAGTAGTGCTACTGCTGTTGGTCTTGAGCCAAAGCTAACATTTATTTTAAATAAAAAAATTGTTTATGTTTAAACTCAGTTCAATATCCCTCCCAAGAGAGCTGCCCATCACTGAGGGGTCTATTATGCCTCATCCTACTTATAATAAGAACATCTGCACCTAATTATAGCTATAGCTACATGAATAAGATCACATGACTGAAGCCACTAAAGGCTATATTTTCTTAGATTATACACAGCAAGGTGTAAATTACCGAGAAATAACAAAAAATATTTTTGTGTAAGAACACTTAGGGATCTAATGCAATTATAAATAAAAGCTGCTTCTTCCATAAATATTTGCTCTTTGAAGTTTTGCATTAATAATACTAACTGTTGGGGCGGCTAGGTGGTGCAGTGAGTAAAGCGCCAGCCCTGGAGTCAGGAGGACCTGAGTTTGGTTCCATCCTCAGACACTTAACACCCACACAAAAAAAACTAGCCATGTAACCATGGACAAGTTACTTAACTCCAATTGCCCTTCAAAAAGCAAAATAATAATAATAAAAATATTAATTTCCTAATAATTTATATTAGGAAAAATCTACCATGGTATAGATAACTTTCCTGATGTTCAAAAATAAAAGAAATATTACATGTCATTTTTATTCATTGGAATAACCTCTAAGGATGTAGAGATATGGAATAACAAAGTTTATATAACTAAATAATTAAACTTAAACTCTAATCTCCAGTTCTACTGAGTGTGAACATTTCAATGATCAATAAATTAATGAGGATTTATTTAGTAACTAATAAATTCCAGGCTATATAATTATGTTACAGTTTTAAAAAGTTAGATAATCCCTGCCTTCAAAAAGTTTATATTCTAGAAGTTATTTTGTGTTCTTCAATGACATGTTGTACTTGAACTTCTGATTAGGGAAACAATCCTAAGAATAAGTAAAAAAAAACTTTTCAAACTTTTGTTAGAGAAGAAAACACAAAAAAGACTTTCAAAGATGTGTTAAGTTGGTTAGCTTTTTTTGCTAAAAAAAAAAAAAGAAAGTAGTTCCATTCACAAAACATTGCTAAGTGCCTAGCATCAGTCAGAAAATCAGTTAATTATCAAATACCGATAAAATGTTAAATATGGACAAGGTACCTATGCTAAGCTACATGGCACATTAGATAGATAGCCAGGCCTGGAATCAGGAAGACCTCAATACAAACTTGGCCTCAAATATTTGCTAGCTGTGTGACCCTAGGCAAGTCACTTAACACTCAGTTAAGCTTTAGTTTCCTCATCTGTAAAATGGGCTGGAGAAGGAAATGGCAAACCACTCCAGTCTTTTTGCCAAGAAGACCGCAAATGGGGTCATGAAGAGTCAGACAACTGAACATTGTCATTCCCTTAAGGTGCCTACATTCTAATTGAAGATATATTGTTCAGTCATTTCAATTGCGTCTGGCTCTTTGTGACCCCATTTTTTTTGTTCTTTTGGTTGTTGTTGGTTTGGTTTGGTTTTTGGCAGATAGTGGAGTGCTTTGTCATTTCCTTCTCTAGCACACTTTACAGATTAAGAAACTGAGGCAAACATGATTAAGTGCCTTGCTCAGCATCACACAGCTAGTGAGTATCTAAGGCAAGATTTAAACTCAGGAAGATCAACTTTCCTGACTTTAGGCCTGGCATTCTTTCCACTGTGCCACCTAGTTGCCACCAATGGGTAATATAGGGAAATAAAAATTATAATTTTAATACTGTGCAAATGGAAGGGAAGTTCAGAGAATGCAGTAGCATTGTGGGGAACCCACAGAAATTCACTTGAGGAAGTTGGGATGTGAACAGAATCTTGAGGGAAGTCAAACAAACCAGAAAGAAGAGGTGAGACTAGAGAGCATTGTGGGTTGTGGTGGATAAAATGCCACACAAACTAAGGCACATTTTCTCCAGTGCAAGAAAACCATTTACTAATTATTAATTGATTAATTACTATATGTATCATACAACTGTTAATAACATGGTTCTGACTGACCTCCTCGGTCAGTGACCATGAAGGAACAAAAAAGATCATTTTTAATGAGCCCCAAAAACAAGAAAGGTTGGGGTATCTTGGAAGCTTTACTTTTAGGGGCAGATAGGGAAAGTTGGTTAGACTTCAGGTCTAGTTGATCACATACCTTTCAGACAATTACAAAATGTCAATTACTTTAGGGGCCCCAACTGCCTCTAGTAATCTTGACTAGAAAATCAGAAAAACCACATAGGGTAATCATCTCCTTGGGGAAGATCAAATCCGTCTTAGTTTTTACAAGGACAAGCAAAAACTAAAGAGTTGTCTTTTGAGGATTTCTTTTTCCAGATAAATAAAAATAGGGGTCCCAGGTTAAACTGGTTTGTAAGCAAATGTCCTGGGGGCTAGGAGTTACATTATTTGGCCATGCCTTTAGACTGGGGGAAAGGGTCTTTTAAGCTACCTTGAGAAATGAGGTTTGACAAAATGGGGAATAGGATTCATTACAGAGTAGAAGTGGTTATTAAGTGACACAGCATAATTTTAATTTTTCCTCATTGTCTGAGAAATGGCCAGTGAAAAGAAAGAGTCAGGAGACAGAGTATGTTGTGCAACAAAAAAAAAGAAAACAAAACACACAGTAGCAGCAGCAACAACAACAATTACAAAACCCAGAAAGTAACTTAGCAAGTTTAGCTGGTTGTTGATTATGTGGAAGGGAGGAAAGTAAAGGAAGAGTAGAGGGGAAGGAGGACTTGAAAATGAATGAAAGACTTTAAAAGACACATAGCATTATGTAACTGATGACAGTAAATAACTAGATGTAAGCGTTATGAGATTTAAAGGTCTTCCATGCCCCTTGAACTTGCTGACATAGCAGAAAGGGGTGGGGCAAGAGGAAGCAGAAGCCAAGCTAAAGTCCATGTGGTGACTGGAAGTGTGGTGGCAGCAGCGGTGGAGGCAGCAGCAGTGGCGGCAGCGAGAACTCCCGTTTTTGAGCCAGCCAGAATTTCTGCTAAGGAATTCTGCTGAGGACTGCCAGGGATGAGAACTGTGGGGGGTCAAAGCTGCTAGAAGCATACTTTGTGGATGCTGAGCAGTTGCCATGAGTGGGGAGAGGAGGATCTTTGCCTGAGTTAGCCTGTTCTGTTTTGAAGGCTTGAGAATTTGGGTGTTTACTATATTAACTACGTGTGCCAACTTCATAACTACTGTGATGGCTTTGACTTTCTGGTTTTGGGACTCAGTTTTCTGGTATTTGAATAAATGTTCTAGCTGTACCCCCCATGTTGAGAGCCTGGTATTTTTTTGTGATTAATAACCCTATCAGCATATTTACAGCTACCATGGCCATTGTGAATGTTGCATCATTTTTTTTTTTAAGCAATTGGGGTTAAGTAACTTGCTCAAGGTTACAGGGCCAGTTATTTATGGGTGTGGTGCTAAGTATCTGAGCCCAAATTCAATCCCCCAGATCATCCCAACACTGGGGCCAGTGCTCTTACTCTCTGTGCTACCTGGCTGCCCCTATGAATGTTGCATTGTTGATACACTAGAGTTTATTGAGTTGGGGTTGGGAGTGATTATGAAAATTAATTCATATAAAAACATCTTCCCATCAATTGGGGAATGGCTGAACAAGTTGTGGTATATGATTGTGATGGAATACTACTGTGCTATAAGAAATGATGAACTTGATGATCTTAGAAAAACAAGGATAGACTTGCACCAAATAATGAAGAAAAAAATAAGCAGAGACAAAAGAACATCATATACACTAACAGCACTGTTGTTTTAAGAATGCATTTGGGGCAACTAGATGGTACAGTGAATTTCAACCCTGGAGTCAGGAGTACCTGATTTCAAATCCAGCCTCAGACACTTGATACTAAACAAGTTCTGTGACCTTGGGCAAGTCAATTAACCCCAATTGCCTTCCATTTCCCCCTCCAAAATTAATGCTTTTGACTTAATAAATCATTTTGACTATTATAGATACCCAAATTAACTATGAAGTACATATTTTTAAACGATGCTATCTGTGTTCAGAGAAAGAACTGATTAATAGAAGTGTGTCTAGCAGAGGTTCCCAAACTTATTTGGCCTACCACCCCTTTTCAAAAAAATTACTTAGCACCCTGCTGGAAATATTCTTTTTTTTAAGCCTTTAAGATTTTTAAAATTTTTTTATATTTCAAAAATATATAAAATACATATTTTTAAATGATGCATCTTAAATTTATTCTAAATTTGTGTTTTTTCCCTGCATTGAAATTTTGATGAAACATCATATAATCATATAATATCATATTATAAATAAGTCATTATATGCACATATTCCTGCACATGCATACTGAACTTCCTGACAACGTGCAACTTGCTTGCCTGCCAATACTTGCTTGTTAAGACCTGTCATTGGAGTTGAACATTGTTTGCTTATAACTTGCATTTTTTGTGTTTATTTGAAATATAATGTAATCACTATGAATTTAACTTTATTATGTGACAGAAGAAATATGTGCAAAAGTTTTTTTTTCAAAATTCTCTTCTCTTCTTTCCTTATGCTTCTACTGCCCACTTATTTTTATTCAACACACAATTATAAGCACAATCATTCAATTACACCTTAGACTACTTTTACCCCTCTGGAGCATCCCAATGCTCCCCAAGGGGGTGCTTTTGCCCACTTTAAGAACCTCTGGATGGAATAATTTTATATGTATACACACATATGTATATATGTGTATGTATGTATATGTATGCATATGTGTATATGTGTGTATGTCCAGGTTGCTGTCCAAGGGCATGGTGCTACAAATAAGCAGGAAACCTGGTCACAGTTATAGGGTGGAAATGAATGCCTGTGGTCACTCATAGGCCAGAGTAGAGGCCGGGAGAGTTATGACTCCACCTCTCCATAGATCATACCACTTTAGATAAACTAAAAGCTCAAAAGTTTCCAGGATTATCTCTCAAAACAGCAGTATAATATGCATAAAGCTTGAGAGTTCTCCTTCTATACCCAAAACACAGCCCAACTTTAACATAAAGTTAAAATTCAAGAAATAAGTTGGAAAAATTAGGGGGAAAAACTTTATCAAAGAAAGCTACTACGGGGACAATGAAGCCCAAGAAACAAATTCAAAAGAAGAAAAGAATGTCAAAATTGCTACATGCAAAGCCTGAGAGAAAAATGTGAATTGGTGTCAAGGAACAAAAAGAGTTTCTGGAATAGATCAAAAAGAATTTTTAAAGTGAAATTAAAGAGGAAGAGAAACAATTGGGGAAAGATATGAGTTATACAAGAGTATCATTAAAAATGTTCAACAACTCAGTGAAAGGAACAGTAAAAAAAATTTTAAAGGTACAAAAATTCACTGAAGAAAATAATGCCTTAAAAAGTATAATTGACAAAATGGAAAAGGTGCTACAAAAGTTCACTGGGAAAAATAATTTCTTAAAGACAAGAATTTGGCAAGTGGAAGCAAATGACTCCATGACACACCAAGAAACATTTTTTTAAAAAGAAAAAAATATGAAATATCTCATTGGTAAAACAACTGACCTGGAAAAAATATTGAGAAGACATAATTTAAGAATGATTCACACACACACACACACACACACACACACAAAACTGGCCATGTAACCTTGGGCAAGTTACTTAACCCCAATTGCTTAAAAAAAAAGAATGATTGGACTCTGAAAGCCATGATAAAAAAAGGGAACTTAGACATTCTATTTTAAGAAGTTATCCAGGAAAATGGCCCTAATATACTAGAAGCATATGCTAAAATAGAAATTGAAATAATCCACCAATCATCTCCTGAAAAAGATTTCAAAATGAAAACACCAAGGAATATTATAGCCAAATTCCAGAGTTCCCAGATCAAGGAGAAAATATTGCAAGCAGCTGGAAAGAAACAATCTAAATATTTCACAAGGTATTATAAACAGTGACATAATATCAATATGATATGTATATATATATATAATATATTTATGTGTGTGTTCACAAAATTGTATAGTATACAAATTCTTACAAGTTAAATGAGTTACAGGAGGAAATAGACAATAAAACTACACTCATGGGGAACCTCAAATCTCACCTCTCAGAATTAAGTAAATTTAAGCAAAGAAAGAAAGAAAGAAAGAAAAAAGGTAAGGAGGTGAATAGAATTTTAGAAAAGTTAGGTATGATAAATTGGAGAAAATTGAATGGGGTTAAAAAGAAATATACATTTTTTTCTCAGCAATACATGGCAACTAGACAAAAATTGCTCATGTATTAGGGCATAAAATTCTCACAACTAAATGCAGAAAAGCTGAAATATTAAATGCAGTTTTTTATTATTAAAATTCAATAAAATATTTCCAGTAAAAGTTCCTAGAAACATATGTTAAAAATTAATTGGAACCATAGATGAACAAAATATAGAGAACTAAGTCAAATATATAAGAATATGGATCATTTTCCAATTGATAAATGGTCAAAGCATATGAATAGATAGTTTTCAAAGAAATCAAAGCTATCTATAGTCACATGAAAAATACTGTAAACTACTAATGATTAGAGAAGTGCAAATTAAAGCAACTCTGATGTACCATTTCATACCCTTCAATTTGGTTAATAAAAAAGAAAAGTAAAATGAGAAATGTTGAAGGGAATTGAGAACATTAGGACAATAATGCCCTATTGGTGGAGTTGTGAACTGATCCAACAATTTGAGAGAGCAGCTTGGAATTATACCCAAAGGACTATAAAACTGTGCATACCCTTTGATCCCAAAGAGGTTTAAAAGTGTGGGGGGGTACCTTTATGTAAAAAAAAAATTGAGGGGATGTCCATCAATTGAGGAATGACTTAAGCAAGTTGTGGTATATAAGTATGATGACACACCATTGTGCCATAGGAAATGAAAAGCATTGTGCTAGAAAGGCTTACATGAAATGAACATAATGAATAGAACATAATACACAGCATCAGGGATATTGATCATCAACTATAAATGACTTAGCTATTCTCACCAATATAAAGATCTAAAACAATGATGAAAGAATTATGATTTAAAAATGCTATCCACCCCAGAGAAAGAGCTGATTCAGTAAGAATGCAGATTGAAGTATTTTACCTTTTACTTTCTTTTATTTTTCTTTTGGTTTGTGTTTTACAACAATGATTAATATGGAATACTTTTTGCATAGCTGCACATGTATAACCTATATCAAACGGTCATTTCAGGGAGGGATCAAGAGAGGAAAGGAAGAAGAGAATTCCAAACTCAACATTTTAAAAATGAATGTTAAAATATTTTGCATGAAATTAGAAAAATGAAATACTATAGAAAAACAATTATTTTAATTAACTTAAAAGAAGAAACAAAATAAGATCCAGGACTGAGCATCATAACAATTCAATTTTTCATCTTATTCAGGAAACCAAAATAATTTAGTTTCCCTGAGTCATCATATCTACAACCTGTGTATTACCAACATAGCAATATATGTAAATAATAATAATAAAATGATACCAGTAGTTGAGGAATGAGAAAAAAAGCCTTATAAATATTATGGGTAGAAATATTTATTGCATACATTCATTTTTAAGCCAAACCACATTAAAATCATTGTAATTACTGTGCAAAAATTTTAGTCAGGTGAAAGCCTATATAACTATGGTTCTACTAAAAGTATGCTCATAGAATAGAATAAATAGACCAGATGTATTCATGGGCATGGATTTAGATAAGAGTGATTTCATTTCCTGAATTTAGACCCTACATTGTAATAATAGAAGAGGGTAGTTCTAAAATTAATCTATAAACATACAGAGAATTTACCAAAAATAATTTAGCATGAACACAAAAATTTCATTGATGTCTGATTCTGACACATCTTCTTCTAAATTTAAATAAAACAAATTACTTTCAGTTTATATGTTCTGGAAATGTCAAACTCTCTGAGCAAATATAATGTGTCTTTACTATAACAGATGATTTTTAAATAGTCTATTTTCTTGATGCTGATTTGTGGTGAATATGAGAAAGAAGTTAGATACTGGATTTAAACCTTGGCTTTACCATTCACTTCTTGTATGATATTTGGCATAACATTGAGCTTCTCTGGCTCTCCAAGGCTTCAACTATAAAATCAGGCTGCTGGATGAGATGACTTGAAAAGTCACTTTCATCTCTAAATCTTTGAAATAAATATTTGTTGGAGGGTGTAAGAAGAATGCCTAAGTAAAAATCAGTATAAGTAGATCTGCAATGACATAAAATCCCCAAAACGTCTATTGAAAATAAATCAGATTTTCCTTGGGAAATGCCGGTGTATGGTACAGAATATGGTATTGAATGATTTGATACAGAAATATAGACTCTTACAGTGGGAAAAGATATCTGACCTTAATTAAGGTCTACTTAAACAACATAGGATGGAGAAATCTATCTATTTTTAATAATTCTACTGACTGGTTTTATTCTCTAAATATACTAATAATCTATTAAACCCTCTAGTGAACCAGGTTTCTGGCTTTTGGCCAGTATAAGAGGTGGAAGTTATGAGCATCTTATACAGTTTGTGGAGCCAGTGTACCTGCACAGCATGCTGTTCTCCACATATACTTCATGTCAGGTTTAAGTGATGTGGAACTCATAAAATAAAAATGGAAAATGTGGCTTCTTTCCATTCCTCTCCAATCCCCCACCCAAAGAAAGGCGGTACCTTTATTCTGAGTAGTATGCAAACTGTTTGAAGTGCTAGTATTCTTTCCAGAAAAGTATCTCCTCTCCTCCAGCTAGTGAATTCCATTGAATGGCTGTAGGATCAGAATATCTATAATTGCTTTAAAATTGAAGCAGAAATTCCAAATGAATGAAGATTAGCTACATTAAATTCCTTCCTTGCCCCTCCCCCTAAATGATTTGATTGCATGTTCAAAGATTAATTTATTTAGGACAAAAAGCAATCATTGATTTGAAAAGGATCTTTTCTGGTAAATTCCCTGCCCAAAGCTTTCTACAATATTACTGAATGACAGTGATCCAACCTCTACCCAAACATTCTTCATGATAGAGAATTTACTAACATAACAAATCATTCTATTGAGGTTTTTAGTTAAATTTCCCTGTAAAAATATTATATATGTGGCTCTGTTAGGAAATCCTGTATTATATCAAAGCAAAATCTGCCTTTTTATAACTTCTGCCAATTGATCTTAATGTTGCCTCTCTTCAGTCACAAAGAATGTCCTAATTAAGACTTCTGCCCAGTTATTCAATGTAAAATCATGGAATTACAGTATTTCAGAGTTGGAAGGGATATTAGATTGGATTCATCAAGCCCAGACCTACCAAAACACATGATTCAATATCCTCAATAAATTTTCATTTAGCCTTCACTTAAAAACCTTCATTGACAGGAAATATTACCCACAAAGCACATAAAATCCCCTATGTAGAGACAGTTTTGTCAAAACACCTGAGAATGTGTCTTGTTCACTGACTGAAAAACAGGACATTTTACTAGAAGATGGGAGAGAATAGGGTTATGTGACTAGCCTAGGGTCACCCAGCTAGTAAATATGGGCCTCATTGAACTCATAGTCTTCCTGTTTCCAAGCCCACTTCTCTATCCACTGTGCCACCTAGCTACCCTCACACCATACATAAACATATAGACTCTGTGACTTTGGGCAAATCATGTGACCTCTCATTGCCCTAAGCAACTCTCTAAAACTAAAAGCTACAGAGAAGGTGGTGATCTTCTTTATTAATTATTTCCATGACAGGATTTCCCTCTTCTAGAGAAATCAGAAACCCAGGCCCTATCCCCAATCCTAAAATCCTAAAAGAACATCTTATTGTACCTGGTATATGGAGGAAGGGAAAAGGAGTTGAAGGGATCCAGTACCACCCCAGGAGGCATCATTATATAACAAAGGACAAACTAAAAGAGACTGCCAGTAAGTTAAGGTTATATTCTAAAATTGTGGGAGATTAGGGGAGAAGTTTCCTGGCTATAAAACAGGATCTACTGCTAAACCTGAGGACAGAATTTTCACCTGTTTATTTTACCAGCAGATAATGGGAAAAAAAAACAGTTAGTGATTAACTGAGTGTAAGATGCCTTTATGCTCCACAATGATCCTGTCAAGAACTGTCTTTTTCAATAAAAGATGCTGACTTTGGCTCTGAGCATGGGGCCTTGTCCACAGCATGCCTTGGAAAGGTACTTCAGGATTAAATGATTTCTTGATAAATTGACAAAAATCAAAATTAGCTCTGCATATAATGACTCAAAACATCTCAACCACTTATCTTTAATGTGCCCACCAAAAATTTCATCTCATAAATGCATTTTTTTTCAGCACTGAAGAAATATTTACCTTATTGCCTATTTCCCTTTAAGCTTCACTTGCCTACTAACTGAATAGGATTGTGATGAAGACATGCTAAATGGACATGCCCAGATAATCATCCCCTAATAAGCACTAGGTAACTGAGATATCAGAATATGATGGCATGATCATGTGAATTTTGATAGGGAATATACACACATATACAAAGAAAGAGAGATAGAGAGAGGAGGAAGGGAGAGAAATCTTTTTTCACTGACCTCTAACTTAAATTTAACATTTTCTTCAATTACAGTTATTCCTTCAACATCTTGGGGGTTAGGCATACAGTACCTCCACTATCTGGAAAATCCATGTAAAATTTTTTGACTCTTCTTTCATACCAGAGAAGAAGTCAGAATTTTTCTTTTTCTTTTATAGGGTGTTTACAATACCTTATTGCAAAAATTGGGTTGATATCATGCAATATTTTATTTTATGCATTTCTGAGTTTCTAAAACTTTTTTCCTCTTTTGTCTGCTGGCCTTCATGCATCATCTGTGGCTTCCACAAAACTCTCAAAAAATCCCCATTTAATTTCTTACACAATTCTTTGACATATCAAAACTATGATAGAGGAAGTTGCAATGTGAAAGGGATAATAATATTAATATTGGTAATAAACAGTATTCTAAGAAGGGGTCCAGAGGTTTCATGAAACTGCCAAGGGGGTTTATGACACAAAAAAGGTTAAGAACTCATGCTTTAGAGGGACACTAGTGGACTGGTAAGAATCAATGAAGTGAACTATGCAGAATGGTTGTGTGCTTAAATGGTGACCAAAACCACTGGAAGGTACAATGCTGTGAAGGTGTTCACAGGCATATATTCATATTTTGCAAAAAACAACAGCAAAAAAAACCCTCCAATTGCTTGTTTTTTCAGTCATACCTGTGTTCCTATCAACAATAGCATCTTTAAATCTGAGAGATAATAATGTATATATTTTGAGGGCATAAGGGAGATCATAGGTGAGAAAGTCTGTGATGATATATACTGGGAGTAGAGCATAACCAAAAGATCCTTTAAGGGGCTGAGTTTTAGCTCAGCTGAGCTGAGTTTCCTTGGTCACTCCTGGAGACACATGTATTCAGCCACAAATGTCTTTGGGATAATTTACATAAATTTCAGAATCTCAAGAATAGTGGCCATTGACTCAGGATTAGTGGCCCACAGAGTAGAACATAAAAGGTATGATAAACTTGATCTTCTGGTATTCTCACTCTTTTCTGTTTGCTAAGTGGGTGAAGACTCTGTGTAGTTGCTCATTGGAATTCTTGTGCCAAGGAGGCACTCCTGTCCTCCCTCCTCTGGCTGCTATGCCACTTGATTGAATACATCACTAAGTATATGTGCTGTCTGGGACAAGTCTGAACCTAGATCTTGGGGTCCTGGCCACCACTACTGCTTTTAAAATCTTTGTCTAAGCAATCATGATGTGTTTCACTTCCAGAGGTGGTCATTTATAGCCTTGACAGCAATTTTCTCTGTATGAGAGGTCAGGAGCTCTCAGGTCTTACAGTCAGAGCTGACTGGAAAAAGTAGGATTTTCCTACATTTACAATAATGGTGCATATAGTTTTTAGGACAAGAAATAATTTATATCTTTTTATTTTGTGAATTCAATGGCCATGCATATGTCCTTCTACTGATATTAGGCAGATATAGAATGTCTGACCTTTAATAAATGATACCAGATTAGCTATTTTCTTCACTGTTAACTATTTATAGGTCGAGTATTGGATTCCATACCATAAAATTGTTTTTGGCTCTTTGGTTTGTTGGTATTTTAAGTTCTGTGATTTTTAAGAATGGATATTTTCCTCAAGGAAATATGCAAAATTTGTTACTCATGGAGTGCACACTTCAGTGAATGTTAATTTAAGAGCAAAATGAAATAATATCAATTGCACCAAAGTATAAAGGAAAGTGAATTAATACACATGAAGGAAAAAAAGTTATTACTTAAAAAACTTGACTATATGATAGCTTAAGATTGGTCCCCAGGAGATAAGCAAAACCATTCAAAACATCTTTCCAGGTCCTATGAGGCTATGATTCATTTCTCTATACTGCATTTTAGGTTTCTGGAAGTTGGAAGAACAGTGAGAACATTGCAAAACAGAACTAGTATCTGTTACAATGAAGAAAACAATGTTATATGCAAGACAATGCAAAAATGAAAAAGGTAATTTTTACTGATCTTTCAAGGTGATATCAATAGCGTTGTCAGATGTCTGGGTGAGAATGTAAGACCTGTACACTTTCATCTGATTATAAAATGTCCACCCTCCAAAAATGTCTTCTGTTTGTTTCTTTGCATTTTACTTAAAATAAACTTGGTAGTATTGTCCCATTTGGGAGAATGACCATCTCTGATAATTATATTGATGATGGTATTGTCCCTTTTTTATATGAACAGTTTGGTTGCTGAAAAGGAAAGAAAGAGTATTTGTACAAGGAAAACTGATCTAATTCCTCTCTGAAGGAACACTTTCTCAGATAAAAGAATGAAGAAAAATAAAGAATGTCCTAAGAATTGGACAGAGAATGACCCTTTCAGATAAATATACTAAGAAGACCTATTTGGAGACAGCTAAATGACTAAAGTAACAATAGTCACAGAGCACTATAGTCCATCAGCTCATTTGCATATGAATGTTTTTAAAGATTTGAAGTTTATGTCTGGCAAAATGATAACTTGAAAAATATGGTCCAAGGAGGATTTCCAACCTTTCATTTCTCTAGTTAGGGAGAAGAACGTTTCAAAAAGAGAAGTGGTTGGGACAAATCAGAGAGACTGACAGACAGAGAGATGGACAGAATAATAGAAAGACACCAGGAATTATGGGTTGAGAAGGAGAGAAGAAAGGAATAAAGGCAAGGGAGTGAAAGAGGGAGGAAGGCAATAAAAGAAGGTAGGAAGGCAGGGAAGGGAGAGAGGGAGGAAAAAAAGAAAACAAAAGGAGATAAAGAAGATTCCTGGTTAAGAAAGCAGCAAAGATGAGAGAAGAGCATAGCTTTCTCACATACAAATCAGCAATGATTCAAAATGGGCACCAGATCAAGTAATAGTAAACAAAAAATCATAAGGAAAAGATCAACATACTACTTCATTCTACCTAGTACTCAAAACAAAACAAAACACAAACAGAAACTAGAAGCCACAGATGCTGGTAGAGAGGTCCAACCAAAGAAGCCAGTATGAATTCAAGTGAACAGCATGGAAGTCCAGCCTTAAAGTGCCCTGACTAGGGAAACCCCAGGATGATAAGAGCCAAAGTAACAAGAAGAAAATGTAAAACTCATTTCAGAAATATTGATTAAGCTTCTACTGTTTACAGAGTCATGCTTTAGACACTGAGCAAGTTTAAAAAAAGTTTAGGTAATATACAGTTATTACATTAAACTCTAGTAGTAAGAAAATATACAAACAGGGATTACAATAACACAGACCAGGGGATCATCACTCAAGAAGCATTTACATAGTGCCTACAATGCTCCTGGCATTGTTCAAGGCAATGAGGATACAATAGCAAATGGATATCACTCTCCAATAGATAACACATATGTATAAATGTATAAATGCATGTAAATGAATATATATATACATATTTATTAACACATACACATTATTCATTAATATATTTATATGTGTACTGATTTACATGTGCAAATGTATATCTGTATGCTATAGATAGCATATAAGTTCCATATATAAATATGTGTATATATACATGCATGCATGTATGTAAGTATATAGTATGTGTAATTGTGTGTATACGTGTTTGTGCGTGTGTGATTTGAAGGTACCATGCACCAGAATTTCAGGGGATCAGTAAAGAGCTCAAAGGTTTTGGCTCTGATAATGAGCTTTGAAAGATGCTAGACATCCATTAATGAGAGTAGAGGAAGGAATATATTCCAACATGGGAGGACAGCCTATGTAAAGATATGGAGAAGGAAGATTGAATGTTATGTGTAAAAAACAAACAGTGGATGTAGTTGACTAGAATATAAAATCCATAAAGGGGAGAAACATGTAACAAATTCTGAGGGATTAAGCTAGAAACCCTAGGGCTAGTGGTCACCAAACATGTGGAATCAAGAAAGGCATCATGGCACAAGTAGAATTTGAGTTGGGCTTTAGAAAATTGGAGAGGAATTAAGATTAAGAAAGCAATTCTGAGCAAAGCAGTGAAATGACTAGTTTTTGTGTTTATTTTATTCTAAGAAATAGTATTCTGGTATCAGTTTTAAGGATGGGTTAGATAGGGAAAAGTGTAGAGGACAGAAGACTGAACATGAATCTGTTAATGTATTCCAGTTTTTAGGAGATAAAATTTGATACTAGATTGGTGTTACTGAGTAGCAAGAAGAGGACAAAAGGGCTTTTCTACCCTCACAGAAGAGCATGGTACTTTGCATATGTTGGGGGGAAAAGAGGTATATTGTGGTAGTATAATGATCAAGTCTAGAAATTAATTCTATACGTGGGAAAAGGAAAAATGAACAGTCAAAAATGACTTTGAAATTTCAGCTTCATTGACTATCAGACAGTAGTGCCATCAAACCCCTTCCCCCTTTACATTAACAATCATATTAATGGTCTGATTCTTCTTTCTGAAGCTTCCTCTTTGCTTAAGATGAGACCCATTGACTTTCTGGGCTTACCTTTAATTCTACTCCCCAGAAAAATGCTTTGTGTTAGAGTTAGAAATCCCAGTCGAGGGGCAGCCAGGTAACACAGTGAGTAAGAGCACCAGCTCCAGTGTCGGGATGACCTGGGGATCGAATCTGGGCTCAGACACTTAGCACCCACCCAGAAACACCTGGCCGTGTAACCCTGAGCAAGTTACTTAAACCCAATTGCTTAGGTGGCTGAGCAAGTAAAGAGCACCAGCTCCAGTGTCAGGATGACCTGGGGTTCAAATCCGGGCCCAGATACTTAGCACCACACCCAAAAATAACTGGCCATGTAACCTTGAGCAAGTTACTTAACCCTGATTGCTAAAAAAAAAAAAAAAATCCCAGTCTCGGGCAGCTAGGTGATGCAGTGGATAGAGTACTGGCCCTGGAGTCAAGAGGACCTGAGTTCAAATCCAACCTCAGACATTTGACACTTATTGGCTATGTAGTCACTTAACCTTGATTGCATCACACACACACACGCACACACACACACACATCCCAGCCAATATTCTGCTTCCTTATCCACGTAGTGGAAATGACATTAATGCCCTAATATAACAGTAGTTATATATCATTCAAGATACAGACTATCCATAATGTTAACATGATCATATATTTCCTCTTTAACCTCAGCAGCTAGCTATCCAGGAGAAATATAAAACATGATGTCATCTCAGGGGTTCATTACAAAGTATCTGATATTTGAGATTGAGTAAACATAAGCATACCTGAAATACAAGAGCATGAGCATTGACAAGGGTTCTCCATCATTACATTTTCCCAGCAATTTTATTCAGTTTTTAGCATGAGAAAGTGAGCCATATGCATCAGTGACTGCAACACCAATTATCCAAGCAGAAGCAATAAAATGTTCACTTCCTTATCCATTACAGATTAATTTATCTTGTTTTTTAAGTTCCTGAAAGAAATAAACTAAGGCCAGTAGGAGCTGGTCAGAACCATTTAAAGCAGGCAGTCTACTATCCAGATGCTCCAAAGTGAAATCGACTGTGCAGAGACCCAGATAGACCTATAACCTGGTTATAAGTGAATTATCCAGAGAGATTTGCTGCCCTACTGCTCATGTCTAGCTACAGACAGATGTGGCCTCAGGCTGTGTCTACCAGACACTAAGGAAACTGGTCAAGTCTGTGAAAAATATAAAATAGTTTTTGTTGTTATTAGTGTTCATCATTTAGACAGCTATGTGATTCCCTCTTTTTGTTTTAAGACTAAAAATATTCTGCTTTATCTTCCCTACTTTAAGTTTTCTTTATAATTGGCACATTATGAGAATGTCACTTTTTTTCTAAATAAGAACCAAGTGAAATAAAGATGATAATTAACACTTTAAAAAAACCTCCTGTTTGAAACACCTTCAATATAGAACTTTGCTGTGAGATTTATGGAATGTCAAAGAATATGGCAACACTGTCCTACTACTTGTGGAAACGTAGGCAAATACAGCTAAAATGAGAACAAATACAAAAACATAGAATGCAACAAAACCATTGAGGCATATGCCACTCCAAGCACCTTGAGTAGTATTTTATAACTATACTATAACTTCACTGTGTTCCCAAGGGTAAAGATGAACTGACTACAGTGACTTTACTAACAGTGAATGTCACTATTAAAATTCTAAATATTAGCACCCATTAAATTACCTGCTGTAAAATTTTCAAAAAATAACCTTGATACCTAGTAATGTTTTATACTTTTGCTATATTGGTTAAAAGAAAATATTCTTTTAATTGATAGAGAAAATGTTTAAGTATCACCCTATCCTCTAAAGTGCAAACCTAAAGAGAATTCTTTTCATTTTGTCACCCAGTAATTGTCAAAACAACGGAGAATACAAATCCTAATGTTGCTTCCAGTTGTCATTGATTTATTGACAATGACTTTTAGATTATGGTCCTTCATTCAACTGTTTATGCATAAACCAGTTGCAAAGAAAAGCAACAAAACACAGCTTCTCTTGTGATCTGACAAGTGAAAAGGCATATAAAATGCTTATGCAGATAGTACCTGACTAGTCAGTGATAAAACTCAAATGGAAATAAGGGAGGCATATGATTAAAGCCCCTACTCCCATGGGGACAAGTACCCTTTATTCCACAATTTTGAACACCTGCAGAGTGATTGACTTTTTTTAAAGAGAGAGAGAGAGAGAGAGAGAGAGAGAGAGAGAGAGAGAGAGAGAGAGAGAGAGATGAAGGAGAGGAGGAGGGAGAGAGAGGGAGAATGTGTTCTTTCATGTACACTCTGTGACTACAAGTGTGGAATGCCTAATTTGGTGTGAACTCTGACCCTGTACCTGTAACTCTCCTTCCCAATCTTTCTGTCGTCAAGCTCACTCAGCCTAAGCTGTCATACATAAGGCAAACGTGAGTTCTCCTAAAAGGGCTAGTGCCATGTAATTACACTCAAACTCTCTCAGGGTCTTTTTTTAGGTGTAACACTATTGTGTGTGAGGGCCTGGGGGAGGTACCCTTCCTGCACCTAATTCTATAACTCTTGAGGCCTCACTGGTGAGCATCTATTTATACAAAAGTAGTTTTTAACAATTAGACCAACATTAAATATTGAAACAAAACTTTTTCCATAATAATAAGTTTAAAGGCATGGTAATCTACACATTACTGATATTCAATACAAACAAATGTAAAAATTAGCAATGCAACACAGTCAGTACATAAATATGAGTTATAATCCCAGTAGTATAGGATTATCCTTACAGAGACCTGACATGGAAAAAGGAGTGGAGAAACTTTGTGTTCAGGATAATCCATAATTTTGTAGTGTTATTTTTGATATCTTTGGTTCACTTAGGAACATCTGAAACATTAAAAGGCTTTTTTCTTCTAAACTCACTTCAAGTGGTCCTTAACATTGTCTGAACAAAACCACTTGTCTTCTACTCTGAAACTTGTGGTGCATTGAAAAAAATATTTTAATTTAAAATTGGTCTGGAAAGCATCAAGACAGTGTTGCACTATTATATTAGAACAATGGTCCTTTAGCCAGAGAACAGCAAATTTCATTGAAAGGAATTTTCTGTACAAAGCAGGTAAGCCCAACCAGCTATTCACTCACCAGGATTCTACATCTTTCCCGCAACTTTCAGCTAGCTAATCCAAAAACAAATCTAGTGCAAAACCTGTCTTTCCTCTTTCTGCTTTTCCTTTTCAAACCAACAAGAGAAGCAAAAAGCAAATAATAAATTTGAGAGGCTTCATCTCTCTCACACACTAGGTAGGAAGAAAGGAAAGGAGGAAGGAAAGAAGGAAGGAAGGAAGGAAGGAAGGAAGGAAGGAAGGAAGGAAGGAAGGAAGGAAGGAAGGAAGGAAGGAAGGAAGGAAGGAAG
>NW_027186349.1:6933524-6947065 GCF_028583685.1 Petaurus breviceps papuanus
AAGGAAGGAAGGAAGGAAGGAAGGAAGGAAGGAAGGAAGGAAGGAAGAATGGATTTATTCAGAGCTTAGTCTCTGTAAAACACAATGATAAATGGGGGGGGAGGGGGGGAGGGTACAAATAGAAAAGTAAGACAGTTCCTGCTCTCAAGGAGATAACATTCTTATAATGGAAAGAATCATAGGAAAGGTTTGAACTATGAGACAGATGGAAAAGTCCCATATTCTTTAGTGTATGGCAACAAAACAGATGATCATGCTTCTTCTTTAATTTACTTTCCATTGATAAAAATCCTGTTTCTATTGTTGAACCATCTGACAGTCATAAGGACTTTGGTAACAAGAACTTTCTTTTCTGGGACTTCAATAGATGTGTCTGTTAACACTAAAGGTAGTGGTGATGGTTTTACTTGACTTGCACATGCTACCTCTTGTCTTTCCCATAGTATGCCCTGGTTTAGCCAGGTTCGCTAGCCTGGCTTGGGTGGCAGATGGTGGGTAACTGGTGGAAATGGCCAGTCTCTTCTACACAGGAATTGCTTCTTGGTATCAAGGCCAAGAGGATTGATCAGGAAGTAGAATCAGTGGTCTGGGAGATGTTACTGTGCTCTGGGCTCTTGTGAGGGCAGTTGGTCAGCAGTTGCTGCTGCCAGTGTTGAGGAAAGTTGATCCCTCCTTCCTTAATGAAAGAGACTAAAGAACAACAACTCTCTTCTAATGAGAAGCAGCCTTTCCTAGGTAATCAGTAACTGAAAACTTCTAAACTGACTTTCCTGCTGCCAGTTTCTTCACATAGCTCTTTAATTCTGGCTTTTTCTACCCAGTTTGTTAAATTTTCCTCTCCTACCCATTCGGGACCACTTTACTAAAATTCTTTTCTCTCCTTTTTTTCAAATGGCTCAAACTAGTGACTGCCTGTACTCAGTAACTCATTTTTCTTTTGAGGTTAAAAAAGAAAACTCACCAATTCCCTTTTTATCTCATTTGTAAAATCAGCAGTGTCCCAAGACTTATGTGACATCATTTTCTGAGTTTTGACCTCAGAAACACTTATACTCAAAAGAGCTAAAGTACAACAATACCCTGACACTTCAACCATGCTGCAATCCTCAGCACTGCCATCTTAATATTCTATAATTAAAAATAGATTTTTGAATCTGATTTTTATGAGTTTTTATTAAATAAAATTTTTTTACCACTTTCTTTTTAGTGAGGAAATATTTTACTATATTAATATGTACATTTAAAACAGAATACATATATGGTGCTTATAAAGCCTCTACATTTTGAATTGGCTACATTATTTGTATTTGAATATTCACCTCTCAGAGGTGAGAAACTAAAGAAAAATTATAAAAATTACTCAAGATACACATTTACCTTGAGAAAATATCCCAAATTTGTAATTTGATAATTTCATCTTTAAAATAAAGTTATGTTGTTTAATATATTGAGTAAAGTATAGATATAATTTCTCCCATGTAACTTCAGAATCTACAAGTATTAAAATTTCATTTAAATACTATAATACAAAAACATAATATATTCATACTTTATTATTAATGACCTTATTTTACTGTTATATACAATATATAAATATAATATACTAATTGTTAATATAAAATTATTAATTTATTATAATGTATATATACATAAATACTGTTACTACTATTTAATTATCTTCCTTGTAATATAAAATAAAGGCAAATGCTTATCTTTAGTAAGCATCAGAATATATTGTGTAAGTTTTAATTTGTATTTAAACTTACATTGTTAAAATTTCACACCGATTACTAAGACAAACAATACTAATGATTAATTTTTTTCTAAATAAGCTCTTACTTAGATTAAGTGTGCTATAAGTCCCTACGTTTAGAAATATGTATTTTTACTTTGGAGAGATAAAAGGGAATTCAATTCTATTTTTTGGAATCTGTTCTTTGGATGTTAGTCTATTTTAATTTAGTATGTGTTCTCAGTAATAATTTCTAAGTACACCAAGTATATAATACCATCAAGGTATTCTATAAATTTCAATAGTAATGGATTTAGCCACAGTTTTATCACCAAGGGAAGTCATTTAATCTCTTTTGGTTTGGGATTAGATATTACCTAAAGTCTTTTCTAGGTCTTGAAAAGGAAGTCACATCCTGTGATTTAAATCTTCATTTTTCGAAGTTGTATGTTTAATGATGAGCCACAAAATCTAGTCATAAAAATTCTTCAGATACAAAAGGGTCATTAGGTCAAATATTTATGAGGTCATCTAAGTCTTTCTATTTATGGAAAAGTGTAGTTTTGCTTTGTTTGGCAATCAAGGTACTCACATTCTATCTGAAAGCAATTTATTTGTGGATTATAGGAGTTTTAATCAAATAAATAGTTTTTTAATTTATGTTTTTAACATTTACAGTAACATAACCTTTTACCTATGAAAGGGTCATTATCACATACTCTCTCCAAGTTGATTTTCTTTTAATACAAAAGTATATTTTTCTACCCTTTCAGTAGTTAATCCATTGAGATCTTGAAGGGACAATACTATACATAGCAATAGATAGAGATTTAATAAATTACCAGTGTTAATGAAAAAAAGTCTTGACCAATGCTGTTACCCATACCCTGCTATCCCATCCCTTACCCTTGGCCACTGATTTGTTCGAATTTATTGCTAGCATACATAATTGGATGTTGGATTTTCCCATATAATTCAGAACTATAATTATTATTTCCAGCACTGGAAATAGGACTATTATTACTACCTGCTTTTCAGGCAATCAGTAAATGTTGGACTTGAATAATAATTTCTAAGCTTATCTGAAAACCTAATCACGTTGTATTTTTAAATTTTACTCAACTTTAGATTTTGTGTTTTGCATTAAAAAAAACTTTCCAAAGAGTTTTTGGAATAAAAGATCACATTTATGCAGAGATTTAGTTTTTCAGATACAATAACTTTGTGATATGAGTGCTATTATTGTCTCTGCCTCCCTACCTCCCTCCTAGTTTTTTTTTTTAATTTTTATTTTTGATGAAAAAATTGATGCTGATGCAGGCTAAGTAGTGATATATTCAAATTCACACCTACCTCAAACATTGGTCTTTATCACACTAATTCTGAATTCTGACTTTCTCAATTTCTTTTTTCACCATACCCTAAAAGCCTTCTCAGCTGAAAAACTGCTTTTGCCATCATGTTCTCATCCTGAAAGATTCTATCCTGCCCTGCATCCTTCTCACCTTGGGAGATTTCCTTCATTCCTTCATTCCCATCCTCTGATTGGTTGGTTGTTTCTTCCCAGAATTGTCATTTCAAGAAAGGAATGCCAGGTTAAACTACATTCACTCCTTCCCTCTCATCCAGGCCCCACTCATGTCTTGACTTCTATCACCACCATGTCTCCACACAGATACATTTTTCCCAAACCTTTACTTTGCTCATTAGCTTCCTTTTAGGCTTTTTCTTCCCCCTTTAGAATGTAAGGTAGTTGAGGGCAGGAAGTGGTTTGTTTGTTTTTTTTTTTGCTTCTAATTTTGTCCTTTGCACCTGACACAGTTGAGCACATAAGTACTTAATAAATTTTGCTAACATGACTATTTGTTCACAAGATGGTGGAGGGGAGAATGTCAAATTTTAGGGAAAAACATCTGACCCTTTTCAGTGCTAGATCATTTTATAAAGCATAACAGTATTAATGAGAATTCAGAGCAATAGCTGAAGATTTGTTCAACAAGGTTATCAACAAAAGAGCATTGCAAACATTATTCTATTTCCAAAGCAAATCCCCATGATAATTATAATAATCTTGCACTATTCATGCAATGTAGCCTTTTTCTTTTACTTCCAAAACACCAGATGGAGCCTTAGGAAGAGGAAAAGAGAAAGAAAGGAAAATATGTGATTCCTTATGTGAAACACAGATCAGATCATTAATGCTCATTTTAAATGAATGACAGCTTGCAGCTTCTTTCCTACTATTTCCAGGAGCTAAAAATGAAAATAATATGAAATAGAAATCAAATTTGCCTATCCTCCAATATCGATACATTATGACTAAAATGAAAATTCATAAAAAAACAAATTTATATTATTATACAATTATAATTATCTGATAAGCTAACCATTTAACTGCTCATTAGTAACATGTTTTAAAGTGGATTATATATATATATATAATATATATATATATATTTGGAATTAGAGTGAATGTATCCCTTTGCCTAGCCCAAATAGTTTGTTCCATGTGGTTTACATTTGGCCAATGCATTTATAGATATCACTCAATTAACTTCTTCCTTATGTTGATAAAGAGGTATGGTTCATAGAATGCTAAACACAGTCAGTGGGGGCAGTTGTCTAAATGTTTATGCTTCTAAAACAGCAATCCTTCAATTTACTTGATATTCTTATTGACGTGACACAGTTGTGACTAAAATTGACTGTCATGTTTTATTTTTGTTTTGTTTTTTTGCCTTTTGAAGGGCAATTGAGTTTAAGTAACTTGCCCAAGGTTACAAGGCTAGTTTGTGTGTGTGTGTTAAGTCCAAAACCAAACTCAGGGCCTCCCCACTACTCCAGGGACGGCGCTTTACTCATTGCACCACCTAGCCGCCCCGACTATTACATTTTTATGCACTACTGAATTCAGATGCCAATAAGCATCTCAACATATCACTGGATTCTGGTAAGGATTCTTACCTCTTTCAAATTCTCAAAATTATTTTATTGAGTAAATAAGGATCTGGCCTTTGAAATTATTTTCATATTGTTATGAGGCAAAAGTGACATTATATTAGGTCTTTTCTTGTATTTTTTAAGCAGTGGATGCAAGCCAGTTTGATGGAATTTATCTTCTTCAACTAATTGTGTTAGTATTATATCGAAGTAGGTTATGAAAAATATAGTGGAATCTATTATTCATTGTATAAAAATCAAAACCTATATTGACTGAACATTTTAATTTGATTGTTAATTTTAAGGCCCTGGAAACTATTGATTTAACTCTGTTTCTACAATCAATGCAAATTCTCTTCCTTTTTTTCCCACTGGTAACCTACTTGTTTACTACTTATTTTGGTAATGAAAATTAGGGAACATGGGTAGCACTGATAAAAAAAAAAACAAAAAACAAGTGAAATATACATCCAGGGAAGCAGCCTTTGTAAAACAATCAGTATCCTTATCAATCCAGTATTTGTAATAGGTACAGGTATTAATAATTCAAGCTTGGACTCCTACCAACCGTGATTTGGTAGAATAGTCACATGTATTTGTAGACTCCAATGTCTTCATGTGTGAAATGAGAGGTAAGTTTAGATGACCTGTAAGGTCACTCAGCTCTATGAGCTTTCTCTTCTTTTATCCCTCCTTTCTTCTTCCTTCCTCCCTCTCTCCCTCCCTTCTTTCTTTCTTCCTTTGTTTTTATCTTTTCCCCTCTTTTTTCTCTCTTTTCCCTTTTATCTCTCTTTTCCTTCTTTTCTCTTTTCCTTTTTCTTTCTCTCTCTCCTTTATAACCTCCCCCCTTCTTTCTTTCCTTCCTAAATTCTTTCCTTCCTTCCTCTTTCCCTTCCTTCTTCCCTCCCTTCTTTCCTTCTTTTTTCTTTCCTTCTTCTTTCTAGATGAAAACCTTCAGCTGTGAGAACCAATCTCATTTTTGAGAAGTTTCAACAGCTTTTGTCTTTATCAACCTATTCAGTTCTCAATTTTCTGCTTTTTCTGTTCCTGTTGTTGTTGAGTAACATGCCACTCAGTTTTTCCTGCACACTTAAACAAAATATACTTACTGGAGCAGAATGTAGTTTTTCAATATAAGATCTAGTTCCTATTATATCTGCTGCAGGGTTTGTTTTTGGGTTAAGGCCTATGTTAGATAAAGCCATGTAAATTTTCACTTTGTTTTAGTGACATTAGCAATTTAAGGGTATAATGCAAAAGGGATTTTAATGAGTTTATGAATCATAACATGGATTTACTTATGTATAAAGTGAAAAATTTTAGCTATACTGCTACAATATTATGAATCATTTCATGTCACACTCATTTGAATTCTTTTTCCTTTTTACTCTCCGAATGTATATTGTTTCAGTTTATTAATCTTAGCAGTTTCTCTGTTCTAAGAACATATGGATTTTTTAAAAGGAAGATTCAATTTGATTTATTCTATATTTTTAAGGAAGTACTATTATTCTTAATTTTGAAGGAATTAATATGTATGTATATGTAATATGTATATTTTGTCTACTTGCACATATAAATATTTATATTTATGAGTATGTGTTATTTGTGCTCTTTTAACATTGGTGTCAATCCTTTACAAGTTTGGTTGACAGAAATCAATTTTTATGAGCCTCATCACCATTGCTGGATTTATAAAATAATAATATCAATAATATAAGAGCTAGTGAACATTCCTCCAGTTCTTTAAGGTTTGGGGAAAGCTTTACATATATTATGGGATGGTGACATGGCACAGTGTATAGAGCACAGGGCTTGGAATCAGAAAGACTCATCTTCAAAAGTTTAAAACTAGTCTTAAACACTTAAGGATTATGTGACCCTGGATAAGTACCTCATCCTGTTTTCCTCAGTTGCACATCTGTGAAATGACCTTGAGAAAGAAACTGAAAACCTCTCCAGTATCTTTGACAAGAAAATTCCAATGGAATCACAAAGAGTCAGACATTACTGAACAACAACTATTACAGATATCATGCTATTTTCACAACAACCCAGTGATGCTGGGTGCTATTATTATTATTATCCCCCATTTTACAAATGGGAAAACTGAGGCCCAGCAAGAGGCTGTATTTTGTCCAAGGCTACAGAGCTAGTAAATATTTAAGGAAGAATTTAAATACAATTCTTTCTGAAAGCTAGATGACACAATATCTCTAAAGCTTTTACTAAACCTCCAAGTACTATATGAATGCTCACTAATTAGTATTCAACACTGTATCTATTCAATGCAACTACCTGGCTGTACCAAAATAGAATTCCTGAAATTGCAGAGGGGAAGATCCTTGCTTCTTAATGGCCTTGTGCTTTAGTATCATAGATCTGGAACTAGAAGCAATCTTACAGGCCATCAAGTCCAAATGACTCACTTTATAGTTGAAGAACCTGAAGTTCAGACAAGTTAAGTGATTTACCAAAAAACACACAATAAGTATCCGAGGCAGGATTCGGTTCCACATCTTCTGACTCTACAGCCAGTGCTCTTCCTGCTGCACCAGACTAAATTTTAATTTTCTAAATCTTAAATTCTTAAATACATTAATCATGCAAAATTTCATGTAAATTAACTGCTATTACTTCATCCCATCACTAAAATGAGGGCTCCTTGAAGACAATACACAAATTCTGCATGTCTGAATATATGTCTCACAAGTCTCTTCACATAGTATGAACCTTCCTTCCTTCCTTCCTTCCTTCCTTCCTTCCTTCCTTCCTTCCTTCCTTCCTTCCTTCCTTCCTTCCTTCCTTTCTTCCTTCCTTCCTTCCTTCTTTTCTTTTTTGCTTTTTGGAGGGCAATTTGGGTTAAGTGACTTGTCCAAAGTCACATAGCTAGTAAGTATGTCAAGTGTCTGAGGCTGGATTTGAACTCAGGTCCTCTTGACTCCAGGGCTGGTGCTCTATTCACTGTGCCACCCAGTCACCCTATTTCTTTATTTTTTTGATAAAAGATCATAGACTGGCACACTCAGGATCCTATTACTCATTGTAAGCCCCTGACGGCCATCCAACCTTTCTTTAATTTTCCCTATACTTCAAAGTAATTTGTATGCCAATAATATATTTTTGGGTTTTTTTTCTTCTTTGTTATATAATTTTTACATTTCTGGAACAAGATATGGCATAATCATAAATTCAATTAACAGAAGCCATGTTGTAAAAGGGTTCTACATTATTTCAAAACATCTTTTGGTGGATTTCAAGAATAAGATTTTAATAGGAACTTGAGTAAACTGATGATGAATCCAAAAACTTGCATGGATGGGATTTCCATTTTCATCACAATCAAAAAAGTTTAACAAATATATAGTGCCTAGCAGTGTCATTGACATCAAATGTAGTAAAATATTGCAATAAAAATGTTCACTAAATGAAGTAACAAGGCAAAGAATTCAAGACATAGTCAAATTATTGTGTAGAAATCCCAAGACGTTTTTAAAAAAGAAATGGAAAATTGGATTCAGGAATCAATAAGAAGTCACTGATCATGAGAAAAGGTCAATAAAAGAGAGGCACAATATGAAGAGGGCTGATTTTTCAGTGGAAATGTCAAAAGGTAAATGGATTCATATGTTATCCTCAGCTGAATTTTGCCAAGACCTAAGCAATATGTTGATTTATGTGTTAGGGACCTTAAATTCAACAAAATCCTAGAGTTATTTTGTCCTTTCATTAGCCATCTTGCCTTTTCCTTTTTGTTTAAAAAAAAATCCTCTTTTTTAAGATATGAAGAGAAAGGATGTTATATATAAAATAAACTAACCTATTCATATTCTCTCTTCAATAGATTTATGCATTAGCATGCCTCCCCAAATAGCGTGAGTCATTTCCTCTTTAATAACAAAAGTTGCACTCATTATATCCTATACAATGTTACCTAATCAAAGATAATTTGTTCATATGTCCAAATACATGCACAGGATGGATGTTTGTAATCACAAAATTAATGATATAATCAAACCTGATAACCCCTTGAAAATCAAGAGTTCTTAAGCTACCAAAATAATTGTGTAAATCAGTGACAAAGTTTATCTAATAAAAGAATGAAAATTAATATCCCATTATTTCCTCATGTAACCAAAAATAGAATTCTCTTTCTCTACATGTAGAAGAATTTGGGGGTATGATGATTAAATTTATCAATGAATAATTTAGAGTAACTAGTCAGTGTTGTTAAATCCTTGAACCAATCTATCATCTTGAATAAGTTTAACATCTCCCCTCACATCATAATTATCCTAGTTATTTTGGGGTATGACATAAAGTACACAAGAACATCAGTTTTTCATCCCCACCCCAGGACTATTAAAGGGGAGATAGTTTTCCTACCAACCTTTGAGTAGAACAACCATCCTTAGATAAACAAGCAGATTTCAATTCCATTCAGATATTTATGGAGCATTTGCTAATGCACAGGTTATATGAGGAAGCTTAGTGGCATGGTTGCTGGTTTATGCCACACTTGGAATCAGGAAGAGTTTTGTTCAAATTCTGCCTCAAATGCGTGTGAGCTGTGTGACCTTGGGTAAGTCATTTTTATTCTTAGTATCATTAACTATAAAGCTGCAAATAATAATCCCTAATCCTCCAATTCAAACCAATAAACTTTTATTAAGTACCTACAGCGATGTTCACATTGTCCCAAGAATGGGGAGACAATGAAAAGATAGTCCCTACCCTTAATGAGTTTATAATCTAAAGAGGAAGACAAGACACAAAAGGAGGCAGGACAGGGTGAAGGGGAACAAGGCACCAGAGAATACCTGACCATGGGGTATCTTGTTCAATGGAGTTGAAACCAAACAGGGGCAGCAAATAAAAAAGTCTAGTTTCTGCCCTCTATAAAAGGAGTTGGGAGCAGTTTGGTATTATGCCCTCCAGTCATCCAATCTGAGCAGTGAGGAGGCTGAGGGAGGTAAACATAATCAAAGCCTGAGTTAGTGGCATGGTAGCATTTATCACTTAAAAGTGATAAAAAAAAAAGGGCATCTAGTTTAGTGCATGGCAATCTTCACATCATTGTTGTGAAGATCAAATAAAAGATAAATGATTAATCGATAAATATAAACCATAGATAAACCTATATGTACACTTCTACACATGCAAATATATTTGCACATAGCTTAGCAAACCTTAAAGTACTATATAAATGCTAACCCTGATGATGATGGCAAATCATTTCACTTGGCACTTAGGACCATAAGTAAGTCCATAAGTTACTTAAGGAGCTTACAACTGAATATTGCTTACTAAAATGAACACAAAAGTAAAGACACTTGATAGGCTGTGAGTAGTACCAATGGATCACTATGACAGTTCACAACAGAGAAGGATCATGTCTGGCTCATGCTATCAGAGAAGGTCTTGGAAAGATAGGTAATATTTCAGGTGCCAGAAATGAAGGGGAAGAGCATTTGAAGCAGAGGGGATGGTGAGGATCTAAGCACTGTGGTGAAAACTAGAAAATTTTAGGGAATGACATGTAGACTGATTTAATTTAGACTTCAAAAAGGATTTAAAATGAAACTTGAATTGAGTTCACTGTGTGATGGTTTTAGCAAAGCTTATGGAAATGAGATAACTTCTTTTTAAGTATTCCTCTATCACCCCTCACCAGAGTACTTAGGGGCTTGAGCAACAAGGAATGAAGACATATGACCTACTTCTATATTACGGCTACACTTCTGCATGGGATAGAAATTGCAAGAATCCAAGTATTTGTTTTAGGATAAAATAAATGCTAGTTCTGAATATTAGCTTTTATATGTATTTCTATGTCAGCCTGAGTTTTACTATTGTGTTCATTCTTAGTGCTATAATTTAAGGAAAACATTGATAAGCTGTAAAGCATGCAGAGGGACAGCTAGGTGGTACAGTAGATAGTGCCCAAGGCCTGGAGTCAGAAGACTCATTTTCCTGTGTTCAAATCTGATTTCAGACACTTACTAAGAGTGGGACCTTGGGCAAGTTACTTAAGCCTGTTTGCCTCAGTAAATTGAGCTGTAGAAGAAAATGGAAAGCCATTCCAGTATCTTTGCCAATAAAACCCCAAACAGTGTCATGAAGTATCAGCTGAACAGCAATAACACAAAATACAGAGAGAAAGCGACTTTGAGAGCATTTTCTATGTGGACAAACTGAAAGAATTTGTTGTCTTGATGAAAGATAGGATGATGTAGGAGGAATATCATAGCCAACATCAAATGTTATAACTTTTCTGCTACAAGGGATGTTAGATATCAATATAGTCCATTTCATTTCTTTTTCAGATGAAGAAACAGATTGAAAAAGGTAAAGATTATTAAAAGTCAAATATATATTTACTATTCAGGCCAATATTTGAACAAAAATTCACTCACTGAAATTGCAGTGCCCTTTCAATGGGATGTAGTAGTAACTCTTTAATTTACTTTCCAAAAAATTAGTTCAAAACATTTTACATGAATTTTCATTAACATTTTCTATATCACTTTCATAAGTTTTGACAATCAAGAAAACAATAAATCAACCCTGACATTTAGTACTTTTCAATTTCAATGTAAATTTAAGAATTTTGAGCATTTCATGAGTCAATTGGAGTTGACTCCATCTTTTCTACTCTTCTGTAATATAGTTACATTTTTTCACTTTTTAGTCGCTTATACTGATATGTTGACATAGCCTTAATGATAGAATTCAGTCTTTTAACTGCAAAAAAAATTTGCATCATCTATTACTTCTGTTGAGAGATATATAGCAGTAAAAACTAGTATTCAAATTCAATATTGTGATCATAAATTCATAACCTCTGCTACCTATGTTGATACAATCTTAACTTTGGAAAAAATCAATTTATAGGACATAACTAAGTAAAATATTAAAAAAAGGTTTATTCACCTGGACGTGAAATTGATTTCTCCAGATTTAAGAATAGCATTTGCAATAAATGTCAGCATATGAAATGCTAAAAATACTCAGACTTTCAAATATGGAAACTGAGCAGAAAAAATTCAAAATTATATGAGAATAGAATGAGGCATATACTATTCTTTAGCATCATTTTTTCTAATAGAATTTAGAATTATTAGTGATTGTATTTATCAACAAGGCGCATATAAATGTGATGGTGCTTTAAGGTACCCTGCTTAACACAGCAGTGGAAAATATGGTAGAAACAGAATGGATCAGAGTCATCAGTCTTGGATTCAAATCATGATTCTAACACTAAGGAACTGGCTTTATCCTTCTGGATATTCATCATTTTTTAAATATGTAAAATGGAAATAATAACTAATTTAATTGACATTAGGATCAAGTGAGATAATATAGTTAAGAATCTTATGAAATTAATTTGCTCTACCTTTGTATCTTTTCTTTTATATGTCCACTTCTATCCTCTAAAACTACCTCGAGGCTCATTCAGGCCTTCATTATCTCACATCTAGACTATTGTAGTAGCTTGCTGGTGGGTCTTCCTACCTCAAGTGTCTCTCCACTCCACCCCATATGCTCTTCAACTATTAAAATTATCCTTCCTAAAAATCACTACTTTATGACAAAGAGAAAACATGACAAAGTGGATAGAGATCTGAACTGACAGAATATGGGTTCAAGACCAGCCTCTGACATGAATTGACATCATGACAATGGATAAATCTCTTAATTTCTCAGTGCCCCAGGAAACTCCCTAAGTATATAAATTGAAGAGAATTAGTTACTAATCTACCTTCCTAGAGGGACTTTTCTCACCAGGTTTTCTTATACCAAAGAAATTATAGTTTCATCAAGAATAAAAAAAAATTATAAAGGGAGGCCAACTCAACATCTGTTTGCTACTGAGCTCTATCAACAATGTAAATGAGATAGGCAGACTATTTTATTTGCAAAAGAGACTTGAAATACAAGGAAAATATTCATTGCCCAGACTTATGTGTGCCATGACATATTTCTGTGGATTGTTTAGATACCTGGAGTCCTTCTTTGTAACTGACCTTAATATTATACTACTTCAATTGTGTTTTATGATAGACATTATAAAAAGTTGAGTGAAGAGTCAACATGTTCACATCAGATTAAAGGAGCCTTAGAAAGTTTTGTCTTCAATATGGTAAAATTAAGAAGGTGAAATATATTGTTTATTGCTTAATGATGCAAATGGGAATGGGAATGTACCTTTTTTAGTAAACACATGGTAGGTCTTTGTCCTATCCCTTCTTTAAGCAGTAATCAGGGGGGTAAGTTCCCAGAGTGTGTGTGTGTGTGAGAGAGAGAGAGAGAGACAGACAGACAGAGACAAACAGACATAGAAAAGAGACAGACAGCAAGACTTAGAGAGGCAGAAATAGAAACAATAGAGAGACAGAGAAAGAAAAAGAGTGACAAAGAGGGAGGGAGAGATTTGGGGTATGGAGAGGAGAGAGAAGAAAGGAAAGAGAAGAGAAAGGAGAGATAGGAGAGTGAGAGAGAGAGAGAGAGAGAGAGAGAGAGAGAGAGAGAGAGAGAGAGAGAGAGAGAAGTTTTGTTTCATTGAGAGATTCATCAATTTGTGTAAATATAGTTCTTTGGTCAGAAAATGCTTGATGTTTACAAATGCAAATAATCCTAAAATGTCTAGAACCAAATTTCATATGATTCAGCAGATTGAAATTTTAAGCAAAACTTTAAATATCTTGACTGAATGAATGAGGCAGCCTGAAAAAGTAATGTCTGCAAAAACACATTGAATATTACATATTTGATGGTTTAATGCATTATTTTTCATTCTAATATGTTCATATCACTAAGAAGGTAAGAACTTGGGGCGCCCAGGTAGCACAGTGAGTAAGAGCACCAA
>NW_027186349.1:6947465-6986089 GCF_028583685.1 Petaurus breviceps papuanus
CTCTTCTCTTCTCTTCTCTTCTCTTCTCTTCTCTTCTCTTCTCTTCTCTTCTTATGCTTCCACTCCCCCCTTATTCAATTCAATTCAAAAAATCCAATGCCTCCTAATTGCACTATTCCACCATCCCTGGAGTGAGGGGGCAGTATTGCCCATTTTTGGAACCTTTGACTAGAGGATGTTATTTTCTTATGTCACTCTTACTCTCAGAACACTCCTCAGCCTTGAGCAATCTAGACAAAGGAATCTACCTCCAACCTAAACTTGCTTAAATGAAACACCACAATGGGCTGGAATTTTCCTAGATTAGATTTTTAAAAAACTCTAATCAGAACTAAGATTTGCCTAGTTGGATAGAGTCTCAATCAAAATAAAAGAGCATATAACCTGTGTATTTGGGCAATCTCATCTATTAGCAATCTTACTCTCAATTAATAATTAGTTATTAATATAAGAGAGAAATAATCATTTCTCAATAAAAAGATAGAAATGACTGGATTGGGTAAGACAAACCCCATACATGAAGACCTATATATATATCTATATTAATCTTGGTTGAAAATAAGTCGGGGTGGCTAAGTGGCATAGTGAATAGAGAACCGGCCCTGGAATCAGGAGGACCTGAGTTCAAATTCAGTCTCAGACACTTAACACAAAAACTAGCAGTGTGACTTTGGGCAAGTCACTTAACCCCAATTGCCCCTCCAAAAAGCAAAAAAAAAGAAAGATAGAAAAAGAAGTCAACATTCTTCAAATACTTCTCAAAAGAAGATACCCAAAATATTAACAACTACCTGAAAGAAGATTCTAATAATAAGAAAAATGCAAATCAAACATCCCTAAGATTTCATTCACCCCATACCCATCAAATTAGCAAAAATGAGAAAAAATGGGATTAGTAAATGTTGAAGAGATTATAGAATGCTAAATACATTAATGCAATGTCAATGGAATAGTGAGTCAGAACAACAATTTTGGGAAACAATTTGCAATTATGCAAGTAAAGTGGATAAAATACCCTTTGACCTTAAGATTCCATTCCTAGGGATGAGGTATGGGCTCTGGGAGCCCACTGGAGCTCTCCTTGAATCCTTGAGGTACAGGCTCTGGGAACCTCCCTTTGACTCTTATTTTAAATTAAATTGTCTCATTTGATGAGGCATTTGCACGAGGCAATAAGCCTTATATTGTGGCTGGACCCAGACCTATAGCCTAATTACTAACTGCTAAATATTAGCCTAGTTACTAGCCTAGTCCTCCATCCTTCATCTACTTCTCACCCCAGCCTATCAAAATATCAATCACCATTGTCTGTAGCCTCCAGCTACTTTCCACACTTAATCACTCATTGACCTCATTAACTCTTCCTGAATACCCTCCCCAAACTCCTCCTCTAGACCACCCCTAGATTCTTCCCACAACCTCCTGCATATAAGACTCCGTTGTGTGAGATCTCCATAAGAGTGAGAGTGCTGTAGAATGCCATAGAATTGTGAGAGTGCCATAGAATGGTGAGAGTGCCATAGAATAGTGAGAGTGCCATAGAATGGTGAGAGCACCATAGAATGGCCTAGCACAAACTTACTCTGTTTCTAATGAAAAAGAATTTTTAATAAATTTTAATTTTCTTTGGCTGAGAAGACTAGAGTTGAATTCATTCAGCAGGACCCAGTGTGTTGGTATTTTGGGGTCTCCAGAGCAACCCTAAACCTCTTAGTGGGTAACCTCTTCATCTTTATGGTTCCCTGACCAGGAAGCACTGCTACCCTTGAGTTCTTCTCCAGCCAGGACTGGAAGGTATGTAAGCCTCTCTCATTCCCTAGTACCTTGGGATTTGAAGACCTTCTCTGCCCTTAATAGGTAAAATGTAATCACATGGAGCCCACTGGGTGAGGAGCTTGCTGAACGGTGGAACAGGAAAAGTGGAGCAGTAAGGAGCCCCAGAAAGCCAGAACTGCTGGGAACAAGCAACTTGGAAGCTGAGCAGCTAGAATGAGTGAGAGAGGGGCATTCTTGCCTAAGAGAGTCTGTTTTGTTTTGAAGGCCTGATGGAGGGAAGGTTTTGGAAGACTTAGAAATGTTGGTGTTCACTGCATTGGTAATGTGTACCAACTTCACAGTTACTATTATGAATTCGGCTTTTTGGTTTCAGGATTTGGTATTCTGGTATTTGAATAAATGCTTTGCTTTCATCCTCCATGTGGAGAGCCTGTTACATTTTGTGATTCACAACAATACCAGCATATTTATAGCTGCCATGGATACTATGAATATCACATTGGCATTATACCCAGAAAACCCCAAATGGGGTCACAAAGAGTTAGACTGGACTGAAAAACAACCAAACAAGAGAGAAACATAGAAATACTTGCATAAATTGTTGCAGAATGAAGTAAGCAGAATCAGGGAAGCATTATAGACAACTATTGCAATGATACAAATGGAAAGAGAAGCGACCACAAGGCAATAGAAAATAAATTGAATTTGAAATTAAATTGAATTAATTTGAAAATAAATTTGAATTAAGAAGAACTAAATTAACCCAAAGAAGAAAAGGGCAAGCATACTGAATATCTCTTCCCCGAATCTCCCGTCTATAATGCCCCCTCCCCCCCAAATCCTTCCTCTGACTTCCTTGCAGGGCAATATGGATTTCTATACCCCATTTCCTGTATATCTGATTTCCTGATTGCATGTGAAAAACATTTTTTGAACATTTGTTTTTCAACTTTGTGTTGCAGATTAACTCTCTTCTCCCTTCCTTACCCACCCCCACTGAGAAGAAAAGCAATTCAATATAGGTTATACATGTATAGTAATGCAAAACATATCCATAGTACTCATACTGTAAAAGACTAACTATATTTCCCCCCATTCTATCCTTCCCCCCTTTAATTCCACTTTCTCCTTTGACCCTGTCCCTTTCCAAAAGTGTTTGTTTCTAATTACCCACTCCCCCAATCTGCCCTCCCTTCTATCATACCCGCTATTATTCCCTTCCCCTCTGCTTTCCTGTAGGGTAAGATGCCCAATTCAGTGTGTATGTTATCCCCTCCTTAAACCAACTCCAATGAGAGTAAGGTTGACTTGTTCTCTTTCACCTTTCTGCTTTGCCTCTCCCTTGTAACAGCCTTCTCCTGCCTTCTTTATTTGAGATAATCCATCCCATTCTATCTCTCCCCCTCTTCACCTCCCAATATATTGCTCTCTCACCTCTTAATTTTATTTTTTGATATCATCCTTTCACCTTCAACTCACCCTGTGCCTTCTGTCTATGTATACATGCACACACATATATATACACATACACCCACCTATACATACATATATGTATGTATACATATATATGTATATAATCTCTTCACCAATCCTAATACTGAGAAAAGGCTCATGAGTTGCAAATATCATCTTTCCATGGAGGAATGTAAATAGTTTAACTTTAATAAGCTCCTTATGATTTCTCTTTCCTATTTATCTTCTCATGCTTTTCTTGATTTTTTTTATTTGAAAGGAAAATTTTCTGTTCAGCTCATTCTTTTTTTTCCTTAAAAATTATGTATTTTAAGGGATGCTTTATGGGACAAGAATGTTAGAGAAACTAAGCAATGCAGAAGCAGAGAAGAAGAAGAAGAAGAAGAAGAAGAAGAAGAAGAAGAAGAAGAAGAGAACAAGAAAAAGAAAAGAAGAAGAAGAAGAAAGGAGAAGAAGAAGGAAGTAGAAGAAGGAAGTAGAAGGAAGAAGAAGAAGAAACATCTAGAAACCCATGAGTAAGGTGGAAGAAAATGAGGCCAGCTGGGTATGACATGATATCAAAAGACCTCATCCAGCTCCTAAGAAGCAGGATTGTGCTGAAAGGAAGTTTAAACCTGCTCAGATAAGCAAATTGTTAAATTTTCAGTGTGAGCATTTATACCTCAGAAACTAGCAAACACTATAAATTATGGGTGAATTGTGTTCTTCTTGGTTGTTTAGACTTAAATAATTGATGGAGAAAACATTAATAATGCAAATTAAACTTAAAAGTGTGTCATGCACCATTTAAAAAAAATCTGTCAAACATTTACTAGAATATAGCTACTTAGAAGTTATCTTAAAGACAGATTTGAGAAGGTATTGTTTTGTTGTTATGTTTTACTTTTTAACAACCACCCACAGAAGTGACAGAGAATTGAACAGACTGAAATGTTTAAAATTATTGCTATTCAGTCTGGTCTATATTATTGCTATTCAACCTGGCCTATATCAGAGATAGGTATATGTACTAGATTTGTGATTTTATTAGTAATATGAAATCCTAGACTAGGAAACTCCTTCTTTCAAAGCAAATGGGTACCTTCTCTGCTACATTAAGTCTTTAAGAGTTGCCCAAAATACTTTAACTCACCTGAGATCACACAGTTAGTGTGTTTCAGAAGTAAAACTTGAACCCAAGTCTATCTAGATTAAAGTCCAGTTTTCTCTGGCTCACTGGCTCCCTCTACTATGCTGCCTGACCTACATCTATCTTACATTAATATATGTTCATTCTTAGCAGTATTAGAGAAATGGAAAACAAAAGCCTTTTTATGAATATATTGTGTTTAATGCCTGTCATTAGATTTGTCATTGTAATGATTACCAGTTGTTGTGTTCTGTTATTGACACAATTTCAAATGCAAACACTGTGGGTCATGGGAATGAATGCATCCTGATGCCAGAAGATAGAATGAAATGTTTTTGTTCAAAAACACCCTAAATGTAATGGATTCTTAGACATTTGCATAGTTTTCATTAAGGTCGAGTATAGAATATACACCTTAATTTGTCTAAATACAATATTAATCATTTTCTTCAAACTTATTAAAGGCCAGTGTAGTTATCTCCAAGTTGATGTCGTCATCTTCTAAAATAGCTCTTTAAATGATTACCTTCAGTATCCTTTGACTTGCCAGATACATACAAAATTTTAACTATGATTTTACCAACATAATGGACTCCAATGACCTGATCCTTACTTTGAAAACATCTCTTTATCTAAATAACAAGGTTTTGGGGTTTGTTTGTTTGTTTGTCTGTGTGTTGCAAGGATAAAATACTAATCCTTACCATTTCAAGAAATGCTATGTTGACCTGGGGAAGGTTTATTCCAGTCTCAAATTCTTTATCAGTAGATGACTCTTCTGCAAATATCACAATACAATATGATTTCCAAATACTTATTGACTTTTAAAAAGAATTTCAGATATGTATACTATGAAATATGACCTGTTTGATGTTATAAAAAGATTGTCAACTCTGTAAACATAGGATTTATACATGTTTTCATAAAATTTCTTTTGCAATGATATTTAATATTCTGAAAAAATACCCCAGCCCTCATGTAGAATAAGTGACATCATGTTGGCAAGAGACTATATTTTTAAAAAAACTATTTTGAGAAATTAAGGCTGTAGAATACCTTAGTATGAGCTCTACAATTATCTAAGGTAGAAGATAATTGTTTAACTATCATCATATATAATCATCAATTTCACCTTTCTCTCAAGTATGACTCAAACAGTCTGTGGATAATCTTGCCATTGTTTTCATGATGGTTGTAAAATGTTCTTTCACTAAAGGTATAAAAGAATAATAACAGAATGAAATAGATATTATGTTTTTATTTATCCTTGTATTAGGTTATTCTTTGGGCAAACTACTATCTCTTTTGTATGTAGGGATTTTGGTTGCTTTAAGAGCAGGAAAGAATGTTGTATATTGAGAAGATACATGCAGATGAAGAACTACCTCTCAGATGAATGCATACAGAGGAGCAATTTGAAGACAGGATCAGTTTGAAGACAGATCCAGGACTGAAATAATGATTTATTTAGGACACTGTCATCCATTAGTTTATTACATGCAACTCATTATGTGTGGGGTATATGATATATTCAAATAAGACCAATACCTCTAGTATGAGGGCTGTTGAGCCCCTTTCAGGGCTGCTTTCCACCTTTGGTGTCCGCTTGATCCACCTAACTCTAACCTCTGTTTCCAAGAAGTTGTAGCATGCACAGCAGCCACACCCCAGTAAACCATTTTTGCAGATGAGCTACATAAGTTTGAGGGTAACTGAGGGGACTCAAACTCATTGGTGAGTTAGGGGGCTTTGAAGTTTGAAGACTTCCCCTGCTGGAATGGGCAGATGGAAACAATTTGTTCCAATGGCCAAAAAGTCATTTGAAGCAGGTGCTGCAGAGCACTTAGAGTTTGGAAATAGGGGAGTTGGAAACAGTACAGCAATGGTCACTTACTACTGAAGACTTTTGCAGCTCATGACCTGTAATGGTAATGGGATTTGAAGATCTTCCATGCCCTTTGTATTGGCAGGGTAACAGGTACTTAGCACTTACTTTCAGGTTCATGGTTGTGTCAGGTATTGAGGCCCAGAGTTTGTGAATCCTGATGTGGGATGAACTTGCTGACATGGCAGGAGGGGGTGGGACAGGGAGGAGCTAATACCATGAATGAGGGCAGGCCCAGGCCAAAGAGAAAGAAGAGATTTTGAGAATAGAACTGGTAGTGGCATAACTTCTTCTGAGAGCCAGCCAAAACTTCTGCTGAGGACTTCTGCTGGGAGCCAGAACTGCTGGGAGTGAGAAGCATGGAGGCCGAGCAGCTACCATGAGTGAGGAGAGGAGGATCTTTGCCTGACAGAGCCTGTTTTGCTTTGAAGGCTTGGGAATGTGGGTATTCACTGCCTTAACTATGTGTATCAACTTCATGGCTACTGTAATGACTTTGATTTTCTGGTTTTGGGACTTGGCTTTCTGGTATTTGAATAAGTGCTTTGGTTCTGTCCTCCACATGGAGATCCTGTTACATTTTGTGATTCACAACTACACCAGCATATTTATAGTCACCGTGGGTGTTGTAAATATCCAATTGCTGTTACATTTGGAAGTAGGAGGGCTTTAGAGGGAGAAATGGCTATCCTGGGATGGGAAGATTTGCCTTATACCTCTCTAGCAAGAGAATAGGCCAAAAGCACAGGACTCTGTGAAAACGGAGAGCTGAGGCTACAGAAAGGAGAACCCAGAGATTTGGAAAGATGTCTGCAAGGAATACCCATAGAACCAGACAAAGAACTCACAGGAGTGTGCAGGAGATGCTGGGTCTTGCTAACAAGTTATCATCATATGCATAAAAGTGGAGATAAGCTGCTGGAGGAAATGGATGCCAAGGGAGTTGGCTGGTTTGCATGAGGATTATTCTGTGCCACAGCATTCAGAAGAGCAAGCTGGAGGGTCTCAGGTAGTGTAAGAACAATATACTGTTCGTGTAGCTAAAAAGAAGCAAAAAAGTAGCAGAAGAAATGTGCATGCAGCTTTCGTACAGACTGGGCAGAGTTGCCCCAAAAGCTGCCAGGAGAATATGTGTGAGAAAAAATGAACAAGGAGAGATGAGGAGTCTTCTAAAGCAGAAGTTCTCCCTATATTAAGAAGAAGGCAGGAGAACCACCAGGGTCCAAAAAGAGTTGAGACAGGTAATTGAGGATATCACTCAACAGGAGGTTACTGATATGTTGAGTCAGTTCATCCAAAGAATGGGAGAATCTTTAGTGTCTTGGATGGTAAGAATCAGTAATAAAGGCACTGGAGGAATATCACAGGATAATGTGGATTGCTTAAAATTCATAAGCATTGGTCAGAATCCTTTTGTACACCAAGCTTTTAGGGATCACCATATGTGAGGAGGTAGCAACAGAACTAATCTGTTAGCTTTAGCTGCAGAGGGATGCAATAGGCAATATCCTACTGACTCTATGTAGCCTGGTGGAGACATACCCTGGTATTCACTTAGAGACTGTATGAGAAAGCTAAAGGAGGACATAATGAAAACTGCTATCATGGTTAGAGATGCAAATACATATCATGATATCCCCCTTGGGGTTCTTCATAGAAATATCATAGTGAAGGCAGCTCCTCCTGCTTATAAGCACCTAATTCTGACTCTATTAATTGGGGAAATAGAGCACCCTCTGAAAGAGGTGCTGCATAAGATTCCACAATTGAGTGACTTAGGGGAATGGGGAAAACATAAATTTCTGAGACAGAGAGAGAGAGTAAATAGCCAGTTAATTCAAAGACAAAATAGGTTGATTAGAAAAGAATTGTTTACTGCTCTATTGAGAGCAGGGGTGGATTTTAGAAGAACAGATGCTATTCCAACTGAAGAGCTGAATAAGATGTACCAAGAAAAGGTACTTAATATTAGATTGAATAGGGAAGTAGAAACCACCCCTACAGATACTCCTGAATCATTGTATCCAAGTTTGCCACACCTTCAGGAAGAATCTGAATCATTCTGTGTGTATGTATGTATGTATGTATGTATGTATGTGTGTATATATACATACACATACTGTTTCCAATTCAAAACTTGATTGTCTTAGTGCTGAGAAGTTTGGAAATCAGCACTTAATTGGAAAGGTATGGGATCCCTGTGGCCCATAGCCTCATAGGCTCTGCTTCAGGTCTCCATGTGAGGCCTATTAATGGGTAGGGACAATCTTATATTCCATTAACCTTACAGAAGGCAGATGAAATTAAATTTTATACTGATAGTAACATTTTGAAGTGCTTTTTACAATGTCCTGAAGGTTATTTATGGGCCAAAGACCTATGGTACATCTCAACCACTCAGTGCTGATAGAGTCACATTGATTAGGGATAAGGACATTATCCTGGAGAGCTGAGATGTTCTCAACAGGCTATTATCAATCAATGCTGAAGCCAATGACTATTTACTTCAAGTTGAAGTCAATCCCTCCCTAGCTGAAGTTCCAACTGAAGAAGAGGTTTTGAATGCCATTTAGGTCCTTTCATATGGTAAAGCACCTGATGCTGATTTTATTGCAGCTGAGATTTATAAAGTAGGCGGCCCATTGTTCATATAAAACCTGAATGAAATTTCTGGGTTATATGGCAAGAGGAGGTTATGCCCCAGGAGTTCAAAGGCACCTCCATTGTCCATCTCTATAAAGGTAAAGGAAATAGTTTGACTTATGATAATCACGTGGGAACTCTTTCTTAGTCACTGCTGGCAAAATTCTTAACAGAAGGAATTGGAAATTGAGGGGATGGCCATCAATTGGGGAATGGGTGAACAAGTTATAATATATGGATATAATGGAATGCTAATGTGCTATAAGAAATGGTGAACAGGTGGATTTCAGAAAAGTTTGGAAAAATTTACATGAACTGATGCTGACTGAAGTGAGCAGAACCAAGAGAACATTGTACACAATAACAGCAACATTGTGAGATGATCAACTATGATACATGTATCTCTTCTCAGTAATACAGTGATCCAAGAAAATTCCAAGGGACTCATGAGGAACCAAAATGCTGACTGCATCCAGAGAGAGAACTATGGAATCTGACTTTCCCAGGCACCAATGGAGTGAAACAAGTCTATGTACTCACTTCCATCCTTTTTACCATGGCAAATCCATTATGGTACTAGGTGAATATTTCCCCAGGGTGCTAAACCTTTGGTTTTCTTGGCATTTAGTGTAGCCCTTCTGGGACGTGGCACAAGGGTATGTTCAGACTACAGAGAAACTGGACTCAGGCCTGTTCGACTAGTTACTTGTTTGGAATAGTTTGAGTCACAAAACTCCTGGAACTGGGATTGAGGAATAGATATATACTCATGTATTCATATAAGGTAGTAGAGCAGCAGCAGTACTAGTAGAATAACAAAAACAACAATACAAATAATAGGCATTGAGTAAGTGCTTGCTATGGGCAAGGTACCATGCTAAGTGCTAAAGTTACAAAGAAAGTTAATAGCATGTTCTCTGCCTTAAGAGCAGGGATTTCCTTTTCTTTTTAGTTTGCCTTCCAGCACATAGCTGGAACTTGTCATAAAATATGTTTAACAATATTTTCTTTTCTTTAGTAATAATTCTTCTGTTGATTAAGTATGCATTATTTTGATGTATTTTTTCCTTACCATAATCTGTTAAAATAGTGAACAATTTAATATCTAGAACAGAACTAATAAGAAGTTTTCAACTTTTGGATTGAATTGGAGCTTGTTAGACACATAAGGAAAATGGTCATTATAAGGCCATGTAATTCAAAACTGAGTCCACAGGATTCCTGCAGGTGGGACTGGATAGGGTATTGTTATAACCCTCAGAATGTAATGCCAAGCAAAGGCAACTTCCCAAGGTTTAGAATACCAGCATAGGTGCTCTCCATTGTAGTCAGTGACAAATTAAGAACAGAGGAAATCAAAATATGACATCATTCAAAATACAGCATTTATTAAGTGTGATTAAATAATCTCCAAGTACTACCCCAGCCCAGGACCTCCCATTCATTCAATCAATTACAAAGTCCCTGTTCTAAATACTACTCCACCCCTAGGCTGTTTATTTAGTCCACCACAAAGCCCCTCTTCTCAAATGGAGATTAGTTTCCAAACATAAGTACATTCATTTGTTCAACCATAGAACACAAAAAGGTCAAAAGTTCCCCACCCCTGGATCACAATTGAATCTACCCCAGAGTTACATCAAGTTTAAGCACAGCACTTAATACCCAAATGGAGGTCTTTTCTTCATCTTGACAGGAGGCAAGTTCTCAGCAATCTTAGTTCCTGGGGAGACAAGGCTTAGCAAGGCCACAAGATACATTGCCAGTCTCTTCATTAATTCATCCTCTGTCTGAAGAACAGTCCTAAAACCCCTGAAAACATTAGCAAAACCCTCTCCCAGGATTTCTGTAAACATACAATAAGAAAATCCTTCTTCAGGGCTTCTGAACCAACAGAAAGGTTCCCAGACACCTGCAACAACAGCACTGCCTTTCACCAGTGGACAGCATTCACTCTCTGTCTGCAGGACAGTCTCAGTAGCTCTGAACCAACAGAAAGGTTCCCAGACCCCTGCAACAACAGCACTGTCCTTCACCAGTGGACAGTATTCACTCTCTGTCTGCAGGAAAGTCTCAGGAGCTCTTAGCCAACAGCCAGGTTCCAGGACTTCTTCAACAGGACTGTCTTTCACCAGTGGACAAATCTGGCAAAACAACATCAAAACAGACAGACAAAGTACCAGCAAAACAGCCATGTCTCCTCAGTTCTTGGCAGCTCCGGGGGAAGGTCTCAAAAGTCAAGGGCAATTCAAAGTGGCCTTCAACAATCTTCTCAGTCTCTCTCTCTGCCTCCACGAGGGTGCTGCTTCCAAAAAGTTCTTCTGCCTCTCTCTTGTCTCTCCAAATCTATGTCACCAGCTCCTCCCAGTTCAGGACTCTCTTTTCACATCAACAAGTCCATCCCACAGGTGGGATTAACAAGCTCTGGGTTTTAACACAATAAATTTGAAAACCAAGCCAATACAGGGGAATCTTTATATTCCATTACTATCACACCCTCTGTGTGTGAGTACACAAACACACGCATGTGCATGTGAAAACAGCCAAAGCAGGATATATTTATTGCATGAAATTTATATCTCACTTTGTGGATCTCTCATGACAGCTTCCAATAAGACTATCAAACACAGGCAATGTTATTAAAGTTGCTGTTGGACAGATGCATTTATCACATAACATCCTTCCTTGACAAATGAACAATTCCCTTTTAATAACTAAACCACATTATGATTTTCTACTAAATTTCAACATGTCAAACCATAAACTTCATTAAATTACCCACTGTAGGCATCTGATGTTTCTTTAATAGAGCTAAAAATGTCAAGGAGAGGCAGTAGGAAGAAAATTGCATTTTTTCATATTTTGAGTTAGGAATTTTTTTTCCTTTTATAAAATTTCTCAACATTTCACATCCATCAGCATTTATTTCAGCTCTGAATTCTCTCAAAATAGGTTGATTCTGTATGTAAAATAGATGCCACTATTTCTTTTGAGTTAAAAAAGTGACATTTATTTCTACATAGTAGAAATGCAAGAATACTGCTGAGAAAAAAAAAAGAAAATTTTAAGTCTATTAATGTATCACTTGGGTGAAAAATTACTAGAATGATTTAACAATCAGGACTACCCTGAATTGATATTCAAAAATTATTCAGCTCCTGACAGCAGGAATCACACCCCACTTACAGGCTCCCCAGCTCACATTTGTTTTTAATGGACAAAGGAGTACAAACCAGGAGAACAATGGCATATGCATTTCTTCCCTGAATTCTGTTTTCACAGCTCTTTTGCATTGGTAGTACTGGTGTGTTATTGTCCTTTTCTACATAAGAAAACTAAAGCCCAGAGAGTAAGTGACTTTATTGCGCAAGCTGTGACCATGATGGGAGCTGAACCCGGACCCTACTCATTCTGAGTGGGTACTTTTCTGTGTAATAAATCAAAAATGCTTATACTCAAAAGTTTTCCCACCTCCTCCCCATTACCACCAACAGAGATTTGGTTGTGAGCAATGTATACTTATGTCCACATTGTATAATTATGTCAGGAAAACATTGTTCAGTAGAGCTTACTTTAAGAAAAGATTATTTAGATTGTGTGTGTATGTACATGTGTTTGTGTTTTATATATGTGAAGCAGAAATTTAAAGTATAGAAGTTTTCATAGATCTACTTTTGATATATCATAAAAATATGTCTTTTCTACTTTACAGCTTAGAGTTATGGCTACATATGAGTATGTGAATTCAATTCTTTAGTCTTCATGAATTAGATGGCTCCTCAAGTTATTTCAAATATATCTGAAAAGACTAAATAGACTCTCTAGTGAGCTAAACTCATCATGTCTGTCATTTGTTTAATGCCAGTATTTTTGATCTGTATACCTAATCTCTACATTTGGATACATGTTGAAAATAGTGGATATGGCCAAGTCAATAAGGTATTTCTGGGCAAATTAATGAATAAATCACACTGGTTTTTCAAAGGGGTAAAAAATATCTGATCACTGGTGAAATTTTTTTTTTGAGCTGGTGCAAAGTAAAGAAGATATTTCATCACTCTGTGGTTAATTTAGGTAGAGACTTACTATAAGCATAAACCTCAGAAATGTAGGGTATATGTTTGTTTACCTTGAATTCTAGAAGTTATTTAGCAACATCAATCAAATAAAGTGATGACAACCAAAGAATTTTGTCTTGTATTATGTAGACAAATTGTGAGGTTGTAGGTGGGGCTATTGTTGTTTACTTTACTTTTTTTTTTCAAACTTTTATTTTATACTCATGCCAGAACACATATATAGAATATAGAAATAAAAACATATAATAAACTTAAATCTTGGAACTTAAATACAAAGTTAGAAAGAAAAAAAAGCATGTCATATGCATAGCAGAATATAAGAGAAGATTAAAAATATATAACAATAAATTTTCATTTCAAGAAACCCTATATGATAAATAATACTCATGTTGAGAATTGTCCATCTTTTCTTTGCTTCCTTGTAAGTTTTCTTTTGTTCTCTGCTGCACACTTACCCAATGTTCTTTTTTTCCCCTCCCCCCAACTCCCTACCCCAAGAAGGCTACAATAAAGTTTAGATATGCTTTTCTATATATGTATGTATACATATTTGTATATAAACATAGACTTTCCCAATACCTATTCTACTCCTGATCTTTGTTTTTATGCATGTGCATATCTCTTGTTTCCTATCCCTCCTGCCTCTTCTAAGTTACTTTTACCCACTATCTTAACCTTGACTTTGCCTAATCCCCTCCAAGGATCTCTCCCCTATTGTCCCATTTCCATAAATCTAAACACCCTTCTATATCCCTATTTTATCTATTCCCTCACCTTCTCCTCTAAAGATCCCTCCCTTGTCCTCTCCCCCCTCCCTATGCCCCTACCATTTCACTTCTTCTGAATTGAGAAGACTTTTATACTCCTCCAAATTGCTCAAGGTTACACAGCCAGTTATTTCTGGGTGTGGTGCTGAGTGTCTGAGCCCGGGATTCGATCTCCATATCTTCTCAACACTGGAGCCGGTGCTCTTACTCGCTGTGCTACCTGGCCGCCCCATGTTATTCCCTCTTAAAGCCATTCCCAATAAGAGTAGAATACTAAAGTACCAGACCTCCTCCCCCATCTAATTCCTCTGTATCAGTTCTTCCTCTTGCACCTCATTTGTATAAAATAATTGCCCTTTTAAGCTGTTCCTAAATGGTTTTGCTTTATAAATGCATATCATACTCAGGTTTACAACAATTTTTCTTATGAGCCAACAAACTATTGAAAAGAATCTTAGAGATATATTTTACATATATAAAAATTAAAAAGTCTGTCCTTATGCATCCCTTATAGTAAGTCTTTGTTATGTACCTAATATTTCTCTTGGTTCTTATATGTTGAATCATCTATTAAATTCATGACTTTTTTTTTAAAACAAAATCTTGAAAGTCTGACAGTTTATCAAATGTCAACTTCTTTTTCATTCAGGTTAATACTTAACTTTGCAGGGTATGATATTCTTGGCTAGAGTCCCAGTTCTTATGCTTTTCAATATGTTGTGTTCCAATATCTGTGGTACTTTAATATCTCTGCTGCTAGGTCTTGTGTAATTCTAATTGTGGCACCATCATATTTAAATTGTTTTAATCTTGATTGATGAGGTATGGGCTCTGGGAGTCCCCTCAAGCTCTTCTTGAGTTCTTGAGGTATAGGCTCTGGGAACCTCCCTTGGACTCTTGATTAAATTGTCCCACTTGATGAGGCATTTGCATGAGCCTGGGCCCAGACCTATAGCCTAGTTATTAACTGCTAACTACTAGCCTAGTTACTAGCCTAGCCCTCCATTGTTCATGGACTTCCCACCCTTGAGCCTATCAAAATATCAATACACTCTTGAACTGGCCTACCCACCATGTCTGTATCCTCCAGCTACTTCCCACCCTGAATCACTCATTGACCTCATTAACTCCTCCTGAAGACCCTCCCCAAACTCCTCCTCTAGACCACCCCTAGATTACTCCCACAACCTTCTGTATATAAGACCCCATATGGTGTGAGAGCACCATAGAATGCCATGGAATAGTGAGAGTGCCATAGGATGCCATAGAATAACCTAGCACAGACTTACTCTGTGTCTAATGCAAGTGAACTTTTAATAAATTTTACTTTTCTTTGGCTGAGAAGACTTGAGTTATATTCATTCGGCAGGACCCTGCATGTTTGTATTTTGGGGTCTCCAGAGCAACCCTAACCCCCTTTAGGGGTAACCTCTTCATTGATTTTAATATCTTTTTCTTTGAGCTGGGGGTTTCAGAATTTCACTTGACTTTTCCTCATAGGATCTCTTTTAAGTAGTGATCAATGGATTTTTTTTTCTATTTCTACCCCTACCCCCACCTTGTTCTAATGCTTCAGGACAATTTTGTTTAATGATTTCTTATAATATTGTATCAAGATTCTCTTATTGATCATAACTTTCAGTTAAAAGTTCAATTATCTTTATATTTTCTCTGCTTTATTTTTCTCCAAATCTGTTGTTTTTCTTATATTTCTCTCTCTATTCTATTTTTTCATTATGCATATTTTGTTTAATCTTTTCTTGATCTCAAAATTTAACAGGTTTCACTTTGCCCAATTCTAATTTTCAAGGTTTCATTTTCTTCCTTAAGATTCTGGATCTCCTTTTCAAATTGGTTGACTTTCTTTATATAACCTTCTTGTTTTTGTTGGGCTATTTTTTTTCTCCATCTTTGCTATTTGATTTTTAAAGTCTTTTTAAAGATCTTCTATGAATTCCTTTTGGGTAGGTGACCATTTGATGTTACTCTTTGGGGATTTCTTTATTTCAATATCCTCCTTTGAAGATGAACCCTGGTCATCTCTATTCCCATAATAGCTTTCTGTGGTTGGATTATTTTTCCTTTGCCTGTCCTTTTTTTTCTGGTAATAACTTAATTTTTGTAATCACCTCTAGTCCTGGGGTGTGGGAAATGGTGCTTCTTATCCCAGATCTTCAGTTCTCACCTCCAGAATGGAATCAAATTCAAACCTCCAACCTCCTGTAAGTGCCCACAGCCAGGGACTTTCTACCCCACTGCTTCTGCACTCAACAGATGTGTGCTGGTTCCTTCTTGCCCCTGCTGTTCTTGGCAGCACAGCTAGGTCTGGTGTCCCTTGTCAGCAGAAGTTCCTGGATCTTCTGGGGCTCAGGACCCAACCCCCCTCACTATCCAGGATGTAAAAGTTCCAGTGGCTAGGGGGAAGCAGCCTCTCAAACTAACTACCCCCAGGACTTGCAGCTTATTGTTAAAACAGATCCTAGCCTGGAGGAGTTTACTCCTTACTGAGTCCAAACCCAGTCCTGGGATTTTTCTTCTGATATTCTCAAATTGTCCTAGGAGGGCCCTAGGTTATGCCCCTATTTTTATTTATTTCCACCCACACTTTGTTTGTCCTAACATGATATTTTAACTCTTTTTGGGAGGGAAATCTTGAGATCCTGGAATTTTATGACCTACTTTGTCATCTTTCCAGAATCCTCTCTACTTCTGTCAGTGGGACTATCTTCTGTAATGCCCTGATCCCTGTTAACTAATTTTGCCCCAATTACAGTTAGGATTGGCTAAAGTTTTTCATTTACTAAACAACTCTATCAAATAAAATACTTATGGCCCATTGATGATTATGCAATCTGTGGCACAAATTAATGTTGTGTTATATCATCTAGTTTATGAGATATGCTCAGTGCATGGTGAATTTTTATTTCCCCTAGAGATGACTTATATATTATATATCTATTTATTACTCAGTGCCTATGTTACTCTACCTGAATATGGAGTGTCAAAGTTTCTAGGTCATGAATATTTTATTTTTATTTTTTAGCATTTTTCTGGAAAGCTTTAATTGCCTTACACTATTGATTATTTAAATCATATGCAATTTTTTTGGCAGCCAAATTCTCTCTAAATAAAAGATTAATAGAAGCAGCTAGATGGGTCAGTGGATAGAACAGTAGGTCTAGAGTCAGGAAGGCCTGAGTTCAAATTTGACCTCAGACACTTTCTAAATCAATCTCTAAGAAAACTGTGTCTCAATTTCCTCATTTTTGAAATGAAAATAATAATATTACTTACCTCAAAAAGTATTGTAAAGACCAAACTAGAGAATATTAATAAAGTGCTTATTGTAGTGCCTAATCCATAGTAGGTGCTTAGTAGGTGCTTATGTCCTTCCTTCTAGAAGCATGTATGACCTTCCCTCTTGTAGCAGCAAGCACCCCAAGCGTGAGCAGGGTTTGCTGCCCATACAGGTTCTTGGATCTGCTTTGATAAAGGAAAGCAACTCAAAATGGGTTAACAAGCTTACTTTAATCAGTCAAACATATATCGTTTACCTCGTTCACGGGAAAAAGGTCAGCACCCTGAACTTCAAAGTATACAGGCAGAATTATCAAGACAGAAACAGATCAAGTGGACAGATTTAAAACTGTCCAACCATTACATCCATACCCAATCAACATCAGGGTTTCAACATCTGGGTTTTTCAAAGCTGGGGGGGCTCTGGACAACGGCTTCCCAGAATCCAGATCAAATCACAGAATACTTCTCAAAGTGAGCCCCCAAAACAAAGCTACACATCAGGGCTTATATATTCTTCTCCTGGCTCAGATAATGTAACAACATTATGGACCCACTGGCCAATCAAGAAGTATCTACTGAAAAACAAGCCTCCCACCCCAGGCTCCAGGTGCACTTTAGCCTAGGGGCAGGGAAGATCTTTAAATTTGCATTTCCATTGCACCTCTACCTTTCCTTCTCCAGGTCATGATCCCAAAAATGTCTCTCTTTCCCCAAAAATATATGAGTTAAGTATTTATAGTATTGTTTTTCTACCATTGGTTGAATGGTGAGAAACAGAGGGAATACTTGATTCACTTAAACTCTATGTGCCTTAGTTTCCTCATCTGTAAATGAAACGGTTGACCTAGATGACGTTGATGTGTTTTTTATTTCTAGAGCTATGATTCTATGATCCTGTGTATGGGTAAGGCTGTTTTCCCTGTGTAGATTGAAAACAATATTTTCTTTTTGTTAATGCTTTATTAACTTCTGTTTTACATCATTCATTTCCACCAGATTTTGAGTTACAAATTTTCTCCCCGTTTTTCCCTTACTCACTGCCCCAAAATAGCAGTCCCACAGGATATCCCTTCCTCCAATCTGCTCTCTCCCACACCCCTTTTGACTTTTCCAGTGGATCTCTATGCCCCAGTGCCTGTATATCTTATTTCCCAATTACATGTAAGATGGTATTAATGATAATATATATATATATGTATATATATATTTGAATATTTTATTTTAAAACTTTGAATTCCAGATTCATTCCCTTTCTTCCTTGTCACCCACCCTTACTGGGAAGATAAGCAGTTGAGTATAGGTTGTGGCTAATGCAAACAATAACGTAGTAGATATATTGTAAAAGACTGACTATATTTCCTTCCCTCCTATCCCACCTCCTACTTGTTCTATTCTCAACTTTGATCCTATCCCTTTTCAAGAGTGAGTGCTTCCAACTTCCCTCCCCGCAGCCTGTCCTCTCTTCCATCATCCCCCCCTCTCATCCCCTTCTCCCCCTATTCTCCTGGAGGGTGAGATACCCTATTAAGTGTGTATTTCACTCCCTCCTCAAGCCAGGTTCAATGGGAGTAAGGTTGACCCATTCCCTTTTGCCTTCCTATTCTTCCCCTCCATTGTAACCATTTTCCCTTGCCTCTTCTGTATGAGATAGTTTACCCCAATGTGTCTCTCCACATCTCCTCTCATTATATTCTTCTCTCACCTCTTAATTCCACCTTTTAAGTATCATTCCTTCCTGTTAAATTGGTCTTGTGCCCTCTTTCTATGTATACCTGTAAACATATATACACACATTCACATATGTATTCATATGCCCATATACCCTCATATGTAGACATACACACACACACACACACACACACACACATATATATTTCTAATCCCTTCAACTACTGAGAAAAGTTTCATAAGTTACAATAATTGTTTTTCCATGAAGGAATGTTAATAGTTCAACTGTGATAAGTTCCTTATGATTTCTTTTCCCTGTTTACCTTCTCATGCTTCTCTTGCTTCTTGGATCTGAATGACAAATTTTCTGTTCAACTCTGTTTTTTTCAGCAAGAATGCTTGAAAGTCATCTATTCCACTAAACAACCATATTTTCCCCTGAAACATGATACTCAGTTTTGCTGGGTAGGTGACTCTTCGTTTTAATCCCAGCTCCTTTGCCCTCCGGAATATCATATTCCATACCCTGTGATCCCTCAGTTTAGAAACTGCCAGATCCCGGGTTATCCTGGTTGTGTTTCCACAGTATTCAAATTGTTTCTTCCTGGATGCTTGTAATATTCTCTCCTTAATCTGGGAATTGTGGAACCTGGCTATAATATTCCTAAGAGTTTTCTTTTTGGGATCTTTTTCAGCAGGTGATCAGTGGATTCTTTCAACCTCTATTTTGCCCTCTGACACAAAAACATCAGGGCAGTTTTCTTTGAGAACTTCCTGGAGGATGATTTCTAGGTTCTTACTTTGATCATGGCTTTCCGGTAGTCCAATAATTTTTAAATTATCTGTCTTGGATGTATTTTCCAGGTCAGTGGTTTTTCCCATGAGATATTTCACATTGCCTTCTATTCTTTCATTTGTTTGGATCTGTTTAACAGCATCTTGATTTCTCATAAAGTCATTAGCTTCCATTTGCTCCAATCTAATTCTGAAGCAATGATTCTCCTCATTGAGCTTTTGAGATTCTTTTTCTATCTGGCAAATTCAACTTTTTAAGGCATTCTTCTCCTCATTGCCTTTTTGAGCCTCCTTTGCCATTTGAGTCAGTCTGTTTTTTAAGGTATTATTTTCCTCAGTCAGGCTGTTGACTCTCATTTCATAATTTTCTTTCATTGTTCTCATTTCTCTTCCCAATTTTTCCTCCACTTCTCTTATCTGCTTCTTAAGGTCCTATATGTCCTATAACCAGCTTGTATTTTCCTTTGAAGCTTTTGGTGCAGGAGTTCTGACTTCACTGTTTTCCTCCTCTTCCATGCTTTGCTCCTTTATGTCCCCAAAATAGGAGTGTAATGTTGGAATCTTCTATCTGCTTGTTTCCTTTGCCTTCTCATTTTGCCACTCAATTACTTGACTTTTCTGCTTGCCACAGTAGGACTCTGCCACTAGACAGGGGAGCTTTTGCCCCAAATGCTGGGGTTTTCTCAGCTGCTGGAAGTATTAGATGGGTGCCCTCTCTGAGATCTCCACACACTTTGGCAAGCTGGACACACACCCCAGGACCTCTACCCTAGACTGCAATCCAGATCCAAGCAGGTTAAAGCAAGAGCAATTACCCTTCAGACTGGTGCTTGGTCCCCCTACACTCTGCTGGCCAGGAGCTGAAGCTGCCACGTGGCACTGGCTAGCTGTGCCTGCGTCTCAGAGGCTTCTTGCCCTGGGGGGTAAAAGTCATGCACTCCCACTTACTGGTCCCAAAGTCCAGACTTCACTGGCCTCTCACTTTGTCCGCATATATGTGTTGATAAATCTGGAAATTGCTACCACTGCTGCTGATCTGGAGTCCCTCTGTCTGGCAGCTGCTCAGGCCCGCCCTAGGGCTAAAACCTTGGCATGGGGCTGGGCTCGGCTCCCAGAGTGCTGGACTCCTGCCAGCCTGCAGGGCTGTCCTCCAAGGGAGGTTAGCTTCTCTGTGTCATTTTGTGGGTTCTGCAGCTCCAAAGTTTGTTTAGAGTCCCCTTTTTACATGGATTGGGGAAGGTGGAAGCAGGAGCTCTGGGAAGGTCAGGCTTCTACTCCCCAATCTTTTTTTTTTTAAGAATTTAAGAACTATTTGTTGATTTCTGGTTCATCACATTGCCTCAATAGAAAAGGCTTTTCATCACCCCACACACAAACACACAGAATACACACAGAAACAACACACACACACATGCCACATGAGGTGGAAAATAATCATAAAATACTCTTTCTCTATTTAAAAGGAGAGCCAGTCCTTCCATTCTGTATACCCAGAAGCAAGTTCACCAAGCCCCTCCACCCAAAATGAGTTGGTAGCAGCATACTGTATGTGTTCAAAGGACTTGGCCACCTTTGGCCTGACAATTCTAAAAGAAATCTCCTGTCTAAAATAACCAGCAAAGTATAAAAGTTGTTTTTTTTTTAATTAAAATGAATTCACTCAATTAAAGTGAATGATAGAATATAAACTTTTTTGTTCATTTACAAAAATAGAAATTTTTCTAGGGAAATGTTCAAAACAGACATGTGAAGCTTAATTTTTTTTTTAAATTGGTGTCTCTGATACCTTACAATGACATCAGCCATGCAATACAAGCACAATATGCCTGACTTATGATGTAACTATTGAGCACAACTCCACCCTTCCCTCCCCCAATTGATCTGTGAGCAGGAGTTCCAGCCTGGGGTGGAGTCCCTGCCAGATATTTCTCCATTCTTCCCTGTCCTGCCCTGCCTCCCATCAAGTGTTCCCTATCTTCACCCTTTCTGGGTTCCCTGTCCCTCAGCCTAGAAATTCAAATATACACTGACCAATCACTGATTGTAGTTTCAGCTTATGTAACCTGACTATTGGAATCTCTTTAAAAACCAGTACATTGTCCATGTCAACTCACTGTCTGATCTGGGTATGTGACCCTGGCAGTCCTGTGGTAATAAAATCCACTTTCAAATTTTTCTCTGGGGGATCTTTTTGTCTTGCTCCTTTTGGCTCAACATAACCATTTTCCAGGGACAGAACAATTAAGTGAACTGAGGTCATATTGAATCTACTCTATGGGAGAAACAGTGATGACCAGAGTGCTTAAATGTTAGCTAAAGATGAGAATCTGACACAGAGTTTTATAAACACATGACTGAAGGAACTTCAAAGACCAGTGATTGCTTGTACTAATAGAGAAAGAAATTTTATTACTATCAAACTGCAAGGGAAATATTTAAAAAGAACGATTACTATATCATGGAAAATCTATGAAATGCCTCCTTCCATCCATCCATACACCAAGTGCGTTATAAAACACTGTTACAGAAATGATCTAATTATTGAACTTTTGTACCCTTTTTTCTCAGAATGTTTGTATAAATTTCATAGCTAAGATCATGTTATTTTTTTTATTACCTGTATATTAATCAATCAACAAGCATTAATTAAGTACCTACCATATGCCAAACAATGTTAGACCATAAGTATAATGATACAGAACAAAATAAATAAACAGTCCCTGTCCTCCAGGATCCTATGTTCTAGTTTTGAGCTGGAAAAATGCATGTCTGAAAACTACAATTTAAAGCCAATCTTCAAGCATTTACTTAAGTACTAGCATTTTTCAACCTCAGTGAAGAGAAAGGAGAGATGAAATAATTGTTGCACATATAAGTTTGTTAATTTATTTTTAAATTTCAGATTACTTAAAAACGGTTTTCTGTTTATTTAGTCACATTAGGGTCTTTGGGGCCCCTTAGTTAAATTTGCACTATTCTTTTTAGTTTCTTTTTTGCTTCAAAAATATATTATGCCAAACATGACTTTAAAATCCCCTTTATCAGCACACACATCAGTGAACTCCACTTGCTGGTGTCTGGAACCAAGCTAATCAAGATTAATGGATTCATTTACCAGATGGTTACAATGTTATTAAAATGCAAATGGTTAGTTTCTGCTAATTGTTTAACATCAGATACAATTAATCAGGGGAGTTTTCTGCTTTCTCCCAGTCTGAGTACAGTTCACCTCAAAGGTTTAACATGAAAGACAAAAGCTTAAGTATTCTCTTCTTCCCCACCCATACACCCCAAAGGAGGCTCAATCAACATGAAACAAAACAGAATATTGATTATGTATTTATGGGACCTGGAAGGAATCTTTTAGGACTATGGTTTGCTAATGAATGACTAAGTACCCAACTGAGATAGTCTATATAATCATATTCATTGGAATGTAGAAGTCAAATCCAAAGGTTTTAAACTTGTCAGAAATATAAAAGGGCTAAATTTTAACTAAATGAATTTTTTGGAAATTTGTTTACCCCAATGAAAACTATGAACTAAATCTTCCTCTACTTGAGAGATATCAAAAAAGGAGGAAGTTAATAAAAAAGGGGGAAAACAACAAGTTTAAGCAACAATACAAAAGGATGTGTGCTTCAAAAGAGGGAAGGAAAACCCAATTCCAATATGTAAAAAGGGGGGAGGGGTTATATTGTTAAAATAATGAAAGGAAATGTAAATGGGAATTAAATAGAAAAATGAATTCTATGATTGCTTTAGAAAAAAAAATTAGGAGATGGCAGATAATTCCAGGGCTCAAATCAATGAAGCTATAAGAAGTAACTCTCACAAATAAGAGGATAGAGAGTTCTAAACATGAATAGCAGAGTTTTGGCAAAATATTAGATGGGACAATAAATCTCTTAGATAATATTCTTTTTAAAAAAGGCAGAAATGCTGTATTTTTATTTCATCATTGTTTTCACATTAAAGTATAGGCGATATTTAGGTCTGGGAAAAATAAAGCAACCTGCATGTATTCAGCCCTACATTCCAAGTTCACTTAGATTATAGGCTATTTAAATTAACTACAAATTTAATGAAGAGCCTCACTTGTCTTTGTACTATTTTTTAATTGAATGAAATTTAAAAAAATAGATCTATAACCTGCAACTGTTAAGATCACAACATATTTATAACAAAGTCATAGAAAAATGTCTGAAGATTATAGTTAACTGATTGCTTTGGCCACATCCAGTGATTAGTTACTGTGCTAGAGTTTTGATTATATATTTTCAAAACTCTGTTACCTACTGCTCCTCAGGATACAAGGCACATATGTCCCCACTCCGCTCTTTTGAAGATGTGGAATATCTATGAGTGTGGTAAATTGAAACTATTACTAGACTTTGTATTTTTATCAGGGGTGAAGATTTCTTGGGTAATTTTTCTCTTTTTTCCTTTAAAAAAAGTATAATTTGTTATAGAGGATGACTCTCTTAGAGACACAGAGAGAAGGATACTAGAAGTGTTCTTGACATAAAAAAATATCAATAAAAGTTATTGTTAAAAGAATAAGGAGATCATGGAGAGAAACCAGGAAGTTGCCTGAACTCTCTCCAGTTTCCCTTAGAAACAAAGTTAAATTTAACAAAGTTAAAGAATTCTGGAGTAACAAAATGCACAAAAATATGGAATGAAGCAATTTTCCAGCCCAAGATAACTTAGAAGCACTTCAGGAAAGGTTTTTCTCACTTGGGTATAAGGGGTATACAGCCCAGTCCAGGTGGTGTCCAGACAATCCAATGGGAGGCTTTAACTTCACAGGTACAGATTAGCAAACAAGTTCCCATAATCTAGGCTCAGCAGACAATAAAACAATAGGCCAGTTCTAAGTCCTCCAACCCCAGGACAGCAAGGAAACTATCAGCCCTAGAACCCAGGGCCAGACAGGTGTGATTAAGTCAGGACATCATAGTATAGTGGGCAAGCTGCCAACCCCAGAAACTCTGGTGCAAAAGGTCATTGACCATACCACTGGCCCCCAATGTAAAGATTGTGGAAAAGTGCCCACTGTACCCCAGGAGCAGAATTCAACTTTTGAACTACAAATTTTCTCCCCGTTTTTCCCCTACCCACCCCGCAAAATAGCAGTCCCACAGGATATCCCCTCCTCCAATCTGCTCTCTCTCATATTTTCTCCCATACCCCTTTCAACTTTTCCAGTGGATCTCTATGCCCCAGTGCCTGTATATCTTATTTCCCACTTACATGTAAAATAGTATTGATAATAGTATACACACACACACACACTCACACAAACATAATATATTTACATACATATTGCAATATTTGATTTTAAAACTTTGGATTCCAGATTAATTCCCTTCCTCCCTTGTCACCCACCCTTACTAGGAAGATAAGCAGTTCAGTATAGGATGTATATGTGTGGCTAATGGAAAACAATAGCATAGTAGATATATTGTAAAAGACTGACTATTTTTCCCTCCCTCCTATCCCACCTCCCACTTGTTCTATTCTCTACTTTGATCCCATCTCTTTTCAAAAGTGGGTGCTTCCAACTTCCCTCCCCCCATCCTGCCCTCCCTTCCCTCATCCCCCCTCTTATCCCCTTCCCCCCCCACTCTCCTGAAGGGTGAGATACCCTATTTAGTGTGTATTTCATTCCCTCCTCAAGCCAAATTCAATGGGAAAAAGGTCGACCCATTCCCTTTTGCCTTCCTATTCTTCCCCTCCATTGTAACCATTTCCCCTTGCTTTTTCTGTATGAGATAGTTAACCCCATTCTGTCTCTCCCCATCTCCTCTCATTATATTCCTCTTTCACCTCTTAATTTCACCTTTCAAGTATCATCCCTTGCTGTTAAATTGGTCATGTGCCCTCTATCTATGTATACCTGTAAACATATATACACACATTCACATATGTATTCATATGCCCATATACCCTCACATGTATATATATATTTCTCTTCATTTCAAATACTGAGAAAAGTTTCATAACTTACAATTATTGTTTTTCCATGTAGGAATGTTAATAGTTCAACTATGATAAGTTCCTTATGATTTCTTTTCCCTGTTTACCTTCTCATGCTTCTTGGATCTGAATGACAAATTTTCTGTTCAACTCTGTTTTTTTCAGCAAGAATGCTTGAAAGCCCTCTATTCCACTGAATAACCATATTTTCCCCTGAAACATAATACTCGGTTTTCCTGGGTAGGTGACTCTTTGTTTTAATCCCAGCTCCTTTGCCCTCCGGAATATCATATTCCATACCCTGTGATCCCTCAGTTTAGAAGCTGCCAGATCCTGGGTTATCCTGGTTGTGTTTCCACAGTATTCAAATTGTTCTTTCCTAGCTACTTGTAATATTCTCTCCTTAATCTGGAAATTCTGGAACCTGGCTATAATATTCCTAGGAGTTTTCTTTTTGGGATCTTTTTCAGGAGGTGATCGGTGGATTCTTTCAACCTCTATTTTGCCCTCTGACACAAAAACATCAGGGCAGTTTTCTTTGAGAACTTCCTGGAGGATGATTTCTAGGTTCTTACTTTGATCATGGCTTTCAGGTAGTCCAATAATTTTTAAATTATCTATCCTGGATGTATTTTCCAGGTCAGTGGTTTTTCCCATGAGATATTTCACATTGCCTTCTATTCTTTCATTTGTTTGGCTCTGTTTAACACCATCTTGGTTTCTCATAAAGTAATTAGCTTCCATTTGCTCATGTCTAATTCTGAAGCCATGATTCTCCTCAGTGAGCTTTTGAGATTCTTTTTCCATCTGGCAAATTTGGCTTTTTAAGGCATTCTTCTCCTCATTGCCTTTTTGAGCCTCCTTTGCCATTTGAGTCAGTCTGTTTTTTAAAGTGTTATTTTCCTCAGTCAGGCTGTTGACTCTCATTTCATAATTTTCTTGCATTGTTCTCATTTCTCTTCCCAGTTTTTCCTCCACTTCTCTTATCTGCTTCTTAAGGTCCTCTATGGCCTGTAACCAGCTTGTATTTTCCTTTGAAGCTTTTTGTGCAGGAGTTCTGACTTCACTGTCTTCCTCCTGTCCCATGCTTTGCTCCTTTTTGTCCCCAAAATAGGAGTCTAATGTTGGAATCTTCTGTCTTCTTTGTTTCCTTTGCCTGGTCATGTCACTCCTCAGTAACTTGACCCCCGGGCTTTTTGCCACAGTAGGACTCTGCCACTGGACAGGGGAGCTTTCATCCCAAATGCTAGATTTTTCTCAGTTGCCGGAGGTATTAGATGGGTACCCTCTCTGAGGTCTCCACATGCTCTGGCAAGCTGGAAATACACCCCAGGATCTCCCCCCTAGACTGCAATCCAGATCCAAGCAGGTTAAAGCAAGAGCGATTACCCTTCAGACTGGTGCTTGGTCCCCCTATACTCTGCAGGACAGTAGCTGAAGCTGCCACGTGGCTGGCTGTGCCAGCACTTCAGCAACTTCTTGCCTTGGGGGGCAAAAGCCACACACTCCCACTTACTGGTCCCAAAGTCCAGACTGCACTGACCTCTCACTTTGTCCTTCGCGTCTGTGTGTTAATAAATCTGGAAAGTGCCACAGATGCTACTGTTCTGGATTCCCTCTGGCTGTAGCTGGTCAGGCCTGCCCTTTAACTAAAGCCTTGGCATGGGTCTGGGCTCCGCACCAAGAGGCACTGCATTGGCCGATTCCTGCCAGTCTGCCGGGCTGTCCTCAGTGGGAGGTTAACTTCTCTGTGTCATTTTGGGGGTACTGCAGCTCCAGAGTTTGTTTAGAGTCCCCTTTTTACATGGATTGGGGAAAGTGGAAGCCGGAACAGCGGGGAGGTCCTGCTTCTACTGCACCATCTTGGCTCTGCCCCCCCCCTGTATGTATCAGAATTCAACTTTTAAAAATCAGGAAAAAAAATGTTAAAAAAGGAGCCTGAAAATAGAGAGTTACTATTGTGACAAGGAAGATCAAAAGACAAATTCAGAAGAGGACAATAATGTAAAAATGTCTATATGTGAAGCCTAAAAGGGGTATATGAATTGTTCTCAATCCTTTCAGAAGAGCACCAAAAGGATTTTAAAAATCAAGTAAGAGAGGTAAAGAAAAAATTGGGAAAAGGAATGAGAGTTATGGAAGAGAATTATGAGAAAAGGAAACAAAAGAAACCTGACTGAAGAGAATGACTCCTTTAAAAAAAGAATTGGCCAAATGGAAAAAAAAAATGCACTGAAGAACATAACTCCTTTAAAAGTACAAGTGGCAGGGCAGCCAGGTAGCACAGCGAGTAAGAGCACCAGCCCCAGTGTCAGGATAACCTGGGGGATCGAATCTGGGCTCAGACACTTAGCACCCACCCAGAAACACCTGGCCGTGTATCCTTGAGCAAATTACTTAACCCCAATTGCTTAGGGGTGGCCAGGTGGCTCAGTGGGTAAGAGCACTGGCCCCAGTGTCAGGATGACCTGAGGATTGAATCCCAGGCTCAGATACTTAGCACCACACCCAGAAATAACTGGCCGTGTAACCTTGACCAAGTTACTTAACCCCAATTGCTTTAAAAAAAAAAAATTAGAAGTGGCCAAATGGAAAAGGAGGACCAACAGCTCACTGAAGAAAATAATTCCTTAAAAATTAGGATCAGGCAAGTGAAAGCTAATGACTATATGTAATATTAAGAATCAGTCAAACAACATCAAAAGAATAGAAGAAAATGTAAAACAACCCATTGGGAAAAAAAAATAAATGACTTGAAAAGAGTTGCAGCAGATAGAATTCAAGAATTATTGGACTACCTGAAAGTCATAATAATAATAATAAAAAAGCCTGAACAGCATCTTTCAAGAAGTTGTCAAAAAAAAAAAAAGAAAACTACCCTGATATCCTAGAACCATAAGGTAAAAGACATTATTAAAAGATTACCTCCTGAAAGAATCCCAGAAAACCCCAAGTAATATTTTAGCCAAATTCCAGAACTATCAGGTCAAGATAAAAATACTGAAAGCAGCCAGAATGAAGCAATTCAAATATCAAGAAACTACAGTCAGGATTACACAGGACTTAACAGCTTCTACATTGAATGATTGGAAGGCTTGGGATATGATATTCTGGAAAGCAAAAGAGCTAGGATTACAATCAAGAATCAACTACCCTGCAAAATTTGAACATAATCTTTCAGGGAGAAAGAATGGATATTCAATGAAATAGGGAAATTTCAAATTTCTCTGATAACCAGAGCTGAATAGAAAACTTTACTTTGAAATACAAGTCTCCAGAGAAAAATAAGGAAAAAAAAAACATATATGTTATTTAGTAAGAGTAAGCTATTTACATCCCTACATGTATAGATGATACTTATAACTCTTAAGAACCTTACCTCTATTAGGACAATTAGAAGTATACTTAGAGAGTGTGGCTATAAGTTGACTTTGATGTAATGACAAAAAAATTAAAAATATATTGTACTGGGGAAAAGAAAAGGGAGGCAGAATGGTGCAAATTATATCACATAAAGAGACATGAAAGACCTGTTAGAGGGAAAGAAGGTAGCACTGAGCATTCTTTGAAACTTATTCTTATAGGATTTGACTCAAAGAAAGAATAACATATACACTCAGGTAAAGAAATCCAACTTTAGCTATAGGGAAGGGGGTGATAAAAGGGAGGGCAGATTGAGGGAGGCAGTGGCCAAAAACAAAGTACTGGTGAGGAGAGACAGGGTGAAAAGAGAGAGAAAAAAGTATCAACATGGGAAAATAGAATTGAGGAAAATACATAGTATACATAGTAAAATTCATAGTAATCATAACTGTGACTGAACTAGAATGAAGTTTCCCATAAAATTGAAGCAGATAGCAGAATGCATCAAAACCTAGAATACAACAGTATGTTATTTACAAGAATCACATTTGAAACAGAGAGACACACACAAAGTAAAGGTAAAAAGCTGGAGCAGGATATGTTATGCATCAGTTGAAGTAAAAAAAAAAAAAGCATGGTTAGCAATCCTGATCTCAGACAAAGGAAAAGCAAAAATAGATGAAATGAAAAGAGAAAATGAAGGAAACTACATCTTGCTAAAAGGTACCACAGACAATGAAGTAGTGAAATAGTAAACATATATGCACCAAATGGTATAGTATCAAAATTCTTATAGGAGAAGTTAAGTGAGTTACAGGAAGAAGCAGGAAACTATACTAATGAGGGACCTCAAGCTCCCCCTCTCAGAACTAGATAAATGTAACTATAAAATAAAAAAGAAAGACATTAAGGAGGTGAATAGAATTTAAGAAATGTTAGATATGATGTTCCTCTAGAGAAAATTGAAGGGGTGGCTAGGTGGTGCAGTGAATAGAGCACTGGCCCTGGAGTCTGGAGGACCTGAGTTCACATTCAGCCTCAAACACAACACTAGCCAAGTGACCTTGGGCAAGTCTCTTAACTCCAAATGCTCCACTTTCCCCCCCTGAAAAAAGCAAAAGGAAAGAAAGAAAGAGAGAGACAGAGAGATAGAAAGGAATATATCTTTTTTCTCAGCAATACAAGTGTAACGGTTATGGGATTTAAAGATCTTCCATGCCCCATTGGACTTGCTGACGTAGCAGGAAGGGGCGGAGCAAGAGGAAGCGGAAGCCAAGCTAGTGTTCCTGTGGTGGCTGGCGGTGGTGGCGACCGCGGCAACAGCAGCAGAGGCAGCGGCAGTGCAAAGCCCTTTTTGAGTTAGCCAGAATTTCTGCTAAGGACTTCTGCTGAGGACTGCCGGGGGCCGGAGCTGCTGGGAGCGCGCTTCCCGGACGCTGCGTGGTTGCTGTGAGTGGGGAGAGGAGGACCTTTGCCTGAGGTAGCCTGTTCTGTTTTAAAGGCTTGAAAATGTGGGTGCTTTCTACTTTATCTACCTGTGCCAATGTCATAACTACTCTGATGGCTTTCACTTTCTGGTTTTGGGACTCAGTCTTTTGGTATCTTAATAAATTTTCTAGTTTATTCCCCCATATGGCAAGCATGATGTATTTTGTGATGGATAATTATATCAGCATATCTGTAATCTCCATAGGCACTGTGAATATGGCATTGCTGATACAACAAGGCACCTACATAAAACTTGACCATGTATTACAGTATAAAAAGTCATGACCAAAAGCAAAAAGGCAGATATATACATGACTCCTTTTTAGATTGAAAATGCTACTCACATCCAGAAAAATCTATGGAGTCCAAGTACAGATCAAAGCATATTGTTTTTACTTTCTTTTTGTGTGTGTGGCTTTTCCTTTTTGTTTTGTTTCTTCTTCCACAACATGACTAATGTGGAAATATGTTTACATGATTGCACATATATAAATATATAACCTTTATCAGATTGCTTGTTGTCCTGGGGAGATAGGAGGGATGGGAGGAAGGAAGAAAAATCCTGAACTCAAAATTTTATAAAAATAAAAATGTTATGAAAATGTTGACAACAATCTTTACATGTAATTATAAAAAATACCATTTACAATAAACAAACAAATGAATGAATAATGGGCCGTAAAGATTTTTAAGAATATTTCCACATATTCGAAGCAAAAAAAGGGAACATAATAATAATTCGTTACTTTTTTTTTTTTTTTACTAAATGAGCCATGCAATTTATTTTATTCTTTACCTGCCTTCACAACAGACACAGATGGTGAAAGACAGACATTCTAAATCTTACTTGACAATGGGTTATTGGTCAATACTTGTGCCAGGTTTATTTCTATCTAGTATTGTTCATTTGTTTCAAAGGAATGATAAGATGTCCCCGTTTTCTCTGAAATTCTTTCATATATTTCAAGGTGGAGGAAAAAAGGCATGAAGTGATCACACTGATTCTGTGGCTTTTCAAAAAAAAATTTGTGTAGAGTAAATTGATTTTGTCCTGTAACTGCCTAAGTCATGGTTCTTTGGCTCTGAAATCAGTTCAGAAATACTGATGGCTTTGAATATGTTAAATTTAGAATTCCACCTTCTCCTGCTAATTGCCCTTCTATTATTGCCTCAAGGAAATCTGTTATTCTTGAGGGATACAGTTGGGTACCTGGTAGTTGGGTCTACTCTCTTTATATCACCAAACTATTCTTCAAAATGTCTGATTTGTTATACAAAGTCTGGTCCACTACCTTTAACCTTACAGAGGGACTCAGACAGTGAACACTTCTTAGTCATAGGAGGGAAAGAGGGGGTTGTTGCCAGGACCTCATTCCCAAATTCCAACAAATATTATCCCTATGCCTCAGTTTTGAAACCAATCATATAGATTTTCCCATTTGTGATCTTGAGCTAATTATAACTTGCTCCCTACCTAAGAAGTCCTGTTTTTGTTCTGTATTCCCCAAAACTGTAAAAGAGAACTAATTTTGAATCTTTGTTCTGCTGGGGAAGTTGAGATCTTATTTTTTTGGCAAATTCATGCTTTACTAATACATTTGTTGTGCTCAAAACTTTGTGCCTCAGTTTACATTATTTTGACTATAACAGGTAAAGAATTTAAGTAATCTTAAAACATACTTTATTGTTTAAATTGTATTTCTGTAAGGATAACCAAACTTTTCAACCTTCTCTTTAGTCTTTTCATTTATACAATGTATTGATGTTTTCATTAATTTGATATTATTACTGCATTATTAGGTTTAACATATTCACTTGATATTATTCAATTAAGATATTCACCTATGGTATTGATTTTCTTACTAGGCTGCTTTAATACTTTTTTCATGTCCTAGTTCACTGACTTCTTCATCTGAAATCAAAAGGGGAAGCTAAAAAATGTATTGAAGACCAAAAAAGAGAGCAAGCACAGAATAGTTGAAGACTGAGATTTCTCCCATGAGATCTCATAAGCTAGAGACCCACAATAAACCAGGTTATGTATGTATAGCAAACAAAATACAGGTCAGTTTTTACTTGATGCCTAGAGAAAGAATTTATTCAATCAAAAATAAGCTATAAAAATTATTATTGTTGAGTATTGTATTTTGGTTTCACATATATTAGCTGGACATTAAATACAGACAATAAAAGGAAGCTTTGGAATTCAAAAGATTGTGTGAATAAATTACATAAACAAAGAGGAAACTAAAAATGGGATTTTTTTCTTTGTTGATGTCTTTTTGTTTTTGCTCAAAATCTAAGGAAATAGTTTACAGCAAGTACAAAGAACAAAGCTAATTTTACAGTGCCCTACAAAAAGCATGAAATGTTTGTATTTCTGTGACAGTAAAGTGGTTGATATTTGTGCTCAAAATAGGAGCTACTTTCCTTCATAGGAGAAAACAAGGGACTACTCTCTACTTCCCACATTATGAGGGAGAATTAAACATGTACATATAATGTAATCAAATTGGCTTTAAATAATGAGGGAATTAGGTACAGAGAGTGTACTTCTTAGAGCTCGCAAGCAAGATAACACAGAAAGAAGAATAGTAGTAAAAGTAGTTTATAATCTGCAGGAATCAAAATCTAAGAAAAGATCAGAAATTAAAAAAAAAACAAACCCAATAATTTCAAATGGTTTCACACAAATGTAATTTGAGCAAAAAGTATAATTGGAAAATTCAATTGAAGTTCCATACTCATCTGATTTGCTAGACTATCTTCTGTGGAAACCATTCCATGAAGTACCTGTGACCAGTGATGAAATGAGCCCTCCATCCTTGAGGGTCTTTGGTTTCTGATTCATCTATCCATATTATTTTCTTATTGGAGTATAGTTTCAAAGAGATGAAATCAGGGTATCCTGTTTCCTCCCCAGAATAGAACTTTGGGAGGAGTAGAATCTAAAAACTAAGAAATAGCACATATCAAGGGTCTCCTCAAACAGAGATCATCAGTGTCTCTCTTAGAAAGTTACTTAAAGTACAAAGTAGAATAGGTATAGGATGGCTATTTCTCCCATCACAAAAGAAATGTGTACAATTGAAAAATACAGAGAGACAAATATGTAAGACAGGAAATAGCAAATCATCACTCCTGTCATACATATTCTCCCAGAGGTTGCTAAGAAAGCACTCACATTAAAACATGAACCATTTTGTAGGACTATTGAATAGGTGTTTACTTTCATTTAGAATCTGTCATATCTGAACAATTCACTCAAGCTATAGATCTTCAAGCAAAACATTTGCTGGTATGGGCTAACTCATTCCTTTAATCTGTAGTATCCTCCCCACTTCTGATAAATTGTTTCATATATCCTCTTCTGGACCTATGAACTATTGTAGGTAAAACTGCTCGTGCCACACAAATATGAACCAGAACTAATGTCCCAAAACCAAAAGCATAATCCAGCTGCAAATTGTAAATCTAGGAACCAACAACAGTTTACTGAGCTCATCAACAAGGAAGACCTACCTGCATGGACTATGTTGTTGTTTATCCTTCATTTTTGAAGAGGACCAGTGTAATCACAGGTTAACATCTTGACTCATGTGTGAATTGGATTTAAGTAAGGTACAGTTAGCCAAAGTCATAAGCCACACTCTCTCATCAGAGTCCAGTGGCAAGACAAAATCAAGATAACTGGTGATGGCCTGGGATGCAGTGGATGACCTTGGCAATCTTTAATGTCTGATAAAGCTCTAAATAAGTACTCCACAGCACCTGCTTCAGCCACCTTCATGTTCATTGAAACAAATTGTTCTCATCTATCCATTCCTCTTGGGGAAGTCTTTACTTGTTAAAGGGTAGACATACCTCTAACTAATCTACAGGTTCAAGGCCCAATGGCCTTCAACCTAGTTTAGCATGGCTGCTGGCTGAAATGGTTTACTAGGGTGAGGCTGATGAGGAAAGACTATAGGTTCAGCAGGAACTCTGATCTTAATCTAAGACTAGAAAGCCTTCTATTCAGTCTGGAAAGAATTCAGCCCAAGCCAACTTGGAGTTAGAGTTGTAAAAGTTTATTGTATGTTTTACAGCAGGCAAGGGTCCTTAGGGGACTGCAAGTTTATTGTTAGGCTGTACAGCAGGCAAGAGTCCTTTAGGGGACCTGCAACCTTAAAGGGGTAGAATTAAGGGTTTTATAGAATAATCCATAGTAGAACCCTTGCCAATTATGCTAACTAGGTGATTAAGGGTGGGATTAGGGAGGAGTTAAGGTGGGGCCAGTGTTTAAAGGGACATGCACTTTTAATGTAACTGCTCAGGCGTATTGCCCATAATTCACTGGGGAAAAGCCCAAGGTGGGGCTACCTGGAGGTGTGGTTTTAGACTTGAAACTTCATTAAGTCAGCTAGCAGTCAAGGGCTGACTGAGAAGTGCCCAGTCTGCCACCCATCAGTGTCATGTTTGACAAGATTTATGTCTGGGAACCAAGGCTAACAGAGACTCAGTGTGTGGATAATAAGCTAAGGAGTTAACCCAGAGATAGGGTCCTGAAGGATTCATGGAGGCAGCCAAGGAGTCAACCTAGAGATAGGGTACCGAAGGATTCATGGGGGGCAGCAGGACACTATACAAGGGGATATAATAGTTGCCTAAGCTGGAATGTTTATAGATACTTTTGTGAAAGATTCACAGGTGTAGTTTCTCACTGTTCCAAGCTGAGATAAACAATTCATGAGTTGTTGCTGGGCAGAGTTAATGCTCTGAAGCTGGGGGAGGGGAGGAGTGCAGAGTGATTTTACAAATTGGTTTTACAGACTGATGTCACAAATTGGTATTACAAATTGAGTTACAAATATAGATCCCAAGCACTGCATCAAGGGGTACCAACTTAGGCAAGAGGTGAATTGAGTATACAGTACTTTAGGATTGGACAAGGTTATTTTGGAGTTGATCCCTTAATTATATAAAGCCTATTGCTGGACTAGTAACAGGAAAGGCTCTAATTCATGTTAACTATCTTTTATAATCCTACCCTGACAGAGAAGACTGTCCTTGATTGTTGCGGGCGTTTGCCCTCACAACAGATCTAGACGACTAGCCCCACGGCCCTCTCACTTACCCATCCCGGGTCTTCGGTCGTCACCGGCCCCTCACGGGGAAAAACACCAGACAGAAGGCGGAGGAGTGAAGCGGGGTGGTTTATTCTTCAACAGTTACATGGCGGAGAGAGAGAGAGAGCGCCCTCTCACACAAGAAAATATATAGCGAATCCGAGCCAATCACATCGCAGTTTTACATTTATGGCCTTATATGGTGATCACCTCATGGCCTTATATGGAGATCACCCCATCAAGCTTATACATATTCATTTAAGCAACCATGGCACTGCCCATAAACCCCTCCCCCTCCCCCATCACTTGATGTTTGAAAAGTAAGGAAGGTTCCATACAGGATGGTGAGTTGAATATAATGAGGGTCAGGGACAAGATTGAGGAACTACAAAAAAATGGTGTTGCTTTAGCTTTCTCTTCAGCTTAGATTCCCCACCTCTTAAATTCACAAGGTTGCTACCTGACCATGAAACATTCATCCTTAGGATTGCTATTTGTTTACCTATGCTCAAAGAAAGATAAAGAAAACTAGAGATCCAGTTTCAGGTTTTCCTAGATAAACATATGCTTTCTCTTCTATATATAGAAGAAGCTAATAAAGCTACTGAGGTGGAGAGGAGAGAAATTCCTTGTCCTCATCTGAATTTTTATGGAATACTCAAAAGATCTTGATGCGCACTTCATAATTTGGAAAAAAAAATAAGAGTATCTAGTTACTCCTATAAAAGACTATTGTGTGGAAGGCTTTGACCACTTTAGTGGTCAACTCTTTTTTGTTCGACCCTAACCTTTCAATCACAGAAACCAAGTAAATCAATAAGGCATTGATTGTTGTACTATTGCAAAGCTCAAATTCACAGGAACCAAATGAGGGTTGCTGGTATGTAATGGTAATGTTATTTTGAATTTGGAGATCCCTTTGTGTTGGCAAGAGTAGCAGGTACTTAACACTTAGTAACTGATCAAGCCTTTGATTGGGGGAACAGAAGGTATGAATTCCTGTCTCCTGTTACCTGACTTAACAGGTAGGAGTTGGCAGAAGGAATTGAAGCAGGTAATACTGTGTATATAAGAAAAGCCCTAGAGAGGCAGAATCAGAATTTCCTTGAGACTGAGATCTGGCAGAACAGCTAGAGAAGAATGGAGAATTGAGTCCTGAAAACCTGTAGTGGTGGTAGAGCTTCTTCTAAACAGGAGCCCAGGAGCCCAGAGCCCAGAGCCAGGAGCCCAGGAGCCCAGAATCTGGAGCCAGGAGCCCCAGAGCCCAGGTGACTGAAGCATAACCAGGATGTTGAGACTTTGATTGTGGCTTGGTTGAGCCTTGAGTTCCTTGGAGCAGAAATGGGGAAGGTGCTGACATGGACCATACTCTGTGAATGCCAGTGTGGAGCAGGACCTCCCCAGAGAGCTGGTCAAGGAACTGGGAGCTGTCTGCCATTGAATCCAGGTAGAATCTGGGACAGTGGAAGGGGATCCAGGGAATCTGAGAACAGGCCCCAAGTCAAGATGAAGAAAAGACCTCTCCTTGGGTACTGAGTGATTATGGAATTATAGTTTACTAGTGACTTAAGGGGTGGAGGGTTTTGTGCACGATACTTAGTAAGACTTTACTGAATAAGTGACTGATTGTACTTTGAGTACTTTGACTATTGTTACTTATAAGTGAATGATTGAGTTAATCAAGACTTTTCCCCAAGAGTGGAAGACATTGACTGTGTACTTTGATACTACTGATAAGTGACTGATTAAATTAACTTAAGAGTGACTATTTTACTTTGAGAGTATGTTGTGAATATTATATTGTGATATTCTATGATAAGTTGTAATATGGTGAATGCTGTATTTTGAATTATGCTGTACCTTGATTTTCCATGGATGTTTTGCTTTTGTTATGGAATAGAGTGATCACTATACTGAGTAATCAGAACCTTAAAAAGCTGTTCACAGTAGCAGTTCTTCTGGAAAGCTGCTGTGCATAACATTACACTGTATCATACCAAATATCAAGTCTTTAATACTGAAGGTAATTAACTCCCCATAGTGACTCTGGGCACAAGACCATTCCTAGGCATGCTCTATTCAATGGCTCCTGTAGATTCATCTACATGCATTGTCTATGAGGTAGTGCATAATTACCCCAGTCCAACAAATCAGATGAATTTCTCTGATTCCTGTCCCCTCCCATTTAATTTTACATCTTTTTAAACATTTGCAGTCCCCAGGAAAATAATAACATTTCGCAAAGTTACACAGATATTCAATTAAGGAAAGTTCTATGATAGACTTGGTTAAGGAGGCTGAGGAGTAACTATACCTCTCCCCAGAGCATACTATCTTGAAAGTACTGAAAATTTACAGACCACGAGAACTAACTCTGAATAAGGCAGTGGGAAAAATCCTGAAGCTTAGGAGAGTACCTCTCCAAACCTTATGCTAAAACAGGACCCAATATTAACAGAGTTCAAAATTGAATACAATAGAGTACAAAAATGAACAATAACAATGAACCTTTTTTTAATAAAAAGTTACTATGGTGACAGGCAAGATCAAGATATAAACTCAGAAGAAGATGATGAAGTCAAAACAGCCACAAGCAAAGCTCCCAAAGAGAACTGTGAATTGGAAACAAGAACAACAAAAATTCCTAGAAATACTAAAAAATGTGCTTTTGAAAATCAAATAAGCACGGTAAAGGAAAAATTAGGTAAAAATGTGGGAAAAGTTAGAAAGTTATGATAAAACAATAATTGGGTAAAAGGAGTGCAAAAATACTGAAGAGAACAATATCTTAAAAAATAGAGTTAGTCAAGTGGAAAAAAGACCAAAACTTCACTGATGAAACTAACTCTGCAAAAATCAGAATTTGTTAAATGGATAGAAAGGTCCAAAGTTCACTGAATAAAAATTTGTGTATGTATGCATGTGTATGTATATACACATACATACGTGCACAAACATATATGTATATGCACACACAAACTGAATTGGTAATATAAATCTATATTAGCCAATAGGGGAGAGCAGATAAAAAAGACAGTGGTCAGAAACCTAAAAAGACTTTTAATTAGAGAGAAGAGGAAGAAGGAAGGAAGGAGGAAGCAAAGAGGTAGAAGGAAGGAACGAAGAAGAAGAAGAAGAAGAAGAAGAAGAAGAAGAAGAAGAAGAAGA
>NW_027186349.1:6986099-6991094 GCF_028583685.1 Petaurus breviceps papuanus
GAAGAAGAAGAAGAAGAAGAAGAAGAAGAAGAAGAAGAAGAAGAAGATGATGATGATGATGATGATGATGACAATGATAGTTTGGAGAAAACTGCACAGTTAACAACCATAATTGTGAAGGTGACTGGGATGCACTCACCCAGAAAACAGAAACTGACAGTAGAATGGATTAGAAACCAGAATTCATCAATTTATTGCTCATAAGAGAATAACTTGAAACAAAGACACAAACAGATATAAAATAAGTGGCTAGAGCAGAATCTATTAAGCTTCAGCTGAAACAAAAAAAGGCAAAGGTAGTAATAGTGACCTAGGTATAGTAAAAGCAAAAACAAACCTAGTTAAGGAGTTAAACAGGGAAACTACATCTTGATAAAATGAACCATAGTCAATTAAATAGCAGCCATACTCAACTTATATGCACCAGAGGGCAAAGCATACTCAAACTTAAAGGAAAAGTAAAATGAAATATAGCTGGGAATAGACAGTAAAACCATGCTAGATGGAACCCCAACTTTTCTGTCTCAGAACTAGATAAAACTAATCATGAAATAAATAAGAAAGAAGTTAAGGAGATGAATAGAATTTTAGAAAAGTTAGACCTCTGGAGAAAACTGAGTGGGAATAAAAAGTAGTATATCTTTTTCTCAACTACACAAACTCAATATGAATTAATCATGTATAGGAACATTAAAACTTGACAACCAAATGCAGAAAAATATTAAAAGTACCTTTTTTAGACCACAATACAATAAATATTACATTTAGTAAAGTATGGTAGAAACAAATTTAAATTTCATTGGAAGCAATAACCTAATCCTACCTAAAAAAGTAGTAGGTCAAAGAACAAATCATACCAACAACAACTTCACTAAAGAGAATGACAAAAATGAGACAACATACCAAAATTTGTGGAATGCAGCCAAAACAGTACTTATGGGGATTGGGAAATTTGTGTTTCTAAATGTATACATCAATAAAAGATAAAAATATTGTATCGATTAATTAGGCATATAATTTTAAAAGGTAAAAAAAGAATTAAAAATCCCAGTTACACACCAAAATAGAAATCCTAAACAAAAAAAGAAAGATTAATAAAATTGAAAGCAACATAAAAATGAACTAATAAATAAAACTAGGACCAGGTTTTATAAAAAAAAAAAAAAACAATAAAATAGGCAAACCATTTGTTAATTTTGAGTTTTAAAAAATAAAGAAAAAACCAAATTAGCAGCATCAAATGTAAAATGAGTGGATGCACTACAAATAAAGATGAATTTAAAGCAATTCTTAGAAGTTATTGTGCACAATTATATGCCAGTAAAACTGATAGTCAAAGTGAAATGGATGAATCTTTACTAAAATAAAATGTCCCCGATTAAAAGAAAAGATGATGTTGATTGTTCAGTCATTTTTCAGTTATATCTGACTCTTGGTGACCCCATTTAGGGTTTTCTTGGTCAAGGTACTGGAGCAGTTTGCCATTTACTTCTCCATCTAATTTTATAGGTGAGTAAACTGAAGCCAATAAGGTAAGTGACTTGCCCAGGATCATACAGCTAATAAGTGTTTAAGACCAGATTTAATCATAGGGAGATGAATCTTCCTGACTCCAGGCCTATCATTCTATCTACTGTACCACCTAGATGCCCCTAAAGAAAACAGAATACTGAAATAACACTATCTTATGAAAAAAAAAAATGTAATAGCCATCAATGAGCTCGCTAAGAAAAAAATGCCCAGAACCAGATGAATTTACCAAATAATTCTAACAAACATTTAAGGAACAATTAATTCCAATACTATATGAACTATTTTTTTAAAAAACAGGTAGAGAAGGAGTTTTACACACTTTCTTTTGTGACACAAATGTGATTTTGATAACTAAGCATAGAAAAACAAAAGCAGAGAAAGAAATCTATAGATAAATTTCCATAATAAATATTGATGCAAAAGTTTTAAATAAAATATTAGCAAGCAGATTACAGAAATATACCATAATGATTGTAGACTATGGCCAGGTGAGATTTACACCAAGAGTCTTGCAATGGATCAGTAGTAGGAAAACTATTGGCATAATTGACCATATCACTGAACAAAAACAATAAAATCATATGATTATATCAATAGGTAAAGAAAAAAGCTCTTTTTTTCCAAATGCTTTATTAACTTCTAATTTAAATCATTCATTTCCATCAGATTCTGAATAACAAATTTTCTCCCCGTTTTTCCCCTATCTACACCCCCAAATAGCACTCTCACAGGATAACCCCTCCTCCAATCTGCTCTCTCCCATAACTTCTCCCATATGCCCTCTGACTTTTCCAGTAGGGCATGGTGGATCTCTATGCCCCAGTGCCTGTATATCTTATTTCCCAATTACATGTAGAATAGTATTAATAATAGTGTGTGTGTGTGTGTGTGTGTGTGTGTGTTCCAGATTCATTCCATTCCTTCCTTGTCACCCACCCTTATTGGGAAGATAAGCAGTTCAGTATAGGTTGTTCATGTGTAGCTAATGCAAAACACTACCATAGTAGATATATTGTAAAACACTGACTATATTTCCCTCCCTCCTATCCCACCTCCCACTTGTTCTATTCTCTACTTTGATCCCATCCCTTTTCAAAAGTAGATTCTTCCAACTTCCCTCCCCCCCCCAGCCTGCCCTCCCTTCCCTCATCCCCCCTCTCATCCCCTTCCCCCTACTCTCCTGTAGGGTGAGATACCCTATTTAGTGTGTATGTCATTCCCTCCCTAAAGCCAAATTCAATGAGAATAAGGTTTACTTATTCCCTTTTGCCTTCCTGTTCTTCCCCTCCATTGTAATCATTTTCCCTTGCCTCTTCTGTATGAGATAGTTAACTCCATTCTGTCTCTCCCCATCTCCTCTCATTATATTCCTCTCTCACCTCTTAATTTCACCTTTTAAGTATAACCCCTTCCTATTAAATTGGTCCTGTGCTCTCTATCTATGTATACCTGTAAACATATTTACACATATTCACATATGTATTCATATGCCCATATACCCACTGATATATATATATATATAATATATAATTCTTTTACCTTTGACTATTTTCACACTGAGAAGTTTCATCAGTTAAAATTATCATTTTTCCATGTAGAAATGTTAATAGTTCAACTTTGATAATTGCTTATGATTTCTTTTCCCTGATTACCTTCTCATGCTGCTCTTGCTTCTTGTATCTGAATGTCAAATTTTCTATTAACTCTGTTATTTTTTCCTCAAGAATGTTTGAAAGTCCTCTATTCCACTGAATGACCATATTTTCCCCTGAAACATGATACTCAGTTTTGCTGGATAGGTGATTCTTGGTTTTAATCCCAGCTCCTTTGACCTCTGGAATATCATATTCCAAGCACTTTGATTCCTCAGTGTAGAGGCTGCCAGATCCTGGGTTATCCTGATTGTGTTGCCATAATATTCAAATTGTTTCAATCTGGCTGCTTGTAATATCCTCTCCTTGATCTGGGAATTTGGGAACCTGGCTATAATATTCCTAAGAGTTTTCTTTTGGGGATCTTTTTCAAAGGTGATTGGTGGATTCTTTCAACCTCTATTTTGCCCTCTGGTTGTAAAACATCAGGGAAGTTTTCCTTGAGAATTTCTTAGAGGATGATTTCTAGGTTCTTTCTTTGATTATGGCTTTCAGGTAGTTCAATAATTTTTAAATTATCTGTCCTGGATGTATTTTCCAGGTCAGTGGTTTTTCCAATGAGATATTTCACATTGCCTTTTATTCTTTCTTTTGCTTGAATCTGTTTAACAGCATTTTGATTTCTCATAAAGTCACTAACTTCCATTTGCTCCACTCTAATTCTGAAGGAGTTATTCTCCTCAGTGAGCTTTAGAGATTCTTTTTCCATCTGGCTATTTTGGCTTTTTAAGGCATTCTTCTCCTCATTGCCTTTTCGAGCCTCCTTTGCCATTTGAGTCAGTCTGATTTTAAGGTATTATTTTCTTCAGTCAGGATGTTGACTCTCATTTCATACTTTCTTTCATTGTTCTCATTTCTCTTCCCAATTTTTCCTCCACTTCTCTTATCTGCTTATTAAGGTCCTCTATGGTCGGTAACCAGGTCATATTTTTCTTTGAAGCTTTTGGTTCAGGAATTCTGACTTCACTGTCTTCTTCCTCTTCCATGCTTTGCTCCTTTTTATCCTCAAAATAGGAGTCTAATGTTGGGCTGTTCTTTTTGCTTTGCTTCCTTTGCTAGGTCATGTGACCACTCAGTCACTTGACTCCTGGGCTCTTTGCCACAGTAGAACTCTGCCACCAGACAGGGGAGCTTCATTCCAAATGCTGGGGTTTTCTTAACTTCCAGAGGTATTAATTGGGTGCCCTTGCTGAAGCTTTCACATGCTCTGGCAAACTGGTGACACACACTTTTGTGGGTTCTGTATTTACAAAATTTTTTTCAGAGTCCCCTTTTACATTAATTGGAGGTGGTGGCAGCTGGAGCCATGAGGAGGTCCTGTTTCTACTCTGCCATCTTGATTCCACCCCCCACGAATCAAGAAAACCTTTTTGACAAAATAGATCATGCATTCCTATTTATAAAACAACACTGGAAAGCATAAAATTGATAGTCTTTCTTTAGAATAGGGAAGGCAAGGCAATTTGGGTTATGTGATTTGCCCAAGATTACACAGTTTTATTAAGTGTCAAGTGTCTGAAGTCAGATTTGGACTCAGGTCCTCCTGATTCTAGGAGCAGTGCTCTATTCACTGTGCCACCCAGTTGCCCCAGAAAGCATTCTTAAATGAACTCACACAAAATGGAATAAAAGAACCAGAAGATTGTACACAGTAAAAGTAATATTCTAAGTATGACCAATTGTGAAATACTTAGTTACTGTAATCAAGACAATGATCCAAGACAATCCCAAAGAACTTATGATGAAAATTCCTATCAACCCCCTGTAGCAGCAAGCACCCCAAGCGTCCTCAGGGTTTGCAGCTACCACA
>NW_027186349.1:6991104-6993809 GCF_028583685.1 Petaurus breviceps papuanus
TTAGCCTAGGGGCAGGGAAGATCTTTAAAATTTACATTCGCATTACACCCCCAGAGACAGACCTGATGGATTCTGAGTGCAAATTGAAGCATACAGTTTTTACTGTCTTTCTTTATTCTTGTGTGTGTGTGTGTGTGTGTGTGGTGTTTATTTTTGTGATTTTTTTACAAGGTGGATAAACTGGAGATATGTATTGGATGACTTCACATGTATAATCAATATCATATTGCTTGTTTTTAAAGGTTTGCAGGAACAATTGGGAGAAGAGAGAGAATTGAGAATTCTGAATTTTTTAAAATGAATGTTTATTTTTTACATATAATTGGAAAAATTTTTAAATATATTTTTAAAATTTTAATAAGAAAAGTTTCTGTACATATAATTTGACCATTTATCTATTGAAGAATGAATTTTAGTCATAAATTTGCATCAGTTATTTTTTATATAGCAATAAGACCTTTATCAAAGATACCTATTACAATATTTTCCCTCTATTTCTCTTCTAATTTTTGCAGAATTTGATTTATTTGTATAACACTACATATATGTATGGATGCATGTGTATACACAGAATTAAAATTGTTCATTTTTATCTTGTGTTATCCTTTTTATTGCTTGTTTAGTTATAAACTTTTACCCATGTATGTATCTGAAATAGAATTTCTTGCTTATTTAATTTGTATATAATATATATATATATATAATATTTAATTTAAATTTCATTTAATTTAACATGCAACTTTTTACATCTAAGTCATTCTCTAGCTCTTCTTGCTCAGTTTTTTGGTTATAAATAAAATAATGCCAATGATTTTTGTACCAAGAATCACCTACTCAGAAAAACTGAGTGTAATGCTTCAGGGGAAAATATGATCATTCAATGAAAGAGAGGACTTTCAAGCATTCTTTTTTTTTTTAATTTTTTTTTAAGCAATTGGGGTTAAGTAACTTGCTCAAGGTTACACGGCCAGTTATTTCTGGGTGTGGTGCTAAGTATCTGAGCCCAGATTCGATCCCCAGGTCATCCCAAAACTGGGGCCAGTGCTCTTACTTGCTGTGCTGTCTGGCCACCCCACTTTCAATCATTCTTGATGAAAAAAACAGAGTTCAATAGAAAATTTGACATTCAAACACAAGAAGGAAGAGAAACATGAGAAGGTAAACAGGGAAAAGAAATCATAAGGAACTTATCACAGTTGAACTATTTGCATACTTAAATGGAAAAATCATAATCTTAACTTATGAAACTTTTCTCAGTATGAGGATGGTTGAAGGGAATATAAATGTGTGTGTGTATATGCATATGTATGTATACACACATATATGTCTATATAAGAGGGTATATGTGCATTTGAATATATGAGTGAGTGTGTGTATATATGTGTACAGGTATATAGACAGAGGGCACAGGACCAACTGAATAGTAAGGGATGATATTTAACAGTAGAAATTGAGAGGTGAAAGAGGAATATAATGAGAGGAGATGGGGAGAGACAGAATGGGGTTAATTATCTCATACAGAAGAGGCAAAGGATAACTGTTACAATAGAGGGGAAGAACAGGAAAGCAAATGGAAATGAATCAAACTTACTCTCATTTAATTTGGATTAGGGAGGGAATGACATACACACTAAATGAGAGCAGGGGGGAAGGGGATGAGAGTGGGGATGATGGAGTGGAGGGCAGTTTGGGTGGGAAGGTAGTTAGAATCCCACACTTTTGGAAAGGGAAAGGGTCAAAGTAGAGAACAGAACAAGTAGGGGGTGAGATAGGATGGAGGAAAATATATTCAGTTTTTCATAATATATCCACTATGGAAATGATTTGTGTAACTACATATGCACAACCTATATTGAATTGCTTATCAGTAAGGGTTGGTGACAAGGGAGGAAGGGAAAGAATCTGGAATTATAAAATCAAATGTTTAAAAAAAATTATTATTATTTTCTACATGCAACTGGGAAATAAAATATGCAGGCACTGGGTATGGAGATCCATCTTGCCCTACTGGAACACCAGAGGGGAAATGGGGGAGGATATAGGAGAGAGCAGATTGGGGGAGGGGATATACAGTGGGATTGCTGTTTTGGGGTGGTGGGTAAGGGAAAGAGGTGGAGAAAATTTGTAATTCAAAATCTTGTAGAAGTGAACGATTTAAACTAAAAATAAACATAAAATTTAATTTTAAAAAATGATCTTTTGTTTTGTAAATTTCCCAGCTGTCAGTTAAGAACAATGGAATTGTTTTTGTTGTGGTTCAGTTGATTTAGTAAAGTCTAATTTTTTTGAGGGGAAAAGGCAAGGCAAATGCGGTTAAGTGACTTGCCCAAGGTCACACAGCTAGTAAGTGTGTCTAATATCTGATGCCAAATTTGAGTTTAGGTCCTCCTGACCCCAGTGCTGGTGCTCTATTCATTAAGCCACCTAGTTGTCGCTAAAGTCTGATTCTTTGTGATCCATTTTGAGTTTGCTAGGCAAGGATAACACAATTGTTTACCATTCCCTTTTCCAGTAAATTTTACAGATTTGGAAACTAATGCATACAGGATTAAGTGACTTGTCTAATGTCACACAGCTTGTAAAATTCTAAGACTGGTTTTGACCTCAGGAAGATGAGTCTTTCTGACTTCCAGGCCTGACATTCTATCCATTGTGCCATCTAGCTACCCAACAACACCAAGAGCAAAGAATAAATTATGATTAGC
>NW_027186349.1:6993819-7006567 GCF_028583685.1 Petaurus breviceps papuanus
TGTTACCTAAGGAGAAGCAAATTATATATCTCTGGAAGTCTTCAAGTAGAAAATTTTGCAGAGGAGATGTTGTAGATGGGCATATAACCTCAATTTGGATGATAGGTAATGTAAGTCTCAACTCTAAAATTCTATTATTTTGGGTTGTGGGTTTTTTTGTCTAACAAAATTTTTTAATAAATTTTATAAAAGAGGAAACCAATAGTTTTATAAATTTTATAAAAGAGAAAACCATAGTGTTCTTTTAAAAAGAACTGCCCTACATTACTACATTTAAAATAAGAATGTGTTTTAATAATGAAAAGCAATATTACCCATTCACAGAAATTATGTTGATGACAGTGTCTAGAGGGCATAAACTTAGAGACATTTCTTTAGTGCTGTTGAAAGTGGATTTCTACCTCACTAGGTCATTCTGATTAGCATCTCAAAAGGCTGCTAGCCCTGCCAGAGTAGTCATCCTAAAAGATCTAGTGTTACTCATCCTGAGTTGCATTATAGTTCTGCCAGATTCTCCCATTATAGCCCTGAGTAATTCCTTGAAAATACATGACAATCAACAGCAATTGAACACCCTCAATTTTTCACTCTTAAATTATTTGTTAAGCAGATTGTCTAAGAGTAAAGGAAGGTTAAGCAGAGAAATTATACATAAAAGGGGGCAAATTTCCTCCACCACTATCTTTCAGGCCAAAGGAAATAGCATAAGTTAATATTGAGTACCTCACTTAACATATTGTTCAGGGAAGGCTTTATGTCAGAGGTAGCATTAAAACAGGGTTTTAAAGAAATTCAACTGTTGTGTGGACTTGTGAGGTGAGAATTCTTAGCTTTGAGAAAAGGACAAGAAAATGCAGAGAGGCAAAGCAGCACAGGGATAAATAAGTGAGTGATGTGCAGTTCTTTTTGCCTAGAATCTTGAGTACCTAAAAGGCAGCAGTATTAAGAGACATTTGAGGTGACAGAGGACTGTGCATGGTACTTGCAAAGGCAAAGGAATTTTAGTTTTACTTGGTGGTCAACATAGGCAATTGTTAGAAGATTTAGAGAATTATTACATGAATGTAGTAATGCAGAAAGAAAATTAGGATGACAATGGTGTTCAGTTTAGGGCTGAGGGAGGAGAAATTGGGCTCTAGAAAAACCTTTTTGGAAGTTATTGGAATAATCCAGGAAGGTGTCATTGAAGCCTTGTACTAGTTTGATGGCATAGAAATTCATGTGTGTGTGTGTGTGTGTGTGTGTGTGTGTGTGTGTGTGTGTGTGTGGGGTGGGGGAACACATAGATGCTATAGTGATCTATTTTTATCAAAGATCATAATGGAACCACTGTATCTGATCCCAGTAGGCAGGGGACTTGGTGAAGCACTGGAAATAGCACTTAAGACAAAATCAAGTAGATGCAATGAACCTGCCCAAATGGAGAAGTAATTCCTGGTGGATATTGTATTATTTTAGATGACCTCAAGAACTAATTTTCTAGATATTTCAGAAAGGAAATGATTGTATAATTATACAACCAGAAGAAAATTTAGATATCATCCAAAAGAATGGAGAATATGACTGAAAATAATTTAACTAAAAATTAAAATGAAAAGTTGAATGAAAGGATAAAAGAAATTGCCAGCATAGATACATTCTCACTAATAAAAGAAGCTTCTGAAAATGACCTTTTTATACATTGGGGTATGTGGGTAATGTGAGTCTTTGACACATTATATTTTCATAGTCATGACTGATTGTGAGATGTATTAATAGAGCCATAATATACAGAAAGCAGGAAGTGGCATTCATGTTCTTCTATTACATGGTCAAACAGTATTGCATTTTTGTTATTTTATTTTAGGAAAAACATTGAAGGATTCTAACCCATTCAGAAAACACTTAAGAGGGTGGAGAGATGACTGGAAAGCATGGAATACAAAGATCATTTAAAGGAACCAGTGGGATGTTTAATTTGAACAAGAAAAATAATGGAGCAAAGGGTAGGATATCATCTCCATGTGTTTAGAGAGGGATGTTGAAGGGGGAATATATTTTTTTTTAACTTGGTCACAGTAAGCTGAACTCAGAGCACTGGGTGAAAGCTGTAAGGAATGTCAAAAGCCACTTCCTGATGGGCACTAAGTTTCTTTTTAGGTCTTGATCACTAAAGAAACTAGTACTATAAATATTTTCATATATATAGGACCTTTCCCTTTCTTGAGTCAAAGGATATATTCAAATCAGTGTCATTTTTAGCATCCTTCTAAGTAGTTTTTTAGAACTGGTGAAACAATTTACATTTTTGTGAACAGTATAAATACTAATAAAGTACTAGTAGAATTTTGAATTCATATTAATATTAGAGGTCATCTAATTCAATCTCTTCCAAAGAGGAATCTCTTCCCTGACAGGCAGTCATCGATTTGAATCCTTCTAGTATATGCAATGGGGGTAGTTTTTAATGGCTTTAATTTTTGTGAGTTTTGGTTTTCTTTTTGTAGAGCTGAAATCTACTGTTTTTCAGCTTTCATCCAGTACTCTGAGCTCTGCCCACTGTGACCAGGAAAAACAAATCTACTCCTCCTTCCAAATCCTTCTTTATGGTATTATACCCTTCTCTCAGTTACTTTTCTTGTTCAATTTGAACATTCCACTAGTTACTTTAGATGATACCTGTATTACATATTTTCCAGTCATTTCAACACCCTTTTAACTATTATTGTTCTATAAGGAATGTTAAAGTGTAGCTAGGTGGCATGGGGAATAGCGTGCCAGGCCTGGAGTCAGAAAGACTCATCTTCCTGAGTTCAAATCTAGCCTCACACACTTACTATTTATGTTACTAAGGACAAGTCACTTAACTCTGCTCCAATTTCATCATCTGTAAAATGAACTGGAGAAGTAAATGGCAAACCACTTGTAATGGAAATGCAAATTTAAAGATCATCCCTGCACCTAGGTTAAGTTCACCAGGAGCCTGTGGTGGGAGGCTTGTTTCTCAGGAGATACTTTGTGATTGGGCAGTGGGTCAAGAAGGTTGTTACATTCTCTGAGCCAGGGGAAAGCTATATAAGCCCTGATTTGAGGCTTTGCTTTGGGGCTCACTTTGAGAAGTGTTGTATGATTTGACCAGATGAGACTCTGGGCAGCCATTGAAAGCCCCCTGGTTTTGAAAACCCATATGTTGGTGCTTCCCTCTCTGGTAACTGTGATTTGGTATGGATGCAATGGTTGGACAGTTTGGAAGCCTGTCTGCTTGAAATGTTTCTGTCTGTGTACTCTGAAGTTTGGTGTGCTGACCTTTTCCCCCTGAACTAGGTAAATGATATGTTTGATTGATTAAAGCAAGATTGTTAACCCATCTTGAGTTGCTTTCCTTCAGAAAAGCAGATCAAAGAACCTGTGTTGGCAGCCACCCTGGGGATGCTGGGGTGCTTGCTGCTGTACAACTCTAGGATCTTTGCCTAGAAAACACAAAATGGGGCCCCAAAGAGATGAACACATCTGAAAAGAATCAAATGAGGAATGTCAAATATGATAAAATTCAGAGAAACAATCAAGGAATTATCTGACCTAATGAATAGTAAACAAAACCAGAACATCTTACACCATGACCACCATAATATAAAAGCTAACAACACTGTGGTCAATGCAGTGATCATCATATTGCTACTTCAGAGGAATGATTATGAAACATGCATACCATGCCACAGTTTTAGAAAAAGTTATACATTCTCAGACATAAAACACATATTGATTTGTTTTACTTATTTCAAGTTGGTTTTGGAAAGGAATAGTGTGGGAAAGATAATACTATTCTAATGTAGCACCAATAACATTTTTTTTTTACTAAAGAATGTGTATTAGTGTACCTGCATTTACATAGCTATTTTATCTTTTATTATCTTTGCAAATCTGATGGGATTAAAGTGAAACATCAGATTAAGTTACATTTCCATTTATCTTGCTGCTAATTGATGTAATAGTGATTTGGATAATTTTCAAATGCTATTTTATCATATGATTTCTATTTCCAAAATTTTTTTTCAGGGTTTTAAAAAAAGTTTAATGGATTTTGTTACCTATTCTGCCACAAGGTTGGAGCCTCATCTGTATAAAAAAGCTGCAGGCAAGCAGTTTATTCAAAAAACTAAAATGGCATTGCTCTGCATCTGACACCAACCAGCTAACCAATCTCAGTAAATTATTCCCATTGACAGAAAACTCAATGTGTTTTGAACAAAACTATGGTGATGGATGGAGTTGAGTGGCCATTACAACTTTAGTGATTTAAGGCTTTTTACAGATAACAATTCTAGCTTTGAAGTACATGGTCTCATAATTCATTTTTACCACACATGATGCATGAATTCTGAACCAGACAGACACATTTAAAATCACTAAAAAGTTGTGGAAAAGGTACAAGTAGTAAGCATTTTAATCCAGTCATTTCTTAGTAGTTATTTGTTTTTCTTCATGCCACGGTGTTGTTTCAAAAGTGTTAAAAATTAAAAACCTTTCATATACCACCAGTTTAGGAAAATGCTATATTGAATTATGTTCTTATGCTAATTTATTTGAAGATGTAATGTTCAATCACCAATACATTGTTTGTATCTCTTGCAAACATGGTCACTCATCAATGCATCAAGTTCTTTTTTTTTTTTTTACATTTTAACAAAAGTTTATTTTTTGATGGTCCAGAATTAGATTCTGTTGAGATGAAGGTAAGTGGTGTATGGAGATGATAATAGCTGCTGAGATATATAGGGTATCTGAAAAGTCTTAATGCAGTTTTCTGCTTTAAATAAGTTAAATATACACTAAGATATTTAGAACAACCTATATCTTGGAGTTGCTAGTTCTCCAATTCTATTTTTATTTAATTTAATTTTTTTTTACTTCTAGGAGGGCAATTGGGGTTAAATGACTTGCCCCAGGTCACATGGCTAGTTTTTGTGTTAAGTGACTGAGGCTGGATTTGAACTCAGGTCCTCCTGACTCCAGGGCCAGTGCTCTATTCACTGCACCACCTAGCCACCCCATTCTTTCAATATTCTCATGCTTCTCTTTCTTCTTGTATCTGAATGGCAAATTTTCTATCCAATTCTGGTTTTTTCATCAAGCATGCTTGAAAGTCCTCTATTCTACTGAATGACCATATTTTCCCCTGAAACATGATACTCAGTTTTTCTGGGTAGGTGATTCTTGGTTTTAATCCCAGCTCCTTTGCCCTCCAGAATATCATATTCCAAGCCCTTTGATACCTCAGTGTAGAAGCTGCCATATCCTAAGTTGTCCTGATTGTGTTTCCACAATATCCAAATTGTTTCTTTCTGGCTGCTTGTAATATTCTCTCCTTGATCTGGGAATTTTGTAACCTGGCTATAATATTCCTAGGAGTTTTCTTTTGGGGATCTTTTTCAGGAGGTGATTGCTGGATTCTTTCAAACTCTATTTTGCCCTCTGGTTATAAAACATCAGGACGGTTTTCCTTGAGGATTTCTTGGAAGATGATTTCTAGGTTCTTTCTTTGATCATGACTTTCAGGTAGTCAAATAATTTTTAAATTTTCTCTCCTGGATCTATTTTCCAGGTCAGTGGTTTTTCCCATGAGATATTTCACCTTGCCTTCTGTTCTTTTATTTGTTTGTATCTTTTCAACAGCATCTTGATATCTCATAAAGTCATTAGCTTCCATTTGCTCCAATCTAATTCTGAAGGAATGATTCTTCTCAGTGATCTTTTGAGATTATTTTTCCATCTGGCAAATTCAACTTTTCAAGGCATTCTTCTCTTCATTGCCTTTTTGAGCCTCTTTTGCCATTTGAGTTAGTCTATTTTTTAAGGCATTATTTTCCTCAGTCAGGCTGTTGACTCTCATTTCATAATTTTCTTTCATTGTTCTCATTTCTCTTCCCAATTTTTCCTCCACTTCTCTTATCTGCTTCTTAAGGTCCTCTATGGCCTGTAACCAGCTCATATTTTCCTTTGAAGCTTTTGGCGCAGGAGTTCTGACTTCATTGTCTTCCTCCTGTTCCATGCTTTGCTCCTTTGTGTCCCCAAAATAGGAGTCTAATGTTGGGTTGTTCTGTTTGTTTTGTTTCCTTTGCCTGGTCATGTTGCCACTCAATTACTTGACTTTTGGGCTTTTTGTCACAGTAGGACTCTGCTACCAGACAGGGGAACTTCATAACAAATGCTGGGGTTTTCTCAGCTTCCAGAGGTATTAGTTGGGTGCCCTTGCTGAAGCCTGCACACGCTCTGGCAAGCTAGATACATACTCCAGGACCTCCATCCTAGACTTCAATCCAGATCCAAGCAGGTTAAAGCAAGAGCAATTACCCCTCAGACTGGTTGCATGATCCCCCTACACTATGCAGGCCAGGAGCTGAAGCTGCCACATGGGAGCAGCTGCACAGCCATGGCTCCTCAGTGGCTTCTTGCCCCGGGGGCAAAATCCAATGCACTCCCTACTACTGGGTCCCAAATCCACAGTGCACTGACATCACTTTGTCCTTAGCATCTATGTGTTGATAATTCTGTACCACCACAGGTGCTGGTGATCTGGAGTCCCTCCAGATGGCAGCTGGTCAGGCCTGCCCTGGGGCTAAAACCTAGGTGTGAAGCTAGTCTTGGCACCCAAAGAGCTGTGTGGTCCAATTCTTGCTGGTCTGCTGGGCTGTTCTCCATGAGAGGTTAGCTTCTCTGTGTCATTTTTTGGGTTCTGTAGCTCCAAAGTTTGTTCAGAGTTCCCTTTTACATGAATTGGGGAAGGTTTTAGCCGGAGCTGCATGGAGGACCTGCTTCTACTCCGCCATCTTATTTCATCAAATTCTGATGGATTTCTCAGGGTCATCTTGACCAGTCAATTATTTACATAAATTTGTTGACAAGTCTTAGGTCTTCTGCAAGAGCTACATTAATTTCATCATGGAGAATAGAGTTCAATGAGAGCTTTCATACTTTTCAAAGCTTGTTTCATTCATCTTGTTTGTTTAATTTTGTTTCAAATTTTGGAAGACTGGAATTTGCATTTCCAAATGCTTCCCATGCAAAATTGCTCATTTCCACTGTTCCAACATTATTTGCAGTTGATATCCATTAATATTAGTCTATTTATTTTTGATTAGCTGGTTGCAGGATACCGGTACAGAAGTGCCAGGTAGCCAAGAAGGGAGGAGAGCCTGGGCCAGGGGCTCAAAAATCTTCTTAGCCTTCAAACTATTATCTATTATTTCCTACAGAATTCTGTTAGTTTTGCTTTATTCTACCATTTGAAGAATTCCTAAACAAGCCCAAATAGAGTTCCTTGCTTCCTTAAACAACATTTTATATTATCAGAATCAAAGAACAAGATAGACCCATTGAGGAAAAGCAGTTTCAGCACCATACAAGCAGTCTAGAAGAAAGTTATATCTGAAGGGAAATTCATGAGGCTTCCAAGAAGTGATTAAAGGGTTTCAAATAAACAATAATGGTGAGCTTCTCTTTACCAGATGAATTGTCTAAGATCTCTTTCTAGGAATATTGACAGAATTACCTGTCAAATCTATGGATAGGAAAAGGTTGATGACCAAACCAGAGATAGAGTGGTTCACAGGAGGTAAACTGGATAATTTTGATTTCTTTAAATTTAAAATGTTTTGCATAGATAAAATCAGTGCGGCCACAATTAGAAGAAAAGCAGGAAATTGGGGAAATTTTTGCCACAATTTCTCAGAAATATCTCTTTACTAAAATATGTAAGAAACTGAACCAAATATATAAAATTAAGGTCTCTTCCCAAATTGACAAATGGTCAAGGAATAGGAATGAGCAGTTTTCAGAGGAAGACATCAAAGCTATTAAGAGTCATATAAAGTGCTCTAAATCACTAACTTAGGAAATGCAAATTAAAACAACACTAAAGTAACACCTTACACCCCTAAGATTAATTAAGATGACAGAAAAGAAAAATGACAAATTCTAAAAGGAATGTGGTTAAAGAGTACAACTATGTGCAAATAGTACACTGTTGGTAGAATTGTGAACTGGGCTAGCTATTCTAGAGGGTAATTTGGAAATATGCTCCAAAGCTATAAAACTATGCACACTTTTTGATTCAGAAATATCACTATTAAGTTTATATTCTGAATAGGTTAAATAAAAAGGGAAAGGATCCATATGTATCATAATATTTATAGCAGCTCTTTTTGTGGCAGAAAATAATTGGAAACTGGGGGGATGCCCATCAATTGGGGAATAGCTAGATAAGTCATGGCATATGAAGGTGATGGAATACTCCTTCTGATAATAAATGAAGGTGATGGGTTTCTTAGAATAATTCATATGAACTGTAATAAAGTGAAATGAACAGATCCAGGAGAACAATTTAAACAGCAATACCAATATTGTAAAGATAATTGGGGGGCTGCCAGGGGGCTTAGTGAGTAAAAGCACCGGCTCCAGTGTCGGAATGCCCTGGGGATTAAATCCGGGCACATATACTTAGCACCACACCCAGAAATACCTGGCCGTGTAACCTTGAGAAAGTTGCTTAACCCCGATTGCTTAAAAAAAAAAAAGAAATGGCAAAAGAGGATCAAAAAGCCATTAAGAGAAGAATGCCTTAAAAAGCCGAATTTGCCATATGGAAAAAGAATCTCAAATGCTCACTAAAGAGAATCATTCCTTCAGAATTAGATTGGAGCAAATGAAAGCTAGTAACTTTATGAGAAATCAAGATACTATTAAACAGATCCAAACAAATGAAAAAGAAAAGATAATTACCTCTGAAAGACTTAGTAACTCTGATCTACATAGTGATCCACCACAAGTAGAACGGTTTAAAAAAAGTTTATTGCATTTTATTACCTATTCTGCCACAAATTTGTAAGTGAGAAAAATAAGACTACTTTCTCCTCAACTTTGTATGTACTTGTGGTTGAATACCCCTGGTTTAAGAGTGTGATGTTTAAAAAGTTTGAGGGACATAGTTTCTGGATAATTTATCATTGTATAAATAAGGCCAGCATGTTATTAATAAAAAGAGCTCAGTGGCACTCTTGAATGCCAAAGACCTCTCAGGATGGTGGGTTCACAGTTTTACATGCTCTTGGAAGAGCAGGTATTCCTGTGGATGGCAATCAACACTAATTGTTTAGTAACTAATGAGAGAATGAATATTACAATTAGAGGTGAATGAGGTACATGACTCTGAGTCTCAAAATGGAGGTCCAAGAGACTTATCAATTTTCATATCACCTCTCTGACAAAAGGTAGAATCAACATTTAACCAGACTTGTCTGAGTAAACACAATGAGCAGGAATTCATCCATTAGCCTAAACTTAGAATTTCTTTTACTGTTTTTGATTAGATCTTTGACCTAGATTTCTCACACTGGTTGATTTCTGGATGAGGAAGTAGAAAAGGAGGGGAAAAAAACTTTGTTCCTGATTCTTTAATTAGTTATTAAATGCAATAGAGAAATGATTTCTCTCAGGAGAGATTTTTTTTAGCAATTATTCTTATTAATGCCTTAGTTAAGTACCCATTTATAGAAGGTAATTTACATTAATTGGCATTTGGGAGATACTAATTGTTTACTCTAAATATGGACATATTGGTTTTACCTCATGAGTGACAATACTGTTGTTGCTATTCATTTGTGTCTGACTCTATAACCCTGTGGACAATAGCACATTAATACTGTCATGGGGTTTTCTTGGTAAAGATATTGGACTGGTTTGCTATTTCCTTCTCCTGTGGATTAAGATAAATGAAGGTTAAGTAACTTGCCCAGGGTCACACAGATAATGAATGTCTGAAGTTTGATTTGAATTCAGATCTTTCTGACTCCAGGTATGGCATTATATCCTCTGAGCCATACAGCTGCCTTACAGCCCCTCCTGCATAACTGCCTTGTCATGGCAGAAGGGCTTGCATAGCTCCATGAAACTATGAGCTATTCCATGTAGTGTTACCCAAGATGGACAAAGGATAGTGGAGAGTTGTGAAAAAAGTGATTCACTGGAAAGGAAATGGTAAACCACTCCAGTATCTTTTCCAAGAAAACCCCATGTTCAGTATTAAGACTAGTGGAAGACAGAACGGCCTGACATGCTAGGGTCCACAGGGTCACAAAGAGTCAGGCAGTACTGTAGACCCCCCAAAAAACTTCTGGATTATCCCTAAGTCCTTGAAGAGAGTACTTGGAATGCTCTGGGGTACAACCATATTAATCCAAGTAGAAATTGAGTGAGCCCAGAGCTTTTATAACATATAGATTCAGAACTGGAAAAGACCTTAGAAGTCATCTAGTGCAGTACTTTTATTTGCCAGATATTGAAACTCAGGATGAGTGAATGATTGAATATAACTCTAGTATTAAATAACAGTCTCCATTGGAACATAACTCTTCATCTGATTCCACATTCAGAAAGTCCATTACCCTTTTAGACACTGTTGAATAAAAGATGTAAAACATTCCTTGCTCATTTCAACCAGTGAAATAATTTGATGCAATGATCTTCTGATAATTTATATGTAGTAAAGCATAAAATATGGAGACATAAACTTGCTAAATGGATCCTGGATAATGGTCCCTGTATTCATCATCTTCTTGTTAACCCCAGTTTCATCTTAGTTCACACCCTTCTCACTTCCTTCCTGGATCAGTGTATTAGCTGGCTCCTGTCACCTCTCTCACCTTCCTCCAAAACTTCTTTCATGCTCTTGCTGAACTTATATGACCATTTAATTATTTTGTTTAAAACACTTCAATGGCTTCTTTTATTTGTTGTTTTTTTACATTTTTATTTAAAGTTTTGAGTTCCAAATTCTATCCCTCCCTCCTTCCCCTTCCCCCTCCCTGAGAGGTAAGCAATCAGACATAGGTTATACATGTGTAATTATGTGAAACATTTCCATGTTAGCCATTTTGTACAAGAAGACTCAAACAAAAGGAAAAGAAAGAAAGGAAGAAAGAAAGAAAGAAGGAAAGAAAGAAAGAAAGAAAGAAAGAAAGAAAGAAAGAAAGAAAGAAAGAAAGAAAGAAAGAAAGAAAGAAAGAAAGAAAGAAAGAAAGAAAGAGAGAGAGAGAGAAAGAGAGAAAGAAAGAGAGAGAGAAAGAGAGAAAGAAAGAAAGAAAGAAAGGAAGAAAGAGAGAGAGAGAGAGAAAGAAAGAAAAAGTGAAAAATCTCTTGCTTCACTCTGTATTCAATGCATATCACTTCTTTCTCTGGAGGTGAATAATATGATTTATCATTAATTCTTTGGGTCCATGACTTCTCCTTTTTTTTTTTTTTTTAAAAATAAGGGTTAAGTAAAATGCTCAACATTACTACTATAATAGTAATGTAATTTAAAGATCCCCCTGTATTGGCTTGGTTTTTGGTTTGAATGTGTTAAAACCCAGAGCTTGTTAATCCCACTTGTAGGATAGAGTTGTTGACATGAAAAGAGAGGCTGAACTGGGAGGAGCTGGTGACGTAGATTTGGAGAGACACAAGAGAGAGGCAGAAGAACTTTTTGGAAGCAGCACCCTTTTGGAGGTAGAGAGAGACTGAGAAGATTGCTGAGGGCCACTTTGAATTGCCCAGGACTTTTGAGAGCTGCCACCCAGAGCTGTCAAGGTCTGAGGAGACATGGCTGTTTTGCTGGTACTTTGTCTGTCTGTTTTGATATTGTTTTGCCAGATTTGTCCACTGGTGAAGAACAGTCCTGTTGTTGCAGAGGTTCTGGAACCTTGCTGTTGGTTCAGAAGCCCTGAAGAAGGATTTTCTTGTTGTATGTTTACAGAAATCCTGGAAGAGGGTTTTGCTAATGTTTTCAGGGGTCCTAGGACTGTTCTGCAGACAGAGAATGGATTAATGAAGACACTGGCAATGTGTCTTGTGGCCTTGCTAAGCCTTGTCTCCCCAGGAACAAAGATTGCTGAGAACTTGCCTAGTGTCAAGATGAAGAAAAGACCTCCATTTGGGTATTAAGCACTGTGCTTAAGCTTGTTGTAACTCTGGGGTAGATTCAATTGTGATCCAAGGGTGGGGAACTTTTGACCTTTTTGTGCTCTGTGATTGAACAAATGAATGTACTTTACTTATGATTGGAAAGTAATGTCCATTTGAGAACAGGGGCTTTGTGATGGACTAAATGAATGTAATATTCTGGGGTGGGGTAGTACTTGATTAAATCAGGTAGTACTTGGAGATTATTGAATCACACTTAGTAAATGCTGTATTTTAAATGATGTCATATTTTGATCTTCTCTGTTCTTAATTTGTCACTGAATAAAATGGAGAGCACCTATGCTGGTATTTTGAACCTTGGGAAGTTGCCTTTGCTTTGCATTACATTACAGTTACACGGCCAGTTATTTCTGGGTGTGGTGCTAAGTATCTGAACCCGGATTCAATACCCAGGTCATCCTGACACTGGAGCTGGTGATCTTACTTGCTGTGCTACCTGGCTGCCCCTTTTCTTTTTTTTTTTAAGCAATTGGAGTTAAGTAACTTGCTCAAGGTTTCAAGGCCAGTTATTTCTGGGTGTGGTGCCAAGTATCAGAGCCCAGATTTGATCCCAGGTCATCCCGACTCTGAGGCAGGTGCTCTTATTTACTGCACCACCTGGCCGCCCCTCAGGGTCCACGACTTCTTGATCTCTTAAGTTCTTGGATTTTCTGCCCCCTTTAGAAAAATGGTCTTCCAAAACTTATTACCATCTTTACTTTTAAGTATCCTTCCTTCCTTCCTTCCTTCCTTCCTTCCTTCCTTCCTTCCTTCC
>NW_027186349.1:7006577-7034721 GCF_028583685.1 Petaurus breviceps papuanus
CCTTCCTTCCTTCCTTCCTTCCTTCCTTCCTTCCTTCCTTCCTTCCTCTTTCTTTCTGTCTTTCTTCTTTTCTTTCCTTCCTTTCTTTTTATTTTAACATTGCTCTATTTCTCCCCTTTTTTTTACTCATTATCCCATAGTCATGTTTGGCACTTACTTGACTGTATCATTTCTCATGTTGTTTCCCATTCCTTGGAATAACAACTGTCTTTCTCATTACTGAATTTCTCTCAGATTTTTAAAGTCCCAGTAAATATCACCTCCTTGTTTATTGATTCATCATAGTAATAATATCCTTTCCTCAATGGACCACCTAAACACTTTGTAAATTTCTCATGCATTTCACATGCATTATTTTTGCTCTAATTTTTCATATGTATCACTTTCCTAAGACTATTTGTTTCTTGAGGGGCTGCATCATGTCTTATATAAACTTTATACATCCCTTTGCACTTAATGAGTATTTGTAGGATTGAACTGTATTTGTGATTTGATGGCAAGAGCAATATTAGTGTGCTTCCCATTGATCTGGTTGTATAAAGCACAAATTATTGATCATATAAAGTTGATTATATACTGATTATATAAAGCCCAAAATCTATAGGTCATTATATGTACCCAATACCATTTGATTCCATGACAATTATTGCTCCTCACCTCAGACTATCTTGTACCAATTGTTGTGTTTGTCCTTTGTTCTTGAAGAGGACTGACAACAGGGAGATGATGACATGACTTTGATTTCAGTGGGGGAGGTCTGTGCAAGGTTGCCAGCCTCACTTTCTCCTCTAGAGTCATCTCGGTCCAGTGGCCAGATATTCATTCATATGACTGGAGATGACCCAGGATGCTATGGGAGATCCTAGGCCTTTTAGGTTAAAGTTTTTTCAAGGTTCTCACTTTGAGTAAAATAAAACCCATTAAGAGAATAGGCCTCTTTGAATAGTTACTCAAAAGATGGCCCTTTGAATAAAAAAGAAAAATCAAACTGGGAGGGGAAGACCCTCTGGGTTCTTGGTCAAAGAGAAACAGTTACTATTTAGTTTTTAGATTGACTGTGCTAGGAGGTCAGGGACCTATTGTCCAATCCATGAGTTTAATAGTAAATTGAGTTTAAGGCTTGGTTTTTGAGAAAGAAATCTAGCCAGTACACCCAAACACAAAAGGGCAGGTTTTGGCTATTGAAATGTACCTTCCCCTGGGCAAAGCACCCCCAGGTAGTGAAGGAGAGAAGAGGGAAAGAGAAAGGAGAGGAAAGGAGTGGAGGAGAGGAGAGGAGCTATTACTCACTCACAGGTTGTGTTTGTCCTTCATTCTCTAAGAGACATCAGGGAGATTATGACTGAATTCACTGAATATGTGGTATGTCACTCAAAGTAAGATCTTTTCAGATCTTTTCAGACCTTAGCCGAAAAGGGCCAGGGTCTCCCTTTGCATCCTGGGTCATCCCCCCTCATCCTTATGAATATCTGGCCACTGGACCCAGATGGCTCCATAGAAGAAAGTGAGACTGGTGATCTTGCACAGCTTTCCTGTACCCAATACCTCTTCACCAAAATGTCAAGGTGGGAACAATGTTTTTTTAACTTAATGCTTAGCCTTGCTCTTCCTTCAACTTCAAAAGTTTTCCATGTCAATATGTAATTTGGTCTTTGTTCAACTGACTTTGACTCAATTGTCCATCTGCCCAAATCTGCAATTAGATTATTACAACCCTTTATAAATCCATTTGCTCAAGTGCAAAGTTGATATTTCCATTGTCAGCAAAAAGATATCTCCAAATACTTGGAGCTATAAAGCTATAGTTTATATGTATATATAGCTATAAAGCTATAGTTAATTCCTTGATAATTTTTTATCCTACTGTATGAGTTATATAAAGGTAAAAGGCAATTTGTATAGTGGAAAGATTAAGAAATAAACTGATTTGAGACTGACAGCAGGATAAGGAAATTAAGTGTAATTTGTGTAATTTTAATCTTTTGTGTAATTTTAAGTTTGATTAAACATAATAATGAAGATTGGTACGATGTAGGATATATTACTTCAAGAGTTATTTTGTTCTTTTTTTAAGTCTCATTTCATAGGTCCTAGATAAAAATATTTTTTTTTAAAATTGAATATTTAGTCTACTCATCTGTTTTAACCTGTCACAAGAGATAGGAAAATATATGACTCAAATTCCATCTCAAACTTCATTAATGCTTTTTTGGATCAAAAAAAAAAAAAAAGAACATCTTCCTAGCAGTGAGTGCTAAGAAGTTCTGTCATCCAGGGCCCTGAGGAAGGATTTTAGCTGGCATTCTTCCCTTTTCAATTCTGTCATTTTCTATCCCACTGTTACTAATGGCAGGATATCGGTCTCATTTCTGTCTTCTGAGTTTTGATGTGTATTCAAGACTGAACTTGTGATCCTTCAAACTAAGTATCAAGGGATGCCTAGGTAGAAAAGATCATGGAGGGTATTCACTTGAATTTCTTTTACCTCTGAAGAAAGTCTTTACTGTGAAGAAAGTCTTAGTGCTAGGAAACTTAAAGTTCAAAAGCTAATTATCCTAGCAAACATAAATTACACTTTAAAAAACTGTGTGATTACTGACATAATTTTTTTATTAAATATATAAATTCTTTTGAAATTTAGGATAAAGTTGCCTTAGTTGAACAGTGCAATAATTCACAATTGCATTTTAATATGTAAGAATCAATATAGTTGTATTTTCTCCTAATGTTATAGTATAGATATGAAAGAAGATTATTTTGTGGGGATGTAGATGTGGTTGAAAATAAATGTTTTGTTTCATGATTTTTAACTCATTCTAATGTAGTTATATATTAAGAAATAATATACTTTTTAAAATCTATATTATTCTAAAATCATTTTAATTATGGTTCATTTTAATTCTTGATCTACAGAAAATGTTTTCACTACATTACAATTGCACTTTGGAGATATCTAAATTATACATTCTAACTATGTCTTCTGCTAGTTGGATGACTTTTGACAAATAACTTTCCAGAATCAGAGTTTACTAATATGGGAAATTTATGGGAAAAAGCCCCCAGACAATCTTTTTTTTTTTTTTTTAATTCAGAAGTATATAGGAAAAGTAAGCTAGGGGAAAAACAAAAAGTGTTTGATCCTCCACTTTGATTCATGTGGGAAGAAACAATGTGGAGACAACATAATCCCATTTTATTACAAGGTTTGGGTTTTGTTGTCCCACTTTTGTAGACTGTGATTGGATGAAGTAATTGTTCCCTGCTTAGAGAAGGAAGGGGCAGAAGTAGAGACACAATTCTAAACACTGGTTGTAGTCCAAATAGCCAGGGCACGATCCATATCTTGTCTCACCTCTCATTGTTATATGTGCCCAGTTTCTTATTACAAACAAATAAGATGCCATGGCCCTCAGATCTTCATCTGATATGATTAATAAAAAAAATCAGGAATAAGTTTCCCATACCTTTGGAGAATATGTAGAGGCATTACTGTTTCAACAGGAGAGTCACAAAAAGGAAGGAGTGGGGAGTGGGGTAACACTTATCCTTTAACAAAGTCCCATAAATAAGAGAGGCCTATTTGGATCATACCCATAAGTAAACACAAATTCTCTGTAAAGCAGAGAATCTTTAATCATAGAGACATAATATTTTATATACATATGCCTAGATCAAACCAACAAAATCCCTTGACACAAATAAAAGCTTAGCCAGGGCAGAACCAGTCTCTTTTAGAGAACTGGGGCTTCCCCTCCTACAGTTGGGGCACTCTGTACTTCAAACATGGTTTTACTACACATGGAGCACACAACTGCTTAATGTCCGTAGCTAAAAACAAAACAAAATGAACAAAACCCCCTCCATACTTCAATGTAACTTAAAAAGGAGATACTTCACCAGCTGCCATTAAGAACTGTAAGTGAATTTCTTCACAATTGTTTTATATAATCTTTTCTTTCCACTAGGTCACCACTAGGCAATAAATAAGGTTTGGATTATGATAAAAGTAGGATGAATATGTAGGTCCTTCAAAAAACCACCTTTAAAGTCAATGAAATATTTAATAATTTACTACATGAATATATTGAAAATAACTCCACTTATTCAGCACTTAGAACAGACCATGACACATAGTAGGCACTAAATAAATGTTGGTTTGTTTTATTTTGGAGGAGAAAAGGCAGGGCAATTGGGGTTAAGTGACTTGCCCAAGGTCACATGGCTAGTAAGTGTTCAGTGTCTGAGGTCAGATTTGAACTCAGGTCCTCCTGACTCCAGGGCCAGTGCTCAATTCACTTCACCATCTAGCCACCCCAATAAAGGTTTATTTAATCCCCTAATAACCATTACTCATCTTTACATTGTACTTTAAATTTTCTATAATGTGAGTCTTAAATAATGTATGTTCTTTGTAAATGTCTAATTTATTACCAGGCAATTTGGGGAAATTAAGAGTATTTTTTCTTCTAGTATAGAACTACAGTAATCAAAATTAAAATATCAATGTATTTTATTAATGGAAGATCAGAGTTTCTATGGAGAGCATAACTTTGGCCATCTTATAGGAAAAAATGATTTCTCATATTATATAAACTTTTAATAATGTTCTGGTGAATGTAGAGTGAATATACAAATGACAACAGCAGCATGAGTAATAATATTTCCCCATAAATAAAGCAGGTTCTATTTTCTGCTCTCTGGTTAGGAAATAAATTACACTACAAAAGGAGAAAAACTCCTAGATTCTGTCTTATGCATTATAAAAAAAATCCCATTATCTTGTTTTCTCTCATTTTAGATTGTTAATAAATAAATTTATTGGACTTTATGAAGCAGAGAAACAAATTGAATCCTATGCTTACATTTTAAGAATATATTATTTCTTTCTGAATAAGATGTAACTGGATTTGATTGGGGTGGGGTTAATATATTATCATTTGAATGTGTCTATTTTTAGTCCTAATATGGAGTGGTTGAAGTATTTTGATACTTTAATTTTACATAACTTAGTTTGTCCCTATATATCTATGATCACAGGAGAACATACATTTCTGGGATTAAAAATTCACTACTGACATGTAGATGGGAGAATTACAACACATACATTAAGAGACATTACAACCTTCCTACTCTATGCCCTCATCACCTCACACCTAGACTAATTCAATCATTTTTCATTATTCATTTATATGCATTGACTTTAGAGGGGAAAAAAGTTCATCACATGATAAGACCTGTGACCTTGAAGAAACTAAGTCATGATGATGTCATTTTGGAGATCCTATCCATTGGTTGCTTACAGTTATGCTTGTTAAGGAAACTTCAAACTTGAACAGAAATAATAAAGCATATTTGAATTTTTAAATTTCCCCTGAAAATGTTCTGTACAGTAATAATATAACAGCTATATTTTTTCTTACCAGATTCATTGATCTTAAATATCATCAGCTATTTCCATTTATGGAAAGAATTTTAAAAATACAGATAAACACTATGTAATTATATTGATCAATCTTTAAATGATAGAAAAGTAAAGCACATATATGACTATGTCACTACCTGCCTCCCATTCAATCACTTTAATGGTTCCCTATCACCTCCAAGATCAAATATAAAATCTTGTGTTGGGCAATAAAACCTTCACAATCCCTGTCTCCCCCTCCTCCCCACCCTTTTTGTCTTCTTACAACTTACTTCCCACTCTGTACGGCAATATTGACCTCCCTGATGTTCTTCATGCAATATATTTCCATTCTGTGATTCTTGTCATTTTTCTTTGGCCATTTTTCATGGCTGGAATAATCTCACTCCTCATCTCCTCTTCATGGCTTCCCTCAAACCCTTGCTAAAATTCCATAATCTACAGGAAGCCTTTCTTGAACTTCACCTTTTAATGGTAGTGTTGTCTCTCTATTGATTATCTCCAACTTATCCTGCATGTATTTTGTTTAGACATATCATTTGTATTTTGTTTCCCTGTAAGGGTAAGCAAAGTGGGATTTTTTTTCTGGGGTTCAGTTTCCTATAATCAGGCTAAATTGTAAACATCTGAAGAATTAATCTCCTTTGAACCCTGATAATTCACAGCTGTGCCAAACCACACAAGTTTCTTGCCTTCTGACTCTGAGGCAATCAGGGGCCGAGTTTTTGTTATATATTCTGGGGGGTTAGCATTTTGCTTTGGCAGTTCACTTTTGAGAAGGAACTTTTGATTCCTTGGACAGGACTCTGAATAGCCATTTGTGAAGAGTCCCCCTGCCCCCAACTACTCAGAAGTTTTCTCTCTCCTACTCTGGTTGTATATGTAGGTGGTGGTATTACTTTGTTCAGACAGTAGGAGTCCTGTCTATTGAATCTCTGTGCTAATTTCTCTGTTTATATTTTCTACTTATCTATAATTAAAGTAAGATCACTAAGCCTTTAAAGCTGTCCTTCCTTTAGAAAAGCAGATGAAACATCCTGTACTAAAAGTCCGTCCTGGGTCTGCTAGGTTGCTTGCTAATGCACTTCCCCATTAGACTATGAGCACCTTGAGAGTAAGAACTCTGGTTTGCCTTTCTTTACAATCCTCATGCTTAACACAGTTTCTGGTACATAGCAGGTGCTTGAGAAATACTTAATTACTTACTGACTAAAAGGTGTGGTGTTATAGCTCCAGGAGTGGGGAACCTGTGCAGCCTTTTGACTGAGTCCAAGTTTTATTGAACAAATCCTTTTATTAAGGGAATTTGTTCTATGAAGTTTGGAATCAGGCAAAAGACCACACTTGAGGACCTAGAATGCCACCTGTGGCCTTGAGGCCAAGGCTTTCCAACCCCTGGTGTAGTAGAAAGAGTAAACCTCAAAAGCATTAAGACCTGGCCTATCTCTTATTTAAATTAATACTATAGGAAGATGCAAGAAGGGGTCAACATGCATTGGTCGATGGGAGTTCTTTTACCTATAATTCCTTATACTAATGAAAACACAGGTCCTATACCCATCCCTACCTCTACTATATGTCACTTAGATATTAATTTGCCTTTGAGCAATGCATACATATATCCTTTTAAAAAAGTATCTCATTCAATCAAAAAATTTAAATATATTTGAATATTTTGATTACTTCCTCTACAGACATTTTAACAAGCTACGTGATCATATGAAATGAAACTATTAATATTCAAGAGTGATCATAGATCTTCCTGTAGCTGAAAGCTGGGAGAAGAAATGTCAGTAGCTGTCTCCTAGAGTTATCACTGTAGCAGCATCTAGTATATCATTGACATTTGGGCTGTTTCAATATTAGTGAAAAGTAGTCACTAGAAAAAAAAAAAACTAAAGAACAACAACTGTTATTTATTACTTGATTGGCAAGTTACCATCTAGGCAGAAGTAAAATGCCTGAGAATTCTACTGAAAATATCATCAGAGCAGGTAGAAGTGATTGCCATACTAAGCATACTATTATCAGAGAGGTATAATTTTCTAATTTATGTCATTTTGGTAAAACAATTTAGACCTTTTTTTAACCTTGTTTAATACTTATTTTTTTTCCAATTACATGCAACAAAATTTTAATTTTCTTTGTTTTTTTTTTCAAATTTTTAGTTCCAAGTTCTCTCCCTCCTTCCCCACTCCTCCCATTGAGAAGGCAAGTCATTTGACATAGGTTATAGAGGTATAGTCATGCAAAACATATTTACGTGCGAGTCATTGTGTGAAAGAAAACATAGACAAAAAATAAGAAAAATAAAGTAAAGAAAAATGTTCTGCTTTCTGGCCCTACTGTTCTCTTTCTTGAGATAGCTTCTTTCATCATAAATCCTCTAGAATTGTCCCGGATCATTGTATTGTTAGGAATAACTGAATTACTCATGATAGATCATCATGCAATATGGCTGTTACTGTGTACAATGTTCTGCTAGTTCTGCTAATTTTATTTTGCATCAGTCCATGTAAATCTTTCCATGTTTTTTTTTCCCTAGAGCATCTGGTTCACTTCTTAAAACACAATAGTATTCCATCACAATCACGTTACAGCAACTTGATCAGCCATTCCCCAGTTGTTGGATATTTCCTCAATTTCCAATTGTTTGTCACCTCTAAAATAGCTGCTAAAAATATTTTTGTACACATAGGTACTTTTCCTTTTTGTTGTTTATTTTTTTGGAATACATATCTAGTAGTGGTATGATTTTGTCTAAGGGTATGCATGTTTTTTTAGTCCAATTTGGAATAGTTCCAAATTGTTCTACAGAATGGTTGAATAAGTATACAACATCACCAACATATTATTGTATTAATTTTTCCATATCCCCTCCAACATTTGCCATTTTCTTTTTCTGTTATATTAGCCAATCTGACAGGTATGAGGTAGTAGCTCAGAGTTGTTTTAATTTGCATTTCTCTCATTAATAGTGAAATAAAGCATTTTATATGACTGTAGGTGGCTTTCATTACTCTGTCTGAAAAGCACCTGTTCATATCCCTTGACCATTTATCATTTAGGAAAGGCTCTTATTTCTATAAATTTGACACAGTTTTCTGTATGTTTGAGAAATGAAGTCATTATCAGAGAAATTCACTGTAATTTTTTTTCTTCCAGTAGTGATTACCATTTATGTATTTCCCTCTATACTATTTCCCCTGCTTCTTCCACTTTCTTCCTTTACCGTGTCCATTCTCAAAAGTGTTTTGCTTCTGACTTTTACCTTCCCCAAACTGCCCTCCCTTCTATCAGCTACCTCCCCTTTCTCTTATCTACTTCCCTTCCTACTTTCCTATATGGTGAGATAGATTTCTACACTGAATGGAGCATGTATATTACCCCCTTTTTGAGTCAATCCATGTGCTCCCCTTACTGTCTTTTCCATTTTTCCCTGCCATGTATAATCTATTTCAGCCTATTTTATGTAAGATGATTTCTCATTCTACCACTTCCTTTCCCCTTCTCTGAGAGCATTCTTCCTCATCCATAATTTTATTTTTATTTTAGATTTTAGATAATCATGCCATGACATTTAACTCACACTTGGCTTTCTATATATGTATATTCATTGTAACTGCTCTAATAATGAGAAAGTTTTTAGGAGTTAAAAATGTAATTTTTTAATGAAGGAACATAAACAGTTTAACCTTGCCAAATACCTTATGATTTCTCTTTCCTGTTTACATTTCTATGGTTTTTTTGTATCTTGTATTTGGAAGTCATATTTTTTATTCAACTCTGGTCTTTATATCAGAAATGCTTGAAAGTCCTGTATTTCATTGAATATTCATTTTTCCCCTGAAGGATTATACTCAATTTTTATGGTTAGGTGATTATTGGTTTTAATCCTAGTTCTTTTGCCCTCAAGAAAATCATATTCCTCTGATCCTTTAATGTAGAAGGTGCTAAATCATCTGCTATCTTATCTGTATCTCCATGATATCTGAGTATTTCTTTTTGGCTGTTTGCAGTATTTTCTCCTTGATCTGGGAGATTTGGAATTTGGCTGTAATAGTCCTGGGTGTTTCATTTGGGGATCTCTTTTGGGGGTGATCAGTAGAATTTTTCAATTTCTGTTTTACCCTCTGGTTCTAGGGCAGGTTCAGGGTAATGTTCCTTGATAATTTCTTGAAACATGATGTCTAGGCCCCTTTTAAAAAATTTATGATTTCCAAGTAGTCCAATAATTCTTAAATTATTTTTGCTGAATCTATTTTCCAGGTCAGTTGTTTTCCCAATTAGATTTTTCACATTTTCTCCTACTTTTTTTTATTCTTTTGATATTGTTTCATTGTTTCTTGATGTCTCTTAAAGCCATTAGCTTCCACTTACCTAATTCTCACTTTTAAGGAATTATTTTCTCAAGTGAGCTTTTATACCTCCCTTTCCATTTGGCCAATTCTATTTTTTAAGGAGTTCTTCTCTTCAGTCAATTTTTGTATATGATTTCTCATTTGGCCAATTTTGCTTTTCAAGGCATTCTTCTCTTCACTGGATATTTGTGCTTCTTTTAACATTTGGCCTATTCTATATTTTATGATATTATTTTCTTGTGTGGCTCCTTTACTAAAGTATTAACTTTTTTTTTTTTTGCTTTTTGGAGAGTCAATTGGGGTTAAGTGACTTTCCCAAGGTCACATGGCTAGTAAGTGTTAAGTGTCTGAGGCCCAATTTGAACTCAGGTCTTCCATAGTCCAGGGTGAGTGCTGTATTCACTGTGCCAACTAGCTGCCCCCTATTGTCTCATTTTTATGATATTTTTGCCTCACTCTCATTTTTCTTCCAAATTTTTCCTCTACTTCTCTTACTTGATTTTCAAAACCCTTTCTGAGCTTTTCCATGGCCTCAAACAAATTCATATTTTGGATGTAGAAGCTTTGACTTTATTATCTTCTGAGTGTGTATTTTGCTATTCCTTGTCACCATAGTAACTTTCTATAGTCAAATTTTTTTGTCTGTTGTTTGCTTGCCTGCCTATTTCTTGACTTTTAACTCTAAAGTGGGGCTCTGCTTTCCAAGTGGAGAGATTACTGTTCCAAGCTTCAGAGTTTTTTTTTTTTTTTCTGTATACCTGTTTTCAAAGGTAATTTTGGGAAATTGTAAGTTTTTTGCCTTTCAAAGGTGGCCTGATCTTGGGAGAGGTATGTTTATTACTCTCTTGTATTGTGCATTGGTTTGTGAGTGACCCAAAGCACTTTTTTCAACCCTGGAATTGTGACCTGGAACTGCTCTCCTCTAGCCACAAGCTCCGCTTTGTTAGTGCGCCTCCTCTCAATGGGACTAATACCCCGGAGACTGTGACCCAGATCCATGTATAGGCAACGCAACAGACCCTGGTGCTGGCAAAGCAACTCCTGTGCATCTCCTTCTTAGCTGTTGTTCTTATAGCCTTGCTGTCTGTGGGCTGAGATGTCTCAAAACTGCCACTGCTGCCACTGATTCAATCATAGCAAGGCCTGCTTCTGGTTTGCTGGGACCTGAGCTACTGCTGCCTTCAGAGACTGAACTCCTCTCTCACTCTGGTGCAACAGACCTTACCTACCAAACTTCTAAGTTGTCAGGGGCTAGAAAATTGTTCACTCCATCTTTTTGTGAGTTCTGCTGCTCTAGAACTTGTATTTGGAGGGTTGGGGGCAGAGCTCAGGTGAATCCCTGCCTTTATGCTGCTATCTTGGCTCCACCTCCAGACTTTCTCTTTGCTCTATTGTTAAAATTGACAATTTATTCTAGGCTGTATTTGTTGTCAGAATTGGAAAAATTAAATTTCCATGAGGAATTATGAAATGGAGGATCTTCAGAGGAAGATTCTATCATTGTACTAAAATATCTGTCTCACTGATAGTCTAATGTGGTCTATAACTAAGAGAGTTCATCCATGACTAAAGCCAAAACACACGCCCATGAGCACTAAAATCATTTTCTCCCTGCATTTGGTTCAAAGTGGTAGAAACATTGGGATTTTCTAGTATTTATTTGGGAACATTAAGCTACAAATGCAGGAAATTTTTGTTTTATTATATTAAATGTGGCCCCATTTATCTGAAATTTGTCAGTGCTTCATTGAAAAGTAATCATTTAAAAATAGGGGTTGCTTAGTATTGAGAGAAACAGGCCAAGCAATCTTAAATTGCTATAGTATCAGAATTATATTGATTAAGAAATTTCTTGAGTGTGGAACATTAACAACTAGTGGTGGAAAGCAGCAAAAACAACAAAGACCTTTTGTATTGCGCATGCCATAGCAGCAATATCTGTCACTCAGGCAAGCTAGGACAGTTTTTCATTAAAAGATAATGAGAGCTACATTGATTTTTTTTCTATTTAAAAAAATACTCTATGTTATATGGTATGACTGTGACTGGGAGGGTGATGGATATTGTGAAAAACTGTTATGATATAACAGAAGATATCAATAAAACCTTATTTTATTTTTTAAAGAAATGAAACTTAGTTCAATATTTAATTGGTACAATAATTTAAACATTGAGATATTAGGAGTTGGGAGTCTTCAAAGGCTTGCAGAGTCTTCCTGAAGTGACAAGCAAAAGTATACACTTTATCCCAGAGGCAAGAGAGAATCAAAGATGACGCTTGACCAGAAGACACTCACAGTCGAAACAATGCTTTAGAGATAGCAATGTGGCAGTGTGTAGAGGCCATATGTAATAAGAGACAAACAAGAAGAAAGGATTTCAATAGTTAAGCTGAGATGATATGGATCTGACTAGAGTGGTTTTGGCATGACTGGAAAGAAGAAGAAGGATGTGAAATACTTTGCCAAGGTAGCATTAATAGCACTTGACAAGTGAGGGAGATTGAGGATAATTCTGACATCATAAATCTAGTTGAATGGAAATTGAAATGATTGTGATCCCTCAACAGAAATAGGCAAGTTAGGAAAAAGAGTGGCTTCATGGGAAATATAAGTTTTATTTTAGACATGTCGAGTATAGATGCCTACGATGTATGTGTGTATGTTCATATATGTCCTTGTGTATGTGTACTAATATGAAACTAAAGTTCATATTATACTATAATATAAATATAGGTAATCTATATGACTATATTTCAGGAGAAAAATAAATACTGGATTATGGATTTGGGAGTTAAAGGTGTTGAGATTATAACTGAACCAAATGGAGCTAATCAAATATTGAGAAAAAGTGTAGAGAAAGAAGTCAAGATAATCTAAGATATATGTATAATATATATGTGGATATACATTTATTTTATGTATGATATATATGTGTGAATGTGTGTATGTATATGTATATAGGCATATGCCATAGTTTTATAACTAGAAGAGACCTCTGAATTCATCTACCCCATCTCCCTCATTTCAAAGATAAGGGAACTGAGATACAGGAAGAATAAATTATTTTTTCAAGCTCATAAATATAGTAAGAAGTGGATACAAGATTTAAACTCAGTGTTAAAGATGATGTAGAAAATGTGCTTGAGAAGAAAAATGGTAAAAACCCAAGGTGGAGAGAATATATGATGGGGAGCATAGCAGTCAAGAGTGATAAAAGTGATAAAGATTGTCAAGAAGAATGTGGATTGAGAAAAGTGTATGATATTCTTTCATTAAGATGTAATTGCTTACTGTTCTCAGAGAACAGATAATAAAGCAATACTTTCCTCCCCTTGACAGAAGGTTAGAGGAGTATGGAGGCAGAAGTTACCTACATTTTTACATGTGGTTTTAGTTGCTTTCATTTAACTATATTGCTTTTTTTAAACATTTATTTATTTTTAACATTCATTAAAAAAAATTAAGTTCTAAATTCTCCCCCTTCCTACTGCCCTTCTACTACCCACTGAGAAGGCAAACAATATATTATCAGTTATACATATGAAATCATGCAAAACATTTCCCCAAAGTAGCCATGTTGTAAAAAAAAAAGTGGCAAGAAAAATTAAAGAAAGTGAAAAATATTTGCATGCATTTCGCATTCAAGAGTTCTCCAGTCTCTTTCTGGAGGTGGAAAGAATTTTTTTTTCTCATGAGTCCTTAAATTGTCTTGGCTCTTATATTGATTAGCATAGCTAAGTCTTTCACACTTGATTATCATTACAATATTGCTGTTACTGTGCACAATTTTCTCCTGGTTCTGCTCACTTCATTTTGCATCAGAAGAGAGAATGGAAGATGATGTTGAGGTGGTTTCAAGTTTAGGGAAATCCTGTGGAACAGGGAACTCCTGAAAAATGAACGCTACCTCTTCGATACAGCCAATGAGATACTCTACTGAGTGAAAGAAATGAGGGGGTGTTAGGTTGTTCAGTCATATTCAGTTGTGTGCATCTCTTCATCACCCCACTTAAGGTTTTCTTGGTGAAAATACTGGAGTGTTTTGCTGTTTCCTTCGGTTCATTTTACAGATCAATAAACTGAGACAAACAGGGTTGTGATTTTCCCAGGGTCACATAGCTAGTAAGTGTCTGTGGTCACATTTGAATTCAGGAGGATGAATCTTGCCCTGCAGTCTACCCGTTGTACTACCTAGCTCAGGGGTGGGTGACCTGTGGCCTTGAGGCCACATGTGACATTCTATGTCCTTGGGTGCAGCCTTTTGACTGAGTACAAGTTTTACAGAACAAATCCTTTTATTAAGGAAATTTGTTCTGTGAAGTTTGGATTCAGTCACAGGGTCACATTTGAGCACCTACATGGTCACATGTGGCCTCAAGGCTGAAGCTTCCCCACTCCTCAACTAGCTGATAAAGGAAGCTTGAAAAGAGAAAAAGACTTTTGGAATAGTCTCTGCAATGAACATGGTTGAGAGAAAATGAAAGAATAAAGTATTACCATGACCAAATTAAAGTCCATTTGAAATGAGATAATATAAATATATAATAAGCTTAGGTGACATGGATGTATGAATTTCTATAGTTATATTCACCACTAAGTGAGGAGCAGAGGAAACACATGTTGTAATAATCCAGGGTTAGCATTTGGCATAGTATAGGATATAGCAAAAAAGAGCAAGAGATTCAAGGCATTAAGTTAGAAGGTAGAATGGTGATCTATAGGGTCAAGATTTTGAAGAGATGAGACAAGTGCAAGTGAAGAATTTGGAAATTAAAGGTTTTGATGAACTTAGATGCCAGGTTGTTTGTGAGGCTACCTATTTACATACTGAAGTCCTTACATATGAAAGTAGGTTTTGGAGTACAGTGGAAAATTGTGAGCCAATTGATAAGATCTTGAAAATGAGATAGAATGCCTGAGGACTAGTAGATAACAGTAACCGAGATCTGATTGATGAAGAAAGACAGGTAGACCTTTTAGGAGGTTACTGCAATTCTTTATACAGTTTGTAATGAAGGCTTGGGCTAGTGTGGAAGCAAAAGGCATATAAAGAAATGGAGTCAGATGTGAGACATATCCTAGAGCCAGAACAAGAGGATTAGTATATTACTAAGTCTGAAATGACAGAAGTGGCTGCATGTTTTGCTACTAATTGAACAGCCTTATGTACTGGGAAGTTCTTATGTAATCAATAACTAGTTAAGTCAACTTCATTTAGGCAACCAATGCCAGACTTCTGTGATGATAATAAATTTATCAAAATTCATCTAGTCTATATATGCAAATTTACCCACTTTTCCTAACCAAAATGTCCATATGATCATATAGAGAGGTCACAGTCTGGCCCAGTTGCTAATTGGAATTTGGCATTTGGCATGAGATTTGATTAAGGACTTCTTCCCATTTAGTCCCCATGAATCTGCCCAGTAACAATAATCAGATATAGAGGCAGAGATCCAGAGGTCTGTCTCTTAATCCTACCATTTGCCCATATCACAGCCTATGTTTGCTCTTGGAACTGAAGACCTTGGGAAAATCATGACTGTATGTCTATGTGTAAGAAATTACCTAATTTGTGGTCCTTCAGCACCTGCATACCCTTTTAGTACTCTAGCCATGATATCTTCACACAGAATCTATAGGATTTAGTGTTCAATTGAATATGAAGGATGAGAGTGAGAGAATGAGGGATTGGTCAAAGGTAAAGCTGACATTTTGAATATGGGGGGACTGAATGAATAGTGGTGCTACTTGAAAGAAATAACAGAATCAGAGGAAGGACTGAATTAACTAGGAAAGATAATGAGCTTGGAGTATATTCTTAGAGGTTCTAGTCCTCCCAAGACTGATAGGAATAAGTGAGGTTAAAGAAATAGTTGGCAATGAATTAGATGTCTTGATTCACATGGTTTCGTGAACAGAGTAACTTTAAATCACAAAGGCATGAGTTCTAAAACTGATGTTGACACTTATTGTCTCTGTTACTAGGGGCAAGTTAATTAACCTTCCTCAGCTTTAATTTCATCATCTGTAAAATGGTGGGAATAACACCTGTAACACTTGGTTCACGAGTTTCTTGTTAAGGCTCAAATGAGATAATGTGTAAAGAGTCTTTTGCAAAGTTTAAAGTGCTAATTAGATGTCAATTATTATTATTTTCCCCAGATTTATGGAACAGAATCATGAAAGCTGATTTTTGTTTATAAGGTACTTCAAGTTTTACAGTGTGTTTTGTAAAGTTCATATTTCATTTAATTTCCAAATAACTACAAAATGTAAGTATTATTATTTTACAGATGAGGAAACTGAGGGTCAAAAAAATTTTTTTAAGTTGTTTATGTTCAGTGCTTTCTTGATGTAAAGTCCAACATTCCTTTTGCTATGCCACACTGCATCACAGCCTCTCCATGAAATGTGGCTGGTAGAGTAGAAATGGGAGAGACAGAGACAGAGATAAATACAGAGACAGAGAGACAGACAGGGAGAGAAGATGGTAGCTGAATGGAGCAAATAGTCAAGGAACAGTATTTTATTTTGTTTTTAAGGGCATGGGAATTTTGTTTCTTTTTATGCATATAGACTCTGAGCTCAGGTCCCAAGTGCAGAGCAGGTCTAACTTTAAGCATCTAATCCAGCCTTGAGAGGAATAACAAAAACAAGAAAGGGGAGCTGGCAATTCTGTCCATCTGAACCAAAAGAGCATTCCAGCTGGCTGATAGGGTTAGAGGCTAACAATAGTCCAACCTTGCAGAGACCCAACTTCAGGTCAGGAAGGTCTATCTCTCAGGTTAAGGCAGGTAGTAATCTAACTGTGCTCAGATCAGACTTCTTTGGGAACACTGAATGTCCTTAGTTTGTCCCTCAAACCTGGTATAACACAACACTCAATACCCCAAGAAAGTAGCAGTAGGAACAGCACAGATCTTCTCTCCATATGTGTTATACAACCCACCCTAAGATCAAGTCTGAAGTCAGGAAGTAAACTGAAAGAATGGGTAAACAAACAAAAAATAAACAGCTTGATGAGTAATTATGCTGACAAGGATGTACAAGAAAAAAATATAGAAGAAAATGACTACAAAATATCAATAAGCAGTAACTTAGAGAGAAACACAGTTTAGATATAAACTAGATAAAATCTATGGAAGAGATCAAACAATAATGTTTTTTTAAACTTTTTTTGGGGGGGTTCTTTATTAATTTTTTTTGTTTACTTTTAGTTTACAGGATTAAGTTCCACAATTCCTTGGGTTTCAAATTTTCTCTACCTCCCTCCCCTAACCCCCAACCATGGCAACATACAATCAAGTATAGGATCTGCAAATAGTTTCACATTAGACATTAGTCAGATTATAAAGAAGCATTGTATCAGATGGAATGAACAATGGGAAAGAGGAAACAAAACCAAACAAGAAAAAGAAAAAGACCATGTAGTTTGCTTCAATCTGGATTCAAACTCTGTTCTTTCTAGTTTTCTCTGAATGTAGACATTTCTCTCCATCATGAGTCTTTTGGGATTGACTTATATCAGTGCATTGCTGAGAAGAGTCCAGTCTATCAAAATCGGTCATCACACATACGTTGTGTCTGTAATTGTGTACAAATTTCTCCTGGTTCTGCTCTTCTCACTCAGCATCAGTTTGTATAAGCCTCTCCAGGTAAATATGAAGTCCATCTGCTCATCATATCTTACGGCACAATACTATTCCATTACATTCATATACCACAATTTGTTTAGCCATTCCCCAATTGATGGGCATCCCCTTAATTTCCAATTCTTTGCCACAACAAAAAGACCTGCTATAAATATTTTTGTACATATGGGTCTTCCTCCCACTTCTATAACCTCTTTGGGATACAACCCTAGAAGTGGTATTACTGGGTCAAAGAAAAAAAAATTACTTACAGCCCTTTGGGCATAGTTCCAGATTTCTCTCTAGAATGGCTGAATCAGTTCACAACTCCACCAACAATGCATTAGTGTTCCAATTTTTCCACATCCTCTCTGGCATTTGTCATTGTCCTGTTTTGTCATCTTAGCCATTATGACTGGTGAGATATGAGTCGTTTTGATTTGCATTTTTCTAATCAATAGTGATTTAGAGCATTTTTTCATAAGCTTATAGATATCTTTAATTTCTTCCCCTGAAAACTGCCTGTTCATATCCTTTGACCATTTGTCAATTGGGGAATGACTTGTATTTTTATAAATTTGACTCAATTTTCTGCATATTTTAGAAATGAGGCCTTTATCAGAGTCATTGCTTATAAACCCAAAGACCCCAGTTTGGGGGATAAGAGCTCTCTATTTGACAAAAACTGCTGGGAAAACTAGAATATAGTATGGCAGAAACTGGGCATAGACCATTATCTAACACCATATACCAAAATCAAGTCTAAATGGGCACATAACCTAGGTTTAAAGGCTGATATTTGTAAGCAATCCTGGGAAAGCAAGGAATAGTTTACCTATCAGATTTATGGAGAGGGGAAGACTTTATTACCAAATAAGAATTAGAAAGCATTATAAAATGCAAAATGGATAATTTTGATTAACAGTTTGGCAAAAATAGGCACAGAACCTTGCCCCAGCAACAAATTTCCTGAAAATTAGAATAGATCAAATAGAAACCAATGATGCCATAAGACAAAAATAAATATCAAAACAAAGTCAAAAGACTTAAAATAATTGAAGAAAATTGAAGTCAGAAGAGTATTACATAGCCACAGAGGTTTTGTCACCCTAGCTAAACCTCTTAACCTCTCTCTATTTTAATTTCCTCATGTGTAAAATGAGGGCATAGACTTGAAGGCCTCTGAAGTTCCCTTGACCTTTCAAATATTAACCTTATTGTCTATTGACATCAGGAGAATTGATCTACCCTGTGATCTGCTGCAACAACTTGACAGATTCTGCTATATTACACAGTTCTTTCCATTAAAAACGAAGTTTTCAACCTCAGTTCTTGCCCATGCTCAAAAAATTTCCAACACTTTCCATATAGTTACATCAAGGGTAGAGAAGTGGGTGAGCTAAAAAAAAGTCACTAGCAATCTTACAAGATACACACACCTGCGCATGCACACACACATGTGGGTGTGTATATATATGTATGTATGCATGTATATAGACACATATATTAATATAGACACATATTGAAACGCATATGTATTTACTTATATACATATGTGTGTGCAGTTATTTTAGACCTAAAATAGAAGAGTAGATGGAAATAGTAGAATTTAGGCCTATCCCACCATTAAACAACCAGATTTGCTAAATAACTTCTCTTAAATAAGAGGTAAATGTGATCTGAATACCTTTAGATATGAAAGTGAAAGAATTCAGACCTGAAAGGCAAGAAATTCCCTTAGGGACAAGAGAAAAAGGGAAAGTGAAAGACTTTACACAAAACCCTGAATGGCTTTAGCAAGAAATCATTGCCTGAGGGACTAAAGTGAAACTCACTTTGGTACTAAAGGTAAATACACACACACACAACCCCCCCTCCCCCCAATGAAGGGAGAAAAACATTTCATCTCAGACTGAAGGTTTACTTTAGGAAGGGTTTTGGTTTTTGTTTTTCATTTTTTGTGTTGGTGATGGAAGAAAGGAACGTTAACGTAGTTCTTAACTAGGTCTCTCCCACCAAAAAGGGGGGCAACTTCGGATCTGATTGAGGTCTAAAGAAAAGATATTCTCCATCCTCACCTGAAGGGAGGAAAGGGCTTCAATTAAGGCTGATTACAGATAGGAAAGAAAAACTTTCATGTCATGATGAAAAAAAGGACCAGATTAAAACTCAAAAATGGTACAGGAGATAAGAAGTTGAAGCTACATTATTCTCTTTTTCCTTTTTTTGGGAGGGGGTTACAGGGGATTCACAGAATCATATCATCTCAGAATTGGAAGGTATTACAGAGGCCATCTCAAGAAACCTATCATGAATTTTCTCTAGAATAAATCCAACAAATAGGTATCCAGTGTTTACTTGAAGAACTCCAAAGTAGAACACGCTATATCCAAAGGCAGAACATTTTAAATTTGTATAACTATAATTTTGATGAAATATTCTCCTACATTAAGCATTTTTTTCCACCTTGCAACTTCTAACCAGTAAGGAAAAGAGAAAATAAGAATTTATTAAGTATTATTATGTCCTGGGCACTGTGCTCAGAGCTAGGGATAGAAATAAAAGCAAAGAAAAAAGACAATCCCTGCCTTCAAGGAATTTACATTCTTACTTAGGGAGACAACACTCAAAACATTTCCTGGATTATTCACTGGGGAACAGCAAAACAAATGTAACCTCTCTTTCACATGAAACATATTATCTCAAAGATAGCTGTCTCATACTCCCAAGCCTTCTCCCTACTAAATACTTCCAGGTGCTTCAGTCATGGTATAAAACACAGTTCCATGTTTTGATGTAGTCATCCAAAAATAAGAAATAGGAAAGTTTCCTGTCACTAGAAGCTGTCAAATAAAGACTGACTGACCATTTATTGGGGATATTCAAAAAGGAATTCAAATCTTGAGTAGGGTTGAAATAGATTGAGTTTTGCAATTCTCTATAAAATGGAGGAAAGGGGTACTTATTCCATGTGACTAAAGGCAATGAAGTACTTTGTTAGATAATGAGCTTTGAACAGTAATGTTTAAAGAGAAGCTACATAATTTCCTCCTAGAAATATAATAATAGGATTTTGATAGTATTGAAAGAGATTACCTCTGGGGTCCCTTCCAATTTCCCTTCCCTTCCCTCCCCTCCCCCATTTTCTATATTGAAGTGATTGTTTTTAGGAAATGTCAATGCCAACATCCCATTCTCCACTCCCATGGAGCTAATGAGACAGTCTGTGAGTCCAGAATTGAAGCTCATTCTTCAGATATTAAGGGCTCTATTTGATGATCATACATCCAGGCAGCACTGTGTAGGAGACTGTACTAAGAATAAGATTCAAATTTATTTTGTGTTGAATCATGTGGTAGCTCTTATCATTCCCTTTGCACTACAATGAGTATCTTTCTATACTCTAACTAGAAAAGAAAAATAAGTATCAGAAGCATGGGATGCCCAGTCAACAAAGGTACACTCCCTGGAGAGTTGTGTCCTATAATGCCTGTTTTTCAACTCTGTGACATATTTGTAATCTCATCTCAGGTTCCATCTCCACTGTGAAGTCTTTTCCATTCTGGCCCATCCCCTGGTTAGCTATTTGTCCCATTTGTTAGCTTTTTTTCTCCTCAAATGAGCCTTCACTAGCCTTATCTGTGCACATGTAAGCACCCTTTTCCCCAATCCTTCTCCCAGTAGATTATAAACTGCATTGAAGGGGATTTCTGGTTTGTATCCCTATAATTTAGCTAAGTAGCACAATGGATAGAGTGCTAGGTAATGTAATATAATGCCAAGCAAAGACAACTTCCCAGGTTCAAAATACCAGCATAGGTGCTCTCTATTTTATTCAGTGACAAACCAAGAACAGAGAAGATCAAAACATGACATCATTCAAAATACAGCATTTACTAAGTGTGATTAAATAATCTCCAAGGACTACCCCACCCCAGGACCTTCCAATCATTCAATCAATTACAAAGTCCCTGGTCTAAATACTTCTCCACCCCTAGGCTATACCTTAATTAAGTCCACCACAAAGCCCCTCTTCTTAAATGGAGATTAGTTACCAAACATAAGGTCAAAAGTTCCCCACCCCTGGATCACAATTGAATCTACCCCAGAGTTACATCAAGTTTAAACACAGCACTTAATACCCAAATGGAGGTCTTTTCTTCATCTTGACATGAGGCAAGTTCTCAGCAATCTTAGTTCCTGGGGAGACAAGGCTTAGCAAAGCCACAAGATACATTGCCAGTCCCTTCATGAATTTATCCTCTGTCTGTAGAACAGTCCTAGAACCCCTGAACACATTAGCAAAGCCCTCTCCCAGGATTTCTGTAAACATACAACAAGAAAATCCTTCTTCAGGGCTTCTGAACCAACAGAAAGGCTCCCAGACCCCTGCAACAACAGCACTGTCCTTCACCAGTAGACAGTATTCACTTTCTGTCTGCAGGACAGTCTCCAGACCCCTGCAACAACAGCACTGTCCCTCACCAGTGGACAGTATTCACTTTCTGTCTGCAGGACAGTCTCAGGGTTTCTTAGCGAACAGCCAGGTTCCAGGACTTCTTCAACAAAAGGACTGTCTTTCACCAGTGCACAAATCTGGCAAAACAACATCAAAACAGACAGACAAAGTACCAGCAAAACAGCCATGTCTCCTCAGTCCTTGGCAGCTCAGGGGGCAGGTCTCAAAAGTCCAGGGCAATTCAAAGCGGCCACCAGCAATTCTCTTAGTCTCTCTCTCTCTCCACGAGGTGCTGCTTCCAAAAAGATCTTCCGCCTCTCTCTAGTGTCTCTCCAAATCTACATCACCAGCTCCTCCCAGTTCAGGACTTTCTTTTCACATCAACAAGCCCATCCCACAGGTGGGATTAACAAACTCTGGGTTTTAACACAATCAATTTGAAAACCAAGCCAATACAGGGGAATCTTTAATTGCCATTACTATCACAGGCTTGGAGTCAGGAAGACCAGAGTTCAAATCTGGCTTTAGAAACTTACTAACTCTGTGACCCTGGGCAAGCCAGTTAATTCAGTTTGCCTCAGTTTCCTCATCTGTAAAATTATCTGGAGAAGGAAATGGCAAACCACTTTAGTGTCTCTGCCAAGAAAACCTCAAAAGGGCTCATAAGCAGTTGGACACAACTGAAAAATAACTCAACACCTTAGCAGGAAAAATACCTTGCTTAAAATTAATAATTAATAACTTAGCCCTTCTCAGCAATGCAAGGACCTAAAACATTTCCAAAGGATTCATGATGGAAAATGCCATCCACATCCTGGGGGAAGAACTATGGAGTCTGAATGCAGAGCAAAGAAAATTATTTTCTTTTTTTTGTTTTGTTTTGTTTTTTCTTTCTTATGGTTTTTCCTATTCTTTGTAATTTATGATATATATTTATAATATACAACATGACTAAAGTGAAAATATGTCTTATAGGAATGTATATGTAAAGCCTATCTCAGATTGTAGGTAATCTTGAGTGGGAGGGTGAGGGAAGGGGAAAATTAAAATTTGTGGATGTAAATGCTGAAAACTAAAAGGAAATAAATTAAATTTTAAAAATACAAAAATATTAAAGATTAATATATATTTTAATTGTCCTGAATTTCACTTCTATTCAACATATGTATACCTAAGATTAAAGTAGGTCATTAAGTTTTAGGCATTCAGAAGTTAAAGGAACCCCAAGAGGGTCAAAAGTTGCAGGAACCCAGGAGCTATTCTCTGTGCATTTAATAATAATAGTTCACATTTATGTGATGCTTTTTCTTTTTTTGCTTTTTGGAGGCAATTGGGTTTAAGTGACTTGTCCAAGGTCACATGGCTAGTTTTTGTGTTGTGTCTGAGGCCAGATTTAAACTCGGGTCCTCCTACTCCAGGGCCAGTGCTCTATTCACTGCACCACCTAGACGCTCCATTTGTGTGATGCTTTAAGACTTTGCAAAATACTTTACAAATATTATCTATTTTATACTCACATCAATCCTGGGACGTAGACACTTATTGATAAGCCTATTTTAAGTAAATAAAGAAACCGAGACAGATATAAATTAAATTATTTTCACAGGGCTACAAAGGTAGTAAAAGTTCAAATTAGGATTTGAACTCAAGTATTCCTGAATCTAAATCCAACACTCTATCCACTTTGCTACCTAGCTGTTTATTTGAATATTTGTCCACTTTACTGTTTCTTAAAAGTTTAACCTGCATTATTATCATTTTTCCATCATGGTTTAAAGGTGATTTTTAAAAAATATTCTATTTGTTTTGCTCAGCCAAGATTTGTCTTCTCTCTCTCACTCCAAGCCCCATTCTTCTGATTTTTAACACAAGGTAAAACAAACACTTTTTCAAATATGCATAGTCAATCAAAACAAATTGCTACATTGGTCATATAAAAATAATAAAATCTCATTCCACATTTTCAGTCCTTCACCTCTATCAGGAGGTGGATAACATGTTTCATTATTAGTTCTCTGGAATCCTGGGTGGTTATTATGGTCAGAGTTTAGCACAATAATACTCCATCATATTTATAAACCACAAACCATTCAATCCACAATTTATGGGTACTCTTTCATATGGTTATTCTTTGCCAACTAAAAATGAGTTCTGAATTTGTTTGGTTTAGGACTAATAATTTCCTTAATCTAGTGTCCTTCTAATCCCCTTTCCTCCTACTATTTTCCTGGTAAGTGAAATGCATTGACCAATTCAGATTAGAGTGAGGCTCAAGTGCCAGTGGTACACACACACACACATACACACACACACACACACACACACACCTTACATAGATATCTACTTGTGCAGCGTGATTTTGTGAGATAATTTACCCTAACATTCCTTGTACATAATTAAATCAATCAACCAATCAATAATTCAAGTACCTGGTAGTCACAGTCATGATTTAACACATGATTTAGCAACTGTCACTTCAAAAGAGTAGAGAACTTGCAAAGGCAAAACATAATGATTTACATCCAAGAATAACCTTACCAAGCAAAACTTAATATAATGGTAGGGGGGATGGGGTGGGAAATGAAACTTTAATGAATAGAGGATTTCTAAGCATTCCCAATGAAAAGACTAAAGTTACTAAGAAAATTTGAAGTTCAGACATCACAGTGAAGAGAAACCCAAGAAAGTAGATATGAATGGACAGTGATAAAGAACTAAACAATGATAAGTTGAAAATGAAAATATAGGGAGAATATACATGTGAAGTCTCTGAACACTGTAATCACCAGGGATTGAAGATTTGTTTGCACTGAGGCTCTTATATTGCTCAAACTCTCTTGTAAATAAAATTGGGTAAGCCTTGCAAATAAATCAACACTATTGCCAGCAGGATTTTACTTTGCCCAATAGAGACCCAAAACATATGGGATTTTATTTGGAAAAACCCATTCTGAATTTTTGTTATCAGCAAGCACCCCAGCGTCTCCAGGGTGGCTGCCAACACAGGTTCTTAGATCTGCTTTGTTAAAGGAAAGCAACTCAAAATGGGTTAACAAGCTTACTTTAATCAGTCAAATATGTATCATTTACCTAGTTCAGGGGAAAAAGGTCAGCACCCCGAACTTCAGAGTATACAGACAGAATTATCAAGACAGAGAAACAGATCAAGTAGACAGGTTTCCAAACTGTCCAACCATTACATCTATACCAAATCAACATCTGGGTTTTTCAAAGCCGGGGGGCTCTCAACAATGGCTTCCCAGAGTTTCGTCTGCAGAACAGTCTCAGGAGCTCAGAACCAACAGGAAGGTACCAACACTTCTGCAACAACAGGACTGACTTTCACTAGTGGACAAATCTGGCAAAACAACATCAAAACAGACAGACAAAGTACCAGCATAACAGCCATTTCTCCTCAGTCCTTGGCAGCTCTGGGCGGCAGCTCTCAAAAGTCCTGGGCAATTCAAAGTGGCCCTCAGCAGTCCTCTCTGTCTTTCTCTGCCTCCAAGATGCTGCTTCCAAAAAGTTCTTCTGCCTCTTTCTTTTCTTGTGTCTCTCTCCATTTATGTCACCAGCTCCACCCAGTTCAGCCCTCTCTTTTCACGTCAACATGTCCATCCCACAAGTGGGATTTACAAGCTCTGGGTTTTAACACAATCAAACCAAAAAACAAGCCAATACAGGGGGATCTTTAAATTCCAGTACTATCACAATATTCTAGAGGACTCAGGAGGTTTCTCAAACTCAACAGAAGTCTGAAAAACAGAAATGAAGAAAGACAAATCATGTATTTTGAATTCTTAAATACAATCATTTTCTTTGATGTCTAGCAAAAATTTGTAACCAATAACAAAAACAAACATATAAGCAAAGTGTATGAGATTCCTTTGCTAATGTAGAATGTTCTCTTCAAGTAACTTAGTTGATAGTCTTATTACACAATGTGCTCTCAAAAGGCAAGTTTGAACCCTGAGCTAACTAATATCATGTCCAACACTATCCACTCCAGTAAACCATTTTCTATAACAACTTAAAATATTTTTGCATCAATTTTTCACATTATGTAAGTACTAATGTATTAGACCACAGAGATATAATGGAGGAAACTGTGCTTTTTATTAGCTAAAATTACTGTTAGACAGCTACTCTCCAATTTTATCCCAGAGGGGGAAAGTAAAAGCAAATCAAGTTTTAGAAGCTTTATTACAATATAACTAATATTTATCTGAATTATCCTTACAGTAAAATTAGCTTCTATGAGCTTATTAATATATAACTCCCAAAAGATGCTACATATTTATATAAATGCTTTCTGTGTCTTCATTATATTGTATATTACTGTCCTATTTTACAGAAGGATGAAAACAACTTAATTAAATAGAGGGAGATAATAGTCACTGAGAAGTGATTTTAGATTTATTCAACTCAATTTTTTTAATACAAGAATAACTTTTTTTAAGAAAAGTAAAAATGTGAGGAAAATAGGCAATAATTTTTAATATTATGGACCAAATTGGATGGGAATATATAGTAGAATTATTTATTCAAATATGCAAAGTAGTATAAGCCAACAAAACCATACACATACAGAGTTATAAAGAAGTTTCTAAGCTTTCACAGAATAGTGGAATCACTATGTAAAAGGATCTCTTTCAGTTTGGATGCACTGAAGTATTGGTCAGGATCATAACAAGATGAAAGATCATAACATGACAATAGTCATAACAAAGTCATCAAGCCAAATATTGTCCTTAGTGCTTTCCCACACTCACTTAGCACTGAAGGTTTTCAGTCACCTCTGGTGCTTCCACCTCCACATCAAATACCTCAGACCTAACCCTTATAAAACACAGATGCATTTCATTACCACTACTTTCAATTGAATATCACCACCAGAAACTATTTTATGAAGTAATCTCTTAAGATACAATAAAAATTCAGTATAATACATTGGAAAGAACACCTTATTAGGAAATTTGGTTTCCTAATTCTTTCAATAACTTATTCTGTGACCGGGGAATAGATCCTTTAATCTCTTTATGTATTTTTTTTTCTCACTTGAAAAAAAATGGCCTATACTTAATGATGTGATGAGATGCCATCTAGCATTGAAATTTGAATAGCAGCTCTTCTCAGGTGTATTTACCTTTTAATTAAAGACACCTGGAAATGGCAAGGCATTAACTCAGATCAGCTTGTATTTTCTAATGGTAGAATATCATATATAATGACATATTTATGAATAGGATTGATAAATAGACCAATGGATAGATACAGAAAGCTGCCAATATAGCAAAAGATACTTAAATAGTGATAATATCTATCAATCTATCATATCAATATCTATCTCATTGTTTTTGAAGAAGGGTTTCTTCTTTGTTCCACTATAATAAATTATAACATGTATGTGATCGCTTCTGCTTGAAACTAGCCTTCAATGAAGCAAATCAACAGTTTAGGAATGGGGAATATATATTAGAATACCTCACCACTTATTTGAGAGGGTCAAATTACTATAAATCATGATTGTCCCTTCTGAGTGGATTCAGAAGTACTGCCTAAATGTAATTATGAAATTTTGTTGTTGTTAATGAAACTATTTGCATCAAATTAGTCCATTAACATAAGTTATGTCAAACATACCTAGTGCATATCATCTTTGCTCTAGTTGTATATTATTCTATTTATAACCTCATAATTTAGACTATGCTTCAGGTTAATTCAATGAATATTTAACAATCATCTGCTATATACCTCATTCCTCAATGATGACAAGGGAAATTTTATTTTTAATTTGTAATCTTGCTTTTTGTATTTATTTGCATATCCCCTCTCCCTCTCACTGCCTAATAGGTCATCTCTTTTACCAGTGACTGAGAGAGAAAATAATATAGATAAATAATATATTGAATAAGTCTAAGTGTCTATACCATTTATACAAACACACACATATAAATATACAGTTCTGTATGGAACTATAGCTATATCTTTTTGTTGTTCAGTTCTTTCAGTCATATCTGATTCTACATGATCCGATTTGAGGTTTTCTTGGCAGAGATACTGGAGCGATTTGCATTTCTTTCTCCATTCCATTTTACAAATGAGGAAACTGAGGCACATACGGTGACTCGTCAAGAGCCATACATTTAGTAAGTATCTGAAGCCTGATTTGAACTCAGGAAGATAAGTCTTCCCGATTCTAGGTCTGGCACTGTATCCACTGCACAACCTAGGTTCTCTCTCTCTCTCTCTCTCTCTCTCTCTCT
>NW_027186349.1:7034821-7060990 GCF_028583685.1 Petaurus breviceps papuanus
ATTATACTGAGGTCGTTTTCTGTTTATACTGTTCTTTTTATTCATTGAGGATATTTGTTTGTGGTTCTGCTTACATCTCTCTGGCTCAGTTGATTTAAGAAGTCAACTTCAGTACAAACCTTAGGAGTAATTTTATTAATTTCCTTTGAATTTTTAAGTGTTACGTTGCTGTCTCTCAATATGCTTGTATTTCCAAGTCTATTTCCTCGAAAGTAACTTTAAGTATCATTGGAACGTAATTCAACATGAGACTTATAGGTCGGAAAAGATTTGAATAGATCATGAGGGAGGAAGGAAAATACTACAGATAGGGGGAGTGACATGATAAAAGCACGGATTTAGGAAACATTGTGATCTTCAAGTGAACAGGAAAAAAATGAGCCTAAAAGCAGAGGAGTGAGGGCCTGTGTTGAGTCTACATAAGGCTGATTTGTTAAGGTGGGGTTGAATCATGTTCTTTCAATCCTTTGAGTAGTATCAAAACTGAAACAATGAAAATTAGAATACTGAAAGGAGTTTTGATTTATCATCCTTTGCTTCTTTTCTTAATTATAATGAGGGCACAAACCCAGGAAATAGCTTTGTGATGGCTAATTTATTCACAGACAATATTTGTCATGCTTATGAATTAGCCAATAATAATCAGTTATAATTCATTTCAACACTGTAATTCACTGGAGATGAATCAAGCTAATAAGCTACCAGGGAAAAATCAGCTATTTTAACTATCTCTAATTTACATTTTAGCACAGTTTATTTGCATTGAGGGAAACATTCTCATAGTTTCAAGGTTGCTAAAATATTATAAACATTTATGCATGTTTAATTTATTTAGAATGTAGGTGGTATATGAATAGAGTAACAATGTATTAATACCATTACTAATAAATATATGCCAGTTATTCAAAACACAGAGAAACATTTTGCTTACCCCTCATGTAGCCTTTTTGAAATTAATCATTATTTAATAACTAGAGTATATTTACAGTTTTAATTATATTTAAATATTTAAGCAAGGCAAACTAAATTCAGTGATATCTTTTAATCTTTATTATCAAGAGATGGGATCATGTAATTCTTAAAAATTATTTTTTCATAGAAAGACTATATACATATACTTTTGTTATTCAGGAAGAATAGATTATTTCATGGCAAAGTTAATTAAAGTTAAGAAAAATTCCTGTCTCCCAAGAATATGATGATCTCAATCAAAATAAGTAAGAGGGATCATCACATAGGGGAAAGCATACTGCATCTGGTACTTGAGGACCCATGTATGGATCTTGCCACTTACAACCTCTGTGACCTACTGTAAATTAACCACCCTTGAATCTCACTTAATTATCATCTGTAAAATCACATAGTGGGACTTGATGGTCTATGAGGATTTAACTCCACAATCTCTGATCAACTTCAATACAAACTTTAGGAGTAATTTTATTAATTTCCTTTGAATTTTTAAGTGTTATGTTGCTGTCTCTCAATACGCTTGTGTTTCCAAGTCTAATCCTGAGACAATTTATTTCTTTTTAGAATCTCTCTGAAAGGTGGGTAGCAGCTATAAAGTAAGTTTGTTGCCTAGAGTAACATTTGCTGTGATTTTAAAAAGGGGTGATTCCATAGGGCCAATACTCTGTAGACATGTTCCTTTTATTTGGTGATTTATCTTGCCAAATGTATTGCTGTTACCAAAAAGCATTGAGGCCCTTCAGAGTGTACAGCAATGTATTTTCTCTAGACTTATAGAGGATACAGGGGAGCTGTTAGGAACATTAAAGTTCATCTAATTTATTTGAGAAATGAGCTAAAGCAATACCACAAAGATAATGTGAGTTGCCCAAGGTCACACATGTGTTTCCTACTATAATGCTGACTTGATAATTATCTCAGGGTCTCTTAAGACAATTATCCATGTAAAATTCTTGGAAAGTAAAAAATAAGGTCAGTTCCCTCCACAACATTAAAATTCATCTTAACGGGGAGGCTAGGTAGCACAGAGAGTAAGAGCACCGGCTACAGCATCGGGATGACCTGGGGATCGAATCCCAGGCTCAGACACTTAGCACCCACCCAGAAACACCTGGCCATGTAACCTTGAGCAACTTACTTAACCCCAATTGCTTAGGGATGGCCAGGTGGCTCAGCGAGTAAGAGCACTGGCTCCAGTGTCGGGATGACCTGGGGATCAAATCTGGGCTCAGATACTTAGCACCACACCCAGAAATAACTGGCCATATAACCTTGAGCAAGTTACTTAACCCCGATTGCTTTAAAAAAAATAATTCATCTTAATGTCCACATGTCTGTCCAAAGAATGTAACATTATCAGATGGCATGATCAGGCTATTTGGTCACAAACTACTAAGGACCTTTAAAAATTGACAATTTAATGGGTTTCTAGGGGGCACAGTGAATAGAGCACTGGTCCTGGAGTCAGAAGGACCTGAGTTCAAATCTGGCCTCAGACACTTTCACAAAACTAGCCATGTGACCTTGGGGAAGTCACTTAGCTCCAATTGTCCTGCCTTCCCCCTCCAAAAAGCACATAATTAAAATAAAATTAAATTAAATTAACAATTTACCTAGAGAGGGAAAAGATGCCTATGTAGTAATAGAATAACCAATTTATAAGGCACAAATTGGCAGGTATGAAAATAATCAATGTCATGGACTTGTTTCTTGGTTAATATCACCTGATTTATAGATTATGATGATCTCTACTGCAATAAACCTTCAGCCCCATTCCCTGTCATTGTCCTGTAGGCTGCGCATGGCCCATAAGTGAAGGATTGAATGATTTGACTCCAGTCCTGCTTCCTAGATCCTCATGGTGAATCCAGCCTTTCTGACCATACACTTATACAGAAAGCTTAAGTTTTCACATTACAGGCTATGAGATTATTCCATGATAAAGTTAACTAAAGTCTAGGAAAAGTTCTGTCAGACAGAAGAAATGATGTAAACTCTAGCTAGCTCCAAGACATAGATTGTCATTAGAAAAGAGCTTGTTTTGACACAACAATTCAAGATGAAGTACTTAATGAAAGAAATTACATTATTGTGTATCCAGCTCTAATAATAGGCTCAAATAATCAATGCAAGTACAAGACAGATGAAACAGGACTAGACCAAAGTCTCTTGGAAAACTATCTGGAGGTTCTGGTAAACTGTGAGTTCAGTATGAGTCCAGTGTCACATAAAAGTCAAGAATGTGACTTGCCTTTCATTTAGAATTGCATAGTATCTAGGAATAAGGAGGTATAGTGTATAGTGTAAAGATGATGAAAACCAAGTGAAGAGTTCATGCCATATGAAAGTTATTTAAAATGGATATCCTTGGGAATAATACATAAATGTTGAGAAAGCCTTTCTTACATCTGATATAAGGAAAACCTTCTTAAGACTTAGTAATGTCTGAAAGTGGAATAGTTTGCCTTGTGAGGTGGCTGATTCTTTTTTATTGCATATATACAAAGAGAAAGAAAGAGAGATGGAGATAGAGATGAAGACAGAGAAACACAAGCACATACACATACAATAGTGGAAAGGAGAAAACATCAGTGACTTTATAGGCACAGGACTTGGCTACAAATCTTAACTTCAGCACGGGACTCAAATTCTGTCTCTATAACTGACTACCTGTGTAATATTGGAAAGTCACATGACCTCCCTAAGCCTCAGTTTCACCTGATGTAAAATGGGGGTACAGACTAGATGCCTTTCTACTATTCTTAATCCCTCCCACCAAACAGTTCATTTTTTTTTTCACCCTGGGAGCATGGAATGGTGGAGATCTGAGTATCTTTTTAGGCACTGAGAAATGATAAGGAAAGTTTAAAGATGAAAAATAGAAAATGAATGAAAGATTCAAACTCTTGGAGACAAATGTAGATATTCATTTTGAGAAATATTTAATAAATATTTCTTATGTGTGTGGGACTGTTTTAGGTCATGGGGATACAATGACAAAAGGGAAGCCTTCTCTGACATTATTAAGGAACTTACATTCTGTTGCAGATGCACAACATGACCCCAGTTATAAAATATAAACTTTAGAACAAATAATACTAAATAAATTTAAAGGAAGGTGAACATTTAATAGTTAAGGGGATGAGAAGATCCCTTGTGGGAGGAAATTCCTTAGTAATGTTTGAAAGAAGCTAGGGATATTCTGAGGTGAAGCTGAGGGAGTGAATTCTAGGCAGTAAGGGCCACCTGCACAAAGATATATGAGTGGGGAAAGTAATTTCATATATGGAAAACTGCTGGTAGAAATTAAAGGTTTATTTTTCCCCCCGGGGAGGAAAAGGTAAATGTTGGGTTGATCTCAGGAAACAATTGATTTTTTTTATGGTCTCATGAATTTGTGTCCTGTCTGATTATGTCTGATAAATAAATAAGTGAAGTCTAAAGTCTAGCATCCTAGGAAGACACAGAGAACCTAGATCAAGGTGGGGAACATGTGACTTTAAGGCTACATGTGGCCCTCTAACTGAATCCAAACTTCACAGAACAAATCCCCTTAATAAAAGGATTTGTTCTACAAAATTTGAATTCAGTCAAAAGACCATACCCACCTAGAATCTAGAAATTAGAGAAAAGAATTTGGAAATCATTATCAAGGCAAAATAATGTTTTTCCAATAGTGACTCATAGACATTTAATAAATATTATGTTGTTTGTGCATAAATAGCCCTAGTTCTTTTACATAGCACAGGCCTTTCACCATTTTTACTGTCTTACTCTGTATGCTCTACAGGGTATCAATGTCCATGCTAAGTTATGGGTCCCAGAATTACCATAATACTCTAGATTTAAGACTGAGTACAGAGTTGAAAGTTGCCTCTAAATTTTCAAAGAAATAAAAAGGAGTGGTTGCTTGGAAATCCTATTCTGAAATCAATCCAACAACTAACATGTAACTAGTTACTGGTTTGAATTCATAGAAGGCCTTAAATTGCCTTTCAAAAAGTACAACATGGATATATAGGTCTGACTTGAAACACAACAGTGATATTTATGGTTTTTGAAATATGTTGTTTAATGTTGTAGTTAGGAAAGATGAGATACCAATATGAAATCACTCAGGATAAATGATCCTAATGACCACAAACATATCACCTATGACTGGAAGTCTGACCAAATAACTGTTTTTCTTCATTGACATATAGTGTGTGAGATTGTGCTGTGTGTGTGTGTGTATGCATAAATTTTTGTTTTTTATCTTCTTTCTGGGTCACGTAGTACCAAAGTTCTTGCTTTTATTAGCTTCCTGAGTAATAATTTTCTATAAATTCTCAAAATGATCTTTGATCTAACCCAACCCACAAGACCAAATAAAACAACACCATTTTTTTGTCCCAGATTCCATTGGCCTAAGTTTAAATCCAATTAATTGAATATTTTCATACTATAAAAAGATAGTATGTTTGTACTTCCAGTGTTAATATCTTTTATCTTATTAAACTGAAATTTAATAATAGCTCTCTTTATATATCACATTCAATTTTCCAAAGTGCTTTATACACATTAACTCATTTGAATTAATCATATCCCTCTTTCATCACTTTTTCTGAGCCAGTTAGAATTTTTAGCCCTTATTAGCATACCTACCAAGTTTCACATTAGCCATAGGGGATAACAGAAATCTTTCTGCCACTCTTAATTCAAACTAAGATAGCCAGAAAATATTCCTGGGGGCCACTCACGATTAATTGTTCGATGTTAAGTTGGAATGATGGTAGCATAGTCTGAGAAATACACATTGTGAAATTAAGTATTTTATAGTTTAAATATGTAGAAATCAATGAGGGAATAACAATATTTGATGCTTGGAGATGAAAATGGAAAAGGCAGAAGGAAGGAAAAAGGAAGGATCAGTGAGAAAGAAAGAAAAAATAGGTGGGGTGAAAATGTATTTTAAATAATAAAAATGTTTCACAGATGAGAAGAGACAGACAGACAGACACAGAGACAGAGAGACAGAGAGAAAAACAGAGATCAATAGATTGGTTGTAGATCAGTCTGGTATTTTTAAACTGCTTTGAATGACCAAGATCTTGCCTGATCTGGAAACCAAATTAACTGTCATAAGAATATAGCTGTTGATAATTGTGAAACCAATTCTCTCACCTTTTATTCTTTTTTTAATGCCAGAACTACTGTGAGTCTTTAAGATTAACAATTCAAGTTTTGTGTCTGTTAGTAAACAGTTCACTCTGAAATTATCCATTCTTTAGTATTTCAAACAAAACTCAACCTATATCATGTCCTTTGATGGATCTTTTCTAGTAGGTAGGTAATAAATGTTTGTTGCCTGTGATTGAATTGGTACTACCTCTACTAATGCAGATGGCAATTCCCTCTCATCTTTTGCAATTCCTGTCATAAATCTTCCATAAAATAGTCACTGACAACACTTGAGGGCCTCCTCTCATTCTATTAATATTTAAGGGGTACAAATGGAGCATTCAGGCTGTCCATCTGTTGTCTCTCATTCTTGCTAAAGCAGAGGAAAAAGATAATATTATATAAAACAATGATGAAGGACATTGATCTATATTTTTTCAAAGGAAATATGATGAGAATCTTCATTCAGTTAACATTGCAAAGCTCCTGAAGACTAAATTAAAATGTGATGAAAGTTCTCCTGCTAGCAAAAGTTTCTAATGAAATCTTAGTATAAAATCTATTTTAATCTGAAAAAAAGGAATTTGAGACCGACTCATGAAAAAGTATCAGTCATATAAGAACCCATTTAATAGTAATTAAAACTATTTAAAATATTAACAAAAATAACTTCTCATTAATTTAGTAAAGATTGGTGAGTAGTGAAGGGATATAATTCTTTACTATATCAACATTTCATGTGTATGTTCATATCTAATTACAGGAAAACTTAGACATCATTAATTTCTCAGTGATTCCTTTTGGTACTTTGTTACATTAACAGTAGTTGTTATACATCAATGTACAATGAGATTATATCTGAGTAATTTAAATTTGCCCTGATTTGAATTCATAGACATGGGATCTATTGATAACAATCTTTTTCTTTCTATCTCCTTTTTAGGTTAGCATAATGAGAAGTTGAATTTTTTTTTGTCAAAATTAAGACAGCCTATGATTAATATTTGAAATACTTGGTTCTTTAAAATATTAATCAGGAACTATTTTATATTTAGTTCCAGGCATTACTACAAGTTGACATGATAGGAAATGAACAATGAAATATTTTTCACAACCATTAGAAAGAAAATAAAAATGTCTTCAATATCCAACAAATGGAATGAATTCTCTGGACTTCTCTCCCCAGAGAGAGCTTATTTCATGGTGAGCCATACATTGTCTGAATTGAGTTAATCATTTATATTTTCTGTTGCTGCTTTTTAATTTAATTTTTCAAATGTGTAATTTATCACTTCTAAATGTCAATGATCAGTCCAAGACCTTGTTTAGTAATCATATTCAAAGTCTATGCTGCCTGATTTAGCCATCATATAAAGGGTGTATGCTGCCAGAATACTTATATCCTGTTGGCCCTTGGGATGATGAGTTTCATTACAATTCACATTAAAAGAGGAATTCAGGACCTACATATGGCTTTCCCTATGCAAACAGGGTGCAGACATACCATATATGTATGTCTCACTTTAGAGTAATGTACGTACTACACTGATGCTTTCCAGAGCGTAGGAGAAAACATGATCTAAAAGAAATTTTCTTTCCTTGCATGGATAACATTTTAGATCATATTAATATTTATGTTTCACAACATAAAACCATTTTTTTACATTTCTTGCCAGCAACACAGTGAGTAAGAGCTTTGGAAAATATTGAATGGAAAATTTGGATGATTTTGGCTATGTATGTATGCTTGATTTAAACACAACAGAAATAGCTTATGGTGTATCTAGGGATTTCCAATAGGTTTCTTTTCAATGATATACAAAATCTGTCATCTCTGATGAGCCAAAAGTGATGATAATATTCTCTCTCTATCTCTTTTCTATATACACACATAAATGGACAAACACATATACACAAAAAACTCACCCCTCAAGTTTTTTAATAGAAATTGAAACCCAGCTCTTGGGCCCATGAAATTTCTTAGGGAAGTCTGGGATGAATATGTTGTATTCTCACTCTTCTGGTGTCAAATCCATAGTACAAAATGTGGGCAGCACCTCCAGAGTTCTCCAGTTATTGCCATTGCCCCACCTTTGTGAATTTTCACCTTCCCTCCTCCCACTTACATTCATTTTACATCAGTTATCAGTCTTGTCGTCTGGAAAGTTGGCAGTATTAATTTTCCTAAGCTGCTCAAACTATAGAGAGAAGGAATAACTCCATTCTACATTTACATGGTTATAAAGTTTCTTTTCAAAGACCTGCCCTTTCTTGGGATATATTTTTGTCATAAGCTGTAGATTTTAGACAATTAGTTAACCAACAGAAAATTGTCAGAAAAGGAGAACAGTCCTACAAGTTGACCAGTTGAAGGTGATTGTATCCTCTGTTGATAGAGAAAAAACTTTGAGCATCCTAATGACCAATAAATATAAAATCACATGATTTTTATCTTTCCTAAGTATTTAGCAAACATCATATGAACCTAGAATGCATGCTCACAATTGAGCAAACAAAAGTACTGCTAGAGGAGATTGAAAAGATTAAAACAGAGAGAAGGGAGTCAGTATTTGAGAGAGGGAGTCAGAGGTGAAGATCAGTCATAGAGCAAGTAGTGATGAGAGTTAACTCTCTTTATCAATACAGATCAGGACCTTCTCCACAATTTACAGGCTTTCAAGAGTTACCTGGGGATACTGAGAGGTTTAATAATTTACTCAGCATCACTCAGTATGTATATAGTAGAGATAGGTCTTGAACCTAGGTTTTCTTGCCTCTGAGACTAGAAGTGGTTACTATCCAATGATGCTTAGATACAATGCTTGACAGCTAGACAAAAGGGGTTACTGGGTTTCAATTTCTATTAAAAAGCACCAAGAGTCTTGAGGTGTGTGTGTTTGTGTACAAGTATGAGTGTGTATAGAAATCGAGAGAAGAGAAGGTGCACAACCATGCCACAACCTAACTTCTGCTAAATATTATCCTAAGAAATGTTGCTGGGGAAAACCACTCCATTTAAAGATATAGAATCTGTGTCTGAATCCTGGCTCTGGCTCCTTTCTTTTCTTTCTTTCTTTTTTTTTGTTTTAATTTTATTTTCATTGTACTTATTTTCCAGTGCTTAGCAGTTTTTGGCACATAACAGGTGCCTAATGAGTGTTTCTTGATTGACTATTGAGCTTTGGGGTTAGTCACAGAGATTTGCCCAGGGCCTCAGTTTTTTCACCCTTAAAACAAGAGGGAAGAGCTACATTCATTATCTAGAGAGGACAAGAAGGAAAACCATCCCATTCAGGAACATCTGAGAACAAAGCATATGTTAAAAGGCTACACAATTGAAAACAGTGCATACCTCACAAAACAAAGAGCTTGACAGCCCTAGCATCAAAAGAATGAGGTATTAATACAAGGATTCTTTACTTATGCTTTCTTAACTGTAAAATGGGGATAATATAACTTATTCACATATATATGTATATATATATATATAAACTATTCACAGGGTGGTTGGGATAAAAATGTATTAAATGCCATAAAACATTAAATGCATATTAATATAGTTGTCTGAGAGAATGAATGAGTTTCTGAGATGAATATGTTCTTGAATGGGGGTATCTCCATCTGAGGAAGAGGGATGTGTTTGTATAATGCTGATGTGCCAGGTACTGTACAAATATTATCTCATTAGAACTTCACCACAACATTGTGGGAGGCAAATGCTATTATTATCCCCATTTTTTTGCTTTTTTTTGGAGGGCAATTGGGGTTAAGTGACTTGCCCAAGGTCACATGGCTACTTGTGTTAATAGTCTGAGGCTAGATTTGAACTCACTCCTCCTGACTCCAGGGCCAGTGCTCTATTCACTATGACACCTAGCTGCCCCTATTATCCCCATTTTACAGTTGAGGTAACTGAGGCAAAAAAAGGTAAGTGGCTTGCCCAGGGTCAAAGCTAGTGAGTTTCTGAGATTGGATTTGAACTCATCTTCCTGACTCAGGGTCCAGAACTCTATCTACTGTACCACCTACCTCAAATATTGAAGAATATCAATTGGATTCCTAACTGACCAAGTTTCTTAGGATCATAAATTTAGAAGTAGAAGACACCTTAGAGATTATCTAGTGGTACACTGTATAGAGCACATCTTCCTGAGTTCAAATCTGGCCCCAGACACTTTCTACCTGTGTGAGCCTGGGCCACTTAACTCCTTTATTTCAGTGCTTCATTTGTAAAAAACAGCTGGAGGAGGAAATGGCAAACTACTCTAGCATCACTGTCAATAAAATCCCAAATGGGGTCACAAAAAGAAGAACATGACTGAAAAATGTCTGAAAGCTGAAAAGTTCAATTCCCTTATTGCATAGCTGAGGAAAATAAGGCCCACAAAAGTTAATTGATTTACTCAAGATTCTACAGCTACTTTTTGGGATAAGCCAAGGTTTAAACCTTGATTCTCTGATTTCACACTCAGGTGTTCTTTCTATTGTATTTCTGATTTTTCAGATGTTCCTTAAAAATCAGAATTCTGTGCCTTATGCATTGCCCTGTTTCATTCCTGTTTCCGATCTTAGATATCAGTATTAACTGAGTAGCTTGCTTTGCTGAATTGACAATGAAACCGAACGATATTTTTCCCCTTTACTGTAGTATTCTGCCTACAGTTTCCTCAAGATTCCTGAATTGTGTGGGCTTCTTTTCAAAATACCCAACTGATTCATTTAATGTCTTTTAAGCTGTAGGTGACCTAACACACACACACACACACACACACACACATAGAACATAGTATAACTTTTGCAAGGATTTCAGCATTAAGATACTACTCCCTCAAACTTCTTAAACTTTCTGTTTTTTTCTTTTTATCCATGACTCTCTTTTGCTATTTTTAACCACTGGTCATTTTGCTTCTCTCTTATTTCTCCTCATCCTTATCTTCCCTTTCTCTTTGTCTTGTCACTTGTATCTCCCATGTGTTTTGGATTCTGTGTGAAAAAGGCATCTGCCCTCCTCCTTTTATTCCTGGAGGCAAACTGGACAATCATGGTGTGGCAGGTGGAACTTGCTGGCTGTTGCCCAGAAATTACTAGTGTTTTCATGCCTCTAGGTCTTCAAGAGATACTTTTTGATCATCATAGTTATTTTGGTGCCTTTTTATGGGTATGTATTCCTCACAGAAGTTGATCTCCAGTTCCATTAAGGAAAACGGCATGGTTCTGTGGCTGTTTCATTAGCAGGACAATAGACAATGTAGTTTAAAAAAATCATTGAAATTATGCATTGGTCCTCTATAATCTCCAATATTTAAGTGGGGGGAATTCCCAGTTTTCAAATGATTATGTTGGCATCAAATAGGCACAGTCTAAAGATGTTACATAAAATTTAAACATTTTTATTTAATGTATTTTATAAAATTTCCCTTTCCTACTGGTAATATGTATATGTATACAATACATGTGTATGTATGTGTATATTATGACATATACCCACCTATAGATGTTTATATTATATGTGTGGGTATGTATGTATGTGTGTATGTAGTTACTACTAAGTATAAGGAATCCCTAGTCTCTAAGGATGACACAATAATAGTATCTGCGTTCTGGGAAATACTACTAAACATGAAACTAATCACTATTAAGGAAAATGCAGAATAAGGATAGAGGATGAACAATGTGATATAACAATTCTTGAGTGAGGAGAGATCATATCTGGTTGTGACATGAAGGGAGGTAGCATATTTAAATTTTAATTATAACATTAAAGATGTATACAGCTTTAAAGGAAGCTAAAGAAGTCAGAGGATAGATCTTTCAGACATTAGAAAGATATGATTAAAAGTGTAAAGCTGAGAAAATGTGGAACCTGATAAGGTATAGGAACTGATAGCCTGGTTATAGTATCGAATAAATAAAGGAGAGTAGTATGAGATAAGTATTAATTATAAGTTGGATATTATTTTGCTTACATACTCTGAATAGGTTTGATTTTTATTTTAAATTTTTTAAGCACTTGAAAATACTTAGGGTAGTAGGAAACACAATAATGAATTGACCTGTCCTCAGTTTAGGACTTATTTCAGAGCAAGAAAGCCTTCAGACAGGCACAGTTCTTTTAGGGATTATAGTTTTTTATTGAGTACAGCTCAGTGGAGAAGTTGGAGTGACATGAGAAAAGTGAAGGAATATATGGTGAGCCCAAGGTTTACTTGTTAGAGGAAGGGAGGAGGTGAAAGAGAGGGGAGGGTTTTCTGGAGAATCAGAGGGCTTCTCTCAAAGGAGTCACATGACCTTGACTGAGTGAAGCACCACATACAGGCACCAGGGAGATTCTCTTTATACTAGACATATGGGCAGGGTTCATGGACCTGGTTGAACACTCAGTATAAACTAAGGGAATCTCATGAATTTTAGCACTGGGAATTTCTTTGCCTAATCATGGTTCATGACTCAGGTAGGCTTGGTGTCACATGTTTTTGTTTATTTATTTGTTTTTGCTTTGTCCATTTTTAAATGAGGGAAAGTATACAAAGGAACAAATGAATCTGGGTGGGAGTGAGGAGGTGGTGGAGAGACCACTCTCTAGGGGTTTTTTTCTGCCTTGTATTAAGGAAGTAAATTTCTTCAATAAAGTCCTAGTCTTATAATTCATTGTGGTATTGAGCTGATACTGAGTTTTGAAAAGACGGTGCTAAATGTACATAGTTATGCTAAAACAGATAGTCACAGTGAACAGAATTCAAGAAGTGAAGTCAGGAATTACCTGAGCTTTAATTTCACATTAGACAATTAATAGGTGTGTAATCCCTGGATAAGTAACTTAACATGCTTCATTTTCCTCAACTCTAAAATAAATATAATAATAATATATACCTCAAAACACTGTTAGGAGAATCAAATGAGTTACCATAACTTTGCAAATCCTAAAGCACAAAATAAATAGTAGCTAATGAGGAGGAGAAAGAAGGGGATGGTTATTTTTATTCTCCTCCACATCATCCTCCCTATCATCATCATCATGCTGGAAAAGTTCTGAATGCAACTTCAGTGACAGACTTCTTATCTGCTATTTGAGGAAGAATCCTCTTCTTGAGTTCAAATCTGGCTTCAGATATTGACTAACTGTGTAACCCTGGACAAGTCACTTAATCCCATTTACCTCAGTTTCCCCATTTGGGGGAAATTAGAGAAGGAAATGACAAACCACTTCAATATCTTTGCCAACAAAACCCCAAATGGGGTCATAAAGTGTCACACACAACAGAAAATGATAAAAAAAAAAAACAACAACTGTATATGTGGGTGTACACACAAATACAGAATACATATCCACATACATACACAAATATACATACATGCTTGCTTTAGGGAACAAATGAAAATAAATTGATATCTACACACATAACATCTATATGTATAAGTATTTTATGTACATATACATGTATATGTGTCTACATGTATGTTCACTGCCAAAATAATAATCTGTTTGAAGTTTGAGAAGTTGCAATTTATATTAGTGTATATAACAACCACATGGATGAAATTGTATATCCTTAAAGAATATTGCACTATACTTTAGTTCTTCCTCTGTGTAAGTAGTTCACCACCCATCTATGCCTTTTCAGCCTGTGAAATTTTTGTCCATGTATTTTCATAAATCTTCCAGCAAGATTCTCTGTCATATACTGAAAGATTTTGTTTCCATGTCTTTTAATATGTGGTCTTCAGTATAGAATTAGGTTTGTCCATTTGTTATCCCTCACTCCCACCACATGTAATCATATAAAATCTGTACTGAGGTGCATTTCTTCAGTGCTTTCATATTCAAGGATCATGATTTCATCAGTTTAGCTATGAGTACTTTCTCTGGTGATGATGATCACAACTTTTCTCCAATTCTAAGAATGGTCTTAAAGAGTTGCTCTCATAGGAAAATTTATCAACTAAAGACCAACTTGGTGATCAGACTCTGGACTTCTAAACTGAGGGGAATAAGGTATAGCATTAGGCCTATAGTAGAAGTCTTGCCAGTTCAATATGCTTTACTATTTATACCCTGAGCTAATCTGGGAAAATAGATGTCTGTAATGACAAGCAAAGTAGTACTCATGCTCCTTCTTTCAGCTTTCTAAGTGCCTTTGAGTCCTGACTGTGATTATATCAAAACTTTGTTGGAAAGAGTATACATTGTGTTGCCCTTAATAGGCCTAAGGGAGTTTGGAGAGTTTCTCTGCCCTTAATAGACCTAACATCATCACATGGAGCCCTGGAGGAACTTACCTAAAGAGCTCAACAGGAAGTATTACAAAACAAGAAGGACACAACAGGAAAGGTGGAACAGGAAGTAGCAGAGCCAATAAAAGATTGAGCTTGAGCAGGGACTAAGCAGAACTGAGATAGAGGATGTTTGTGGTGTTGGCACTCTGTCTGTTATGTCTGTTGTTCTGTGTTGCTGTTACTTTGCCAGACAGAAGCATTCTGTATATTGAGTTGTGTTACTTTGTCAGACAGAAGCACTCTGTTGATTTGTGTTCCTTTCTCAGGAGGAAAGCAAATTGAGAAGATAGTGTCCACAGTGTATGTGAATATTGTCATAACTCTGTTAAGCTTAGTGTATGTAAATTTGCTGTGGCTCTCTTAAGCTTTTTCTTCCCAGAAACAGATACTTCGAAGCTCTATCCCCATGAACTGAGGTATGAAACAGGAGCAGAGAGCTGCCTACCAGTGAATCCTGGCAGGAGCTGGGAGCATGGAAGAGGAGCCATGGAGTTTGGAAGTCAGCCTCCAGTTAAGAAGAAAAGACCTTCACTTGAATACTCAATGCTGACTTGTAAGATTGTAACTTACTTGTGACCTAGGGGTGGATGGCCTTTGTGCTTTCCACTATCTCTTAAGGATGACTGACTTAAGGATGATTAGCTTAAGGATGATAAGAAGCCAGTCTCTATTTAAGGATGAAAGGAGACTTCACTTGGGTACTCAATACTGGTTGATGTGATTGTGATTTACTGAATGATTTGTTTTGTTTAAGACTGTGTGGCCACCTTAATAATAAGTTCTTATGTTGTATTGTTGTGAATGTTTTACTTTAGTTTATTGCAGAATAAATAGAGAGTTCACTATACCATGTGAATAAAACCTTAAAGTTATTCACAGCAGCAGTCCTCAGGAGAGCTGCTCATGATTGGCTTTATAGTGGCATGGTGGTTAGAGTACCAGTTCTGAAGTCTGGAAGTCTCATCTTCAAACATAACCTTAGACAATTACTAGCTGTGTGACCTAGGAGAAGTGACAACCCCATTTGTCTCATTTTCTTCATCTGTAAAATGAATTGTAGAAGGAATTGGCATGCCACTCATGTATTTTTGCCAAAAAACCCTGAATGGGGTCACAAAGATTCAGAAACAACTAAAAGAAAAACTGAACATCCAATCTGGTATAACTCTTAAAAATTCAGAATCAATTCCATACTATGATGAGGACTTTAGTGAAAATTCTTAGTTACACATTGTAGAATTACTTTTAAAAATATGTTAATTTTTTAAGTTTACATTACAAAAAAGTTGTTTTAGTTATTTAATACTTTGATAAAAGTAGCCACTTTTATACTAAATAATGCCACTTTTCTGACCATAAAATTAATTCAAATTAATGAAGTAATAATTGTCAACCTTTGTTACACATATTTCCTGATTAAAGAATGAAGAAAATGTCATGTCAATGACAGTGACATTTATTAACAAGGAAACATTAACGATTGGGCTGTTAATATTGACCTCAGGAAAGGTTACTCTGCTAAACATCTTGTGAAATCTAGACAATATGTCAGCTCATTTTAGCCCCCATGCTTTCTGAAAAAAAGTCACACACTACACTCTAACTGTTCTTCATGAGAAACCCACTTTGTTTCATTATAAAAATAATCCTTGATTGTAAGATAATCACAAGATGTAAAGCCTGAAGAATTTGTATCTTAATTTCTACTTCACTTAAATATTAAATCATTAATGTAAGTGCTATTAAGAAAAGAACATAAGCTAAAACAAGTGATCAAATATCTTTTTTTTTTAAGCAATTGGGGTTAAGTAACTTGCTCAAGGTTACATGGCCAGTTATTTCTGGGTGTGGTGCTAAGTATCAGAGCCCAGATTCAATCCCAGGTCATCCCAACTCTGGGGCTGGTACTCACTGCACCACCTGGCTGCCCCTAAGCAATTGGGGTTAAGTAACTTACTAAAAATTACACGGCCAGGTGTTTCTGGGTGGGTGCTAAGTGTCTGAGCCCGGATTCAATCCCAGGTCATCCCAACTCTGGGGCTGGTGCTCTTACTCACTGTTACCTGGCTGCCTGTAGCAGCAAGCACCCCAGCATCCCCAGGGTCCTTGCCAACACAGGTTCTTGGATCTGCTTTGATAAAGGAAAGCAACTCAAAACAAATTAACAAGCTTACTTTAATCAGTCAAACATATATCATTTACCTTGTTCAGGGGAAAAAGGTCAGCACCCCGAATTTCAGAGTATACAGGCAGAATTATAAGACAGAGAAACAGATCAAGTAGACAGATTTCCAAACTGTTAAACCATTACATCCATACCAAATCCACATCTGGGTTTTTCAAAGCCAGGCGCTCTCAACAATGGCTTCCCAGAGTTTCATCTGATCAAATCACAAAACACTTCTCACAGTGAGCCCCAAAACAAAGCTACGCATCAGGGCTTATATAGCCTTCTCCTGGCTCAGAGAATGTAACAACCGTCTGGACCCACTGGCCAATCAAGAAGTATCTCCTGAAAAACAAGCCTCCCACCCCAGGTTCCAGGTGCACTTTAGCCTAGGGGCAGGGAAGATCTTTAAATTTGCATTTCCATTACACTGCCCTGCTCAAATATCTTTTAAATTTTAAATATGCATATGTTTCATGTTTGTGAGTGCATAAATGTGTACATGCAAACCCACATAATGTATGTTTCAATTCCTTCTTCTGGTACAGACTTCTGGATGAAAAATCATGGTGGCCATGAGTTTTCAAAGGTTATGCAGTTGAATGCCAGCTTTGGCAGTTTTGACTAATTTGAAAAGCTGCAAGTATGAGTCTGCAGGCAGATTGCCCTACAATGTAAAGCCTCCATAATTTGAGGAGACTCATCACCAGAATGTGGGTCATTCAGACCATGTTAACAGTCAAAGATCTTTACTGAGGTCCATACAGTTTTAGGGGAGAGAAAATTTACACCAATGAAATTATTCATCCTTGAATGTCAATTCTATAGTATGGAGAATTTTGTTTTTTATCATCCAGTTGATCATTAAATATCAGGGATATTTACCATTTCAATTTTTAAAATTTCATTAGGACTATTCTTTTATGTATCTCTCAAATAAGCAGTAGAAATAGATCTTAAACTCTATCAATTGCTTGATTAATATATTCTCAGAGAACTAGTCTTTGATAATCCCAAGGACACAAAAATGGGAAAGCACCCTGGTCAGGGGACATAGTTTCTATTAAGAAGATAAAAGACCTAATGGTTTTGATTTATGAATTAAATGTGGTAAGTCAATAAGCTTCTGTGCTTTGTCTTTGTCGTGAATGTACAAGAATTCTCTAGCTCTAGAACAATGATACCATGAAACCTTAAGCCAGATAATATTTACTATTTATATAGCAATTTATATACATTGTCTGATTTTTTCCCCCTCAAAATGCTTCATTTATATATGTATTACAAATATTATTATCCTTATTTGACAGATATGGCCATTGAGGCACAGTGATGTCAATTGACTTATCCATGATCATAGAACTAATACGCACAGAGCATTAATAACAAAAGCAGGTCTATCTCTGTTCTTCAAACTCAGAACATTTTCCTGAATCTCACAAATTCAAAAGTTAATTTCACAAATAGAGAATGGTAGAACTCTAGCTATTCCAGAGTGAAAATGATCTCTGGATTTCAGTGGACTGAGAGCTCAATTCTCAGTTGGAGAGAGTTGGACTCTCACTGGACTATGAGCTAACTATGGACCAAAAGATGCTATGGTATCTTGTATTAAGAGAAGCATCTTCTCAAGAATGAGAAAAATACAAGTTCCATTATATTCTGCACTGATTAGGATACATCCAAAATACTTTGTCCAGTTCTCACCACCACATTTAAAGAAAGACGTAGACTAAAGGAATCATGTCCAGAGGGCTAATGTGAAAGATTGAGAGCACACAAGAGAATACATTTCATACGATTATTGGTTAATGAAACTAGGAATAGTCAGCCTCTAGAGAAGATTCTTGTTGGATGATAGTCTTCAAATATTTGAAGAATTGTCATGTGGAAGAGGGAGTAGATAATTTATGTTTACTATGTATATCTATATTTTATGTCTAACCTTGTATACAACACAAAGTGCAATGGAGCAAAAATCTTAAAGAAGTGACTTTAAGTTTCATGTCAGTAAAACTTTCCTAATGATTGGAACTATCCCAAAGTAGACTAAGTTGCCTTAAGGGAGTAGAACAGGGGGAGGGTAGGTCTCCAGTCACTGGAAGTGTTAAGGTAAAAGCTAGAAAAGCACTTGTTAAATAGGTTATTATAGGGATTATTTTTTCAGGTTGAGAGTCAGGTTAGATGGATGCTGAGTTTCCTTCCAACTCTAGACTCTTTGAATCTGTGACAATTAATTTAGTAAAAAAAATAAAACAACTGAAAGGGAAATAATTGCTCTCTTCAAGCATTTGAAGGGTTGTGATATTGAAGAAATTTAAAATATGTTCTATTTAGTCAGAGGGCAGAAATATAAGCTATGAAAGAAAATTGTTAGTTTAGATTAAATTTGGCAAATTAGATGTCTTTTGAATTGGGCCAGATTCAAGTCAATCCTCTGGTAGTTGAGGATTGAGTTGTATTATAACAGTAGGAGACACACATGGGTCAGTGAGTGGTTCTTTAAAGGGGAGATTTACTTAGCTATATGAGGAAAAGATTATTCAATAAGGATAGACATCAAGGACATCTTGAATTAACTCAGCTGAGCAAATACCATTGCCTTCATTGCCTATCATAAGGCACCAACCAAATCTCTTCTGTCCTATTGGGCACTTTGGTACTGAGGTGATGGGGCAGTGATGTCCACAGTCTGAGCCCTTAGTTTCCTAAGTGAACCCAATTTTGGGGAATGCTTCAATACCTTTTAAGGAAAAATTAGCTTAACATGCATGAGGGGCATGTGGGTTAAGATATTACTCCTATCAGAAGATTTAGTAAAATTATAAAGTTTCCATAATAAATTAAGCTATCCAAAAGCAGAATGCATTGTCTCCAGACTTAGTGGATTCCACTTAACTGGGGCCAGGTGCGGATAAACCATTATTATGCACCTGTCATGTACCTGGCACTGAGCTGAGCTTTACAAATATCTCCTTTGACCATCAAAACAACTTAGTGGGAGATCTTTAAGTAGATGGTGGATGGCCACCTATTGGAGATATTTTAGATGGGATTATTGGTAAGAATAAGTTGGAATAGATGACCTTTGAAGCCTTTCATCAATTAGCCTCTGTAATTACGGGATTCATAAACACATAGTAGCACATTCCAGTATCCAGCCAATTGTGCCAACCTTCCTCAGGGAGTAAATTATTTGGCAGCTACCCCTTTGGCATACCCCTGAAAGTTATGCAGAAACATTGCCTTCCCTGTGCATAATGGCAACTCCATCAATAGATTATATTTACAAGGCATCTATTCATGTTTGGGTTACAACCTGTCATATGAGAGCAAAGTGAATGATAATACATTTTACAGCCCTTTATAGTTTCTGAAGTACTCTTTACTTGTATTTAGTTAGATTAGTCACCACAAGAAATGTGAGATAAGCAGAGTGGGAATTATTTAAAATGTGGGCCATTATCTCTTTTTCTTTTGGTCTTCCTTGGCTGTTCTGAAATTGCTGTCTTATTCTCTTTCTCCTTGATTTTTTTTTAAATACCACAACATTTCCAGTACAGTACTATTACCACTTTGATAGACTCCTTTAGTAAAAAAAATGAGTCTAATTGACCAAAACAAATCAACACATTGATGGTGTCTGAAAGCACATGATTCTCTCATCACCTTTAGTCTACCATGACTCTACTTAGATGAAAAAGTTAGATGTCAATATGAGACCTCAGTAGTCAAGAAAGTCTAACCACATCTTCTAAGTCTTTTTTGATGCCTCATGTTCCTCCATTCCTTAAGTATGGGTGCTTCCCAAGCCTGGGTCCCCAGACATCTTCCCAACCATACTCTCTCCTTTGTCAATCCCACAAATCCTCATAGTTTCAATAATCATTTCTATGAGAAAAACCTTCAAATATATATATACATATATATGTATATATACATATATATACGTATATATGTATCCTCTCATCTTCTTGCTAAAACTAAATATTTCCCTTTTCCATTTACAATTTACTGCTAGTCATCTTTACAGAGATATCCCATTGACTTGTTAAACTCTGTGTACTCATAGCTAAATTCCACTTTTTCTCTTCAATACCTGCTTCTCCTCTTAATTTCCTCATTTCCGTAAAAGGTCCCATAATTCTTCAATCATATAGAATCAAAATGTGTAGACATCTTTGATAATTTACTTTCCCTCTATTCTTCCATCCCCCATCATAACAATGAATCAATTGCTAAGCTTGTCATTGCATCAATTATATTTTCAGAAGATCTTTCACTTCTCTCTTCCTTATTTCCATACTTACTTTTATCTCTATAGTTCAGACTTTTATTATTTCCTTTCTGTATTACTGAAATCATTTCATAACCAACCCTTTTGATATAGTAGTCTCTATACTCTCTAATCTATCCTTATACCCTAATTCCAAAGAAATCTTAATGCACAGGTCTGACCACCTCACTCCACTTCTTGAAGACTGTCAATACCTTCTCGTATGTAAATTCTTTAGCCAGACTTATTTTATATGTCTCTATTTTGCATGTTTTACATAGGTAAGCTGGACTAAGTATTCTCCAAAATCATTTTGCCATCTTGTTTCATTCTTTGTATATGCCTTGCCCTAGGGTTCCCTTGCATTATTGGAGTTAAAATTCAGTCATACTCACCATATCATCTCTGAAGACTTTCCTCAATAACTAGGAGATAATCCCAACTTTTTTTTTATTTCCTAGGTCATTCTGATTGACTACTCATGTTCTTTGTAACTGTATATCTTCTGCTATAGTTATTTATCTTTATATATTGTTGTTGTTCTATATGTATCATTCATTACTAAATAATAAGATGATCAACTAATCAATTCATTCAACAAACTACTTTCATTCAGTAACATCATTTTTCATCTCAAAAGAGCTAAGAACTAACAAAGGTCTTTCTACACAGTAGGTGCATATTGTAGCATTCTTTCTGATGATAGTCCTACAGTTCAATCACTGGATCCTTCATTGGGCAGCTACCTCAAAGTTCAAAGTTTTCTGTAGGTCTGCACTAATAAAACTACAATTCATGAAGCCCCACCAGTGTACTTATTTTATTAGTCATCTACTAAACACAACTGGCTCATCATGAAAGTATAGTAAAAGGCATATTAAAAATAGTAGCTACAAAACACTTAGCCCGTTAACCTGAAGGAGAAAATCATATACAACATTGGTGGGAAGACTGAGCATATCCATAAAGCATACTGAGGCTCAGGAGAGGAATGTTTATGGCTAAGGAAAATCAGGTCTCCAACCATATAGTGCCCCAATACACTATTTCATACTGCTCCCCGTTGTGTATAAAATGTCTGCTGAACAATTTGCTGAGGGGGTTTCCTGGGACTGCTCCTCTCTCCACCTTGATTATTGACTGCCATGGTTAATTCTCTTTTGAATCCATAGCAAATTCTTTTCTCTGTCACCAGATATCCCTTCTTTTATAGCTGCTGTGTCTGCTAACTCTATCTCTCTAGGGAACGTTATTTTCTCTCTTTTTTTTTTATTGTTTTCAGCCATAAGGGTGTTTCAGCAAATACCTAACTGTTCTTTCAGCTTTGTCAAGGTAACTTACTTCACACATAGTAAAGAGATAAATTTAAAATACTTCTATGATTTTCTTGAAGTCGATAATATCTTTTGGTCTTATTTCCTGCCCCTTTTGTTATTTCTGTCAATGGAGATGATGGTGAAAGTAGATTAGACTTCCTGATCCTGATTAGATTTTCTCAATTTTCTCTAACTAGAGAAAATAGAGAGAATAAACATTATTATTGGAGAAAACAATGAAACTAGCAAAGTAATCAAATTACTGGGCTTTGCAGGGCATATTTCCATGTAATACACATTATTCAAGTTTAACAGAATCCTCATTTTGCAAATTTAAAAAATCAGATCAGAAAAATTGAATGACACTCAAGGTCAAATGGCATAGAGAACCAGGATTACTACCCAGGTTCTTTGACTTAAAATCATATGATCCTAGCATCATTGGTACCATATTCTAAGGCACCAGAATCCTGCAAGGACAATCTTAAATTATGTGACCTGATTTCCATGTTTCATGTATTAATTTATTAATATAATAAATTATATGTTAGTTGAGTTTTTAAAATGTCTTCAAAATTATCATTGATGATAGAATATAGATTGATGCATATATACTTATACATCCCTACATATGTACATGTAGATATGGAGATAGAAATAGCAAATGATCTTTTCAAATTCTCTATATAAATGAATATGTATTTGGGAACTAGGCTAGACCCTGTATACCATAAAGGTAGTTGCCTAGCAACCAGGCAACTTAGAAATGGTTAATCATTACTTTCCCCCTTATTTCCTTTAGGATTGAATTTCTCTCTAAATATTCATAGATAATCCATTTCAAAACTCCAAAAAAAAAATATTTGGAGGAAATAATTAGATTTGGGGCAAAATTTAAAGGAAGGAGATGATTGTAGATATGGTTGCCTAATCAATTGGTAAGAGAATGGTGGAGCTGTGGAATTCTTTTTTATTTATTTTATTTTTATTTTTTGCTTTTTGGAGGGCAATTGGGGTTAAGTGACTTGCCCAAGGTCACACAGCTAGCTTTTGTGTTAAGTGTCTGAGTCCAGATTTGAACTCACATCCTCCTGACTCCAGGACCAGTGCTCTATTCACTGTGCCACCTAGCCACCTGGAACTATGGAATTTTAAGTCCCATTGCTGGTTGCTTAATTTAAAATGGCAGTGTGTATGTATGGGGTTACTTCTTTATAGGACTTGCCTTGTGGCCTGTACTATAATTATTGGATATTCTTGAATATCAGGCCAGCTCCTATTCTTCAGTCTTCTTTCAGGGATATCATTCTTATTTGTTTGTTTGTTTGCTAAAAAAAAAACATTGTTCCTGAGCTTTCACTGTGACATATTCCTTCCTTGGGAATTAATTTTTCTTTTTGCCTCTTCCAAAGTCGATAGCTAGGTAGTACAATAACTAAAAGCACTGAACATAGAATCAGAAGTCAGGAAATCCCAAGTTTAAATTCTGTCTTTGATATCTACTAGCTGTGTGACCCTGTGAGTCAAATCACTAAGCCTCTTTGTGTCTCAGTTTTCTCATCTGTAAAATTAGATAACAGCACCTAACTCAGAGTTGTTTTCAGAATCAAATAATATAACATAGAGTGTATTGCAGACATTAAAATGTTATATAAATTCTAGCTGTTATAATTATTGTTTCTGCATGAATAAAGTTCAAATTGATCGTAAATTCTTTTGAAGATGACTCTTTATTCAAATTAATAAACATTTATTAAGTGCTTGGGGTACTGACTGGAGAGTTGGCCTTGAGATCAGAAACACCTGGCTTCTAGTCCTGTTTCTGACACATCTTGGCTCTGTATCTCTGAATAAGTCCTTTAATTGTTTGATGCCATCAGGCTTCTCCCTCAGGCTCCAATTTTGCAAAACAGTACCTGATCTGCATTGATGAAAGGAGTTTCCTCACTAATAGTTCCTTATGCCAATGAAATTATATTTTAGAGCACTCTCCAGGGGGGAAATATTGGCAAGGCACTGAAGATACAAAGATGAAAAAAGGCTTTGTCCCTGATCCCAAGGATTTTTTCTACTAAGGAGGGGAAGCAATAAAATATGGACACAAATATAGCTAATGTATGAGCTGTAGTCACACAACTTTTGACTCACTGGCCTCATTCTCTAATAAACGGGGATGATAATATATTAATATACAAGCATGTTTACATCAAAACATTCATACCTCCACAGACAATAAAATAGAATACATACATAAACAGACAAACTAAAGACCCAGACAAAGTGCTTTAATACAATTTGAAAAAGAAGAGATCCTTTTACTCCAAGGGCTCCTGCTCTCACAATCAGATCCCTAGAAGTGATAGTTATTTTAATATGCAATTCCTGTAGCCAGATAGAATGTTACTTTTATGGTGAAGAGGACAAAATATAGTCATCATAAGTATTCGAAGACTTAATAATCTAGGGACACAGAAAATAAACTCAAGGAAGCATTTTAAAATTAATAAAGTATCATTCAAACCAGTATCATTATTTTAAGAGTCCAAACAGATTGAACGTTCTGGATTCTTCTGAGTTAAGTAAGTTCATATTAAGTAGGGCAAATTTCCTGGTGAGGGTGAGATTTGAAAAGATTTGAAGCATCTTTCATATACTCATAAATATTTATTAAGTACTAATTGTATGCAGAGAACTATTGTTATAAGCATAGTCCCTGATTTTATGGATTTTGTGAATGGATGAATGAATGAAAAATTAACAACAATGACAACAAAAAGTATTAATTACTTACTAGTTGTCAGAAACTGTTCTAAGTGCTAGGGATCCAAAAAGAAATAGTGAAAGAGTTCTTGTTTTCGAGGACTTAATACTCTAGTTGATAGAAAGAAAATATTATAGGATAAATAAAACAAAGAACTCTTAAGAGTATAGTTGGTGTGGTGGATAGCAAACTTAGGAGTCTTTATATAAGTATGTCAGATGACAATCATGGGCGACTGAGAACTTAAAGAGATGGCTCTGATACTCTAAAATTATATTGGAGGTTTTATTTTAAAGTTTTTTGGAGAGGAATGTTGAGAGAGTTCAGCTGGGTCTAGGCCTGTACTCTGACGTTTCAGTTCTACCCCCAATGTCTTTGCAGTAACTTTTGAGAAAATATTGAGAACTCCTTTACTTTTAAGTATGAATCTTAACTAGAACTTCTCTCCTCTCTCTCTCCCCAAAGAAGATGTCATTCATTTAGCATGTTCTTAGCAAAATTCCAGTTATAAGAACTAACTGCATAATCCCACAACAGTTTTCAGTTTTGCTTAAAACCAAAAATACATTTTGGATCTCTTAACAGTCTAGGTTTACAATATATAGTTAGAATATGTGCATGTATACACATATATTCTGTGTGTGTATATATATATATTCACACACATATATGTGCATATATGTATATGTTTATACATATTAATATACACATATATAAATAAATGTATATAAAATAAATAAATATAGACATACATATGTACATATATATACATACATACATATATATATGGACCCGATGGCCAGTTCAATTTGGGCAACTGAGCTTATCCTCTCCTCTCCTTCCCTCTCCTCTCTTCTCTTGTCCTTTCTCTACATTGGGTGTCATGCCCTTATCTGAGGGTACTCTGCCCAAAGGAAGGTAAATTTTGATGGCTGAAACCCATCTTCATATCATGGGGTTTAGTGGATAGATTTCTTTCTTAAAGAAAGTTTCCAAAACCCAATTCCTTCTACTCTTATGATTTCATTGATTGACCAATAATAGGTCCTTGCCCAAGCACCATTTAACATTTACTTTTTGGTCCTGATGGTTTAGAGTGAATGTAAATAGTAATTGTTTCTCTTTTGCTCAGAAACAACTTTGAAAGTCTCTCCTTCACAGTTTTTTCTTCCTTCCTTCCTTCCTTCCTTCCTTCCTTCCTTCCTTCCTTCCTTCCTTCCTTCCTTCCTTCCTTCCTTCCTTCCTT
>NW_027186349.1:7061000-7119885 GCF_028583685.1 Petaurus breviceps papuanus
CTTCCTTCCTTCCTTCCTTCCTTCCTTCCTTCCTTCCTTCCTTCCTTTCTTCCTTCCTTTTGCAAGGACAGGATAGTATTGCTATTTCTCACAATTAAAACATGTGAATAAATAAATATATATATATATATATATATAAACATGGAAGAAGGGGAAAAATAAGTGAGCACCAGAGGAAACTCATTTTAAACTACTCAAAATAGAATTTTGAGCACACAGGCAGGCACATATACTTATAAAAATTGGGGGTTCTCCATTAAGCCCAATAGGGAAAGAGAGAGGCATAGGGAGGGAAGACATTTATGATATTAATAACAAATAGACAATACCAAGCAAAACAAACTTCCTGAATGTAAAGGGGTTAGAGAAGGTTAAATGAAAAACAAAAAGAAAAACAAAAGAGAAATTAAAGTGGAATGTCGTTCAGATAGAGTATAGTTGAACAAATTGTGGTATCTGATAGTAATAGAATATTAAAAGAAATGATCAAAGGTTATTTCAAACAATCTTAGAAAGAACAAACTGATGCAGAATGAAGTCAGCAAAAGCAGGAACAATTTATACAACAATGTTGTGATGAAAAGCACTCTGAAAGATTTAGAAGGAATGATAGCTCTCATTGCTACTGCTCTGTATTACCTGGGGTCTGGGTAATGGGTCTTGTGTTTTTCAGGGACCTCAGGAGCAGGTGGTTAGCATGCTATACTAGTCCATGCAGGAGTCTGTGCAGGAGAATCTGTCTGGCTTTGTGTCCAAAGATAGTTTGACAGGGGGTGTATCCTGATCCAGGCATCTTTGACTAACCACTGGTAAGAATTTCAAGTTCTAAGTTTTATTCTTAGAACACATTAATTTATGAACTGGAAGGTTTCTTCATGTAGAGTCTAGTACATTTGCTGTTGTTCAGTAATTTCAGATGTAAACAACTCTTTGTGATCCCATTTGGGGTTTTCTTGGCAAACATACTGCAGTGATTTGCTGTTTCCTTCTCCAGCTCATTTTATAGATGAGGAAACTGAGGCAGAGTTAAGTGTCTTCCCCAAGGTCACTCTACTAGTACATATCTGAGGCTGTATTTGAACTCAGGTCTTCCTGATAGAGTGCCAAAGACTCTATCCACTGTACTACCTAACTGTCCCTGTCCGGCACATGGCGGCTGCTTAATATGGATTGATCAATCAATATGATTGATTTCTGTGAACTGGACTTTGTTCTCTGGTCTACGTCCTTAATGGCCACAGGTTTGAAGTTGTCTCTCTGCAGACCTAAACTGGCAAAAGGCATGTGCTCTAATTTCTTTTTTAATTACTTTATAATTTATGTTTGTTTGTTGTTGTTGTTTGCTTTTTTTTGGAGGGAGTAAGGCAAGGCAATTGGGGTTAAATGACTTGCCCAAGGTCACACAATTAGTAAATGTGTCCAGTATTTGAGATCAGATTTGAACTCAGTTCCTCCTGACTTCAGGGCTGGTACTCTATCTACTGCACCACCTAGCTACCCCATACTTTATAATTTCTTGAACTGATGCTTTTTTGTTGCTATTATTATGCTTCCTCTAATTCTGTGACCCTGAGGACATTCTCCCCAAAACTATTTTAATGTAATCTTGGCTACAGATACTTACTCACTTGGACACATACAAACACATATATCTTTACCTCAAAAAATCTTAAGATTGGCTTTTTTAATAATCAGAACTTTTGTTTCTTTCTTTTGAGTTAAAGAGAATTGAAGGGCCCATTTTTTTGTTATGTGTATTTGTTTTAATCTAATGCCAAGGGAATTAGTTGGAAATGAATTATATATTTTAAGACAAATAAGTTGTGTTTAATCTATCTCCACCATAAGAGAATTAATTGTGGGGGAGGGGGGAAGAAAGGGGAGGAGGAAATCATAAAGGATGACTTCATTTTAGATATACTAATGAAACAAATTGATAAAACATTCTATTGAGATGATGGAAGTGGAGTTTTCTATTATTATGTCAAGGGACAGAAATAGGAGAGAGGGTTTAAAAAAGAGACTTGTGATGCCATTCTCATTGATTTCACCAGGGTGCCTATGGTTTATCTTTTTTATGTTTTTTTTTCTTACTTCAATACCATTAAAAGACTCAAACCAATCTTGACTTTTTCCCATCATGGAAAGAACCAATTACAAGATATTTCTATCAAAGTGTTCTGGGCTCTGGATTTGATACAAGGCTATATGGGATTATCAAGCAGGTGACAGTCCTGAAAACTTGAGGCAGTACAGATTTGGATCTAGAAATGAAATCTTCAATCACTAATCTCATAAAGAGTGATTCAATTTCTAAGGGAAGGAAAGAAAAATGGTGATATATTGCTGCTACAGAAGACTTCTTCCCATTCATCTGAGGGTACTGAATTTAGATCCTGAAATTACAAAAAGAAGATTGAGAAAGGTAAAAAAAAAAAAAAGAAAAATTTCTCTGTAACATCACTCCAATGTGTTAGCGATCATTCCAATTTCATGGAAGAGATGTATCTGTTCAAGACTCCAACTGAAGAGTCATCTAATTTATAAGTCTTTCAGAAAACCCACATGGAAAATGGAAAATTAATTGTCCAACACTTGTGATGCTTCTGGTACAAAAATATATAAAATTAAAAAGTTAAATGAAAATTTCCAATTCTCAATAAAAGAGAAGTCAGGTTCTTCTGGAACAAACATATACATATTTGTGAATCTATAAAGACACTTACACAGATTCTTATTTTAATGTTGTTTAGTCATTTTCACTCATGTCCGACTCTTTGTGACCCCATCTGGGTTTTTCTTGGCAAAGATATTAGAGTGGTGTCCCATTTTCTTCTCCAGATTATTTTACAGATGACGAAACTGAGGTAAAGTGTTAAGTGCCCCATTTCACACAGTTTCAGAGGCAGGATTTGAACTCAGGAAGAGGAGTCTTCCTGACTCCAGGTCCACTAATCTATTTACTGTTCCACCTAGATGCCCCTTTATTTTAATAGTTCTTTCTTATTATGATGGAATATCTAATATTAATAAATTGTTCCTATGCAAACTGGGGCTGGGGTACTATACCCAGCCTATGGAGTCATCTAGGTGATCTGGACCAGGTTCATTTCTGGGGAAGCCTGACTTCTAATGAAAGAGGGACTAGTATCCCTTTTCTCATATTCTTCAGCTAGTTAAACCTGAACCACAGGGCCATAGGGAATAAACTATTCCAAGTTGAGGCTTAGATTACTGCTTAAGGTTTCCCCAAAGGGGGTAATAGAAAAGTACTCAATGTATAATATGAATTTAATGTGGGATAGGTGTTTAATAGCTAACCAAAAACATATAATGCTAAAACACAATAATCCTCATAATTTCATGTTGACAGTAATATTAATACAGAATCTAGTAACTTAGAAATAAAAATTGTCTTAGAAAATAGAAGCTTAAAATATCATCAGAACAAAAAGTAGTTTAGTAAAGTGGCTAAGTAAGCATTTTACATTTTATCTCAGCTCTGCCTCTCCAAACAATTCCCAGGACATGTCTGATGTTAAATGGCCAGGTTTGGACTAAATTTCGTGTTGGTGACAACAATCTACTATGCAAATATTCTCACCAATGTCAATCAGGTCCATTGAATATAATATCTTTGGACCTATCAGACTCATGCTGTTGTCTCTAAATGGAAACATGTTCAGTTTGAGGAAGGTGTTTGTTTTTTTTACTCAAAAAAGAAACAAAGTGGAAAAAGTAGCCAGGGGACCTGGCACAATTTCTCCTAATGAAGTCGCCACCTACTTTAACTGCCACTGTGGACACCATGATAATGAGGTAGGAGAGATGAAACTGGTGAGAAACTCTTTCTCCTTTTAACTAAGAAACATCCCCTTCTATACCCCTCCACTTCCCTACCACACACACACCATTTTTATAGGACAGGGAAGAAACAAAGTACCACTAAGATTTTTTTATTGTTGTTTATTGTGTTTCAGTTGTGTTCAATTCTTCATGGCACCATTTTGGGGTTTTCTTGACTAAGATACTGAGGTGTTGTGAAATTTCCTTCTTCAGTTCATTTTACAAATGAGAAAACTGAGACAAACAGTTACTTGCCCAGGGTCACACAGCTAGAAAGAGTTTGAGGTCAGATTTGAACTCATCAAGATGAGTCTTTCTGATTCCTATCCCAGTGCTTTATCCACTGTACCCCTTTAGCTGCCCTTTTTTATATCATATCAAACACTATCTTTTAGCCCTTCTTAACCTGGAAGTAGTGAGGAAGTTCACCATCTTGTATGCACTCCAAAATTGTGTGCAACAGAAATCCTTACCCAAATAATTACTCAGAGGTTTCTCAAAGTAGGAAGCAGAAAAGAATGGTTTATTACAATCTTGAGAAAGGGTCACCCTCCTGACAAATGGTCAGGGAGGAGAAGCAATTTACAAAAGGAAATGGCAAAGTTATAAAGCCCTAACAAAGAATTCTCCCCCACGCCTTTGCTGACCCTTTTCTTCCATTGGCTAGAAGTCAAGTGCACAATCTAAGTGCGGCAATCTACCTCAAGTACTGGAACAAGGAAACAGTAGACCACCCAATGTACATTTGAGAAAGCACTTCTGTCCTTATTTGTCATATTGTATGCTGAGGTGTCACTGAGGAGAGGTGGGACTCCCTACTGCTCTGAGTTTTGAGTCCTTGTAAATCATGTGATTTCTGGCGAAGGGGAACTTGGGCCTGTTTTCCAGGAAAAGTCTTACTAGATTTTAGAGTATAGTCTGAGAAGTTTTCACTTCTTTCACTCAAATTATAATACACTCAAATGCTGAGTCATTATGTCTCTAGGGTCTATGAAAATTTCAAAGGGAGCTGTGGGTATGTTATCTGGGAAAGTCCCTATAAGGCTAATCAGTCTCTGAATCAGAATATTTAAAGAGGCCATGTATTTCCTCATCAAATATGTTGACAATGCATATATTGCTATAGAACTCTTAATGATGGACCACTTACTCCTTATATCTTAGTAAAATTGAAAGAAAAAAAGATTTGCATTTATAATAATATTCATGTTGAAATTTAAATCCACTTCTTTAAATATATATGTAATATATATATATATATGGTAGTTGTTTTCATCAAGATAAATCTTTTTTTCAATCATAGCTTACTATGAATGAGCATATCATAATCTAAACCTCTTATATAAATTATTAATCATGAAATAGAATTGAAAATAAGTATTCAGTTATACTTACTTTATTTTATTAAATGTTGCACTTACAAATTCTTCTATTCTTTATTATCATTTATAATAATAATTTGGATACTTTAAGAAATGTAAATAACATCTGATTCACAAAATAACTATTAAAATTCAATCTAAAGCCCATGGCCACAAGAGAGACACAGAGAATGATGACAGCAGGCAGGAGAATCTTAATACACTTTAGGATGATCTTCTGTAATAGTTTTCTTTTAATTGCTATGGCATACTAAGTCACTGGAAATTGAGCAACTCTAAAACAAGATTTGATTAGCTGATATTAGAATTTCACAATCTTAAAAGTCTACATGTGCTGACAATTTGCAAATTTGCATGACAGAAATTCAGGAGGTACCATATATGTTTTTAAATGAGCTACCAGTATTTCATTTTAGAGTGTTTTTTTCTTCCAATTAAAAAAGATAGCACCTAAAATTTGTCCTTGTTTTCAGAAGACAGGGAAAAACACTTATTTATTCATGTGATAGAACTATGTTAAAATGAAAATATACCTCTTTACAGGACTTCTTTGTTTTTATTCATGGTATGGCAAGAGCTTAACATCAATAACTTCTTAAAACTTCACTTGAGTTCTTTTGGTTATTACAGTTGTTTTTTTAATGAAGTTTAGTTGATCATCCTGTTAAAGTACCAAAATTTATAAAAGGAAATTATATTAGTTATTTCTTCAGTAGAATTAAAACTTTAATTCTAGGAAATACAAATCAATAAAACTAATTATAAACAACAAAATGAACATCAAAAATACAGAATTTACTTTGCAATATACAACCAAATGCTTTTTTAAATTTTTAAATAACTGCAATAATTCTTTATGTAGTCTTTTAAAAATATTTTATTTATTTGGACTCAACATTTATCAAAAATACATTCAAATATTCAAAGAAGAACAAAATAGGTAAATTATTTACTATTTGTTATACAAATTTTTAAAGAATTCATATAAAATTGAACAAGTTAGTAACAAAATTGTGCAACTCCTTTCCATGTCTCCTTCTGAACTTCTTTTGTTTTCTCTTGAGGATTTCTTTTTGCTTTTTGGAGGGGGGGAGGTAGGGCAATTAGGGTTGAATGACTTGCCCAAGGTCACACTGCTAGTTTTGTGTTAAGTGTGTGAGGCCAGACTTGAACTCAGGCCCTCCTGACTCCAGGACTGGTGCTCTATTCACTGAACCACTTAGCCAACACTCTCTTGAGGATTTTTAATGTAAATTGATTTTATTTTCTTTTTTTTTCATTATTATTTTGCGTCTCTGCCTTTTCCCACTAATTCATCCTTCACACTTCTGCAGATATGTACATTCAAGAAAGATAAATGAACACATTCATCATCTCTGAAAAAAAATGTCTCCTTCCATACCTCTAGGTCAATTCTTGATTTTTCATTTTCTATATTTCTCTTCCAAGTTTGAGAAGAGTGTGTCTCTCGCACTTCTGCCAAATTCAACAATTCTTCATCCAAACATACTTGAGTGTAAGTCAAAGAGTCAGTCACATGAGACTGTAATGGAGGACACCAGTAAAGGGTACAGTGACTGTTACCATTCTGTCCTAAACTGCCATTCCAAAAGAGAGCAATATCATTTGGGAAATGTGTGGCCAAATGTCTACAAGTTTCACTAATTCTCTTCTGAGAAATTTTACTTCTTATAAAATTTTATTAATTTCCCAGTCCTGCAAGTTTTCATAACAAATGGGTCCACAGAATCAATATTTGAACAATATTTCTATATAAAAGAATCTGTAGGTAGGCTGCAGTGAGTTAAATCAATTTAATCATCTTTTTTATAACATACAGTTTTATAGGGAACTATAGAAACCCTCTAATACCTCCCTCAAAGATGCAAAAAAGTTTCACGGGGGCATTTTCTTTCATATTTTTTAAAAACCTGGACAAATAAAAGCTGCACAGAAGACTAGAAAACCTAGAGAGTCATAATTCAATATTAGATACACCAAATTCCTTTTGCCAACCATAACAGAGAAAAGATATGTAAAAATTCATCACTTTTGCATTTCTTTGATCATAACTTTACTCTGTCAATAAATTTTAGGAATATAAAATTTTATATATAGTCTCCCACCCTTGACCCTATAGACACTCTTGACTACCTATCAAAGAATGTGATTTTGAGAAATTATGTCAGATAAACTATGCTACCAAATATGCTTCTGAAATATGGTTTCAATGATTTTTGTATCATAGCCTTTTTCTGAGAAATGGGTCCATGATGCATCCATCCATCCATCAACTAAAGGCAAATTTTTCTGGCATCAAATTGATTTGAGTCTGAACAAATGCAACTTGGAAAGTATTAAGTTTTCTATACAATGTTACCTCATAAAGCTGTCAAATGAATAAATAAATTAATGATCTAACTCCTAAAATTCTCATTTTAGCTCATTTAAAGAATCATAGATTTAGAGCTAGAATCAATTAGTCAATCAACAATTACTAATTAATTAATATGTTACTAAATTAATTAATTGCTATGTTTTAGGCTAAGTGATGATAATAAAAAGAAGGAATAAAGAAAAATACTCCATTTCTCTGTCATCCTTAAAGTTCTTCCACTTACATCCCCCTTCATTTTATAAAGAGAACTAAACAGTTTAAAAATACCCATCCAAGGCCACATAAGGTTTGGAACCCAAATCCTCTGACTCCAAATACAGTTACTTCTCTACCTAAATGTAGTGCAAAATTCATCAAATATTTAATCATTTTCTGGTACATTTGATCAATAGACATTTAAATAGGCTCATTCTAGCCCAAGAAAACACTGTCAACTATGAAAAAAAAGTTACACTTATACATTCAATTTTCTAGGTTCCATCATGGACAAAGAGGAATATATAATACTGAAATTAAAAAATGAAACAACCTGGGTTCTTTATATCATAGTTTGAAATTGATAATGGTACAATCAATACTATATTCCAAAAAATGAGACAATATATGATGAGATGAAAAAAGTTAAATTTTGACATCATGGCATTGGCCATTTTCAGGAATCTTAGTATTAATAAGTTAGTGGGAAGTAACATGATTGTTATAATTTTAAAATGTAAGGATAACTGATAAGTATGTATTATTTCCATACAAGAATGAATTCAAAGTTTGAAATCAGTTTGCTCTATCTCCTTATGAAAGGCCAATAATAGGGGAATCTAGCTGAGTAGAAAGGACAATGATCTTGCCCTTCAGCTTTGTTTTGTCCCATGGACCTTCCTTTATTCATCCACGTGAACAACAGAGATTTGAAGATTAAAAGTCAGCCACCCTTAAAACCAGATTTTTTTAGTTCACTGCTTAATTTTTTTACAACAATATCAGGAAGTAGAAACACTCCGTAAATGTTTGTAAAGTAAAAACCAAATACATCAATAAAACTTAATAGCTAAAGAAATATTTAGTGTGCATGGCTGTCCCATGCCAAAGTAATATAATAGCATAATATTACCAAAGTTAATTTATACATTCAATGCTATAACAATCAAATTGCTAAATGGATACTTTACAGAGCTAGGCAAAATAATTGCAAAATTCACTTGAAGGAATGTACTATTTAGAATATTATGGAAAATAATCAGGTTGGGGGAAGATAGATATATAGAGAGAACAGCATTAGCTGAATGTCGACTATATTAAAACAATTTGGCATTGGTTATTTTGTTTAATATACTTTAGAATAGAATAGACAAGGGAGAATTAGAAAAAAAGGAACTTAATTTTCCAATGTCTGATAAACTTAAAAACGTAAATGATCTAGCAAAAATTTCCTTAGTGAGAAGTACTGCTAGAAAAACTGAGACAGCATTATGGTGATAATTAGCCTTACAACATTATTTATACCATATTCTGCAGTAAGTTAAAAGTATATGTGACCTGAATATTAATGATAATGCCATTAAAATTATAAGAGAAACCAATCATATTCCTCTCCCAGCTATGGGTAGGACATGAATTGTTCATTTAAAATGGATAGAGTAAATTACAAAATATGAAATGTTTTTCTAAATAACCCAAATTGAAAAGTGTTGCATGAATAAAATTGATACACCAAGGAAATGAAAGAAAGTAATTAATGTGGTTTAAAAAAAAAACATTGAAATCAAGGGCTGTTAGGTGGTGTAGTGAGTAAAGCACTGGCCCCCGAGTCAGGAGGACCTGAGTTTGGTTCCAGCCTCAGACATTTAACACCCCCACACACACATACACACACACACAAAAAGCCGTGTAACCTTAGGCAAGTTACTTAACCCAAATTGCCCTCCAAAAAGAAAAAAAAACATTGAAATAACTATCTCTCATAAATTTTTATCCCCAAGATAAATAGAGAACTAATAGAAACATAAGACTAAAATCCACTCCAAATAATTTCTAGCAGTACTTCTCACTAAGGAAATTTTTACTAGGTCATTTATGTTTTTAAGTTTATCAGACATTGGAAATTAAGTTCCTTTTCTCTTTTGTTCTTCTTTGAAACCTCTTACTATATTGTAGAAATTAAATATAGGGGTGAAAGTATAGGTAGCAGGCAAATTTGGGCCAGATAAATCCGTAGGAATAAGTCATCAGAGGAGAAATTTGTGGAGAAGCATCAATGGTACCATTATAGAAAACTGATCATTTTTATTACATAAAAATTCATAAACAAATATCAAATGCAGAAATATTGAATAAAAAATTTAAAGATCACAAAAAATATTACATTTATTAGACAAATATTTAAAAAGAGGTGGAAGGGGCGGCCAGGTAGCACAGCGAGTAAGAGCACCGGCTCCAGTGTCAGAACGACCTGGAGATCGAATCCATGGCTCAGACACTTAGCACCCACCCAGAAACACCTGGCTGTGTAACCTTGAGCAAGTTACTTAACCCCAATTGCTTAGGGGTGGCAGGTGGCTCAGAAAGTAAGAGCACCGGCTCCAGTGTCAGGATGACTTGGATCAAATCCGGGCTCAGATACTTAGCGCCTCACCCAGAAATAGCTGGCCTTGTAACCTTGAGCAAGTTACTTAAACCCGATTGCTTTAAAAACAATTAAAAAAAAATAAAAATAAAAAGAGGTGGAAAATGCAGTGATGCTTTCCTAAGAAATGAACAAGCAATGAATAGAGCAAATGATGTAATAAAAATGTAAATTAAAGAATACAAGGAAACACCATCCCAAAATTTATGGGATACATGTATGTTAGTCCTGAAAGCATAGATTCCATCTTTGGAAATACAGTTTTTCTCCTCCTATATGTCTCAACATGTCAAAATCAAAATACCTGACTCAAGACTCATCATTTTCTCATCAAACTCATTCTTTTTGGGGGTCTCATTTCTTTTGAAGACATACCATCCTCCAATTACCAAGATTCATGAACTCAGAGTCATGCTTGATTTTTCCTCCTGCTCATATCAAATTTTGTCTTCTCTATATAATTAATGTAAATGCGTGGGTATCTACAAAAACATAAAATATATCAGCACACAAAGAAGTGTATAGAAATCTTCAGTTGCCACTCCCAATAAAAACAATTTAAAAAGTCATACAAATGATCAAAGTGGAAGAGGAAAAAAAAATTCTTTTAGAAATACAATTGAATTATCTCACACAAATAAAGATAAATTAATTCCTATGGTATACTATCTGTTCTCAAGCATACATACAGAAGACACTATCTCTCTCTCTTTCTCTCTCTTTCTATATATCTATATCTAGATAGATAGATAGATAGATAGATAGATAGATAGATAGATATAGATACACTTCAACAGATGAAGTACTGATAAAAAGAAAATCAAGAAAACAAGAATAAATCAACTAAAAATAGTGATACAAAAAATTAAAAAAAGGTATTCCAAAGATTCTACAGGAATATATCATAAAATATTGATTATAATCATGTTGGGTCTAAACCACATGTGTAAGGATGTCAAAATTATTTTTAAAAACACTTAATATAAGCATATAAATAGCAAAAATACAATATTATAATAGATGAAAGGGGAAAAGCATTCTGTAAAATATAACATTCTGTAAACTTCAAAACTTCATGAAGCTAATACATGGAACAATCTTTCCTTAAAATAACAAAATCAATAATCTAAATATTGAAGAAATATGAGAACATTTTCCAAATCATCAGATATGAAATAAAGATTTAGAAACAAGTTGAGTCCAGTAATCAACACTGTACACCATATACTATAATAAATTTTAAGTAGATACATGATCTAAATACAAAATGACACACCACTATTAAAAATTAGAGGTTAATATAAAAGTATATCTGATTACTCTGGCATAACTTCTTTACTTTTTAACAGATAATCAATTTGAAAAAATAAAGTAACTCAAACTGTCAATGATAATCTCTCTATCAGGTGGTTTTATTCAACCTTTTTTTTAAAGTATTATTTTAAAGCAGAAAAAAATATCAGGAAATAGGTAGTTTTCTTTGAAATGACTGATGGATCAGCAAAAATGAATCAATAAAAGAAAAATTGTAATTATTTATCCTAAGTAAGCCAGACCAGTTACATGATTTAAAGAGTACCAAGTTGTCACAGTACTGACATAAAAAATAGAAAATTTATTATGCCAACTGATATAGTCACTAATACTTAATTATGTTTCCCATATGTTGCACTATGTTTTGTAAGATAAAAACAGTTATCTTCCATACCATTGTTAAGCTATTAAAAATAGCTACCATACAATTGTTGCTACTCTTTGGTGGTAGTATTTTTAAAGTTGTATAAATGTTAATGAATTACTCAAGCTATCAAAGTCATAATAATTAAGTAACATTACTTTCTCTCTGTTAGTAAAATAATTTTATTGACAAAAAATCTCAAGGTGGCAGGATCTTCTTCATACTGAGAGATGCCAGGAAGTTATCAAATTTAAAAGTCTCCCCACTCCTGACTATAAACATTTGATGGCCATGCTTGCAAAGCTATATTCTTAGAAATGATATTCTTTTCAATGAAAATAACACTATTATCTATCCTGGGGTCAATATACTATGGCCTGCCTGAAGTCCGTTTTTGTACAGCTCCAACAAAGATTTTTTTTAAAACAATTTTGAATGTAATTAAATACAATTTAAACTAAAGTATATTATTAAAAAAATAAAAGCCATAAAAATATAACTAGCTTATGGTAAGATCATATAAAAAAGTAGAAAGTCAGATTTGGCCTTTGGGATGTGGTTTGCTGACCATTTCCCACTAATGATAAGAATTATATTTTACTATCTTTCTCTCATGTATGATAACCACCCATTGATACTCTTTCTAGATTGATGGCAGTATCCAATATTCTTTAATAAAGCTATGAGGTTAAATCTGCTTTAAAATACATCACATCTTAGATATGGTCATTTGTGTTCTCTATCCTATTTCCTGAGTAAGACAAGTCCCACGTGAAAATATGAAAAGAAACAATGACAAGTTTGCCTGTTTTCAGTGCCAATGCAATAAAGTGGCTTTTTGAAAGCAAACATGGAAGCAAGGTGAAAAGAACATCAGATATCTAGTCAAGACAATGAAAATTTCTAGTAGTTCAGCCATGCCATTCACTTCTACATTGTCCGGGAAGTAGCATCATGAAACCTGCAATGATACCCTGGTTTAACTATCATACACTAGCACTTATTGCAGCACAAAACTATCCTACATCTCAACCTAGCAGTGTACAGAGTCTTTCAAATTCTTCTGCAAAGAATATATTTTTAAAGCATAGCCCCAGATATGCTTCTCTTTTTCACACCCGTTTGTCAATTTCCAATTTCCATGATTAGTTCAGACTTATACACTGATAAATTGATGAATCAGATATCATTAATTTAATGATCAAATAAGAAATTATTTTTTCATTAAACTTTTTAGCACTATTCACTTAACCCAAAACTATTTGTATATTCAATAGATTTTCTCAAAGTGATATTCTTTGTTTTGTCACACTTCGATCAAATAAAAAAGGAGTTGATTCAGTAACAAACAGAAACAAAAACAGTCTAATTCAAAGAGAAACCAGCAAGTAGGTTAATGATTAGTCAATTTGTTTAAGACAAAATAACACATAATTACCTATAGACACAAATATTTCAACCGCAATGTTTTCATGATGCTGAGGAGCAGGAGATTGTCTTAATTACCTTCACACTCTTTCCTATTCATTGTCCTCTTGATTTAAATGTTCTTACTATGAAAAAAAGGGCATAAATATTATTAGCCACTTTTTTGAAAGAAAAAATATCATCATAGGATAATTTAAGGTGGTTTGGGGAAGAGTACAAAGTAGAAAAAAATAGATCTTCCAGAGAATTACATAGGTTTAAATTTAGATAATTTTGAATTAATACATTGCTGTTCAGTCATTTTTTAGTAATGCCCAATTTATCACAACCCCATTTGTGGTTTTCTTGGCTAAGACATTTGAGTGGTTTGCCATTTCCTTCTCCATCTCATTTTACAAATTAGGAAACTGAAGTAAAAAGAGTTAAGTGACTTGTCCAGGGTTACTCAGGTAATAAGTTTCTGAGCCCAGATTTGAACTGAGAAAATGAGTCTTCCTCATTCCAGGCCAACACTGTATGCACTGTACCACCCAACTGCTCTGTAAATTCTATAAATATAAACTTATAGTTTGGGTTCATGATTTTTTTTTGTCTGAAGCAATGCATTTTTAATTTTATGATGTTTCCATTTAACCAAAAATGAAGAATTCATCAGCCCTGTTAGAAGAGACATTGTTCCTCACAAGCCTCAGAAATTGCCCATTTTTATTGCTTTCTCCTTGCTTCCTCTTCATAAACCTCTCCAGCAGAGTGAAGGTACATTTTAGTTTTATTATGTCATAAAACTTGGTTCAAAACATTTCATCCTTTTACAAATTGTCTTGAGAACATTTTAATTGCATTTCATTGTGCCTCAGTGTCAAATATGTTCTTTTATGACTTACTCCTCAAACCTCACTCATTACTCTTCTCTGAGTTTCTGTACTAATGAGCCATATTGTGCTTTTAAAAATCTTTTGTCATTTACCAAGTTGTAAACTTGGTAGTTATTTTTTTTCTCTTACTTCAATATGACTTTTCTTACTCTATTTTCCCAAGTAAGTCTCTCAGCATTTGATAGATTTTTCCTTTTGCTACTATAGTATTTCTTGGGTGATCCATTTATGTTTATGGTAGAGGTAACTACATGACAGCCATCCACTGTGAAAAAGCTAGGCTCTCAAGGAAAACACACGTTTAATATGGTGTGAATCATTTGGGACAAAAATAAGAATTTTTGTTTCGTTTTTGGTTCAACATGGTTTTGTTTTGTGACAATACTCATACAAGTGGTTTTCTACTGACACTAGACTCATTCAGAACATCTGACTTTGACCAGATGAAAGAAAATAGAATTGGTTTCCCTACCTCCAGTTAGCTTTCTGTCAATTGAGTGCTGGATTTCTTGCCATACAAACATGTCTTCTCTCATTTTTTTTTCATTTTCAATTATTATTTTTAGGAATGCATATTGTTCCAAGGAAGCATGTAAAAGTTGTACCTCTTAAAGAGCACAATTAGTGACAATTATAGACATTTCAATAGCTATTGATTTGAAGCAGTTAATAATTTTAAGAATCAGTCAAATACACAATGACATTTCACCAAAGCACAAAAGGAAATATGGTTGAAAATGAAAAATAGTGAGCAGAAATGTCAAACTGTTGCTGCAAAACAACCTAATTAATTCTCATCAACAAAACAAAGACATTCAGAGGCTTCTAGCAGCAGGAGAGTTGCTTATTAATAACTCTACACTATGGTATGGGTTGCAAGAAGTTGGTAGAACAGTAAAAAGACCAATGAATGAAAAAAAGAAACTGTCAAATGTAGTTAGGAAGAAAATGAAAAACATTTGCAATGGGCAATATGTTGTAAATCTAGGATGACTGAGGATGGGGAAAAGGTTATTTTGACTGATGAAATTCATTTCTTTATTCAAGGTTATAGCAAAACTGTTGTCAGAGTAAGTGAGCCTTCTGAGTGATCTGAGCACCTCCAACAGATTGTGAAACACCCACCTCAATGAAATAGAATTAAAATGTTTTCAAGATTTTCTTCTTCCAGTAGTCCTGTAAACATTGTTTAGGAAAAAATGGTTATTATCTGTGGAATATTGAGAAACAGAAGGGAAAGGGAATTGAATTACCATTTATTAAGCACCTACTATGTGCCAGGCACTGCACTAAGCACTTTATAAAATTATCTCATTTGGTCCTCACAACAACCCTAAGAAATAGATTTTATTAATTTACAGTTTACAGTTTTAGCAAATTGAGGCAGAAGGAGTTGTTACTTGCTCAGGGTCACATAGCTACTAAGTTTCTGAGACTAGATTTAACTCAGGTCTTCCTGACTCTAGTTCCAAAGCTCTATCCCCTAAAATACATAGATTCTTGTAATTCTACTGTCATTTTATAATTTCATGAATTTCCCAAAGGAGATAAGATATGTACTGCAGCATGACCTTGTTATATACTAAACACCATGAAAAGTTAAGAAACATATCCAAGAAATAGAGAGAGCCATATCTAATGGATGTACAACTTGTCTGATTTAAAACTATGGGGAAGGGGCGGCCAGGTAGCACAGAGAGTAAGAGCACCGGCTCCAGTGTTGAGAAGACCTGGAGATCGAATCCCTGGCTCAGACACTTAGCACCCACCCAGAAACACCTGGCCGTGTAACCTTGAGCAAGTTACTTAACCCCAATTGCTTAGGGGCGGCCAGGTGGCTCAGTGAGTAAGAGCACAGGCTCCAGTGTTGGGATGACCTGGATCAAAAATCCGGGCTCAGATACTCAGCACCACACCCAGAAAGAACTTGCCGTGTAACCTTGAGCAAAGTTACTTAACCCTGATTGCTTTAAAAAAAAATAAAATAAAACTATGGGGAAAAACAGTGAGTTGTTATCAAGGCTAGGCTTAGAAAGATGTGTTGTTCATCAAAGGTACATTGAACATAATATGTGGTTTTATGGTGAAGAATTGAAGAATATCTTTCAAAATCTTGTGAATTCATTGACAAGGCATGTAAGTAATTAAATCCACAGCATGATATATTGCATATTAAACTTTTTGATTTTTTTTTTGGAGGGGGAAGGTAGGGCAATTGGGGTTGAGTGACTTGCCCAAGGTCACAAAGCTAGTTTTGTGTGTGTGTGTGTGTGTGTGTGTGTGTGTGTGTGTGTGTGTGTGAAGTGTCTGAGGCCAGATTTGAACTCAGGTCCTCCTGACTACAGGGTCAGTGCACCACCTAGCCACCCCCCATATTAAACTTTTTAAAGATGTAGCAAATGTGTATGGTTTATTGTCTAAGTAAAAAAGCTGAATTATTTTACTTGTTTTTTAACTTTTACCCCATTAATTCAGATACCACTATCTAAATTCATGCAAAATGATAATTTATTGAATAATTTCCACATTTTAGTTATTTGGAGTAGCCTTTTTACTTGTAAGTACTTGAAATGTGCCACTGAATATTACATAGTATTATAATTTATTGCTGTCCTGTGAAATATTATACTATCTATATAATCTTTTCCTTTATATCCAGTTTCTGTGTACAAACAGCAGAGACCGTCAACAATAAGAAAGTCAATACCAGAGAGAAATATTTCTGCCTCTTTATAAACTGAAAATGCTTTATCCTGATATGTTGTTTTAGATAGAAATGAGTCTTCAATGTGACCTTTGTGCTCTTCTCTTATTCTATAATAATGTATATTTTAATGCATCATATTCATAGCTGCCATTTTACTCTTCTTTTGCAAGGTATTTTTTTTTTCATCAGCAATAGTTATGTTTTATCTCTGTTTAGGAAATGAGGAGACTGTTTGATGCTTGAATTTAAGGCTAAATGGGAAATAAAATATCTATATCAAGTTACTCAAGGAATTGAATTATAATTGTTAGTAAATATGGGTTCTCATCCCATCTCTTGAACTCACCATAATATTGATGGTGTCTTGTTAGGGCCAAGGTAATAGAATATTATGGCAGGAAGAAATCTGAGATATCAAATACTTTAGCCCAGTTATTTAATGGATTAGGAAATTATAGCCAAGAAAACTAATTTGCTAGTGATCACACAGCAAATTAAAGAGATCAAAATTTAACTAGATTGCCAGGCTCACAGGCCCCTGTTCATGTAATTGAATATTTTGGTTTTTGAAGATTTAGTGACGTGGAAATTAAAATAAAACTGCCCTGATATCAAAGTGATCTATCCAAAATAGCATTGAATTTTTACTAGAAAAAATTTTTAAAAGTCTCATTTTTTCAGGATCACTCTCACAGTTTTATAGAAATTTTAAATGTTCATTATCAATTATTAATTGTACCTTAATTGCTCAAAAATGTTTTTAATAGAGTTAAATTATTTAACATTAAATGAAGTTCACTGTAGTTGGGTACATTTTACTTCTGTTTATAGTGATCAATAAAAATAAAAAATTGACTTCTGTATGTATGTAATTAATTTACCAAAAAAAAGAAAAAGAAAACCACACATTTATTTGTAAGAATTATGTCCTTTTTTCACATACAACAATCTAGATCATATTTAAATGTAAACAATATTAATTTATTCATGCATCAAGCAATGCTATTCTCCATTATACATACACCAGAGACAGAATAGTATCGTGGATAAAGAAGTGGCCTTGTAGTCAGGGAGACATAGTTAGTCTCATGTATGATATGTGCATATATGTAGGTATACATGCATATGGTTACATATATACAAATATATTTATATATGCTGTGAGAAATGAATTATTTTTCTTGTTTTAAATAGCTAATCATTGTATATAGACCAAGGTTTTTCCCCTTTTCTACTTCCTCATCCAGAAACAAACCAGTATGGAAAATCTCCCTTAAAGATTTACCCAGACCAAGATATAATCAGACATTAAAATAGGTTCTAAGTTTGGGCTAATGGGTATATTCCTGTTCATTGTGTTTTTTCAGAGAGATCTTGGAAACTGTTGATTCTCCCTTTGGTGGAGGCAGGTAATATGGAAACTGCTGTTTCTGTGACCAAGATTTAGGTGAACTAAGTCATGTACCCCAAGTCCATCATTTCAATATAGCCCACCTTCAATTGTGTTAACAAATCAGAGCTGATTGATACCCCTAAGGAACACATTCTTTGAAGGGCACATAAACTGTGAGCACTCCACCATTAGGGATCTTTGGTCTAAGAGAGACATCCAGATGACCATTCTTTTATTAATAATGTGCTGGCCTTATTCATAAAATGATTAAATTACCCAGAAATTATGTCTCTCAGAGTTTTTAGATTGTCACAATGTACATAGATATATAGAACATTTCTCTTTGTATTGTAGAATCACAGAGCTAATATGAATGTGTGTATACACATATGCACATGCATGCACCTGCCCATATTGCAATACAGTTTGATCATGTAGTAGATAGAACTCTGCACTTGGAGTTAGGAAGACCTGAATATATCCAACCTTAAACACTTACTAGTTGTGTGACCCTGATCAAGTCACTTAACCTTTGTTTGCCTCAGTTTTTTTTTTTTTTTGTCTATATAAGGGGAATAAAAATAACATCTATCACCCAGGGCTGTTGTAAAGATCATATAAAATAACTGCAGAGCATTTAGCACAGTACCTGGCATATAGTAAATGCTATATAAATCTTAATTATTACTCTTACTATTATATATGTATCTCACACATGTTATCTAGGTGATAGTTCATTGTCCACAGACAACCCTATAAGACTAATAGACAAAATGCTAATCTGTATTAGAGGTCAGTGTTTCTACACACTGAGTTCTCAATCACTTTGAAAATATAGAAATTGACCAAAACTTAATATTGGAGATATTCTGCTAGGTGGGCATGTAGTAAATGGAAATACAAAGAGAAGACATTGTGCCCATAAGTTTTAGTCTAGATTGGGAAATGAAATTTGTGCACAGAAAGTGCAGTACCATGTAGAGCGTATAGGTATCATAAGGAATGTATTTAATTTCATAAGAAATCAGAAGAGGAGAAAATTACCTGTGATTTGGTCCCTGAGCAGTAAAGAATGCAAAGGAAGGGGGAGTAGAATGGAGTAGAGGTGACAGAGATGGGTGAACCAATGATTAGGATGTGCAAGTAAAGAAGAAGTGGTTCTAGGTGGGGTGAGGTATAGTTAGAGATGAAAGGATAGAGAAGTTATATTCTGAGAGAGGAATTTCACTGCATTCACTATATTTTCCTCATCTGCTAGTTTAACAATCTTGTCAGAAATGTAATAGTGACAACCTTTGCCACTCTCCAAATCTTGTTCCTTTCCCTTTTTAAATGATTTTCATGTATCACTGACAAAGGCTAAGCAATTGTATCTGCCAGTTCTTCCTCAGTATCTGGGGATATGGTTCACCTAGCCCAAGCAACTTGAATTCTTTGAGGGCAGGTAGATGCTCTCTTCTTAGCTCCTTATTTATTTTTGGACATCAACTCAGTGTTACTCATTTTTGTTCTGTGATATCCTATGCAAACGTCATTTTTCTGGCAGAAATAAGAGAAAAAGAAGTAAGATTTCAGCAGCCCTGTCTTTTCTCTGTTGTTAATTATCCTATCTCACTAACAATATGCAAAGATCTCATTCTTATCTTAGTTCTCCTTTTTCTCTGAATGTAATTATAAAACACCTTCTCAACATATATCAACCATCTGAAATTATGAACCATATCTTTCCTCACCACATTCAGTTCACTTTCTTCTTTGGCCACCTTTACACAATTTGTTTACAGAATAATATTATACACTTACATTATTGTTCTTTTGGCTTGGCTTGTTTCCATCCCCTCCTTTTCCTTTTTGAAATTGTTTAGTGAGTTCCCTGTCCATGCACACACATATCTTCATACATACCCACTTTCTGTCTTCATTGAAATTATTTCTCCTTGTGTTTTTAGCATTTTATTTTTATCTCTCACCTGTGTGATGCAATTTGGGGTGCTGGGAACCCTGAAGTTCAAAGGTACAAGGTGAGTCTGCCTCGAAAGAGTCTGACCACTCAAACCTTCTTTCAGTCAAAGTAGTGAGTTTTATTATAATACCAGTATGACAGGGAAGATTACTAATAAATCTGCTATTGTATAGTCAATAGGAACATGAAAAATTCAGAGTGAGCTGGATAATTTGATGAGGATGGGTCTTTATACAAAAAAAGTATGTGAGAAGATTTGGATAGGATTAAGGAGCAATAAATAGCTTGCAGTTGGGGGTGGGAAAATGCAAAAATGAAGAGATCTAGATGAATTAGAGTATCAAGTAAGCTAATTAAGTAAACTAGGTGAGCTGGGGTGGGTCAGTTGCCTTGGGCAAAGCTGCCAGTGATCTGGGCTTTTGAAATGTATGGGGAAATTCAGGGATTAGTTTGCTTCCAGCTACATAGCCTTTTCCTTTAGGGGTCTGGGTCCCAATACTGCATCACCTCCTAGAGTGACATTTTCTGTAGCATTTTAGTCCACAGGAACTAATATTTTCTCTGGACCCCTTGATATCTATTTTCTCTACATCCGAGGTTCATGATTTTCTCTCCTCTATCACAAATTCTACTAGGCAGTGACCACTTGTCTCCAGATTTCCCTTCATTTTCACCCTAGCAATCAGTGTATTCCTGTTAAGTGAGAATCAAGTACAAAATGGATTTTTCCTTATTGGTTTCTTTACCTTTAAAAGATTAAATTATCCCTAGGACAAATCAGGAAGGTATTATATGCTTTGATTTTGATTAAGAACTCCCACACATGCCTGGATAATTAATGTCCTTCATCATGAGTATAACACGTGTCTTTGCCAAGCTTGTGATGTGTTTATTAAGCATCTTATCTTTCTTTTTTTTCTTTTCATGTGATCTGTAGTATACTTTAATGAAAAAATCACTTCTGTTACCCTCATTGATCTTTGCCTATTACCCAGTACCTAGATTTCATACATAAGTAAACTTCTTAATACATGATACTACCCTCCTCCTACTCCTCTCCAACTCTTATTTTTTCCTTTCCTGTTTCTTTTGAATACATTATGCTGAACCAAATCAAGAGTCCAGTTGTGGTTTTTATGCCATCCAGTTTCAATGATTACATATGTGGTCAAATTGCTTCCTTTAATTAGGAACTCTGCTTCTTTTTGCTTATTGTCTGAATGTTGACCTATGGTGACATAGAAATATGAGGCCATATATTTTACTATTGACTCCTTTTATGATACAGAAATCTGAAATTCATTTCCAAAGCCAAAACCTGTCATCCTCTCACTCCCTTAACCCCTCCTTTCCTAAAACTATTCTTTGACATCACTATGACCTCCTGTCTCTCCAGCACTGCTTGTGCTCTCAGTATATTACTTAGGCTCTGGTTTCCCTTTCATCTCTTTGCATTCTTAATCCAAAGTTGACAACTAAACACAAGCATTATTTGTTACCATTGAATCCCTTGCTTCATTGTCCTATTATCAATTTTATCTTGCCAAATTCTAAATCTGGGTTATCACCTTCATACATATTCTCCATTTAGTGCATGCTGCCAAATATTTCTAGATAAATTCACATAATACTGCTGACTGGGATTAATACACTTTATGTTACCTATGCAACTAAACTTGCATGACAATTTTTTATTCTTCCCTGAATGAAAACTATATAACTTTTCTAAAAAGATGCTATTGATATATTTTGTTATTATATCTCCTCTATTTTTCCTGAAATTGGAAATTTTAATAAATCTGCTTGTCATCCTCACATAATGTAGTATGTTAATCTTCTCTATAACATTCATATTTTAACATATGTGTTTCTAAAGTAAACACCTTGATGGCTTTTTTTTTATCATCTTTTCTACAAGTTATTTAAAACCTTCTCTTCCTTCTTCAGCTACAACATCTCATCATTTTTCTTTTAGTCCTCAAGAACACCATCTCACACTTTACTAAGAAAATATAGGCTATTTATTTTGAGTTTATTCCTCTCTCTGACTTCTTACTCTCATATTCTGTTTCTTTATCCTCCATGCTCTCCTTTTTGTAGTTCCAAATTTTATTATATAGGCATTTTCCTTATTATGACTAGGTCTTCCACCTTTGCTTTTCATCCTCTGTCCAATTGTCTCTTTCTCTGAGAATGATTCTTCTCTTTAATACTCATTTACTCCTTATTCCTTCCTTCCTTGATACTTTCAAGCATATTTTACGAATATTCTCTCAAATTATTACCCTGCATCTCCTCTCCCTCCCATTACCAACTCCTAGAAGAATGATTGTTCATTCACTGTCTTCATTTCTTCACCTTATACTTCTCTATTCCTTGCAGCCTACATTCCAAGACCATTTTTCATTTCTTCAAGATTGACAATAATCACTAAATCCAATAGCCTTTTTATAGTGCTAATACTTCTTGAGCTCTCAAGCTTTCAATGTTGTCAATCATAACCTCTTCCTGGATACTCTTTTCTTTCATGACTTCTATAATACTGATGTCTCTTGGTTCTCCCCATCTTATTTTACTAGATCATCAATCTCCTTCCATGTATTAAGCATAGACATTTACTAAGATTCATAGGTCTTGATTCCTTCCCCATATATCACATTTTGGCTTAGTAATCTTACCAATTTCTGGGAGTTCAAATGCCATTTCTACACAAATCTGAAAATGCAATCTTAGTTTCTCTCAACTCCAATTCCAGATTGCCAACTCCTACAGATAACTTGGCCAGATTTTTATTTATTAGATTAAATATTTTTGAATTATATATAAATAAATTTAACATTCTTTTTTTTTAAATTGAGTTCTATATTCTCTCCCTTCCTCTTGTCCTTCCTATACCCCTTGAAAGAAGCAATGTTATATCAGTGATTCATGTGAAGTCATGCAGTACATATTTCCATATTAGTAATACTATGAAATAAATCACCCCCTACAAAACCACAATTAAAGAATGTAAAAAAAAAAATATGCTCCAAATGTCACTCTGAGTTTATCAGTTTTGTCTGTAGAGGTGGATACCATCTTCTATCATGGGTTCTTTGTAGTTGTCTTGGAACATTGTCTTGATCAGAAAAACTAGGTCTTTTACAGTTGATTATGCTTAAAATATTGCTATTACTGTGTACAATGTTCTCCTGGTTCTGTTTATCTCACCTTGAATCAGTTCTTAGAAGACATTACAGGGATTTTAGAAACTATCCTGCTCATAATTTTTATATCATAATAATATTCAATCATAATCATATTCTACAACTTATTTAGCCACTCCCTAATTGATGGGCATCTCCTCACTTTCTAATACTTTACCACCACAAAAAGAGCAGTTATAAAGATTTTTGTATAAATAAGTCCTTATCCCTTCAATCTCTTGGAGATACAGAACTAGTATCCTTTTTGATCAAGTTCCAGTCTGTTCTCCAGAATGATTAGACTAGTCTATAACTACATTAGCAATGCATCAGTGTTCCACCTTTTCAACATGATCTCCAGAATTTTCCTTTATATCATGTTAGCAAATGTGTTAAATGTGAGGTAGTATCTCCCAGTTTTTTCACTTTCCATTTCTCTAATTAACATTGATTAGAGGACTTTTCTGTGACCATTGATACTTTTATTTCTTCTTCTGAAAGCAGACTTCATATTTTATAACCATTTTATTTGGGAAATATATATATATATATGCATACATACATATATATGCACATATGTGTGTGTATGATTCGTTTCTCTATAAATCTGAGAAATGAGACCTATTGTCATTGCTATCAATTTCCATCTATTTTCTGTTTTTCTATAGATTTTGACAGCATTAGTTTTGTTTGTGCAAAACCTTCTTAATTCCATGTAATCAAAATTATCCATTGTATTTCTAACAGTCTTTTCTATCTCTTATTTGATCCACTACTCCATTTCTTAGCCAGTACCAGATTATTTGATGATTACTACTTTCTAATATAGTTTGAAATCTGGTACTGCTAGGTCACTTTCCTTCACATTAAAAAAAAAAAATTATTCCCCTGATATTCATGACCATTTTTTCTTCCAGGTGAATTTTGCTATATTTTTTTCTAGCTCCATAAAAATAATTCTTTAGCACTTTGACTGGTATGGCACTAAATAAGTAAATTAGCTTAAATACAATTAATATTTTCATCATATTGACCCAGTCTACAAATGATCAATTAATATCTCTCCAAATATTTAGACCTATTTTTTATTTGTTTGAAGAGTGTAATTTTGTTCCTATAGTTCCTGGGTTTATCTTGCCAGGTAAATTTCCAAGTGTTTTATAATGTCTGCAGTTATTTTAAATTAAATTTCTCTATCTCTTCTTGCTAGCTTTGTAGGTATTATGTAGAAATGCAGATGATTTATTGGGGTTTATTTTATGTCCTACCACTTTGCTAAAGTTGTTAATTGTTTCAACTAGTTTTGCATTTCTTTTAGTTAATTCTCTAGGATTTTCTAAGTATACCATCATTTTATCTATGAAGAGTGATAGTTTTGTTAACTCATTGGGTATCTCTATTCTTTCAATTTATCTTTTCTTGTCCTATTTATTTAATTAGCATTTTAATACAATATTGAAAAATAGTGGTGATAATGGACATCCTTGCTTCATACTTGATCTTATCGGGAAGACTTCAAATTTATCTTTGTTACAGATAATACTGGCTCTTGATTTTAGGTAGCTACTACTTCTCATTTTAAGAAAGTTTCCATTGTTTCCTATGTTTTGTAGTGTTCTTGATAGAAATAGGTATTGTGTTTTGTCAAAAGCTTTTTCTACATCTATAGGTAAGACAATGTCTTTGGGGATTTTTTTTTTTTTTTTGCTGTTTATTGACTTGGTCAATTATGCTGATAGTTTTTGTAACATTGATCAAGTCCTGCATCCTAAACATAAATCCAATCTGATCACAATGTATGGTTTTGTGATAATATTGTTGTAATACTCTTGCTAGTATTTCATTATAAATATTTTTTTATTTTTCAATTTTTTTAGTTGCATGCACAATTCATTGATCTGTAATTTCTTTTTTTATTGATGTACATGTTTAAAGATATAAATTTTTCCTGAGTACTGCTTTGGATGTATGATAAAATTTTGGTATGTTGTTTCATTGTTTTAATTTTCTTTAGTGAAATTGTTTGATTTTATGATTTGTTCTTTGACTCGTTCATTCTTTCGGTTTAAATTATTTAACTTCCAATGATTTTGTAATCGAAACTTCGATTTACCTTTATTGTATGTGATCTCCATTGTTTCACGGTCTGAAAGGGGTACATTTAATATTTCTGCTTTTTCTGCATTTGGTCATGAAGCTTTTATTTCCTAATACATGGTCAATTTTTGTGAAGGTGCCATGCACAATTGAGAAAAATGTATCCTTTCTTTTTCCAGTCAATTTTCTCTAAAGTTCTCTCATATCTAGATTTTCTAAGATTCTATCAATCCCTTTAACTCCTTTTTTTATTTATACTATGGTTAAGGAAAGTTGAAGTCTTTTACTTGTATTTCCTCCTGTAATTTATTTAGCTTTTCCTTTAAGAATCTGGACGTTATGGGGCGGCCAGGTAGCAAAGCAAGTAAGAGCATTGGCTCCAGTGTCAGGATGACCTGGGGATCGAATCTGGGCTCAGATACTTAGCACCACACCCAGAAATAACTGGCCATGTAACCTTGAGCAAGTTACTTAACCCTGATTGCTTTAAAAAAAAAGAATCTGGACATTATGCCACTTGATGAATACATGTTTAGTTATCCATACTACATTTTAGCAAGATGCAGTTTTCACATCTTATCTATTGTTCTATTTTTGCTTTTGCTTTGTCTGATATCATGATTTTTAGCCTTGACTTTTTTTTTAACTTCAGCTCAAGCATAATTAATTCTGGTCTAACCCTTTATTTTAACTTTGTGTTTATCAGTTTCAAGTATTTCTCTTATAAACAAGATATTGTTGGATCCTGACTTCTTTTTATTTTTTGCCTTTTGGAGGGCAATTGGGGTTAAGTAACTTCCCCAAGGTTAGTTTGCGTGTGTGTGTGTGTGTGTGTGTGTGTGTGTGTGTGTGTGTGTGTGTGTGTGGGTGTTAAGTGTCTGGGACTGGAACCGAACTCAGGTTCCCCTGACTCCGGGGCCAACGCTTTACTCACTGCACCATCTAGGCACCCCGGATCCTGACTTCTAATCCATTTTGCTCTCCACTTCCATTTTTGGGGCTAATTATTCCATTCATCTTCATAGTTATGATTAGTAATTGTACATTTCATTCCATCCCATTTTATTATTTTTATTCCATAGTTATTTCTAACTCAATATGTCTGGAATAGGACTAATAATTTTGCTCCATGACCCATCAATTCACCCATTTGTGTTGACAGGACCATCTTTTTTTTTTTTTCAATTCCAGGTACACTACTTTGATGTCAACCTTGATTATTTCTCTTTTTCTTTATATGTAATTGGTTTCAATGTATTGTCAATTTTACCTCTTTATCCATCTGCTCTATATTGACATAGTTCCTATCTCATTTAGGAACTATTTTTTGAGGGGGGAAGGCAAGGTTATTGGGGTTAAGTGACTTGCCCAAGGTCACACAGCTAGTGTGTCAAGTTTCTGAGGACAAATTTAAACTCAGGTCCTCCTGACTCTAGGGCCAGTGATCTATTTACTATGCCACCTAGCTGCCCCAAGGAATTATTTCAATAGCCATGAAAACACCAAATACATACTATTGAAATAGATAACAAATAGATAATATTGAAACACAGATTACATTTAAGTTAAAAAATCTTCAGAGATTTCCTTTGGCCTATAGGAGCAAAAAAAGAAAACATAAAATTCTCATCACCTGGCTCACATTTACCCTTCCAATCTCACCTTTCTCCACTCTCTATTCCAGTCCAAGTTGCATATTAAGTGATTCCTACACATTGTGCTACCTCTAGGTCATGCTACTTCTCAATACTATGCCTGATATAGCATATGGAAGAACATTTGAAGAAAAAAAAAGAACAGAGACAAAAACAGAAACCAAGAGAATATCAAAATTCAGGGTATGAGATAGGCATGAAAAACCTAGAGAAAGGATAAAAAAATAAACAGAAAGGTAAAAGGAGCTCTCCATCATCTATACTCATAACACAATGAACTTTGCATATTTACTCTATTTATTTATTATTATTATCTATTTATCTATATATTTACTCATTATCTTTCTAACTCTTCTAATGCTATCATAGTGAACTGAATGTAGTACATGCTGAATTTTAGTGAATGAATGAATAAAAAAATCAATAATGACTATATATCAAGTGCTATGTTATGTTCTGGTGAAACAAATCTAAAAGTGAAAAAAGCCCTTGTATTCAAGGAAATTGCATTCTAATAGGAGGAGTGTGAAGCTTAGACTATTGATAGATCCTAGGTGACAGAAGTTATTTGAAGATTAATCACTGATTTATTCATCTAGAAACCAAGCAATCCCTAGCAACCTAACTACTGCCTTCAGGTTAAGGAATGCAAGTTTGGCAAACTAACAGCTTAAGAATGTTCTTTTAATATAGTTATATAAAGTTAGCAAACTTTTCTAATCATAGTGTACTCATGATTCAAAGGAAGAAGGGGTTCTGTCACAGCCCAGAACACCTGCTGATTGATGATTCATAAGGTTCTGTCCCACTGAGTACCTGTGAATATTCACAGTAAAAGCAATCAGATAGAAAAACTGAGACCCAGGAGATCTAGTCTCTTTAACATGGGCTCTCAAACTGGATACAAAGTCACCAACATCATGATGTGCTGGTGAGACTGTAGGGAGAGGGAGCCACAGAAACATTGCATTTTTGCATTCTGTCTGACTTCAAATCCTTTGGATTGTAGACTCCTTCTCAACATTTTCTTACCCACAATCCTTCACAGGGAGATAGGACATAAAAGGGAATAGTAGCCAACCAGGAATATTTTTGCATATTTTTAGGGATGGTAACTGGAACCATAAGGGAATAGATTGGTCACCTTTTCTAAATGAATATCAGAGTTGATTTGATTTTGGTTCCTTAATTTTAAAAGAAAGAAGGGAAGAGACAGACAGACAAAGAGAGACAGAAAGAGAGAGAGAGAGGGAGAGAGAGAGTGCACTAAATATATAGATCTCTATAATATCTATCTATCTATCTATCTGAGAGATCTATAGATCTGGATAGATACGTCTATATATTTGTCTGTAGGTCTATCTGTCTGTTGATGGAAGAGGGTATGGAACTCTATTTTAATAGTCATTGCTTACCACAGGGATTGACACATAATAGCTGCTTAATAAAGGCTCATTGGTTGGTTTCAAGATTGTGGGGAGCTCCTATTCTGGAAACTCCATCTACTAATGCAGAATGACAGCCTCTCTTTAATTTAGAAACATAAATGTCCTTTGAAGTTAATCACCTTATCCATGAATAGCCAGTGTATGTGAGAGGGAGGGCTTGAGCACAGATCTTCCTGATTCTAAGGCTACCTCATGTTATTCTTATTTTCATCCTCTCATTTTAGCTGAGCAATAAGCTCTAGTCAAGCAAAATGTCATTTCAATCATCCCCCCCCCCCACACATTAAATCATCAATAAACTATGTATGTATACAAGTACATTTATAGGAGTATTTCATTTAGCCCTTCATTCCGGTTACACAAAATTTCCAGAGATATCTTATAATTATTCTCCTGAACTTTATTTTTTTTTTCTAAATGAAGAGAACATAATCAGCTTCATCAAAAGAATAACTGTTTCTTTCTATACTTCTTTTGGGATCTGCCCATTATGGAAATTAAATCACTCAATCATTATGCGCGTCCCTTAGATAAGAGGCAACACATGATTATGTTTATAGAATGATACATCTGGTCTGATTTGAATTAACTACCCATCAGCGACTATAAATTGTTATGTAATTTTATTTGATTGGCAAAAGCATTTTACAGAATCTTAAGCAATATTGTTGTAAATGTGCCTAGACTCCCAAAACATTTTCTATTATAAACTAAGTGAAAAGAATCTGAAATCTTATTATTCTAATCACATCAAGAATGTCCTTTGAAGAGTTAGATTACTTGTTTTACCACATCTTAAAAATGATAGTTTTCTTCATCTGACATTTAGAAGATTTGATGATTTGAAAGATAGTTTGACATATTGTCAACCTTTGATGGAGAAGGGCATGAAACATGTTCTAATGGCGTCCATTATAAGTTCATGCTTCCTAATTTCAAGTGGGACCTTAGAGCTGTTTCTCAGTGCCTTCCTTTATCTCTAGTTGATTCTTGATCATTTTCACCAGATAAGTGTTGTGTACATTTCTCTCATTAAGGCTGGAATCTTATCTCTTAACTGATTAACTTTTTTCTCTATTCAGCTGAAATAATAATAATAATAGTAATAGTAATAATAGCTAATATCATATACATGCCAGGCACTGTGCTAAGTGCTTTACCACTGTCATCTCATTTGACCCTTACAACAACCATTACTATCCCCATTTTGCAAATGAGAAAACTGAGGCAAACAGAGGTAAAGTGACTTGACCAAGGTCACACAGCTACTAAGTGTCTGAGGTTAGACTTTAATTCATATCTTTCTGATTTGAGACTTCTAGATGACAGTGGATGCTGGGCCTGAAGTCAGGAGACTCACCTTCCTTAGTTCCAATTCATCCTAAGACCCTTACTAGCTGTGTGACCCTGGGCAATTCACTTAACTCTGTTTGGCCCGGTTATTCATATGTAACATGAGCTGGAGAAGGAAATGACAAATCATTCCAGTATCTTTACCAAGAAAACCCCAAATGAAACAAGGAGTCAAATTCAACTGAAACAGCTGAACAGCAGCTTTCTAACTCAAGGCCAGTTCTCCATCCACAGCACTTAGCTGCCTTGAGAATATCTCTATATCTTTGCTTGTCTCCTTTTTTCCCCCACCCCTATCATGGCCCTGCACTGGCTATCTTAGAAACTGAGAATGATCTCCCTTCTCATCTCTGACTTTTGGAATCCCTGGACTCCTTCAGGGCTCAGCTTGTTTCTCCTTCTGCATGATGTCTTTTCAGGTAAGCCAAGGTGCTAGTGATTCCTACTACATGGTTACCTGGTCTTTGCTTTATATGCATTTTGCATACCTTTGTATGTTAATGACTTCTCTCTTAAAATTCTTAAGGACAAGGACCATTTATTTCACTTTTTTCTTTGTGTCCCAGCATAGTGCCAAGAACATAGCAAGCACTTTATGTTTGCACGCATGATTTTACTGATATGGATAATTAACAGTTCATGTGAAAAAAGAGACATTAGATTTCTCATCTGTAAAGAGAAGGGAAACCACTTCCAGCTATAAATTTTGATTGAGAGATGTTTGTGGACTATTTGCTCAATGTGAGTTAATCCCCTATGGTGTTACAGCTAAAGAAAAGTTGAAGCATATTTTACAGAAAGAAGAAATTATAGTATTGCTCAGCTATGGCTTTGAGGGTGGGTAAAATTTTGAAGAATGTTATTTGCAGAATGGAATTGTCATGCAAGGGATAGAGTGGAAATATATAAACTTCAAAACAAGGTTTGTAACTGGTGAATTAGAGTAAAGATAGACTTATTTGCAGAATATCTTAAATTGATTATGAAATGTCAAGGAACTTCATGAGAAGATTGAGAGTCCCTGTTGATTTTCCCCCTTATAAATTATCTGTTTCGTTGTGGGTGAGTTTGGTGATGGTTGGAAGCTTTCTAATTCCAGCATAACAATTGAATCCTTAGACTCTGGAGTTTCCCTATCAGAGATGAGAAATATTCTTGACAGCATGAAGTTCGAAATGGGTTGCAAAGGGTAGATAACTGAAGCTTAGCTTTACTAGAAGGACCATCATGGGAACTTAGAAGGTGCAATTATTTTCATTAATGTAAATGATGACTCCTTGGAGAAGAAGTTGTCATTTCCCTTCACATTCCGTTTTGCAAGGATGAATTTGGTGATAAGTCTTAATTACCCTTTAACTTTGCTTACAACCATCTGTTACTAGCTGTACTAATTTCAAAAATACTTCTAAATTCAAAAGAACTGCTAAAATAATCATCATAAAGCTTATATCACTCATGAAATTAGGTGTTTGAAGAATGAATGGGCACATATTTAACTGGAAAAGAGGAAGACTAATAAAAAGACTTGGAAAAATGAAGCCGGTTCCCCCTATTTCCTTTAAAGAATTCTTACTACACATGTAAGGCCATTGGAATGGTGATAAAGAAGAGGGAGAAGTACTAATGGAATTGACTGATTAATCAATGATGTGACCAGAAAAACAATAATTAGAAAATTACCAAATTGTAAATTTTAACTGCTCCCTTAACATTTCCAGTTCATTTGCTATTTCCTTTTCTGATGAGATTGTCATTAGAAATATTCTAGAAACTTATGTTGAGATTAGTGGAAAGGATTGATCACCATAATTGACTCAATAATTCCCTAGCTTCTTTTGAAATTTCCATATTAAAATTATGAAAGATAAATTACTCGAATACTACAAATATCCTGTTAAACCCTCAATTTACCTATTGAATTACAAATCCTTAATGTTCACTATTACTAATATTTTCCCAATAATCGAATATTTCCCTCTTATTATTCTTTGTTTTTAAATGTCACAAATTTTATTGCAAAACATGGCCGATTTTGTGGGCATGGAAAGTGTGACCTCAAAAATAACGTTCCATTTAAGACTCTTTTCATACAAGTTGCCATTATAGCTACATTATTGAAAACATCTTTAGTGCTGCAAGACTCACAGTAAACATAACTCTCAATCCTATAGTGTATATTCAATGGAAAATAAAAAAGACAGTATTAACTATTTCATTTAGGAAGATATGTAGATAACAGAAATGAACACTGAAGTACTACAATAATTTGATGACAATTATGACAAACGTTATTGACATTCCTTTTTGAAGGTGACAACCTTGTTACATAGTTCTGTGTATACACACACATATATACACCCATATTCGTGTATATATATGCACATACACGTGTGTGTATATGTATGTATATATGAAATATATGGACACAGGCATATATACATACATTTTTATATATGTACATACATATGCATATATAGATAGCTATCTCCATCTCTGTCTTTCTATAATACATATCTATTCAAACACATATGTATATGTATGTATGTATATGTGTGCATATACACACATCCCATCATGCCACAATCAGCTTTTTAAAAGCATGTTGAGAGGACAAAGCATAAGAACTGTAGGAACTTCAATCAAGAACAACTCTATATAGTACTGAATGAAATTTAGCATCTGACCATACTTTAGAGGCATTCAATTAGCTAACCTTTTGCAGTTTTCTAAGCTATTCATATTGACTATAAAATTGATCTTAATTCTTCAAGGGATACATATAATGCCATTTGTTTTGGTTAAAATGTGGCATAAAGACATTGCTCAGGTTCTACATATACCAGGATGAAACAGTCTAAAGGCAATCACTCATAAGTTGCTTAAGTTACTGACAACTCCTTTATGTTTTCTGGGAAACTATGATAAGGGACAGAAACCTCACACTATTCCAACTGATGGAGCTACAGAAATGCCAACCACTTCTTGATGGGACTTCACTGTCATTCTACTGTTCCTTCATGTGAAACTACTACATTGCCTCCCAATCTTTCTCCAAGCATTGAACAATCCTTAATGTCATCCAAGCCATTTACTTGCCACTAGTGTTTAATACCTGTAAATTCATTTTTAATGGCATCTTTAGAAGTAGCATGAAACATCTTGCTTTATAAAGGTCCACTTTCAGGAGCCCAGAATATAAGAACTAGGTTTTTTTAGATTCTTTTGTTTCATACATGGCATCATACAAAGCTTATCATTCTGAGGTAGCAACTTCACCAAAGATGTATAAGGGTCATCTACAGTATCACCATTGTCACCCACCAAGATATGCTTTGCTTCCTCTCCAATTACTTGTTTTTTTTTGTCATCATGTAAACAGGAGAGAACTGCTTTCTTTATTTTTTAATCTCCTTTTGTGTAGAAGATTTCCTCACTTTCATTTCATTAAAAATTTTGATTACTTCATCATTCAGTTACTCTAGAAGCCATGGTTTCTGGGACAGTAAAGACTGTCATAGCAAATTCTCACTCAGTGGCACTGGGGAGAAGAGGAAGAGAGCCCTTCTTACTCTTTAAACACAATATCATACCTTCAATTATTTTAGATTTTCCTATTTTATGGCAACACTTTCCTATGGTCTCTGTTTCTCGCCCTTTATTCCTTTCTATCTTCAAGTCTCATCTCTTCCTGTTTGTTAGTCTTTCCCCAAGTTTGTGATGTCTGCTTGCTTTTATCTAGGCATTTAATTTATTTTACTCTCATTTAAGTAGTTAAGTGAAATCTACCTTCTTCTCCTTCCCTCCAGCTTGTCTGGTTGCTTAATTGCTTATTTTTTATATTTTTTTCTGGGTGGGGGGGCTGAATTTCATTCTCCATGTCTTATTTTTCTAAAAAATATTGTCTTAATTATCATCATTATTTAGTTTCTTCCTCTGTATATTTTAGACTTGTATTATTTAATTCATAAGTTATGATTACTTATCCTAATATTCCTTGTGGAATTAATATTTCTATGATACCAATTTTGGGCTCCCTTTACAAAATAGTTTCTATTTATACATTGCCCCCATCCCAGGCTGCCTTTTTTTTTCTATTGTCCTTCACTCAGAAATACCATTTCTTACAGGAGACGTGGAAGTTTTTATCTCATGATAGAAAATTTCATGTGTCCCCAACTGTGTGTTTCAGTTACTAACTTTTAGCCTCCTCCTCCTCATTTCCCCTCATTGGCCATGAGGTCAAAGATCCATGCCCTCCCATTCAACTGGTGTCAGTTGCTCCCAGGGCCTCTGATTCTACTTCTCCTGAATTAGCATGAGTGGCTTCTCTTAGCAACAAATTTCTGCAGATTATGTCTGTTCTCCTATGCTTAGTTCCAAATCTTCCCTTTTTGAATATCTCTCTTTTCTCATGGAGGCATTCATCAGTAGTATCCCTTTCTTACCACTGCAAGAAGATTTTACTCTTGTCTTTCTGGCTGTTTCAATTTCCCCCTTAGCCTCCTTGCTCATTCTTCTGCAGCATCTCTTGGTCCTGAGAGACTAAAGGTGCTATTTTCCCTTCATTCTTAGCCACTAACTTGATTAGACTACATCTCCAATCCTTTCTATCCTCTCCTTCCATCCCCTTATGTATTCTCCTGTTCTGCAATTTAATCGTAATGAGGGTTTTGTTTTGGTATTTCAGGCTCTTTCTCCACCATTTCTTCTATTTAACTTCTGCTTCCACCATTGCCCCAGGTGTGCATTAAGAAAGAAATCTCTTCAAGGTTTGTCTGTTATTTTGTTGTTGCTCTCTTTGGTCTCTATTTTACTTATCCTTTCCATTTGTTTTTGTTTCCTGGGGTACTTGAGAAGCAATTGATTTCTTCAAATTTGGCTTTCTTTCTCGGAATATTTCAAATGCCTTTTATTTAATGATCATTCCTTTTCCTTTTTCTTTTTTTGATATTCTTTTTTTGTCTTTATTAATTTGTTCATTTAGTTTACAAGATTCAGTTCCCCATTTCTTTGAGTTTAAAATTTTCCTCCCCTCCCTTTCCTCCCTCCACCCCCATGGTGGAACACATTCAGGTGTAGGATCTGCAGATACTTTCACATTAGCCATTGGTCAGGTTATAAAGCAGAATTGTATCAAATGGAATGAACAATGGGAAAAAGGAAACAAGACCAAACAAGAAAAAGAGCAGGTAATTTGCTTCAATCTGCATTCAAACTCTGTTCTTTCTAGTTCTTTCCTTAATGTAGACATCTCTCTCCATCATGAGTCTTTTGGAGTTTACTTATAGCCCTGCATTTCTGAGAAGAATCCAGTCTATCAAAGTTGGTCATCACACATACGTTGTGTCTGTAATTGTGTACAAATTTTTCCTGGTTCTGCTCTTCTCAGTCAGCATCAGTTCATATAAGCCTATCCAGGTAAATATGAAGTCCATCTGCTCTTTGTTTCTTATGGCGCGACAATATTCCATTACATTACTATACCATAACTTGTTTAGCCATTCACCAATTGATGGTCATCCCCTTAATTTCCAATTCTTTGCCACCACAAAAAGAGCTGCTATAAATATTTTTGTACATATGGGTCTTAATCCTGCTTCTGTGATCTCTTTGGGATACAACCCTAGAAGTGGTGCTGCTGGGTCAAAGGATATGAAGTTGCTTATAGCCCTTTGGGCATAGTTCCATATTGCTCTCCAAAATGGTTGGATCAATTTACAATTCCACCAGCAATGTATTAGTGTTCCAATCTTTCTACATCCTCTCCAGCATTTATCACTTTCCTTTTTTGTCATCTTAGCCAATCTGACCAATGAGATGTAGTACCTCAGAGTTGTTTTGATTTGCATTTCTCTAATCAATAGTGATTTAGAGCATTATTTCATATGCTTATAAATATCTTTAATTTCTTCCTCTGAGAATTGCCTGTTTATCACATCTTTGACCATTAATCAATTGACTTGTATTCTTATAGATTTGACTTAATTCTCTGTACATTTTAGAAATGAGGCCTTTATCAGAGACATTGGTTGTAAAAATGCTTTCCCAATTTCCCACTTCCCTCTTAATCTTTGTTACATTGGCTTTGTTTGTACAGAAGCTTTTCAATTTAAGGTAATCAAAATTATCCATTTTGCATTTTATAATGCTCTCTAATTCTTGTTTGGTCATAAAGTCTTCCCCTCTCCACAAATCTGACTGGTAAACTATTCCTTACGTTCTGAGATTGCTTACAGTATCAGCCTTTATAGCTAGATCATGCACGCATTTAGACTTGATTTGGTATATGGTGTTAGATAATGGTCTATGTGCAGTTTCTGCCATATTATATTCCAGTTTTTCCAGCAGTTTTTGTCAAATAGTGAGATCTTATCCCAAAAACTGGGGTCTTTGGGTTTATCAAAGAGTAGATTATTAGAGTCATTGACTGCTGACTTTCTTGTACCCAATCTATTCCATTGATCCACTGTTCTCTTCCTCAGCCAGTACCAAGTAGTTTTGATGATTGCTGGTTTATAATACAGAATAAAATCTGGTATAGCTAGTCCACATTCCCTAGAATTTCTTTTCATTAGTACCTTGATATTCTGGACCTTTTGCTCTTCCAAATGAATTTTGTTACTATTTATTCTAGCTCTATAAGGTAGGGTTTTTTTTTTTTGGTAAATTGATTGGTATGGCAGTAAATATATAATTTAATTTAGGTAAAATTGTCATTTTTATTATATTATCTCAATTATAATAGCTCATGAGCAATTAATGTTTTTCCAATTAGTTAGATCTGACTTTATTTGTGTGAAAAGTGTTTTGTAGTTGTGTTCATACAGGTTCCAGGTTTGTTTTGGCAGGCAGATTCCCAACTATTTTATAATGTCTACAGTAACTTTAAATGGGATTTCTTTTTCTATCTCTTGCTGTTTGATTTCATTAGAAATATACAGGAATGCTAAGGATTTATGTGAGTTTATTTTATATCCTGCAACTTTGCCAAATTTATTCATTCTCACAAGTAGTTTTTTATTTGATTCTCTAGGATTCTCTAAGTATATCACCATATCATCTGCAAAGAGTGATAGCTTGGTCTCTTCTTTGCCTAATTTGATTCCTTTGATTTCTTTTTCTTCTCTAATTGCTACTGCTAACATTTCTAGTACCAGATTGTATAAAAGGGGTGATAGTGGACACCCTTGTTTCACCCCTGGTCTTATAGAAATGCTTCTAGTTTATCACCATTACATATAATGATTGCTGGTGGCTTTAAATAGAAGCTACTTATTATTTTAAGGAAGGCTCCATTTATTCCTGTACTTTCTAGTGTTTTTAATAGGAATGGATGTTATACTTTGTCAAAAGACTTTTCTGCATCTATTGAGATAATCCTGTGATTTCTGCTAGTTTTACATTTGATGTGATCAATTATACTAATGGTTTTCCTAATTTTAAACCATTCTTGCATTCCTGGAATAAATCCTACCTGATCAAAATGTATTATTCTTGTGATAAGTCGCTTTAGTCTTTTTACTAATATTTTATTTAAAATTTTTGCATCTATATTCATGAGGGAAATTGGTCTATGATTTTCTTTCTCTGCTTTATCTCTTCCTGATTTAGGTATCAGCACTATGTTTGTGTCATAAAAAGAATTTTGTAGGACTCCACTAATTTTCGCAAATAGTTTGCAGAGTATTAGAATCAATTGTTCTTTAAATGTTTGATAGAATTTGCTAGTACATCTTCTGGCCCTGGAAATTTTTTCCTATGAAGTTCAGTAATGGCTTGTTCAGTTTCTGAGATGGAGTTATTTAAGAAATTTACTTCCTCATCAGTTAATATGGGCAACTTATATTTTTGTAAATATTCATCCATTTCACTAAGATTGTCAAATTTATGTGCATATAATTTGGTAAATTAATTCCTAATTATTGTTTTAATTTCCTCTTTATTGGAGGTATATTCACCCTTTTCATTTTTCTGTTTTCTTTTTTTTATCATATTGACTAAGGGTCTATCAATTTTATTGTTTTTTTTTCATAAATCCAGCTCTCAGTTTTATTTATTAATTCAATTGTTTTCTTAATTTCAATTTTATTAATCTCTCCTTTGGTTTTCAGTATTTCTAATTTAGTATTTAATTGGGGATTTTCAATTTGTTCTTTTCTAGCTTTTTCAAGTGCACGCCCAATTCATTGATCTCCCTTTTCTCTAACTTATTCATGTATGCACTCAGGGATCTAAAACTTCCCCTAAGAACTGCTTTTTCTGCATCCCACAAATTGTAGTATGTTGTCTCATTATTGTCATTCTCTTGGAGTTACTGATTGTTTCTGTGATTTCTTGTTTGACCCACTCATTCTTTAGCATTAATTTTTTTTAGTTTCCAATTAGTTTTTAGTCTATCTTTCCATGGCCCTTTATTGCATATAATATTTATTGCATCATGATCTGAGAATGATGCATTTATTATTTCTGCCTTCCTGCACTGAACTATGAAGTTTTTATGTCCTAATGCATGGTTGATTTTTTGCATGTGCCATGTACTATTAAGAAAAAGGTATATTCCCTTTTATCCCCATTCAGTTTTCTCCAGAGATCTACCATACCTACCCTCTCTAATATTCTATTCACCTACTTAACTTTTTTCTTGTTTATTTTGAGGTTGGATTTGTCAAGTTTAGAGAGGAGAAGTTTAAGGTGTCTCTCTATTATAGTTTTGCTATCTATTTCTTCTTCTAATTCCCTTGCTTCTCCTCTAGGAATTTGGATGCTATACCACTTGGTGCATATATGTTAAGTAATGATATTGCTTTATTCTCGATGGTGCCTTTTAGCAGGATATGGTTTCCTTCCTTATCTCTTTTAATTAGATCAATTGTTGCTTTTGCTTTATCTGAGAAAAGGATTGCTACCCCTGCTTTTTTTTTTTTTTACTTTAGCTGAGGCATGATATATTTTACTCCAGTCTTTTGCTTTTACCCTGTGGGTATCCTTCTGTTTCAAATGTGTTTCTTGTAGATAGCATATTGTAGGATTACGATTTTTAATCCATTCTGCTATCACCCTCCATTTTATGGGAAAGTTCATCCCATTCATGTTCAGTTATGATTACCTCCATCCTATTTCCTCCCCTGTTTATGCTTTTATTTTTCTTCCCTTCTCCTTTCCCCTCCTTTAGAGTTTCCCTTTTAACTACTGCCTCCCTCAGTATTTACTTCTTATTAGCCTTCCCCCTTACTTCTAGCCTCCTTTCCCCTTCCCCCTTACTTCTAGCCTCCCTTCTAACCATCTTCCCATTCATAGCCCTTCCCCCCTCCTACTACCTGTAGGAGTATATGATAGAATTTTATACTTAATGTAGCAAGTTATTTCTTCTTCAGACCAAGATTGACAAGAACAGATCTCATGTAAAGTTCCTCTCTTCCCCTCTGTTATGATACATTTTGTGCCTCTTCTCGATAGAATCCTATGCTTAACTGGTTGTGTTATTCCCTCCTTGCACCAGAAAGAATGAGAGAAAAGCTCATATAATGCCCATCTCCCTCCCTTCTTTCCCTCTATTATATTGTTTTTATGCCTCTTTGTGTGGCATAATTTACCCTTTTCCACCTCATTCTTTTCTCTTCTTCCATTGCAGTCCCTTTGTAGCACTTAATAAGGTTTTTTTTATCATCATTCTGTGTAATTTATGCCCATACCCTCTACTTGTCTATAAACAGTTTGCTCTTATTAAATAACAGGATGTGTGTGTGTGTGTGTGTCTGTGTGTGTGTGTGTTTTCCTTGTTTACCTTTCTATGTGTATCTTGCATCTCATAATTGGAGGTTGAATTTTCCACTAAGCTCTGGCTTTTTCATCAGGAAGGTCTGGAAATCAATTATATCATTGAATGACAATCTTCTTGCCTGTAAGAATGTGTTCAGTTTTGCTGGGTAGGTGATCCTTGGTTGTAACACAAGCTCTTTTGCCTTGTGGAAAAATGTATTCTATTTCCTCCAATCTTTCAGTGTAGACACTGCCAGATCCTGTGTGATCCTCACTGTGGTTCCACAATATTTGAAATGTTCAGTTCTGGCCACTTGTAGTATTTTCTCCTTTACCTGGTAGTTCTGGAATTTGGCCACAACATTTCGCGGACTTTTCAATTTGGGATCACTTTCAGGAGGTGTCCAGTGGATTCTCTCAATTTCTATTTTACTCTTTGGTTCTAATATCTCATGACACTTTTCCTTGATGAGATCTTGGAAGATAATGTCCAGGCTCATTTTTTCATCATGATTTTCCACCTATGATTCTCAGATTATCTCTCCTGCATCTGTTTTCCAGGTCAGTTATTTTTCCATTGAATATTTTACCTCTTTTTCTAATTTTTCATTCTTGATGTTTTGTTTGACTAATTATTGGTTCCTCATAGAATTATTCACTTCAATTTGGTTGATTCTAGTTTTTAGAGAATTATTTTCCTCAGTTTTTGGAGCTCCTTTTCCATATCACACATTTTTCTTTTTAAGGAAACTTTTTTTCATTGTATTGTTTTTCTATTTTTGCAATTTTGATTTTAAAAGAATTATTCATTTTATATTCTATCTCTCTCACTTGGTTTTCAAAGTTCCTTTTGATCTCATCTAAGAAAGCTTTCTGTGCCTGAGACCACTTCCCTGTTGAGGCTTCAGCTTTGTGTGTAGAGTCATTATTGTCTCCCTCTAAATTTGGTTTCCCCCTCTCAGGATAGTAGGACTCCAGAGTTTTGGCTTTGCAGTCTGCTTTTTACCCATTTTGAGTCAGGGTCCTAGCCACACCCTTCCTCTAGGGTTCACAAGCCTTTACTGTTTAAAGTTTTGCCCTGGGGTAATAATTACTATGCTTTCAGGGTCAGGGCAGGATTGGAGCATCTGGGGTTCACTCTGCTATCCTGGTCCCTGGAAGTCCAGATAGGGTTTTTTTTTTAATTTATAGGCTGTGGATTGGTAGTCCCAGGAGTAGCTGCTGCCCCTGGCAGGGGCCCTGCATTTGACTCTTACCATATGTAGCAGCAAGCACCCCAGTGTCCCCAAGGTGCCTGCTCACACAGGTTCTTGGATCTGCTTTGTTAAAGGAAAGCAACTCAAAATGGGTTAACAAGCTTACTTTAATCAGTCAGACATATATCGTTTACCTTGTTCAGGGGAAAAAGGTCAGCACCCCAAACTTCAAAATATACAGACAGAATTATCAAGACATTAACAGATCAAGTAGACAGTTTTCCAAACTGTCCAACCATTACATCCATACCCAGTCAAAATCTGGGTTTCCACATCTGGGTTTTTCAAAGCCGGGGGACTCTCAACAACGGCTTCCCAGAATTCAGATCAAATTACAGAACACTTCTCAAAGTGAGTCCCAAAACAAAGCTACACATCAGGGCTTATATAGCCTTCTCCTGGCTCAGAGAATGTAACAACCTTATTGACTCACTGGCCAATCAAGAAGTATCAACTGAAAAACAAGCCTCCCACCCCAGGCTCAAGGTGCACTTTAGCCTAGGGGCAGGGAAGATCTTTAAGTTTGCATTTCCATTACACCATGGGCAGTCCAGTCCCTGCTCTGCAGTGATAGGCCTGTCAGTGGCCCTTGTGGTTGGTGGGTCTACTTGCCGCCAGGTTGATCAGGCCTCTGCGCTCCATCGTTTCCGGGTCTTTGCACCACCCTGTGCTCTGTGCTGCCTGGGGTCATCTTCTGGACCTCAGATCATTTCTTTTTCTTTTAATTAATGATTATGCTTAAATTTTCAGGGAAAGACCCTTTGGGGTGAATATTGAGTTCTTTTGCTCTTTAGAATACATTATTCTATTTCCTCCTGTGTTTGCTTTTTTTTGGTTATGGAACAGCCTTGTTATTTGAATTTCTTTTCATTTATATTTGTAGACCTTTCTCCTGTTCACAAGTAGAATTTGTTATTTATCAGTGAAATTGTTAAATTTTATTATTAGGTGTCTTAGAGTTTGCACCATAGGTTGCTTTCTTTTTCTGAAGACAATCTGTGGATTCTTTCAATTGGCACTTTTTCTTCTATGTCCTGAAATCCCGGGCAGTGTTCTTGTATTATTCCTTGCATTATGTTTTTAGTTGTTTTTTTTTTTTTAACTTCTCGCATTCTTCTGGGAGACATATAAATTTTCAGTTTTCTTCACACACCCTCCTGCAGATAGCAATGTGTTTTGTTTGTATAGAGATCGTGCTTTCTTTTGATGTTATTGGGTTTTATTCTTTCTCTTCTTCCAGATTGTCCTTCACTTAAATATATTTGCATTCCCAATTAATTATTCTCTTTTGTTTTGTGAGGCTTGCTGCTGTTTATTCAAGATTTATCCATTCTGCCAATTATTTCTGCTGTGCATGCATAAATTTCTGTTTTCACAATGCATGTTTCTCTTTTAAACCATTTAGAAAGATCTTTTTGTTGTTTCATGCTCTCTTGGGAATACCACAGTTCTCTTTCTCATCAGGCATTGATTCATTTTCCTCTGCCATGAGATACTTATTCATAGATATCTGGCCTCATTTAGCTTACCTGGAGGTCATAGTCACACCTTACCATTTGGTTTATCTATTTTTACTCAGAAACTTTAACTGAGTTTTATCTTCTGAGATCTTTGGTGATTTCAGCCTTTTTTTCCTCCTTATTTTTTCCAAATGCTCACTTTTGATTCTCTCTTTTTGAAGAGCAGCTTCCCTGAGGGCTGTATCTCAAAGCCTTCTCACTTTTCTTCATCATTAACCTTTATCTCTGCCCCAAGTGACTTCTCGGTGGACAGAACTGGAACACGTTGAATACTAGACTGCTTCCCCTGGACTTAATGAAGTCTCTCACAGCCATTCATACATGTCTTGCCCCAGTTCCCTCAGTTTCTCAGTTCTTTGATGCAGTACATTGTGGCACAAAGTCCATCCTTTTCCCTCAGACTAAGCAAGTTTTTTTTTTTTTCAGAGGAAAGAGGAGTGTAACACTGAGTTCTGTGGAAAGCCTGTATATGAGCATGTGTAGCCCTGCTGACTGAGCCCAGTGGGAACTGGAGAAGAAGGTAATGAGTAAACAGGTTAGTGGTAAAGAGTTATTAGCCTTCTCTATTTTTAGTTCATCTGGTATTTGCCTTATTTGGTTCCTTGGTTTCCCAAACCATGGAAACAGCTAAATTGTTTTTATTTCTGCACATAATTATTGGAAAAATTTGAAAGATCATGAAAATCAGATAAAAACAATTCTTATTCTCTTCCTTGTTAGCCACATTACCCAGCAGCCAAATCAAAGAGCATTTTCAAATGTTTCAGTTCTGTTTATCTTTATATTGTTGTTGCTATGGTATAAGGCAGGAGTGGGGAACTTGTGGTCTCAAGGTCACATATGGTCCTTTAGGTCCTCAATGTAGCCCTTTGACTAAATTCAAACTTCACAAAACAAATCCCCTTAATAAGAGGGTGTATTTTTATGAAACATGGACTCAGTCAAAAGGCCACACCCAAGGATTTAGAAAGCCACATGTGGCATCAAAGCTTCAGGTTCCCCACCCTGGATAAGGCATGTACCTAATTCTGTTCACTTTACACTTCATGCACAAGTTATTCCAGGTTCTCTGAAAGTGTCTCCTTTATTATTTCTTAAATTGCAATAGCATTCCATTATATCCCAGGATAGTGATTTGGTCAACCCCTCTTGAAAAGATTGATACCCCCTTACTTTTCAATTCTATGTCACCTAAAAAAGAGCTACTATAAGTAATTTTATACACATGGGCCCTTTTCCTCTTTATTTTATTTTAGGCCTAGTAGTACTATTACATAATCAAAAGATATTGCAATTTAATAATTTGTGGTGTATAGTTCCAAATTGCTTTCCCAAATGCCAGAATACTCATATCTTCCCCAAAGGATGATAATTCCATTGAGCAAAATAGATTTTTCTTCATCTTGTTTTGCATTTTTCTTTGTCCTCAATATGACACAATGTGCTTCACATGTGCTAAAGAAATAATCTGCTGGTAGAGCCAAGATGGTGAAGTAAAAGCAGGAACTTGCTTGGGCTCCCACTCCAATTACCTTCAATACCTGTAAAAAAAATGAGTCTACACAAATTTTACAGCTACAGAACCCACAAAGTGACAGAGAGTAATAAATCTCCCATTGAAGGCAGCCTGGAAGGCTCACAGTAAGGGTCCATTGCACCAGGTTGGGAGCAAAGAGCAGTCCCATGTGAGCCACAGCAGCCCAGACCCAGGGCAGCCCAGACCTGAGGAACAGACTTGCTGGAGCAGACTTCAGGGGAGTGAATCACTGGCAGCTGAGGCAGTTACCAATCTCTCAACCCATAAAGCCAAAGAGAAAGCAAAAAGTCAGTAGGAAACTGTGTTTTAACTAGGTGAGAAAAGAACACAGTCCGGCTCCTGCCTTGGGGAGGCAGAGGTGGTAGTGACTGCAGCTATTGCCCCCTGGCTGCCTCCTGGGCTCCAGGCCTACACATTATAGGGGGACAAAGCAGTTGTTCAGAGGGAATTGCTCTTGCTTTGCCCTTCTTGGATCTGGGATGCAGCCTTGGGTGGCTGTCTTATGGTGAGGAGCACTATAAAAGCAGAGTTTGTGGTGGCTGTAGAGTGGGCTCCATCCTCATAGATATGACAACAGTTGCACAAAATCCCAGAAATTTGGGACACAGCACACTCCACTCTGGAAGGAGAGTTCTTTCATGGCAAAGAGGCCAAAAGTCAAGTAAATGGCTAGCAAAATGAGCAAACAGAGGAAGCACAAACAGACTATAGAATCTTTATTGGGGACAAAGATGTTCAAAACATAGAACCAGAAGAAGACAACAAAGTCAAAACAATTGCATCAAAAATCTCCAAGAAGAATATGAATTTGTTACAGGCCATGGAGGAGCTCAAGAAGGATTTTTAAAATCAAGTAAGAGAAGTAGAGGAAATATTGGGAAATGAGAATGATGTAAGAAATCATGAAAATATGAGTCAGCCTGACTGAAGAAAAAAAAAACACCTTAAAAAATAGACTAACTCAAATAGCAAAAGAAGTCCAAAGAGCCAATGAGGAGAAGAATGCCTTAAAATGCAGAATTGGCCTGATGGAAAAGGAATTTCAAAAGCTCATGGAAGAAAATAAATCCTTCAAAATTAGATTGAGGAAAATGGAAGCTAATGACTTTATGGGAAATCAAGATACTATAACACAAATCCAAACAAATGAAAAAATAGAAGGCAATATGAAATATCTCTTTGGAAAAAACACTGCCTGGAAAATAGAACCAGGAGAGATAATTTAAAAATTATTAAACTAGAGGGGCAGGCCAGGAAGTGAGAGCGTTACTTGCAGGGGCAGGTTGGGAAGCAACAGAGCTGCACATAGGGGCAGGAGGGAAGCAATGTTGCTATGCACATGGGGCAGGCTGGGAAGCGATGGCACAGTGTAGGCCAGGAGGAGACCTGACCAATGAGGGGAGCAAGTCATCCCACCCTCACAAGGGCCACTACCAGGTCTTTCACCAAAGGTCTGGGACTAGAAATAGCAAAGTAAGAACTAAATGAAGGGCCCCTGTCCAGGACAGCAAATACTCCTGGGACTACCACTACATAGCCCAGAAATAAAAAAAAAAAGCCCCTATCAGGACTTCCAAGGACGAGGATGGCAGAGTGAAACCAGTCTGCTCCAACCCCCGCCCCTGAAAACATAGTAACTTGCCCCAGGGCAAAACCCTCAACAGTAAAGATTTGGGAACCCTAGAGGAAGGGTGTGGCTAGGGCCCTGCCTCAAAAAGGGTACAAAGCAGAGTACAAAGACTCTGGACTCCTACTATCCTCAGAGGGAGGAACCAAACTCAGAGGTAGACAATGTGGACTCCACACCCACAGCTGAAACGTCAACAGGGAATGGGTCCCAAGCACAGAAAACTCTCCTAGATGAGCTCAAAAGGAACTTTAAAAACCAAATGAGAGAGATAGAAGACAAAATGAATAATTCTTTTAAAATCAAAATTGCAGAATTAGAAAACCATTATAATAAAGAAAACAACTCCTTAAAAAGAAAAGTGTATGATATGGGAAAAGAGCTCCAAAAATTAACCAGGGAAAATGATTTACTAAAAACCAGAATCAACCAAATAGAAACAAATAATTCTATGAGGAACCAAGAATTAGTCAAACAAAACAACAAGAATGAAAAATTAGAAAAGGAGGTAAAATATCTCAGTTGGAAAAATAACTGACCTGGAAAACACATCCAGGAGAGAAAACTGGACAATCATAGGCCTACCAGAAAACCATGATGAAAAAATGAGCCTGGACAATATTCTCCAAGAGCTCATTAAGGAAATCTGCCCTGAGATACTAGAACCTGAGGGCAAAATAGAAATCAAGAGAACACACCGGACACCTGCTGAAAGAGATCCCAAATTGAAAAGTCCTCAAAATGTTGTGGCCAAACTCAAGAACTACCAGTTAAAAGAGAAAATATTTCAAGTGGCCAGAAAGAAACAATTCAAATACTGAGGAACCACAGTGAGGATCGCACAGGATTTGGCAGCCTCTCCACTGAAAGATCAGAGGCAGTGGAATTCAGTTTTCCACAAGGCAAAAAAGCTCAGGTTACAACCAAGGATCACCTACCCAGTGAAACTGAGCATATTGTTTCAGCCAAAGAGATGGTCATTCAATGATATAACAGATCTCCAGACCTTCCTGATGAAAAAGCCAGAGCTCAATAGAAAATTCAACCTCTAATTGCGAGATGCAAGAGTGGCATAGAAAGGTAAACAAGGAAAACACACACACGCGCGCGCACGCGCACGTGCCATGTTAGTTAATAAGAGCAAACTGTTTATAGACAAGTAGAGGGTATGGGCATAAATTACTCAAAATGATGATTAAAAACCTTATTAAGGGCTATAAAGGGACTGCAATGGAAGAAGAGGAAAGAATATGGTGGAAAAGGGTAAATTATGCCACACAAAGAGGCATAAAAACAATATAGCAGAGGAAAAGAAGGGAGGGAAATGAGTTTTATATTAGCTTTTCCCTCATTGGGTCTGGTGCAAGGAGGGAATAACAACAAGTTAAGCATAAGGACTTTATGGACAAGAGACACAAAGCATATCATATTAGAGGAAGAGAGGGGAGGAAGAGGAGCTTTGCATGAGATTTGTTCCTATCACACTTGGTGTGAAGAAGAAATAACATACTTCATTAAGTATAAAAATATCCTACAGGCAGTACGCAGGGGAAAGGGCTACAAAAGGGAAGGTGGTTACTAGGGAGGGAAGAAGTAAGGGGGAAGGGGAGGAAAAGGGAGGGGGCCTGAAAAGGGAATACTGAGGGAGGCATCAGTCAAAAGGAAAACTATTAAGGAGGGGAAGGGATAAGGGGAGAAAAATTATAAGTATTAACAGGGGAGGGAATAGGATGGAAGAAAAGAAACAGATAATAATCATAACTGTGAATGTGAATGGAATGAACACTCCCATAAAACGGAGGCAGATAGCAGAATGGATTAAAAATCATAATCCTACAATATGCTGTTTACAAGAAACACATCTGAAACAGAGGAATACACACAGGGTAAAGGTAAAAGGCTAGAGTAAAATATATCATGCCTCAGATAAAGTAAAAAAAAAAAAAGCAGGTGTAGCAATCCTTATCTCAGATAAAGCAAAAGCAAAAATTGATCTAATTAAAAGAGATAAGGAAGGAAACTATATCCTGCTAAAAGGCACCATTGAGAATGAAATAATATCATTACTTAACATATATGCACCAAGTGGTGTAGCATACAAATTCCTAGAGGAGAAGGTAAGAGAATTAGAGGAAGAAATAGATAGCAAAACTATACTAGTGGGAGACCTTAATCTCCCCCTCTCTGAGCTTGATAAATCCAACCACAAAATGAACAAGAATTTTTTTGGGGGGATGGTGAATAGAATTTTAGAGAGGGTAGGTATGAGAGATCTCTGGAGAAAACTGAATGGGGATAAAAAGGAATATACCTTCTTCTCAATGGTAAATGGCACATACACAAAAATTGACATGTGCTAGGCCATAAAACCCTCACAATTCAGTTCAGAAAGACAGAAATAATAAATGCATCATTCTCAGATCATGATACAGTAAAAACCATGTGCAAAAAAGGGCCATGGAAAGACAGACTAAAAACTAATTAGAAACTAAACAATTTAATGCTAAAGAATGAGTGGGTCAAACAAGAAATCATAGTAACAATCACTAACTTCATTCAAGAGAATAGCAATAATAAGACAACATACTACAATTTGTGGAATGTAGCAAAGGCAGTTCTTAGGGGAAGTGTTATATCCCTGAGTGCATACATGAATAAATTAGAGAAAAGAAAGGCAAATGAATTGGACACACACACAAAAAAAAGCTAGGAAAAACAAACAAATTGAAAATCCCCAATTAAATACTAAATTAGAAATACTTAAAACCAAAGGAGAGATTAATAAAATTAAAATTGAGGAAAATATTGAATTAATAAATAAAACTAAGAGCTGGTTTTATGAATAAATAAATAAATAAAATTGAAAGACCCTTACTCAATATGATAAAAAAAAAAGGAAAAAAGAAAACCAAACTATGATTATGGAAAATGAAAAGGGTGAAACTACCACCAATGAAGAGGAAATTAAAACAATTATTAGGAATTATTTTGCCCAGTTGTATCCACATAAATTTGACAATCTTAGTGAAATGTATGAATATTTACAAAAATATAGGTTGCCCAAATTAACTGAAGAAGGAAATTACTTAAATAACCCCATCTCAGAAAAAACACATTGAACAAGTCATCAGTGAATTCCCTAGGAAAAAAATTTCCAGGGCCAGACAGATTTACTAGTGAATTCTATCAAACATCTAAAGAACAATTGATGCCAATACTCTACAAAGTATTCAGGAAAATTAGAGAAGGAGTCCTACCAAATTCTTTTTATGACACAAATATGGTACTGAAACCTAAATCAGGAAAAGATAAAACAGAGAAAGAAAATTATAGACCAATCTCCCTCATGAATATAGATGCAAAATTTTTAAATAAAATATTAGCAAAAAGCCTACAGCAACTTAACACAAGAATAATACTCTTTGATCAGGTCATATTTATTCCAGGAATGCAAGGATGACTTAAAATTAGGAAAACCATCAGTATAATTGATTATATCAAAAATAAAACTAGCAGAAAGCATAGGACTATCTCAATAGATTCAGAAATGGCTTTTGACAAAGTTTAACATCCATTCCTATTAAAAACACCAGAAAGTATAAGAATAAATGGAGCCTTCCTTATAATAATTGGTACCATCTATTTAAAGCCATCAGCAAGTATATGTAATAGGGAGAAGCTAGAAGCATTTCCAATAAGATCAGGAGTGAAACAAGGATGTCCACTATCACCCCTTTTATTCAGTCTGGTACTAGAAATGTTAGCAGTAGCAATTAGAGAAGAAAAAATAAATCAAAGTAATCAAATTCGGTAAAGAAGAAACCAAGCTATCACTCTTTGCAGATGATATCATTATATACTTAGAGAATCCTGGAGAATCAAATAAAAAACTACTTGAGACAATAAATAAATTTGGCAAAGTTGCAGGATATAAAATAAACCCACACAAATCCTCAGCATTCCTGTATATTTCTAATGAAATTAAACAGCAAGAGATAGAAAGAGAAAACCCATTTAAAGTTACTGTAGACATTATAAAATATTTGGGCATCTACCTGCCAAAACAAACCCAGGACCTATATGAGCACAGCTTAAAAACACTTTTCACACAAATAAAGTCAGATCTAACTAATTGGAAAGACATCAATTGCTAATGGCTGGGTCAAGCTAATGTAATAAAACTGACAATTTTACCTAAATTAAATTATATATTTAGTCCCATACCAATCAGTTTACTAAAAATCTACCTTATAGAGGTAGAAAAAATAGTAACAAAATTCATTTGGAGGAACAAAGGTTCAGAATATCAAGGGAATTAATGAAAAGAAATGCTAGGGATGGTGGACTAGTTGTACCAGATTTTAATCTGTACTATAAAGCAGCAGTCCTCAAAACTACTTGGTACTGACTGAGGAATATAGTATTGGATCAATGGAATAGACTGGATACAAGAGAGTCAGCAGTCAATGACTATAGTAATCTACTGTTTAATAAACCCAAAGACTCTAGCTTTGGGGATTAGAACTCACTATTTGACAAAAACTGCTGGGAAAACTGGAATATAGTATGGCAGAAACTACACATAGACCATTATCTAACACCATATACTAAATCAAGTCTAAATAGGTGCATGATCTAGGTATAAAGGCTGATACTCTAAGCAATCTGGGAAAGCAAGGAATAGTTTACCTGTCAGATTTGTGGAGAGGGGAAGACTTTATGACCAAACAAGAATTAGAGTGCATTATAAAATACAAAATGGATAATTTTGATTACATTAAATTGAAAAGATTCCGTACAAACAAAGCCAATGTAACCAGGATTAAGAGGGAGGTGGGAAAATTGGGAAAGAATTTTTAAAACCTATGTCACTGATAAAGGCCTCATTTCTAAAATATACAGAGTTGAGTCACATCTATAAGAATGCAAGTCATTCTCCAATTGATAAATGGTCAAAGGATATGAACAGGCAATTCTCAGAGGAAGAAATTAAAGATATTTCTAAGCATATGAAAAAATGCTGTAAATCACTATTGATTAGAGAAATGCAAATCAAAACAAATCTGAGGTACCACATCTCACCAGTCAGATTGGGTAAGATTACAAAACAGGAAAATGCCAAATGCTGGAGAGGATGTGGGCAAATTGGAACACTACTGCATTGCACCACTGCTGTTGGAGTTGTGAACTGATCCAACCATTTTGGAAAGCAATCTGGAATTATGCCCAAAGGGCTATAAATAATTTCGTACCCTTTGACCCAGCAATACCACTTCTAGGGATGTATCCCAAAGAGATAATAGAAGTAGGGAAAAGACCCATATATACAAAAATATTTATAGCAGCTCTTTTTGTGGTAGCAAAGAATTGGAAATTAAGCGGGTGCCCATCAATTGGGGAATGGCTGAAGAAGTTGTGTTATATGCATGTTATGGAATACTATTGTGCAATAAGAAACGAGAAGCAGATGGACTTCATATTTACCTGGAGAGGCTTATACGAACTGATGCTGAGTGAGAAGAGTAGAGCCAGGAGGAATTTGTACACAAAGACACAACATATGTGTGATGAGCAACTTTGATAAACTTGACTCTTCTCAGCAATCCAGAGTCATAAGTCAACCCCAAGAGACTAATGATGGAGAGAGATGCGTACATCCAGAGAAAGAAATGAGATTGAAGCAAACTACCTGCCCTTTTTCGTTTTCTTGTTTGGTTTTGTTTCCGCTTTCCCATTCTTCATTTCATCTGTTACCATCCTTCTTTATAACCTGACTAATTCCTAATGTGAAATTATTTGCAGATACTATACTTGATTGTATGCTGCCATGGGAGGCAGGGGGATAGTAAGGGCTAGGGAGAGAAAATTTGAATCTCAAGGAATTGTGGTAATGCATCTTGTAAACTAAAATTAAACAAATTAATAAAGACCAAAAAAAAATTATTTAACTACATGAAAGCTGTGATCAAAGAAAGAACCTAGACATCATTTTTCAAGAAATTATAAAGGAAAATTGTGCTGTTATGCTAGAACCAGAGGGCAAAATAGAAATTGAAAGATTTCACAAATTGTCTCTTGGAAAAGGTACCAAATAGAAAACTTCTAGAAATATTATAGAAAAATTCCAGATTTTCCAGATCAAGGAGAAAATATTACAAGTAGTCAGGAAGAAATAATTTGAGCATTGTGGAAACACAATCAGGATAACAAAAGATCTAGCAGCTTCTACATTAAGGAATTTAATGGCTTGGAATATGATATTCCAGAGGTCAGAAGAGCTAGGATTAAAACCAAGAATCACCTACCCAGCAAAACTGAGTATAATACTTCAGGGAAAAATATGGTCATTCAATGAAATAGAGGACTTCTAAGCATTCTTGATGAAAAAACCAGGTCTGAACAGAAAATTTGACTTTCAAATACAAAAAGAAAGAGAAGCATGAAAAGATAAACAGGAAAGAGAAATTATAATGAACTTATTAAAGTTGAACTATTTACATTCCTACATGAAGAGACAATATTTGTAACTCATGAGACTTTTCATATGTATGTGTGTATACACATGAGGTGTGTATACACACACACATATATGTTAAGACGTGAGAGAGGAATATATTGGGAGGTGAAGAGGGGGACAGATAGATTGGGATGGATTATCTCAAATAAAGAAGGCAGGAGAAGGCTGTTACAAGGGAGGGGAAGAGCAGAAAGGTGAAAGGGGATTTAGTCAACCTTACTCTCATTGGATTTGGTTTAATGAGGGAATAAGATATACACTCAACTGGCTATTTTACCCTACAGGAAAGTGTGGCAGAAGGGAATAATAGAGGGGATGATAGAAGGGAGGGCAGATTCAGGGAGAGGGTAGTTAGAAGCAAACACTTTTGAAAAGGGACAGGGTCAAAGGAGAAAATAGAATAAATGGGGGAAGGTTAGAATGGAGGGAAATATTGTTAGTCTTTCACAGTATGACTACTTTGGAAATGCTTTGCATTGCTATATATGTATAACCTATAATGAATTGCTTGTCTTCTCAGTTGAGGTGGGTGAGGAGGGGAGAAGGAGAAAATCTGGAACTCAAAGCTTTAAAAACAAATGTTAAAAATGTTTTTTTCACATGCAACCGAGAAATAAGGAATACAGGCAATGGGGTACAGAAATCCATCTTTCCCTAAAAAAAAAGGAAGAGGGGAATTGGTGGGGACGTAAGAGATGGCAGATTGGGGGAATGATGCCCACACCTATGGGATGTGGACCAAACATGAGAGTGTATGAATAATGAGACACAAGCCTGGCAGGAAGCTATCTAGGCAGTCCATTTATTTATCTAAGTGTAAGTGTTTAATACGGATAGCAAAAATGATTACATCTGGTATTCTACCTCCTTGTACTCTATTCCATTTTGTGCACGTGTGATCACTTCACAGTTATCACTTCTTGGTTCTCATGCCCTGTTCCCTTGCTAATCAAGGAAAGATGGTGAGCCAATAACCCTGAGCAACAATGAGCCCTCAGGAGGAGTGGCCCTAGGGAAATCCTGACCCAAACTCTACCCATGACTGGACTGGCTCAGTACTGGCCCTCCACATCTCCCCCTTTCTTTGCATGTAACTTGAGTCCATGTATCTCTGTCCCCAGAGCCAAGGTTGACCTACCAATGGAGTGAATGATACAAGGTGCACCAAGGAAAAATTCTAATAGCATACAAACTAATTGGATAAAATGGAGGATCAGGGAAGTAAGGTTATTCAATGGGTGCAATATGATCAGGGTCAATTCCTGATATATGGCTTGTAGAAATTTGGTTTGTTATCCAAGACAACTGATTTATATCCCAAGTGAGATTATCAAATATATGGCATAACACAAACATGGCTATATCCATAACCACATTGCAACTGGATTTAAGTCCAATGTATATGAGTCTCTTGTCCCTGGGTTCTCTAGATGGTCAGCATGGCAAACAGGAACAATAATATTTTATTAGTCTGTGTCCTCCTTGTGTGAGGCCAACATCTTCTCATCCAGTCTTTTTTCTTCTTCCAGTTCTTTCCTAGGGTCATTTGAGACATTTCCTGGGTCAAGGTATTCACATGGTCAAATGTTCCTTTCTGGGATCCAAACTGGTCTCTGGAAAGATAGAAACGTACCCTCAACCCCATGTTAATAATTTATCTGGTCCATACCACCCTCCTGTCTTTGAGTCCTTCCACATTACTGGGACGTATTTTTTTTGTTACCTGCCCTTTTTTGGCAGGTGTACATCCCTGTGTATCAGATGTTAAAAATTTATTATATATAATGCCTTATTAAGTTGTCTTTTTACCCTTTTTCCTCCCCCTTTTTGTTTTTGAAGAATCATCTTAACATCTCTATTTTTCCTCTCAACAATGGCCTGTCCCACTGGATTATATGGGATGCCTGTAATATGACTGATATTATGAGTTAAACAGAATTTTTTAAATGCATGGCTAGTGTATGCAGGTCCATTATCTGTCTTTAATAACTTTGGTATTCCAAGTATTACAAAGCAATGGAAAAGGTGATTTATCATGTTCATGACAGCCTTACCTGCTTGGGCTGTTGCCATGGTGTAAGAGGAGCATGTGTCTACCATAATATGAAGGTATTGTAAATGCCCAAAAGACAGATAGTGAGTAACATTGATCTGCCATATTTCCAGGGGTCACACCCCCCTTGGGTTGATGGCCACCCTGGGTGGTGTTAGACTGTGAGGAATGTGTATTGTTCAGGATTTGACTATTTGTCAGGCCTGTTCCCTGGTAATGTCAAATTGTCTTTTTAGCATATACGCTGATTGATGGAACTGGTGATTTGATTGCCTAGCCTGTGGAAGAGAAAGGGTGAGTATCATTGGTTGTGTGAGCATGTCTGCAACTGCATTTCCTGCTATCAAGGTTCCTGGCAAGGAGGTATGTGAGGGTATATGAGTGCAGTAGAAAGGTGATCTCCTCCTTCTAATGGTCTCCTAAAGTAAAAGGAATAGTTGGAATACTGGGAGATTACTAGAAAATCTAACATGCCCAGTTTCAATGGTATTAACCACATAAACAGCATATTTGCTATTGGCGAATATATTGGGAGATTGTCCTGAAGTACTGCTATTATGGCATATAGTTCATTCTGTTGTGTAGATTCAAATGAGGTGTGTATAACCTTCCTTTCTAGGGGAATATAATACAAAGCAATCCAATGGTTAGTAGCATCAGTAAATGCTGTAGGTGCCTAAGGTTTTGGTGAGTTCTTTGTTATATATATATATATATATATATAGTATTAGTCATCCATTCATAATTCTAATTATACTAAATATATAAACTGTAAGACAGAATTCTTATATACATTATTAAATCTCCCTTGGTTTATGCTGACAAGGACCTACCATTCTGTGTCCTGGGCAATCAAGATTTCTAATTGTTCCCAAGTGTATGGTTGATGTATGTACTCAGGATAATCTCCACTCAATTGTACAACTCTTTTCATAGCCTTGAGACCTAACTTGGCAACCATTTGAGGGTAGGTGTTTAGGGTTCAGGGTGGTTGTGCTGCTAAATCATAAGTGATCAATTCATACCTCAACTGATTCCTAAGCTGGCTATAACTCCCGGTGCCCGTGAGTTGCTCAAAATTGATATTAACTCGAATCCTCTCATTTTGCCTGGCTTGGTCTTGGCATGCCTCAAAAAATTCTAATTTCTATATTAGGTAGTTTTCCCCTTCTACTATTATTTTGGCCAATGAATACCAATCAAGGGGACACAATGCTATATTGGAGATTGAATTGAGGAGTGTCTGGGAATAAGGACTATTGGCTCCATAAATGGATGCTCCAGATCAGAGTTCTTTTAACAACTTAAAGTCTAATGTGTGATGCTCCCTCAGCATTTACCCTGGGTTATTAGGGTTATTCACTTCAAACACAGGCAGTGCTAGTCTCATGGCAAGTGGGATGTCTTCCCCTCTTTCCTCAGCCTTCCTTATGGCTTCCTGGACTAAACCTATAGGCTCTTCCTTTGACTTCTGATCTTTTTCTGAAAAATTCTGACTGTTGGATCTGTACATGGGTGGTGGCATAGGAGGAGCTCTGGGGAGAATAGGCTCATGGAACTCTTCTAAATCTGTCTCCTCTGATTTTCAGGCATTCGTCTATATAATGTGCCATTTCCTCCTCTTTCTCTGCCATTGATGCCATGTCTATTTTTAAAAATGTTATGGCTATCAGTACCTTTTCTGTGGATTAGAGACATATTTTTGTACATTTCATATGGAGGATGCTGAAATGGGGAATGTGCCAGGGCCAACCTCCTGATAATATTCACTCATCTGTCTGCCTATAGTTTCCCATTTTTCTAAATCAATGGTCCCTTCTTTTAAGAACCATGGACAACAGGTTTCTACGCAGTCTAAAAATTCTTGAAGCCTATTAGTAAATATTAAGAGTCCCCTTTCTCAGACTATATTCTTTAAGGGCCTCAGATAATGTTCACAGTCTTTACTTCTCAATTGTGTTTGCCCCACTCTTGCTCTCAGCAGTGTGCTTAAAAACCAAAAAAAGGCAGCCACACAAATCAAAAGTAAACCACAGCACTGTCTTCTCTTTGCTTGAACTCTTGTTTTCTGCTTAATTCCTAACACATACTCAGATTAGCCTGGTGATCTGTTCTTCCTAAGTCCACTACTTCGAAGAAAATTCAGCTTTTGCCTCCTTACCTTTTTTGTTGCATTTCTCCAAAGCACAGGAGGCCACTGTCTTCATACCTTCTTTTCAGGTCCCCATTTGGTGCGCCACTTGATTCCCGCACCAAAGGGGCACAGGCCAAATGTGAGAGTGTGGGAATGATGGGACATGAGCCAGGCAGGAAGCTGTCTTGACAGACTTTTTATTTATCTGAGGGTAAGGGTTTATATACTAATAGCAAAAGTGTTTACATCTGGTATTCTACCTCTTAGTACTTTATTCCATTGTGTATGCATGCAATCACTTCATGGTTATCACTTCTTCTTGGTAATCATGCCCTGTTCCCTTGCTAATCAAGGAAAGATTGTGAGCCAATCACCCTGAGCCACAATGAGCCCTCAGGAGGAGCTGGTCCTAGGGAAATCCTGACCCAGACTCTACCCATGACTGGACTGGCTTGGTACTGGCCCTCTACAGGGGAAGGGGTATTGAGTATGCTTGCCATCTTTGGGTAGGGGGTAGGGGAGAGATGGGAAGAAAATCTGTAACTCAAAATCTTTGGGAAGTGAATGTTGAAAACAAAATATAAATTTAAAAATAAAATAAAATACAAAAAGTAATCTGCTAATTAACTAATTCAACAAACATATATATGATAAAATTAGAAATTGCTCTAAAGTGGAAAAAGATTGTCATTATCTAACTTTATTCCTTTTTGAATAGTGACTTAGGAAATCATGTTTTTGTAACCTCTACCAAAATTCATTCATGTAAAAATGATCTTAATTTGTTATTAAATAACACTGAAAGAAAATCACCTTCATTTGAATAAAACGGTATTTATTCAATTATTTTGTAGGCTCCAGCTAGCATGAGGTGGTCTCAACAATAGTGAATTAAATCAATCCAACTACACCTTGGAATGGTGCCAGAGAAAATACTTCACCTTGATAGATCTGTGTAGTAGAAACACACTGCTTGGACTGGATTACAAAGTGAAAGCTGTTGGGATGATGATAAAATATCTCTGCTCTCATATGTTCCTGAGACAAAATTCTTAGGATAAAATCTATGTCTCCTATCATCAGTAAGACTGAGTACAAAGTATACTGCATTTGTTTTCCAGAAGCTTCCACATAGCACCATAATTGTCATTTTCTTTTATCCCCACAATTTCAGGCAATAAGCAAGAAATGTGAAACTTGAATCTAAAACCAAAAACCTTTTATAGACAGGAATTCCTACAATTTCATTTATATTGGCTATGCCTAAACTGACTTCTAAAATTATCCAGATAACACAGGAAAATACTTGTGTACTTGCATACAAATTTATACATATATATTAGCTGGTATCCCTGGTTCATTGATTAATTGCTGTTGCATTTGATATCTACTAAAAAAGAGAATAAAAATTAAATGACATGTTTATTAATGATTGAAAATCTAGTCACATAATTATATGTCAGGGACTAGGGGAAAATAGCATATTAATACTATGTATAAAAACAGTATTTGGATGATTAAGCTTAGAAACTAGTTCAGGGGAGTCCAGGCAGCACAGCGAGTAAGAGCATTGTCCCCAGTGTTGGGATCACCTGGGGATCGAATCCGGGCTCAGACACTTAGCACCCACCCAGAAACACCTGGCCGTGTAACCTTGAGCAAGTTACTTAACCCCAATTGCTTAGTGGTGGCCAGGGGGCTCAGCTAGTAAGAGCACTGGCCCCAGTGTTGGGATGACCTGGGGATCGAATCCGGGCTCAGATACTTAGCACCACACCCAGAAATAACTGTCCGTGTAACCTTGAGCAAGTTACTTAACCCCAATTACTTTAAAAAAAAAAAAAGAAACTAGTTCAAAGATGTTATTGAAGAGAAATCTGCAGAGGTGGATATTGGGAATGAGGAAAGGAGGAAATAAAGTACCTGTATTATACTGGATAATCAATCTAATGTTAATTGGAAGAGTGGATAGAATACTGGGCCTGGAATCAAGTGATGTTGTAAGTATCAAATGGGATAATATTTATAAAGTGATCAGCAAAGTATTGGAAACAAAGTAGGTGCTTAATAAATGCTTGTTTCCCTGCTCCTCATGCATTTTATATAAATATTTCAGGTTGGGAAAGTGGTATGAAATTATTGGGGGGGGAAGTTAAATTATAGAGGCAGAAGGAATAGGTTGTCTGATTTATTATATTTCCTATATCACTGTTGGACAGTTAGATAAATCAGTACATAGACACACCAGTGCCTTCAGTTTTATCAAAGAACAAGGAGGCTAAACTGCCTACATGTAGTAGCCCAGCATTTTAAATCTTTTTCTTCCTTTCCTTCTTCCTTTCTTCCTTCCTCCCTTCCTCTCTCCCTCCCTCCCTCCCTCCCTCCTTTCCTTCCCTCCTTCCTTTCTTTCCTTCCTTCCTTCCTTCCTTCCTTCCTTCCTTCCTTCCTTCCTTC
>NW_027186349.1:7119895-7121547 GCF_028583685.1 Petaurus breviceps papuanus
TTCCTTCCTTCCTTCCTTCCTTCCTTCCTTCCTTCCTTCCTTCCTTCTTTCTTTCCTTCCTTCTTTCTTTGTCATGCAAACCCCTCAAAGACCTGTATGATCTGTGGATTTTCTCGTTGGAAATAAACAATTCTGCCAGGTAATACAATTGAATCCAAAGTGCACTGAATTGTGGGAAGCAGTTGATAACTGTATTTAGAAACAGAAGTATGGGATTTGAGGACAACCTTGTCTGCTTCTCAGCAATAACTTAACTACCTTCAAGGGCTTCAGTTTTTTCATATATAACATAGGGTGGAGACAGCTTGGCACAGTGGGATAGCCTCTGCCTCTGGAGTCAAAGAAACTAATTGCAGATCCTGTATCAGACACACTGTATCTATGATTTTGGGAAAATCACTTAACTGTTCTGGTCCTGGGGGAGGAATGAGATCATCTCTACAAGGTGACATCAGCAATCATATAATTAGATGATAGCCATCTAGTCCTTGTAACTTTTTAATTTTCATATGATTTTATACGACTTTCCCTTTATTGCTTTAGTGTTCCCTCCCCCCGCCAAATTCCCACAAACATATCAAGTTAAGTCTGGAAAAAAAAAAGCCCTCATTGAATACAATAATAATCTAGGCAAATAAAGGCCAGAATTGGCACTGTCTACAAATTTAAATATCTTTATGTATTTAAATTCATTATCTCTCTGGAACAAAATGAATGATATGTTTCATTTTCATTCTTTTGGACTCAGTGCTTATCATCGTATTGACAAAATTCTAGTCTTTCATGATTCCTTTTCTTTAAAAAAGATGTTATCACTTTGCTCTACATAGAGCAAAGAAGCCTTCCTAGTTTCCTTTAACATAGTTTATCTCCTTATTTCTGTGGTCATCCATATGCAATTATTTAGCTGTTTTCTAAGAGGAGAATAACTCCTTAGTTTTCCTTTTTGGCTCCCATGAAGAAGTTGCTATAAATGTTTTTTTACATATAAATTCTTTCCATTTTCTTTTATTTATTTTGTGAATCAGTCAAGCAGTGATATAGATGGTTCAAAAAATATAGGCAGGTTAGTAGTTTCAGGGGCATAGTTCCAAACTGCTTTCCAAAACCTAGCCCTGATATTCTTTGTTTAACAATGTTAAAAATGAAACAAGTAAAAGATTAGTTCTCCTTAGAGCTTTTAGTCCAATCCAGTAAATATTTGTTTCAGACTTATGAGCAAAGACTTGAGATTTGGAAAAAGCACAGGTGCACAGTAAATGACATTGGCTATTAACAAATAATAGCAAAGATGCACAATTAGAAAACAAAAGTGGTTGTAACAATCTGGCATAGAAATATTAAAGGATATTTGAAAATTAATTTTGGGGGGAATTTTTCATCCTAAACACTGCTATGGCTAATGAACTTAACTATACTCTTTTGGACCTTGCTCCCCCATCCCCATTTCCCAAGTAAAAAGCACTGTGTCAAGCCCTGTGATCATGCAAACAAAAGCAACCCAAACCAATTTCTGTCCTTAGGAGTTTTACATACTTTTGGAGGCATACAACATTAGAACACTTAAGAATATGCATAATAGATTTTCCAGAGTTGTCTTCACTGAGCCTTCCTTTAACCTAGATCAGAGAAGATAAAAGGATACTTATTTA
>NW_027186349.1:7121947-7125065 GCF_028583685.1 Petaurus breviceps papuanus
CTCCGGGGCCAGCGTTCCTACTCACTGCATCACCTAGCTGCCCCTGGATATATATATATATATATATATATATATTTTTTTTTAATCTTAGAACATCAAGACCATGACAAAGGCCTTTTTAATTATCTTTTTAGTGTAAAATGCTGTTTTTATCTTAATTTTGTAAATGAAACACTACTAAAAGTTCCCATTCATTCATAATGCAAGATATAGTCCAATTCATTGTTGTTGCTGTTGTTTTAAAACAGTGTATAATGATAATTGATGTTCATATGTGGAAATCTGAAGTAATTTCTGAATCCTCAAAGGAAGATTACATTTTGCTCAGTCTTTGTTGTTTAATCATATGGTCATGTTCAACTCTTTGTGACCCCATGGGTCATACTATCCATGGAGCTTTCTTGGCAAAAATACTGGAGTGGTTTACCATTTCCTTGTCCAGTGAATTAAGTCCAACAGAGACTAAGTGACTTGCCTGGGATCTCACAGCTACTAAGTATCTGATGCAGAATTTGTACTCAGGTCTTCAACTCTATAGTCAGTGTCCTATCCACTAAACTGTTGGTTGCTTTGTATACTTAGGTATAAATTATATTTTTTCATAGGAGCAAACATTTTACCAGAGAAAGGATTGTAGGGGGACATTCATACCCCTTTATACACACATATGCATATGTGTGTGTATATATATGTGTGTGTGTATTTGCATAAAGAGAGACCAATACCCATAAAAATCAAATAACTTACCCAAAGTTGCATAGACAGTAGATGGCAGAAACAGGTTTCAGATCTAGGTCCTTGGTCTCTAAATTCAGCACTATTCACTGCACTAAACTGACTTTCAGATGCTAATGAAATGAAAATTATTAATCCTTGCCTGGCAGCCAGGAAGTTCTGGATCTGAGCCTCTTCTATCTTTGATAAATACTGGCTGTGTGAGCCCAGACAAGCTGTTTAATCCCTCAGTGACCTAAGCAACTCTCAAAGACTCTTTAAGATGCAGAACAGTTGATAATGTGCATTTGTATATTTTCCTTAACAGTTTCTTATGCCAGAAAAGTTTCAGGTACAACCCCTCCTTCAAAACAACCACCACTACAAAAAATGTCTTATGCAATAGTTCCCATTTAACCAGAACATTCAAGCAAATAGCATACACTATTTCCATACTATTCTGGTCTCACAAGAAATTACTAAATAATATCTGGTGCAGAAAGAGTCTTGGATTTGAATTTAGAATACTTAAATTTAAGGGACTTTAAGAAACCATAAAATGCATTATCTATATAAAGTGTTTTACCATATTGTATATTATTTATAATACCTACTAATATATCTTTTCATGGCAAAGGACATTTTGGGTAAAGTAGTAAATGTTCTTCTCCAAGTGGAGAAAGAAAAAAAAAGAACCTATCTATTCACCCTCTGTGCACTCAAATGAAAAATTGCCTTTTTAGGATAAACGTATAATCTTATTCAAGGTCACATTGATTTTTTAAAAAATCTTTAATCTACATATTTTCAATATTCTCATTTTGGAAATAGATGTTCCTGTCCTAAGTGTTCAGACATGATAGTACTTTCCCTGAATTCAAAAGGGCTTGTGTGCTCCCCATTCTTCCACAGGGATAGATTACAGACAACTCAGCCCCAAGAGCAAATGACAAAAACCTCACACTACACATGCCAGGTCCTAAAAAGTCAGGCCCACTCCCTCCTGCAAAGGATGACCTTTGCTACTTTGTGCTTAACTTATAGATGACTTGGTGAGGGGACAAAGAGAGAGCAGGAGTATGTTGGTGCATTCTCAGCCTCTGCTTCATTATGTGTCTACTGTTTCAAGGAATAACAATGATTTAGGGTCATGGGTGAACAACAATTATTCTGAATCCAAAGTGTCCATGCTTCTGTGTCCTGATTTCAGAATGATACTTTGTAGTTCTCCCATTATGAATTTTAGTAGCAATGAATCCTCGGGTTTTGGAGGTCAGGGTGACATCAGACTGTAGTGCTGACATAGCTGTGTAGAACAACTGAACCATAAGTCATAAAAGGGCTCCTAACTACTTCATTAAGAATAACAAATGATAATTATGATGATCAAGATGATTGGATCATAGTTGTACAACTGGAAAGGACCTTATAAACCATCTCTTTCAAGCCTTCACTTTACAGACAAGAAAACTGTGGCACAGTGACTTGTCCAAGGTCACTCAGATAAGTATGATGGTGATAGAATACTGTTTATAAAAATGATAGTAATGAAGACGGTAGTGACAATTTACATTTATATAGCACTATATGACTGTAGAACACTGTAAATAATTTGATTCTCAGGGCATACCTGTAGTTAGGTACCACAAACTACAAGCATTATTATTCCTATTTTACAGATACTGAAAACTGTGCCCCTAGAAAGACTAACATGTTAGCCAAAGGCAATATGGCTAAAAAGTAGTGAGACCAAGACTTGGAACTAAGTCTTCTGATGCCAAGGCCATTTTTTTTTGCATTTTTTAAGGACCAACTATCTAATGAATAGTCAATTATAATCAAGAATTGATTCTCTGTATTTAGAGAAATTCCCTAAGTATTTATAAAATCATTGTGGCATAGTGAGTAGACTTCTGCCCTAGAACACTGGGGTCAACTCATTCCTCTGACACATACAGGCTATATAATCCTTGCTAAGCCATGTAATAACTGAGAGTTCTAGGCAATTCACTTAAGACTTTATTGAAGAAATTCCAGTGTGCTACAGAATAAAAAGTTCCCCCTTTTGAGAAATAACAATAAAAATCATTGGTGGTATTTATATATCTCTTCTAAATATCTGTATTTTAATCTAAAAATATAAGAAAGTCAGCTATGATATCAAAGTGTGAAATACATAATTTAAAAGGGTATGTATATGTGTGTTTATACAAACACACATCTATATCTATATACATATATCCACACATATCCACACACTAAACACACATACACATATGTGCATATCACTATGTCTATGTCTCTATGTCTCTATGTTTCTATGTCTCTATCTATCTATCTATCTATCTATCTATCTATCTATCTATCTATCTATCTATCTATCTATCTATCTATCTATCTATCT
>NW_027186349.1:7125075-7125274 GCF_028583685.1 Petaurus breviceps papuanus
TCTATCTATCTATCTATCTATCTATCTATCTATCTATCTATCTATCTTATCTACCAATCTATCTATCCATCTATCCATCTATCCACCTATCTACCTTTCCATCTATCCACCTATCCATCCATCCATCCATCCATCCATCCATCCATCCATCCATCCATCCATCCATCTATCTATCTATCTATCTATCTATCTATCTATC
>NW_027186349.1:7125284-7130503 GCF_028583685.1 Petaurus breviceps papuanus
ATCTATCTATCTATCTATCTATCTATCTATCTATCTATCTATCTATCTAATCAGTCTGTCTGTAAAACACAGCCTGTTTTTTTTTTCCTACTCTTGGCATCAACATTGGAACATATGATCAGGAAAATAACATTTTGGGAAAAATTCTCTATTTGTTACCCAGATGATCAAAATAAATGAGCTGTTAGAATGGAGCCCTTAAAACATATCAGTCTCTATGGGCGATAGAAAAAATTAGCATTTTAAAATTGCTATCAGGTTTCTTTCTGTATTTAGTAAAAGCCATCAACATCAGTGCAGAGCTACTGAAAGCAAGTGATGTGTATCTGTATTGACAAAACCACCTCTCTCCCCTCTAGCTTTCCACTTCATTGTTTTCTTGGCTTTCCTGCTGGCTTTGCATGAAGGATTTCCGAAATATTGACTCAATTTGTGTCAATCTGCATTTTCACACATCCTTGAACAGCATGTACATTTTCCCCTCAGTCTATTGTAGAAGTTGTCATTCTCATTTACTCTATCTGCAGAGAGCAGGAGCCCCATACAGTAAAATTCACACTTCATAACAAAGAAATATACTTTACATGTTTGGGAGAGTCACCCTTTCCCCCCCAAAAAAAATATTTTGCTAGAATTCTCACTGTCATTTCCTAGTTGTTGTTTATTTTTAGCAATTATGATGAATAATATTAATATCTAAATAATCAAGGACTGATGTTTCCTAACCCAAGATATATTATATTAATTCAAACACAAATGAGGTAATAGTATTAAGGAAATTTTCAGATCCTTTCTTAATCTCTTACTTACCTTCAAAAGATTCACAGATCTATTCTGGTGCTGACCTATGCTTATCCAAAATTCTTTACGTTCTTTATAAAGTAATTGATTTGCACCTTTATTAAAATCCAATAAAACAAGAATGGTAAATCAGCATGGTGTGCTGGATAGGGGACTGCCCTTGAAATCAGGAAGACCTGAGTTCAAATAATACCTCCAATAGAATGTAAACTCACTGAGGCCAAAAGCTCTTTCTTTCATTTAGAAAATATTGTTTATTTTAAACTTTCTTTTCCTTTTAAATTTTGAATGGCAGATTCTCTTCCTCCTTCCTACTTCTCCCCAACCCACTGAGAAGGTAAACAATTTGAAACCAATAATACATGCACAATCATGAAAAAACATATGTCCATGTAAAAAGTATCACAACAAAAGCACAAAACTCACCATTTTTAGGTGAGAAAATTATAATTCTATTTGCGCTTGGATTTCATTAATTCTCTCTCTGGAGATGAATAGCATTTTTTCATCATGAATCTTTTGGAATTATCTTGGGTCATTATTTCAATCAGAATAATCAAGCCTTTCACAGTTGATCATCATTACAATATTGTTTTTACTATGTACAATGATCTCCCAGTTCTCACTTCACTTTGCAACATTTCATAAAGATCTTGACATTTTTTTCCTGAAATCACCCCCCATTGTCATTTCTAATAGCACAATAGTACTCTAACACAATCATATGTCACAACTAGTTCATCCATTTCCCAATTGATGGGCATCCCTTCAATTTCCAATTCTTTACTGCCACAAAGAAAGCTGCTATAAATATTTTTGTACATTTAAGTCCTTTTACTTTTTCTTTGATATTTTTGAAGTACAGAGCCAGCAGAAGTATTACTGGAGAAAGAGAGTATATAGTTTCATACCCTTTTGGTATGCCCTTTTGGGCATGATTCCAGATCCTCAACCAATAGTTCATTAATGTATTTATTTTTCATCATCCTATCCAGAAATTGTCACTTCTAATAGGTGTAAAGTGTTACCTCAAAGCTATTCTAATTTGCCTTTCTCTAGTCACTTGGGATTTAGAGCATTTAAAAAAATATGATTATAGGTAGTTTTGATTTCTTCAACTAAAAAACTCCCTGTTCATATCCCTTGAGCATTTATCAAGTGGGGAACAGCTCCCATATTTTTTGTAAATTGGACTCCCTTCCCTATGTATTTGGGAAATAAGGACTTTATCAAAGAAATTTGCTGTAAAAAGTTGTATTATTCATTTTGTATGTCACCTTTTAGAAAAATTTAAGTTCCTTCAATCTCTCTTTAATTGAATCTACTTGTGTTTTTTACTTTGAGATCATGATTGCTACTCCTGCCATTTTTGCTTTAGTTGAAACAAAATAGATTCTGCTCCAACACTTGATTTTAATTGTTTGTGTGTGTTTCATTTTCAAGTGTGTTTCTTGTGCACAACATATTGTTCAATCATAGTTTCTAATCTGTTTTTCTATCCACTTCCATTTTATGGGTAAGCTTATCACATTCACAGTTATGATTACTAAAGTACTTCTATTTATCCTTCTATCTCCCCCATTCCTCCTCAAAATCAGTTTTGCTTTTGACCATTCCTCTCTTAATCTTTCTTCCCTCTTCTGTAACTTTTATCCCCTTCCTTCCTACTTCCCTATTGGGCAAGATAGCTTTCTATACACAACTGTGTGTGTGTCTTTATTTGTATGTGTATATGTTTATGTATGTGTATGCGTACATGTATATGTATGTGCATATGTATTGTGTAGGCATACATATATGAGGTCAACACATATATGTGCATGTATATGCATACATGCTCACGCATATACATGCACACTTATACACACATGCATGAACACATAAACACATATATAGACACCATGTTTGCATATATACATATAGATTCATACAATATATAAATACACACATATGTATACTCATATAAACATATATGTATAGTATATAAAATATATGACATATACAAAGTATGCATATACATATATACATGCAATACATTCATGTACACATAATGTATGTATATGTGCATATACATATATAAATATGTACATATACACATATATATATATATACATAGATCTATATGCATATATATATACACACCTATGTCTGTGTGTGTGTGTGTGTGTGTGTGTGTGTGTGTGTGTACACTTTCCTCTTTGAATCACTTTCAGTAAGAGCAAGGTTCAGGTATAATCTACCATTCCTTCCATTTTACTATCCACTATAAAGAGGGTCTTCATTGCATGCCTCTTTTATGTGAGAAAAAATTTTTTTCCCATTCTGACTCTTCCTTTCCCTTTCTCCTAGTGTATCTCTCTTTATCCTTACACTTACACTTTTTTTTGGAGAGAGGAAATAGGGAATCATCTCAACATAATTGACTCACAACTGTACTCTCTGACTATGCACAATTCTTTTAACTGCTCTAATTATGATAAAATTCTTAGGGGTTACATGTATCATCTTCCCATATGGAAATGTAAAGAATTTAAATTTATTGGATCCCTTGTGATTACTCTTTCATGTTTACCTTTATATGCTTCTCTTAAGTCTTGTATTTGAAAGTCAAATTTTCTACTCAGCTTTGGTCTTTTCCTCAGGAATGTTGCAATTCCTCTATTTCATAAAATATCCAACCCTCTCCTCCTTCTTCCAAAGGGTTATACTTAGTTTTGTTGTGTGGGTGATTTTTATTGTAATCCTAGATCATTTACCTTCTAGAATATCATATTCCAAGTCCTCCATCCCTTTAACATAGAAGCTGCTAAATCTTGTGTAATCTTGTCTGTGTCTCCACAATAATTGAATTATTTCTTTCTAGCTTCTTTCAATATTTTATTCTTGACCTAGGAGAACTAGAATTTGTCTATAATATTCCTAGGAGTTTTCATTTTAGGATCTCTTTCAGGAGGTGATTGGTAGATTCTTGTAGTTTCTCTTTTACTCTCTATTATCTAAAGTATCAGGGAAATTTCCCTTGACAATTTATTTAAATATCGTATGTAAACTCTTTCTTTGATCATAGCTATCAAGTAGTTTGATAATTCTTAAATTATCTCTTCTGGATCTATTTTCCATGTCAGTTGTTTTTCCCAATGAAATTTCACATTTTCTTCTATCTTATTTATTTTTTACTTTTAGTGTTTTTCTTGAAGTCTCATGGATTATCTTCCAGTTTGCTAATTCTATTTTTAAGATGTAATTTTCTTTAACAAGTTTTTGTACCTCCTTTTTTCATTTGGCTTATTTTGCTTTTAAAAAAGTTCTTTTTTTTTGAGGGAGGAAGGCAAGGCAATTAGGGTTAAGTAACTCACCCAAGGTCACACAGCTAGTAAGTGTCAAGTTTCTGAGGCTGAATTTTAACTCGGGTCCCACCGAATCCAGGACCAGTGCTCTATTCACTGCACCACCTAGCTGCCCTGAAAAGTTCTTATCTTCAGTGAATTTTTGTGCCTCTTATCATTGGACCAATTCTGGTTTTTAATATATTAATTTCTTCACTCTTTTTAAATTCATTAATTAATTAGTTTAGCTTTAGTTTTCCACATTCCACAAGATTCTGAGATCTGAATTTTCTACCCTTCTCTCCCCTTCCCCCACCCCAAGATGATTACCCCTTCCATCAGTCTTCCCTTCCTTCTATCATGTCCCCTTTTCATCTCCTTCCCCCTTATTTTCTTGTAGGGCAAACTATATTTCTCTACCATGTTGCCCATATATCTTATTTCTCAGTTACATGTAAAAACAATTTTTTTACATTTCTGTTTAAAACTTTGAGTTATAGATTCTCTCCCTTCTTCCTTCTGCACACACCCTCATTGAGAAGGCAAGTAATTCAATGTAGGTTATACATGTGTAGTTATGCCAAACACTTCCATAATAGTCATGTTGAGAAAGACTAACTATATTTCCCTCCATCCTATTCCACTGCCCACTTATTCTATTTTCTCCTTTGACCCTGTCCCTTTTCAAAAGTGTTTGCTTCTAACTACCCTCTCCCCCAATCTGCCCTCCCTTCTATCATCCTCCTCCCTTATCTCCTCTCCCCTTTATTTTCCTGTAGGCAATTCCCTCTATAAGCCAAATTCAATGAGAGGAAGGTTCACTCATTCCCTCTCACCTCTCCCCTCTTTCCCCCCATTGTGAAACCTTTTTCTTGCATTTTTTAATGAGATAATTTACCCCTTTCTCTTTCTCCCAATATATTGCTCTCTCACCCTTTATTTTTTAAATATCATCTCTTCATATTCAACTCACCCTTTGCCATCTACCTACCTACCTTCCTATGTATGTATGTATGCATTTACCTACCTATCCATCCATCCATCCATCCATCCATCCATCCATCCATCCATCCATCCATCCATCCATCCATC
>NW_027186349.1:7130513-7153512 GCF_028583685.1 Petaurus breviceps papuanus
TATCTATCTATCTATCTATCTATCTATCTATCTATCTATCTATCTATCTATCTATCTATCTGCCTATCTTATCTATTTCCTCCAACTACCCTAATACTTAGAAAGATCTCATGAGTTACAAATACCATCTTTCCATGTAGGAATGTAAACACTTCAACTGTAATAAATCCCTTATGATGTCTCTTTACTGTTTACCTTTTCATTCTTCTCTTGAGTCTTGTATTTGAAAGTAAAATTTTCTATTAAGCTCTGTTTTTTGAGCAAAAATTCTTGAAATTACTGTATTAACTAAATATCCATATTTTCCCCTGAAATATTATACTCAGTTTTGCTGGGTAGATTATCCTTAGTTTTAATCCTAGCTCCTCTGACCTCTGGAATATCATATTCCAAGCCCTTGCTCCCCTTAATGTAGAAGCTGCTAGGTCTTCTGTTATCCTGATTGTATTTCCACAATATTCAAATTGTTTCTTTCTGGCTCCTTGCAATATTTTCCCCTTGTCCTGGGAACTCTGGAATTTGGCTATAATATTCCTAGGAGTTTTCTTTTAGGGATCTCTTTCAAAGGGCAATCAGTGAATTCTTACAATTTCTGTTTTACCCTCTGGTTCTAGAACATCAGGGAAGTTTTCCTTGCTAATTTCTTGAAAGATGATGTAGAGGTTATTTTTTTAAATCATGGCTTTCAGCTAGTCCAATAATTTTTAAGTTATCTCTCCTCAATCTAAATGAAATATTTCACATTCTATTTTTTTATTCTTTTGCTTCTATTTTATAATTTCTTGATTTATCATAAAGTCATTGGCTTCTATTTGTTCCATTCTCATTTTTAAAGCATTATTTTCTTCAGTGAGCTTTTGGACCTCCTTTTCCATTTGACCAATTCTACTTTTTAAGACATTCTTCTCCTCATTGGCTTTTTTGGACCTCTTTTGCCATTTGGGTTGGTCTATTTTTAAGGTGCTATTTTCTTCAGTATTTTGGGGTCTGTTTTAGCAGGCTATTGACTCATTTTTAATGACTTTCGTGTATCACTCTCATTTCTTTTCCCAATTTTTCTTCTACTTTTCTTATTTGATTTTCAAAATCCTTTTTTAGCTCTTCCATGGTCTATGAACAAATCATATTTTTTTCTTGGAGACTTTTGATATAGGAGATTTGACTTAATTTTCTTCTTCTGGTCGTATACTTGGTTCTTCTTTGTCACCAAAGTAAAATTCTATAGTTTGACTTTTTATGCTTTAATTCATCTCCCCAGCCAACTACTTGATTTTCTAACTTTCTGTCAAGGTAGCACTCAGCTTCCAGTGGGGGTGAGGGTGGAGGTGGATGTACTATCCCAGGTTTCTGGCATTTTGTATCAGCTGCTGGATCCCCCACTGTCTGTGGGTCTAGATCTCTGAAAGCAGCTGCTGGTGCTGCTGCTGGTACTGCCACCACCACCACCAGCACTGCTTCCCCAGGGCTAGGGCTGGACTATGCACTCTTTTTTTACCCAAGTCCCAAAGAGCTCGCCCACTGACCTTCCATGCTGTTCTTGACATTTGTCAGTTAAGAAATATGGAAAATGCCACAGCTGCCAGTCATTTTGTCCCCTTATGTCTGCTCCAGCCTCTTCATACCAGGCACAACCCACACTGTACTGAGCTCTACTCCCAACCCACTGTGATATACCATTCCTGGCAGTCTTCCAGGCTGTTGGGGTGGAGATGTGTTTCACTCTGTTATTTTGTAGCTTCTGCAGTTCTAGAATTTGTTTAGGGTCATTTTTTACAGGTATTTGGAGGGCTTTGGGGGTGAGCTCAAGCTGCTTTTACTCCCTCATATTGGCTCTGTCCCCAGGGGTTTTTAATGTGCCTTTTTTTCCAAAACTGTTAATTTCCTTTTCATAATTTCCTTGAATCATTCTCATCCCTCTTCCCCCAATTTTTCCTCTACCACTCATATCATTCTTTAATTTTCCCAGGAATTCTTGTTGGGTCGAGATTCAGTTAGCATTTTTCTGTGAGGCTTTACTTGTAGTTATTTTATCATTGTTGTCTTCTTTGAGTTTATGTCTTGATCTTCCTTACTGCCACCATAGCATTTTTCTTTTTTTTTAATGATCAAATTGTTGTTGTTTGTTCATTTCCCTGAATTTTTTCTTTACTTTCAATTTTTTGTTAAAGTTGGTCTCTGCTAACCTAGGAATGGGGAGGTACTATGTCACGCTTCAGGCTTTTTTCATGCTATTGTTCTCAGAGCTATTTCTGGGAGTCTGTAATTTTTCTATTCTTTCAAAGTGGAGTTATCTCAGGAAAGGTGTGTTCACTGCTCTTCTGCTCTGTACTTTGGTCTTTACCCTGAAATTGCTCATGCTTTCCTGGAACTGCTAATACCTGTACTCCTCTTCGCCTTGGAATTATAACCAGGTACCCTAATCTCCTGCAGCCACAAACACTAGCCCTCTTATTGACCCTGGAATTGTAACCAGGGCCTCAGTTTCCTTGTGGCTGATCCCAAGTGCTGCTCTCTAACCTATAACTGTGACCCCAAACTGCTTATGGGCAATAGAATTGCCAATCAATGACAGTTGGATCCAGTAAAGGATCCCTTTTAACCTCTTTCTGATCATTTGTTTGACTCCCTTAGCTTCCCTGGGCTGAGAGTTCTCAAAGCTTCTGGTGGTCCTGCTGTGCTTCTGGTTTGTACTCACCTTGTTCTCTCTGACCTCTCCTGTAAGTTGCCTAAATTGTCTTAGAATATAAAAATGTCTCCTGACCTTGTTGGTTCTGCCATGCCAAAATTTGATTTGAGGTGCTATTTTTAAGTTGTTTAGATGGGAATGTTGATAAATTTCAGCTGGGTCCAGGCCTGGACTCCTCTGTCATGGCTCTCCCCTTCTCACCCTCCCCACATCCACAACAGGACTACTTTTTGTAGCCTTTGTATTCCCAGAAACTAGCAATTGTCTGACAAATAGTAGTCATGTCATAAATCTTGTTGCTTAATGCCTCAAGCATATACCATTATTATCTGTAAAACCATTGGCAAGGCACTCAATCTCTCAGTGGCCCTAGGCAGCTCAGCAGCATTCTAAAATTTCAGGTAATAAGTGAATTGCTGATCTAAATCAGTTAAAAGAGTGTCTACATTGGAGTTCTCCACAAGAATTGCAGGGAAAAGTGGAAGGGGGCAAATTAAAAAAAAAAAGGTGAAAAAGATATAACTTCTCTAAACCTACATATTTATCAAAGTTTTGCTTTGTTTTGTTTTGCCTTTTGGAGGGCAATTGGGGTTAAGTAACTTGCCTAAGGTTACACGGGTGTTAAGTGTCTCAGACCAGAACCAAACTAGGGTCCTCTCAATTCCAGGGCCAGCACTTTACTCACTGTGCCACCTAGCTGCCCCAAAAGTTTTTTTTTTTGAAGCCCTAATTCCATACTGTCTTTTCCATTACATATCAAGAATAAATGCTGTTTAGTTTCAGTCAGAGGAATAGGCCTCAAACATTAGCTGTCTGATCTCTGAGTAGCTACTTATAGTCATCTTTTCCTTTCCTGATAGATCAGGTATAGGCAGCCTATTCTCACATAATGATTGTTCCTTATATACACACTGTAGCACTCCATTTAGAAAACAGCAAGGGTTCTATTGTCTGTATTCCATTAAATTAATAACAGCATGGGGTGCTTATTCAAATTTTTACTTTAAAGCTATACTGTCCCTTGTATTCACATTTAATATTTTGTGGTTCACTTCAGGGAGAGGAAGAGAATTCTTGTAAAAATTTATAGAACTGGAGTGACTTCTTACTTACTCAGGTAAGTTAGGACAGGTGTTTTTGTTTTGTTTTATTTGGGGGAGGAGGTTGACAGCAGTATTTAAACCCAATTGGATTTATATAACTATGAGTCTCTTGATTCATAATCTTCTAGTCATGATTCCTGTCTTCAATTCTGAACCAGGATCAGAACTTCCTCCATAGTATTTGTCTCTGACAGTCATAGTCACTGGATATATACATATACATGTTCACATACCCATGCATGTACATATGCATATGTATGCACATACATGTGTTTATCATACATAAAAACAAATGCTACAGTAAAGCAGATTTGGGGACAATATTAAGAAGAATATTCTATCAAACTAAGAGATCAAAAATGCATTTCAGTATCTTATGAGATAACAAGTTCCCTATAATGTCAAGATACTGCTTTTTTTTGTTGGTATTCCTCACACTTAGCAGATTCTTTCTTTCTTTTTTTTAAGCAATTGGGGTTAAGTAACTTGCTCAAGGTTACATGGCCAGGTGTTTCTGGGTGGGTGCTAAGTGTCTGAGCCTGGATTGGACCCCCAAATCATCCCAACACTGGGGCCAGTGCTCTTACTCACTGTGCTACCTGGCCACCCCGGCAGATTATTTCTTATTTGTCTTTCATTTACTCATTCAAGTAGAGGGTAATAGACCACTTGCCCAGGATGTTATTCAGGAATGAACTGGACTTGGTAATTTATTCATTCCTTTCATACTTAATTCTAAGATTAAGGACATGCAAAGTTTTAATTAGTTATAGAAGACCCGTTTGATGTTTTTGCAGTATTCCCTAAAGAAGTGTTATTATGTTTAAAGTAACACTAAAATATCCTTATATATTTTCTACCCTAATATTTAATTTTAAGGTATGAATCACAAATTTATGAAAATATTATTTTCTCTTGCTAACAATCATTTCTTACAATTTCATCTTCAGTACTAATTAAATCAACACATCTTTGATAAATGCTTCCAGGTAAGTATTAATTTTAATTACATTTCTAATTATTTATTTCCTTCAATAATAACATATAAAGATACTTCTCTTGGTGTAACAAAATTATAGGCTAAAAAGTTTTGCAAAAATTTAAAATACTTAAGATTGAGATCTAATTAAATTTCAGAAGATAAAAAAAATGGTTATTTTCTTTGCATTTTTTTTCCATTTCGTGCTGGGATTTGGTGGCTACCTGGTTTATACAAAAGAGTCTGTTTTCCTCAAGTATCTTACTTTAACATTTAAAAATCTTATAACTATATTCAAAAGTGATGCAAATCCTATGTTCTCTGAACCTTTGTCTGATCTAGGCCAATTGGACAATTTATTAACACAGAAACAACTATTCTGCAGCTTATAGCCATAGAGCGTTGCCTTAAGAAATGAGAGTTTAGGTGAACTGCTTAGTGATATAGATGATAGGCATCAAAAGTTAACACTTGAACCCAGATTTTTCTGAAACAGACTCTAGCACTCTATCCACTATACCATGATGCTTCTTGGCATTACTTTACCCAAGACCAAAAATGTATCATCATCATTATAATCTGGTCAGTTTTCAAGTTTAAGACAAGAGGATAATCAGACTTCTGGAAGCCAAGATGGTGGAGTAAGAAAGAAGTTGTTCTCACTCTCCCTTATTGTCCTGTGAAAGCCCAGAAAATATTGCCCCAGGAAAAACCCTGGAACAGCTGTTCCAGCAGAAAGATGGGGTGCAACAGTTTTATAGCCCAGGTAGCTTGGGGGATTAACATGAAAGGTTCTTCTCCCTCTGGTGGTGTGAGAGCAATATAGGACAAGCTGCATCCCTGTAAGCCCATGGCAAGATACATCTTAGCAAACAATAAATTATAGAAACAATCAATAATTTCATCCAAGACAGTGACAATTATGAAACAACACACCAAAACATATAGGATGCAGCAAAAACAGTTCTTAGGGGAAGTTGTATATCTCTAACTGCTTACATGAATAAAAAAAGAGAAAGAAGAGATCAATGAATTGGGCATACAACAAAAAAAGCTTGAAAATAAAACAAATTAAAAATTCCCAATTAATTACCAAATTAGACATTCTGAAAACCAAAGGAGAGGTTAATAAAAATAAAATTAATAAAACTGTTGAACTAATAAATAAAAATAAAAAGCTGTTTTAATAAAAAAGAACAATAAAATAGAGCAACCTTTGGTTAATTTTATTATATAAAAGAAAGAAGAAAATCGATTTACCAGTATCAAAAATGAAAAGAATGAATTCAGTACCAATGAAGAGTATATTAAAACAATAATTGGGAGCTATTTTGCCCAACTGTATGCCACTAAGTTTGAAAATATTAATGAAATGTATGAATATTTACAGAAATATAAATTGCTCAGATTAACAGAAAAGAAAATAAAAAATACTTAAGTAACCCCATTTCAGAAAAAGAAAATGAAGAAGCCATCAATGAACTCCCTAAGAAAAAAAATCTCCAGAGCCAGATGGATTTACAAGTGAATTCTATCAAACTTTTAAAGAACAATCAATTCCAACACTATATGAATTATTTGGGAAAATAGGAGGAGAAGGAGTCCTACTGAATTCTTTTATGAGATAAATATGGTGCTGATACATAGATTGGGAAGAGTCAAAACAGAGAAAGAAATTTATAGACCAATTTCCCTAATGAACATAGATGCAAAACATTAATAAATACAAGCAAAGAGATTACAGAAATTTATCATGATGATAATACAATATGACGAGGTACAATTTATGCCAGAAATGCAGAAATGGTTCAGTATTAGGAAAACTATCACATAATTGATCATATCAACAATCAAACTAACAGAAATTACATGACCATCGCATTAGATGCAGGAAAAAGCTTTTTGACAAAAGAAAATTCCTATTCCCATTCCTATTAAGAACACTAGAGAGCATAGGAATAAATGACAGGTAGCATCTATCTAAAAACATCAGCAAACATTGTATGTAATGAAGATAAGCTATTTAGTTTGGGGGTGAAACAAGGTTGTCCATTATCACCACTATTATTCAATATGTTACTTTTAGCAATAAAAGAAGAGAAAAAATTGAAGAAATTAAAATAGGCAAAGAAGAAACAAAGCTATCACTCTTTGCATGTGATGATGGTATACTTGGAGAATCAAGTAAAAAACTACTTGAAATAATCAATTTAGCAAAGTTTCAGGATATAAAATAAATGCACATAAATCATCGGCATTTCTATATATTACTAAACCCAAATACAAGAGATAGAAAGAGAAACTTCATTTAAACTTACAGTAGACATTACAAAATATTTGGGAGTCTACCTGCCAAAACAAACCCAGGAACTATATGAACACAATTATAAAACAATTCCAAAAGACTCATGGTGGAAAAGGTTGTCTAACCGAGAGAAAGAAGTATGGAGTCTGAATGCAGATTGAAGCATACTATTTTCTCTTTTTTCTGTTGTCATTCTTGTTTTGTTTCTTCTTTCCCATGGTTTCTCCCATTGGTCTTAAATCTTTACAACATGATTAATGTGAAAATATGATTAATATTAGTATATCAGTTTGCAGTTTGTCTTGGGGAAAGTTAGAGGGAGATGAAATTTGAAGCTCAAAAGCTTATGGTTGAAAATGAAAAAAATAATTAATTAATAAAAAAGACAAGGGACTAATCAAATTACATTTTTTCCAATGTGAGTTGTACTCTGGTAATATGGTTCAACAAAAAAGCTCTATTCTGATTTCAAGTAACTGAAGCTCACACATCACACAATCTGAGAATACTACAGTCAATACCATTTTCACCTGAGTAGGCCAGACCCTCTTGGTCCATATATATATCAAGGCTGTATAGGAAGAAAAGACATTGCTGAGATTTTTGTTTTGATTTGAAGCTTAATTTAGTGGCACTGATATTGATGTTGATGAAACAGATCAAATGATTTTAAGACTAAATGCTCTGACCTCTTTTTTTATCTTTAATTACCCTATTTTAAATTGTACTTAATTTTATCAATCCTATAAAATAAACTTTGAAAGTAGGACAGGCATTAATTTTAAATAAATCATTCAATTGTGAGAACAAATATTACAACTAATTTAAAAAGCTGACAGAAATCCATGATAATGAGAAAATATATTTCATAGAATTGGCACAATTCCATACTGGATAAGGAATATCGATTGTCTATATGTTAACATGCATTTGAATGAACAACCTACAGTGCTTTTCCTTTATAATAATGATCTCTGATATACAGTACAAATATCCCAGTTAGTCCAGAATTAACTGAGGGTAAAAAAATATAGGTTAGGTTCTTTTTACGAAATTAAAAAGCTCCTTTATTACCCTGACATGTCCCTGAAAAACAGAACTAATCTTTTCAACACCTGTATGTAACTGTAGGTGTATGGCTATGAAACATTGAAAATATTTCAAAGAACTGAAAATTAATACCACACAGAGGACAACGGGGAGGCACAGGGTGGATGTATATCCACAGGTGACTATACATAATGAATGAAGAACTTTGAAGATGCACAGGAGTAAAATATATCATTTTAAAATAGATGATAGGAAAAGAAGATGGACTGGCCATGCGTGAAGGACAAGGGAGGACAGAAGGACAGTTAGATTATTCTACTGGAAACCTCGTGATATCAGGAAAAAGTGAGCAAGGTCCCCACTATGTTATTTGATTCTCATCCCACTAACCTTTGAGGAGACATGGTATAGAACCACAGAATAGGTCAACATGGATGGGTTGCAATTAATCATGAATGGTAAAATTACAGATCAATTTGTGGATTGAGGTAAGTATTGGACTTCTCTCAGTATCATCTTTAAATGACACTGGAATGATGTTGATTCCCTGGATCTCTAAGCAAGCCTCTGTTAAGTTTATTTGTTTCACGATCACTTCTTTCTATTTTATATAGTCATCATGCATGTAATCTTCCACCATTCTCTTTGATAAGATATTATATATTGGGTTAGAATCTGTTCTTTGTCTGTCAGTTGCCATCTTCATATTTTCACTTTGCAAAGAAATTGAGTATTTACTGAGTGAGATGGTTTACCAGATCTTTTTGTCTCCATTTTATAGAAACTAATTTTGCCAGTTAAACTACTTCAGGTAATCACTACAATCAAAATTAATCCTTCCCTCCATTAACTTATCATTATAGGGGTGGCTAGGTGGCACAGTGAGTAGAGCACCAGCCCTGGAGTCAGGAGGACCTGAGTTTGGAACCGGTCTCAGACACTTAACACACACCAAAAAAAAAAAAAACCTAGCCAAGTTACTTAACCCCAATTGCCTTCCAAAAAGCAAAAAAACAAAAACAAAAAAAGACGTATCATTATGAAATCAGTTAAATAGGTCAGGGAAGAGTTGTTGTACTCATCTTTTTTGCTCATTTTATTATTTCTGCTATTTTGTAATAATTTATATTATTGTGTAAGAAATTTGTGGTCTTATAAATAAAAAAGATAATTCAAGAATTACTTCCACACCAATAACAATGTTTCCGTTTCTTTCTCTTTCATATACATATATACAGACACAGATATGTATACACACATATACATTTAACATTCATTTCAAAAATTGGGCCCTAAATTCTGTCCTTCCTTCCCACCCGTGCCCCATAATTGTGAAGACAAGAAATGTGATATGAACTATACATGTGGATAGTGCATTAAAGAATATATATATATATATATATATATATACTATTATTAATATTATTTTACATGTAACTGGGAAATAAGATATATAGGCACTGGGGCATAGAGATCCACTGTGCCCTACTGGAAAATTGGAGGGGGCATGAGGGAAGATATGGGAGAGAGCAGGTTGGAGGACAGATATCCAGTAGGATAGCTATTTTGGGGTGGTGGGTAGGGGAAAAATGGGGAGAAAATTTGTAATTCAAAACCTTGCGGAAATGAATGATGTAAGCCAGAAGTTAATAAAACATTTGATAAAGGAAAAAAAATACAAACAATAAAAATATTTAATTCATTTTTGCAAGATTTTATGATCCAGATTTTTGCTCTGTCTCCTGCTCCTTCTGCCTCTTTGAGAAAGCAAGCAATTTGATATACATATGTGGACATGCAAAACCTATGAAATTGGTTATTTTTTCAACTAAATATACTTTCTATGAATTAAAGTACATAGGGTCTTGTAGCAGCAAGCATCCTAGCATACCCAGGATGGCTGCTATCACAGGTCCTTTGATCTGCTTTTCCAAAGGAAAGCAACTCAAAAAGGGTTAACAGTCTTACTTTAATCAATCTTATATCGTTTACTTGGTTTAGCAGAAAAAGTCAGCACCCTGAACTTCAAAGAATACATGCAGAAGTTACAAGAGAAAATAACACAATCCAGCAGACAGGGCTTCTAGCTGTCTGACCATTACATCTATACCTAGTTAGTCACCAGAGAGAGAAGCACCAACATCTGGGTTTTCAAAGCCAGGGGGCTCAACAGCTTCCCAGTCTCATCTGCTCAAATCACAAAACTCTTCCCAAAGTGAGCCCTAAAGCAAAACCTTGCCTCAGAGATATATAGCCTTCTCCAGGGTCAGAGAACATCACAACCTTCATTACCCATGATTACAAAGTAACAAAAGTTGTGTCTTCCTGAAAAACAGGCCTCCCACCACAGGCTCCAGGTGAGCACATGCAGCCTATTAGGGAGCAGAGTATGTTTTCAAATGAAGTTCAATTTAGGCTTATTAAGGGGCAGGTGTAAAGCCATGTATGAGCAGCTCTTCAAAGGACTGCTTCCATGAACAGCTTTCAAGATTCTGATCACGTAGTACAGTAAACACTCTATTCAATAAGAGATCAGAACAAAACATTCACAGAGAATCAAGATCCAGTATTCACAATGTTACAACTTATCACAGAAAATCAAAATACAGCATTCACAATGACTTATCACTAAAATGGCCACATAGTTGTCACCAAAGTGGTCACAATAATTTTTATCAAAGTACAATCACTTAGTAACTCCATCATTCAATCATCCTTAAGGGTCACAAAATACAATAGTCAAAGTTCCCCACTCATGGGGCACACTAAGTTACAAATCAGTCATTATTCAGTCATCAGTCACTATTTAATCATAAGTCACTACTCAGTCATCAGTCACTATTCAGTCACCTCTTAAGGGGTAGTGGAAAATACACAGGTCATCCACGCCTAGATCACAGTAAATCATAATCTTCTCAGTCAGCACACAGCATCTAAGTAAAGTCTTCTTTCACCTTGACTTGAGGCTGGCTCTAAGCTTCCATAGTTCCTCTTCCATGGTCAGAACTCCAACTGTCACCTTGATTCAAAGGCAGGCAGCTTCCAGTTCCTTGTCCAGCTCCTTGTCCAGTTCTTCATCTAGTTCCATTCCATATTGAAGCTCACAGTGTCCAGTCCACCTCACGTCCTTCACAATTCCTGCTTCTGGGAAGACAAAGCTTAAGAGAGCCACAACAATATTCACACACATTGCCGGCACCATCATCAATTCACTATCTGCCTGTGAAATCAACTCAGACCCACCAACAAGGTCTGAGTACTCAAGACAAATCATCAACATAGAAATCAATACAGACCCACAAACAAGGTCCATGAGGTCAGTACAAATCATCAGTAAAGTCCCAGGACCTCCAAAACTGTCCTCTAGTACTTCTATACACATACAACCAGAAAATCCACTTTCAGGGCTTCTAGTAAGGTCCCAGGGCTTCTGTACTAAGTATCACAAACAAACATCAACACAGACAGAGAAGACAAACAGAGTGCCAGGATACCACAAGTTTTTTTTTTTCCTTCTTTACTCTGCCACCACAAGAGTCTTCTCAATTCCTGCTTTCTCTAGCCCTGGGGCTCCCCTCATATAGTCATTAGCTCTTCCCCAGGAGTTAGAAAGTTCTATGGTTTACAGGTTGTGGAGTTCACACATTCTGTTTCTTAACAGACTGAAACAAGGTATTAATTCAATAGCTGAAACAAGGTGTGAACTACTTCTGAGCTTGCCATTACAGCAGGGAAAATCTTCAAATTATTTTTTTTCTTTTTTTTGCCTTTTGGAGGGCAATTGGGGTTAAGTAACTTGCCCAAGGTTACACAGATAGTTTGTGTGTGTGTGTGTGTGTGTGTGTGTGTGTGTGTGTGTATGTGTGGGTGGGTGTTAAGTGTCAGAACCAAACTTGGGTCCTCCTGACTCTGGCCCAGTGCTTTACTCACTGCACCACCTAGCCACCCCAGATCTTCAAATTTCTATTACCATTACAAATCTGTAGTTTGTAATTAGCAAAAAAAATTAGTATTGTATTAATAACAAATAAATGGTATGTTGATCATATTTTAAAGCAGACAAAAATGACCATTTTGTATTCAGATGCTTATCATTGCTATTTCCATAATTGAGAATTATACCTAAGAATCTACTTTAAAAAGTCACAAAAAAAGAGCAAAAATGGATTGATATTAACTACTGACACTTAAAATATAGCAAAGGTTTTGGACAGTGAGAATAATATCTCAATTCCTCTCAAATACTAAGGATAGAAAATAACCTTCTACAAAGCTGCATTACATTCACTGGTTAGAATTATATGGAGCATGACACTTCAATCATTTGTTATAACCTCAAGGCAGCTAGGTGGCAGAGTAGAAAGAACTAAACTAAAACTGAAGTTCATCCACCCTCAGAAATTTACTAGTTATGTCACCCTGGACAAGCCACTAAACTCTGTTTATCTCAGTTTCCTCATCTGCAAAATGATCTGGAGAAGGAAATAGTAAACCATTCCAGTATCTTTTCCAAGGAAATCCTAAATGGGATCACTAAACAGCAAATACAGCAGCAGCTGCAGCTGCAGCAACAACAAAAACAAAAACAACATCCCTAGGGAGTTTTAAAACCCACTCATTCCCACTGATTTTAAAGCATTTGTTAAATAGCAGAGAAAGTAAATGACCATTTTGAATCCTCACGCATTTTGCACTGATTGATGAATGCCTGTACTGTAAGCTTGGATTTTTCAAGAAAAAAAAAGTAGGTTGTTGTGTTTCCTTTTGTTTGTTTATTTGTTTTGGTTGGATTTCTTTTTGCTTTTTTACCCCCTTACCTAAATGTTTTCAGACTAACACTTTTGTAATAGATTATAGGTAGAATGGATACTACCAAACATTTTCATCATCATTATCTATTCCCTCTGTCTTTTCTGGGGGGTCTTTTCTTGGAGGGGGTAAGGCAGGGCAATTGGGCTCAAGTGACTTGCCAACTCTTTCTTTTAATAAAGAGGTGAGTGACACAGATTGGACACACGGGTGCCTGATTCATCAGATTGCTATTGTATTTTTTTTAAAGTTAAAGCTGAAGGATGATATATGGGTAGAGGGCCTTTTTTTCTGGAGAGTCACTTTGAAGTCAATATTTTGTAATTGTAGGAAAAATTTTCTGCACCACCGGACAGTTTATTGTGTTGTTATAAGTATGGAATAAAGCTATGAAATATTTTTAAAGTTGTACATGTGAAATCATGTAAAATGCATTTGCATATTAGACATGTTGCCAAAAAAATAATGAAAGTGAAAAAAAGTCATTGTTTCAATCTGCATTTGGACTCCATCACTTCTTTCTCTGGACAGCATTTTTATCGGAAATCCTTAAGAATTTTCTTGAATAAATGTATTGCTGAGAATAGCTAAATCATTCACAGTTGATCATTATGAAATATTGCTATTACCACGCTCAGTATCCATCTGATTCTGATCATTTCACTCTGCATCAGTTCATATAAGTTTTCTCAGGTTTTTCTCAAACCCTCAAGCTCATCCTTTCATATAGACTAATAGTATTTGATCACAACCATAAACCTCAACTTCTCTCATCATTCCCCAGTTGATAGACATCCCTTCAATTTCTAGTTCTTTGTCATCAAAAAAAGAGCTGCTATAAATATTTTTGTACATATTAACACTTTTTCTTTGATCTCTTTGGCATATCAACATAGTAGTGCTATTACTGGGCCAAAGGTTATTCAGTTTTATAGACCTTTGGCTATAGTTTCAAATTGCTCTCCAAAATGGTTAGATAAATTCACAGCTCCAACAGGCTGTGTCCCAATTTTTCCACATCGCCTCCAAACATTTGTCATTTTCCTTTTCTGTCATTTAGCCAGTCTCATAGGTATGAGGTGGCACCTCAGAGTCATTTTAATGTGTGTTTCTCTAACGAAGAGTGACTTAGGACATTTTTCTATCATTAGAGTTAGTTTTGATTTATTCATCTGAAAAGTGCCTCTGTTAATATCCTGTGACCTGTTTTCTTTCTTGTAAAATATGATCAGCTTCACTATTTGTGTTATTATTTGGTGTTAATGATTCCCAGAACTTCCCAGTTCTTTTCTTGGGGAAGGAAACCCAAGATAAATAGATTGATTTATCTTTGTAGTCTACACATTTTTGACACAGTTTTCCTTTCTTCTGAACCATTTTTTCAATATATTTCTTTTACTTTCTATAATATTATTTTTGCAGCATTGAAGTACCTGACAGTTGAAGTCTATTATTTTCATCATAGCTTTCTTGCAAATATTTGTGATATGGACTTCAATAAAATATGAGCAAATATACGGGGAATAACTTTTATTATTCCCTTGGATACAGAATGAAACCAACTCCTTCATTTTCTCTCCTAGGGGGATTTGTGAGTCATTCTTCCATTTAGTATCAACTTCTTTTACTTATAATGAGAAAGTTGGCTGATGAGTTAATTCTTTTATTATTAAGTGCATTCATTGGTTTTTGGACAAGGATCTCACACATAGAATATCAATGATTAATTTAATGCTTTGTAGATGATCTAAGAACTGTCTGATCATAAGCACTCTCTGTTCTTTTTAAATGTCACTCTGTCATGAGTGGTGTTGAAGTAAAAGTAGATCCTATAGGACTAAGGGCCATTTTGCATTTTTCTTTGTTTCTAGGGTTGTCATGGCCAAAGAATGCAGCTTCAAATTGAAAGCTGACCAGTTATGATATTGTCCATTTTTATCTAAGTTTGTCCTTGGAAAGCAGGTGATCCAGTGAGGGCAATGTTTTAAGAAATTAACGTATGAACCATAAAAATTTGACTCAAGTTCTCAATTTTATTCCACTGCCTATGTGAATTGAAATTGCTTCAGCATAAAATTATTTTTTTTCAAAATTCTGTTGGAGAAAAACTTTTCCCTGAAGCTCCTGCTCATGAAATTTCTTCTACTATTCTCTATTATGTGCCAATTCAAAATTCTATTGCTATGCATTAGACTAGACCATCCCCCCATCAGTATTTCCATCCCCTTTCCAGTCTAAAAAATGCATATTTTTCAAAAACTAATTATAATTCTGCTCATAGGTCCTTTAGTGTTTATAAAATTTACTTCTCACTTAAAAAATCAGTCACAGCATTTCATTTGTGTGTCCAAGAATATCTTTGCCCTCAGGGAAATCAGAGGGCTATATTAATTATATTTCTAAGCCAGAGACATTGAAACAATTAACCTAAAGCATCTCTCAGCTCTGAACCATTGTAGTCTCATAAAACATAATTGATGTAGTCAGTATAAATGCATCATTAGATTTCACAAGGGTTCCACTGCAATATCACTACAGAGGTGAAACTTTGGGTCCCACCTTTTGATGTAAGGACACACTTTCTCTGTCAAATTGGATCACAGATCATGAATCAGTAACACAGATTCATGCATACACAGAGCTGTCACTGCATTCAGAGTTTTACACGACTAAACTCACCTTTACTTTGTCTAGGGGGATCTTGTACTTCCTTTCTCTTGTCTGGAAATGTTCTAAAGTGTAATGAGGAATCCATTAGTAGGAAAATTTGTGGCTTAAAATCATATCATTAGGGGATTCATACAACTTGTCATGGTCACATACAGTAGAATACAACATTAGTTTTGTATAGTTTGGTACATTGATTGGAAGGGGAAAAGATGTTGCTACCACAATAGACAAAAAAATTAGTTCATAGATTTATGTCATTCTCAGGAAATATATGATTTGTTTTCCTCACTCTTCTACTTTTAAAGAAAGCTTGGTTCATCAATTAAACATTTATAGAATATTAGATTTGCTTCAGGAAGGTTTCTTAGAATTCATCTAGTCCAATGCCCTCATTTTATGGGTTATAAAATTGAGGTACAGAAAAATTACATTATTTGACAAAGGTCCATCATAAGTAAGGGAACTAAACTAAAATTGACATCCTCTGACTCTAAATTTAGTGTTCTTGCAATCTGTTGCTAAGAGAGGATCAGAGACATTACACTAGACTGGAGTCAGTTAGTATCTTTGCTAGAGAGAACCCAAAGAAGCAACTCTGAAGTTGTAGCTGAAGGATAATTGTATTCTTGTGGTGTTTGGAGAAGTATTACTTTGCTTGCTAACATTCCAAAAATTGCCAAGATGGCAAGAGTTTCAGATATGCTTCTTCAGGGGCTCATGTTCTCAGATATATAATAAAATATCTGATACTTATTTAGGTTTTTGGAAACAACTACTATAAACCATTTCCTACTTATTCTAAAAACAATATATAGCAAGAATTATCTCCTTAATATTTTATGTCCTAAAGCAAGATTAAATTATCTTCATAATAACATTAAAAGCAACTATTGGTAGTTTATGTTTATTAATGTCAAAGTAACCCCATGCTGTAAGATTATGGGTTTATGTTATGAGTTTAGAAACTGAGACCTCATCAGTAAAATTAAATTTCTTTCTTTTCTAAAGTCTATCTACAATGAGCTCTTTGCAAATGATGGTGACTATAAATATACTGAAGTAATTGTGAATCACAAAATCTAACAGGCTCTCCACATGGAGGACAGAACCAAATTTTTTATTCAAATACCAGCAAATCGAGTCCCAAAAACAGTTGGTCAAAGTCATTACAGTAACCACTAAGTTAATACACATAGTCAATGCAGTGAACACCTACATTCCCAAACCTTTAAAACAAAACACTCCCTTAGGCAAAGATCCTCCTCTCCTCACTCATTCCCTCAAGCAAGGATCCTCCTTTCCTCACTCAAGGTGGCTGCTTAGCCTCCACACTCCTCATTCCCAGCAGTTCTCAGCAGAAATTCTTAGCAGAAGTTCTGGCTGGCTCTCAGAAGTCCTCAGCAGAAGTTCTGGCTGGCTCTCAGAAAAAGTTCTTCCACCACAAGTTCTGTTCAAAATGTCTCCCCTCCCTAGCCTGGGCCTCTCCTTATATATGGTATTAGCTCCTCTGCCCCACTCCTTCTTGTTACATCAACAAGTTAATCCCACTGTGAGATTCACAAATTCTGGGTCCTCAAACTTGACACAATTATGAACTTGAAACTAAGTGCTAAGTACCTGTTAGCTTGCCAGTACAAGGGGCATGGAAGATCTTCAAATCCTATTACCATTACAATGACCTGAACTTTAAAGAAAAATTCATTGAAATATGAGGCTAAGTTGTCAACTGAGAGGAAAAGGGGAGGAGATGCTTTGGGAGGCTTGAGGAAAGATGAAATGGTTTGTAAAATCAACTGTGGTGAAGGAGATAGGGAATTGATTAAAGAGCTATAAAAGGATTGTCTTACAAAAATGAAAACTCTGTTGAGGTTATGTATCATAAATTTGCAGTGGACCTGTTTAACATGGTTTCATGATTTTCTCCAGTTTCAGTCAGCAACATAAATAAGAATAATGGTAGGAATAATAAGGGGTTTGGAAAGGCAAGATCTGCTACATAAGGAGTCAAAGAACTCTAGAGAAGAGGCCAGGGTTGAGTTGAACTCATTCATCAGGGGGTCAAGATGTGAAAAGGAAGAGAATGTAGTATAAAGAATGATTATGGTAAAAATCTGAGGGGATAAGGGATTGGAGGTCATGGTGGGAATCAAGAATAGGATTTAGAGTCACAAGAGAAAGAGAGATCAAATGATAATGGATTGTGATAAGAGATAGGAATTTCAGAGCTTTTGAACATGTAAATGGTTGTTGTTGCTTGTCATTTGTTCTCAAATAGGATGATGACATCAGTGAGGTGATGCCATGGCACAAAAATTAATTGGATTTAAATGAGGGAAGGCTATAGACCCAGCCATAGTAGATCTCGGAGCAAGCCCAGGTGATCTGACTCACCCACTACAGGGATGATTCCCAAACCTCTCACCATAGGATGCAGGATGGGAGTCTGGTGGCACTGGATCCAGATTCTCATGCTAACAAGGCCTGCCCTCTATATATTATATTTCATTACCTCTCACTTCTAAATATCCTATTCTTTTTTTTGTCCCCCATGCTCAAAGTGCCAATAATCAGAATTGGTGGCCACACCCAGCTTTGAAGATTAGGGAAAAAAAGGCTATATTTAGGGCCAATGCAAGAGGATTTAAAACTTTCATAGCACCAAATACATTCTATTTGAAAGAGATGTTGCTTTAGCTTTCATAATTAAAAATTTTAACAGCAACAATGACAGTAAAAAACAAAAGTAAGATTAATGGTAGATGGAGATTCAAAGTATTTTGTGAATTCCAAAGAATCTAGTCCTTTGCCAATTTTATTTTCTATTTTCAAAGTTCAAACATGAAAAATAGTCATTAGGATTGTGATAATAAAAATAGAAATGAGGAAATTTGGCTGACAATTGTTATTTTGATGAGTATACTGATGTATTAATAATCATTCATTTAAGGCTTTACACATTTAATTATTTGATGAAAATAATTTATATTCAACTTTATGGTCAAAATTGAGGGAATACTTTTACATACTTTTACATTAACTAGGAAAAGAAAATGGTAAAAGTTCAGTTATCCCATGTGATTATGATGAAGGAAATGATATTTTGGTTAATTAATAAGCACGAACACAGACCCATCTTTTGATTCTAACAGGAGTTTTGATTCAATAATTGAATTCTTCTTGATGAAATCTTGAGCAAAAATTATATAGTAGCCTTAAATTATTTACATAGATGTAATGCTTTTAAAACAGATCATAGAAAGCCGTGAGATAATTGGAAATATGATGTCAAATGAAAATGGTCACAAGGAAAACACATTTTTTTCATTATATAGAAGAACACATAATATGGTCAAACCCAATATTTTAAGTTAAACTCCCTTAAAACTGTATATTCTTGGAGTTTTCCCCTCGATACAAAAATAACAATTTCAAAGCCTTAAGATATGTTTTCTCTTTACATGGTTACATTTTATTGCTTATAAAAGATCATCTGAGAAAGCAGTTTAAGGTTTCTTTTCTTTTTTTCTTTTTAAGCTCCTTAGTATCTTAGCATCAAGAAAACACAAAAGAGGGAAATATCTGCTAACTAAAGGTGTCCATGCTGTCAAGGAGGATGACGTGCGCAAAGTCCAGCTAAAAGAAGGCTATTGAGAAAGATCTATGATCACTCAAAAGAGGCCTAGACATCCACAATAGGGGAAAGAAAACAATAACAAACCCAAGCAGATGGAGAATGGAGAATGCCCAGAATAGGAAATGTCACTGGATGAGTGAGGGGAGCAGAACCAGGATAACATTATACACAATTACAGATACTTTGCCATGGAGGGGGGAGAGGCCTACTGAGTTAGTCCATCTGTACATATACTTTGGAGAGACACTTACAATGAGCTGGGGAATTATTTTGGTAATATTTGAGAAATTATAATGGGGAAGTCCATCTTTTTACTACCAATATTCTCATAGTCACATAATATAGCTTTGAAGCATGGAACCCTATGACCTCAGAGGAATCTCAATTACTAGGGACCAATTTTGGGTTTTTGAATTTGAAATTTCATCGTTATAGGAATGTCTCACTATCTCTTCATATATGTGTGTATGCACATATATATACACATAACACACACATATATTATATGTATGTATGTATATATACATATACACACACATATATATATATATATATATATTCCCTCTGCCAGTTCAAACCTGCAATATTTCTGTAGCTCCCTGAGAGCAGGAACTGTTCTTTGCCTTTGTCTCCCCAGGTACTTTTGGTGTGTATGTATATTTACATGTATATATATTCATACATATTAGCATGGGTACATGTGTATGTATCCATATACATGCATGCATATATTCACATATACATATGAGAAAGGATTGAAGAGTAGGATATTAACTACAAAGGCTTGCCCACTGTCCATTATGTAATGCTGTTTCTTAATAATGAGCAAAGAAAAGTCCTTAGAAAATAGCAAATCTTCAAAATATAGTTTTAAATAAAATTAATCACAAGGAAAACAAACCTTTCTCGTCATGTAAACATATCAGGATGTGTTTAATTCTGTATATAGAATACCGAACATGACAGTAATGCACATTTGAGGATGTAAATATGCTGCTGCACCTTGCCAATAATGACTGCTATAAAATCCATCCTCAAGGACATATATGATTAGAACAGGAAGTGGTCTGGTTCTACCGTGTAGCAAGAGTGAGGAATATTACTATATGAACAGACTTATGGCTGAATAGAAATCAACAAAAACCTACAAAAAGTTTTCTTAACACTGAGTAGTTTCTTGTGTAAGATGTTGTAATGTAATGCCAAGGAAAGGTAACTTCCCAAGGTTCAAAATACCAGCATAGGTGCTCTCCATTTTATTCAGTGACCAACCAAGAACAGAGAAGATCAAAACATGACATCATTCAAAATACAGCATTTACTAAGTGTGATTAAATAATCTCCAAGTACTGCCCCACCCCAGGACCTTCCATTCATTCAATCAATTACAAAGTCCCTGTTCTAAATACTACTCCACCCCTAGGCTGTACCTTCATTTAGTCCACCACAAAGCCCTTCTTCTCAAATGGAGATTAGTTTCCAATCTAAGTAAAGTACATTCATTTGTTCAACCATAGAACACAAAAAGGTCAAAAGTTCCCCACCCCTGGATCACAATTGAATCTACCCCAGAGTTACATCAAGTTTAAGCACAGCACTTAATACCCAAATGGAGGTCTTTTCTTCATCTTGACAGGAGGCAAGTTCTCAGCAATCTTAGTTCCTGGGGAGACAAGGCTTAGCAAGGCCACAAGATACATTGCCAGTCTCTTCATTAATTCATCCTCTGTCTGCAGAACAGTCCTAGAACCCCTGAAAACATTAGCAAAACCCTCTCCCAGGATTTCTGTAAACATACAACAAGAAAATCCTTCTTCAGGGCTTCTGAACCAACAGAAAGGTTCCCAGACCCCTGCAACAACACTTCACCAGTGGACAGTATTCACTCTGTCTGCAGGACAGTCTCCAGACCCCTGCAACAACAGCACTGTCCTTCACCAGTGGACAGTATTCACTCTCTGTCTGCAGGACAGTCTCAGGAGCTCTTAGCCAACAGCCAGGTTCCAGGACTTCTTCAACAAAAGGACCATCTTTCACCAGTGGACAAATCTGGCAAAACAACATCAAAACAGACAGACAAAGTACCAGCAAAACAGCCATGTCTCCTCAGTCCTTGGCAGCTCCGGGGGCAAGTCTCAAAAGTCCAGGGCAATTCAAAGTGGCCCCCAGCAATTCTCTCAGTCTCTCTCTGCCTCCATGAGGTGCTGCTTCCAAAAAGTTCTTCTGCCTCTCTCTTGCCTCTCCAAATCTATGTCACCAGCTCCTCCCAGTTCAAGACTTTCTTTTCACATCAAGAAGTCCATCCCACAGGTGGGATTAACAAGCTCTGGGTTTTAACACAATCAGTTTGAAAACCAAGCCAATACAGGGGGATCTTTATATTCCATTACTATCACAGATGTATAGAAAGATGCATATGAGAACAGAGGAAGATGAGTGGATGTTTTTATGTTAGAATCTGCAAGGAAGAAGGAAGTCACCAGACCAATATGATGTAAGATTTAATGAAGTACCAGGAATAATATTTAACATTCATTTTTCCCCACTTTGTGTCATTTTGTCATTTCCCTGTGTACTTTGATAATATTTTTTGCATTTTTAATTTATTTACTTTTAGTTTACAATATTCAGTTCCACAAGCTTTTGAGTTCCAAATTTTCTCCCTCTCCCTCTCCTCCCTCCATGGCAATGTGTCTGTAATTGTGTACAATCTTCTCCTGGTTCTGCTTCCCTCATTCAACATTAGTTTATATAATTCTTGCCAGGTTATCATGAAATTTGTCTGCTCCTCGTTTCTGATAGCACAATAGTATTCCATCACAGTCATATACCACAACTTGGTTAGCCATTCCCCAATTGATGAGCACCCCCTTGATTTCCAATTCTTTGCCAACACAGAAGAGCTGCTATAAATCTTTTTGTACATATAGGACCTCTTCCCACTTGTATGATCTCTTTGGGATATAGTAAAGAAGTGGTATTGCTGGGTCAAAGGGTATGCACATTTTTGTCATAGTTATAAATTATGCTCCAGAATGGTTGGATCAGTTCACAAATCTGCCAACAATGCATTAGTGTCACAATTTTCCCACATCTTCTCCAGCATTTATCATTTTCCTGTTTTGGTCATGTTAGCCAATCTGACAGGTGAGAAGTGGTACTTCAGAGTTGTTTTGATTTGCATTTCTCTAAACAGTAGTGATTCAGTGCATTTTTTCATATGTTTTTAGATATCTTTAATTTCTTCCTCTGAAAACTGCTTGTTCATATAATCATTCTTTAAAAGAACACACCTTGTGTCTTTATGCTGAGAAATATCTTTGTGATTTTTTGAAAAATAATCTGCCTGAGCTTACAAAACATAAGAGACAATGTATTACCTATTTGAGAAACTTGGCTCTGAGAAAAAAGAAAGAATTATCTATTAACAGCTTATCCACTTATTTCACTTTGGTTGTATTCTCTTCTGAGAATACTAACTAACTAATTGTGATTCCTCATAAAGGAGGCCAGGACACCCTTGGGTTCAAAAGACTGATCCAGTGACAGGTAAACCTAAGAAAATCTTACTAAAGTGGAAAGTTTTTGAATACTGAAACACCTGACCATTGAGATCATGATGACAAATGGTGATGATGATGATAATGATAACTATGTGCCAGGCACTGTGCTAAGTGCTTTACAAATATTATCACATTTGATCCTCACCACCACCCTGGGAGTTAGATATTATTATGCCCATTTTACAAATATGGAAATGGAG
>NW_027186349.1:7153522-7177255 GCF_028583685.1 Petaurus breviceps papuanus
AAATAGAGCTTAAGTAACTTACCCCAGGTTATAAGTAAGTGTCTGAGGCCAGATTTAAACTCAGGTCTTCCTGACAAGGGAAGGAGCAGCTAGATGGTGAGTGTATAGAGCATTGTGCCTGTAGTCAGAAAGACCAGAGTCTAAATATAATCTCAGACACTTACTAGCTCTGTGATTCCTGGACAAGTCACTCTTTAATGCTGCCTCCATAAAACTGGAGAAGGAAATGACAAACTACTCTAGTATCTTTTCTAATAAATCCCTGTCGACAGTTGTATATCAACAATTCAGTATTCACAATGACTACAGTAACTATAAATATGCTGATATGGTTATTAGTCACAAAATATAACAGGATCTCTACATGGGGAACAAAGCTTGAACATTCATTCAAATACCAGAAAACTGAGTCCCAAAACAAGATAGTCAAAGCCATCACAGTAGCTATAGAATTGGTACACATAGTTAATTCAGTAAACACCCACATTCTCAAGCCTTCAAAACAGAACAGGCTAACTCAGGCAAAGATCCTCCTCTCCTCATTCACTGCAACTGCTTAGTGTTTATGCATCTTGCTCCTAGCAGCTCTGGCTCCCCACAGTTCCCATCCCTGGCAGTACTCAGCAGGAATTCTTAGCAGAAATTTTGGCTGGCTCAAAAAAAAAAAAGAAAGAAAGGAGTTCATGCTGCCACCACCACCGCTGCCACTGCCACTGCACCTCTAGTCACCACACTGGCTCCAGCTAAGCTCTGGCTTCCTCTTGCCCCACCCCTTCCTGCTATTCTAGGGACATAGAATGTCTTCAAATCCCATATCCATTACATTTGGCCCCAAGATCTTTCATGTCCCTTATTGGCAAAAATATATTAACAATACATTTCATTACATAGGTTAATACGAGCTTTAGGAATAACTGGTGTCAACAGAATTTTACAACAATAACAAGGATAGCACATGATAAACACAGAAAACAATATTTTAGGGTGGAGCTTCAGCACAAGCTCCCCATCATTCCCCCTTCCTCCTGCCAAACAAATGGGGTCCTAAAAATCTTGGGGTAAGGGACAAAGGTCTCTTCTTCTATGGCTACTTGCTGCTAAAATTGGACATAGAGCTGTCCCCATCCCAAGGTGTCCCATTTGAGAAGTCAGTTATTTAGCCACACAAGTGTTAGGTACCAAGCCTGTGGAAAAAAATCTAGCAAACAAGGTGAACAGACAAAAAGCTCATAGAAAGCAAGGAGACAATAACCAGAAAATGGTAGACAGAAGATCAACCATGCTACTGGAGTCCACGAGCCCACTATTGTAGCCTCATTCATGGTAGAATATGAATTAAGGGTACAATTTTGTAATCATTTTCTCCTGAATAAACAATAGTTACAGTGTTATCCTTCCCCTGTGCTATAATCTCTGCAGCCTTTGGAACATCATCTGGCTTCTGTTTTATGCATACTTTAATTTCCAATTATATTCTATCAGTAAAACCAAAAGAAATAAGAAAAATTTCCACTGGAATATGCATAAGAACCCCTAAAAAACACTTTGGACAGATTTTACCAAATCAGGATTAGCAACTCAAAGAATATATGTATTGGCTGTAGTAATAGATTCTAATTATCAAGGAGAAATTGTTGTGACTTTCCACAATTTAGGTGAAGGGCCTATACAGATTCATAAAAATGATAGGATAGTTCAAGTGATTATCATTCCTTGTAAAACAATACCACTTGTAAAAACTGACCTTCCTTCCAAAATAACTATCACTTTGGGAAGAGTTGTGTGATTTGGCCAGATGAGACTCTGGGCAGCCCTTGAGCCTCCCAGCTTTGAAAATCCAGATGTTGGAGCTTCTCTCTCTAGTAACTAACTAGGTATGGATGTAATGGTCAGACAGCTGGAAGCCCTGTCTTATGATCTGTTTGTTGAATTGTGTTATTTTCTGCTTGTAACTTCTGTTTGTATTCTCTGAAGTTTAAGGTGTTGACTTTTTCCACTGAACTAGGTAAATGATGTATGATTGATTAAAGTAAATTTGTTAACCCATTTTGAGTTGCTTTTCTTTAGAAAAGCAGATCTAAGAACCTATACTAGCAGCCATCCTGGGTATGCTAGGGTGCTTGCTGCTACAAGTCGGCTCACAGGATCACGAAGTATTGCACATCACTGAATAATTGAACAACTTCCTGATTCAAGATCTAGAACTTTATTCATTGCACCACATAACTGTATAAATAATATAGAAATGATGGAAGCATAGATATAGATATGTTTTCTTCAAGTGCTAGCCTGGGCTAAATTCCAAGAGGAGTCCATCATCAGAAAATTGACCATTAAGTGATGGATTTTTATTTCCAGTCACATTTAAACATTTATGTGGTGTTTACTGTGTAAATGGTATGTTCTAGTAATTAAGGATATAAAGATAAAAATGTGACACAGATTTTAATAAGGTTACCTTCTTCTATGAACCATCACAGTTTGTGAATATTTAACTATATAATGGTTGTGAGCTCAACTGTTGGAGGGGTACCCACACCAGTGAATCATGAATCCTTGAAGTAAGTAGGGTAGTGTTGTAAAGCCAAGCATGAGCAGCTTTCCAGAGGACTGCTGCTGTGAACAGCTTTAAGATTCTGCTCACATAGATAGTGAACTCTCTATTCAGAAGTAAAATTAAAGCAAAACATTCACAGAAACCAAAGGGCAGCATTCTCAATTATCAGTAAAAATGGCCACATAGTTTTAAGCAAAAGATATCATTCAGTAATTCCTTAATTAAATCATCCTTGAGGACCAAGCCTCCTTAAGGGACACAAAGTACAAAGGTCAAAGTTCTCCACCTCTAGGTCACATTTTCTTAATATCTCAGTCAAAAAGTCTTCTTTCTTCTTAATCGGAACAAGCTTCCAATCATCCTTAAGAGGTATAAGGTAAAGAGTACATAGTTCTCCCACTCATAGGCCACAGTAAATCATGATCTCAGTCAGCATGAAGTACCCAGGGTGCTCTCTTTTCATCTTGACTTGAGGCTGGCTCTCAGATTTCATGGTTCCTCTTCCAAGGGTCCTGCCTGGATCTACCAAACTGTCACCTGGATTCAAAGTTAGGCAGCTCTCAACTCCTTGTCCAGCTCCTAGTCTAGCTCCTCATCCAGTTCCCCTTCCATACTGAAGCTCACAATGTCCAGTCCACCTCAAGTCCTTCACAGCTTCTGTTTCTTGGAAGACAAAGCTTAACAGAGCCACAATAACAGTCATTGCTGACACCATCATTAATTCACTATCTGCCTATGAAATCAACACAGACCCACATACAAGGTCTCAGAACTCAACACAAACCCTGAAACAAGGTCTGAGAACTCAACACAAATCATCAGCGTAGTCCCAGGATCTCTGAAACCCTCCTCCAGGACTTCTGTAAACAAACAAGAAATTATCTTTCAGGGCTTCCAGTAAGGTCCCACGGCTTCTGTACAACGTTTCAAAAATAAAAATCAACATAGACAGAACAGACAAACAGAGTGCATGGCCGCCACAAAGTTCCACTTCTCAATTGTGCCACCACAAGTGTTCTCTTCTCAGTTCTGCTCTCTCTCAGCTTGGGCTTCTCCTTATATATGGTCATTAGCTCCTCTCTGTTCCACTCCTTCCTGTTGCATCAGCAACAAGGGTTCACAAGTTCTGGGGTTCATAAGTTCTGGGATTCACAGGTTCTGTTTTTTAACAAAGACTTGATATAATTATGGGCAAGGCTTGAAAGAAACTTGAACTGAAACAAGGTGCTAAATAATGAAATAGCTGAAACAAGGTGTTAAGTACTTCTTTGCTTTCCATTACAGTGTCAATTAGCAACACATAATACACAATATCATATGTATATTTTTAAAAGATAAGTAAAGTAGTATTTATATGCTTCCCCCTTAGTACTAAAGATCATAGGATACTGATTGGGGCAAATAATAATTGAACTTTCCCATTTTTTTTTCACTCATGGATACCAGGAATTCTGATTTCCTTTTCAGGTATCTTGAAGATCTGATTTTCTCAGGTGCACTTTCCAGCAGCTCTAGGATACTTTATTCTATTTCACCTTCTTTGTGAACATATGAATGCATGACATTTCTCTGGTTCCCATGGAGATTTCCATATGATACATTGCCTCTTAGTATTTCATAAGCACAGGCATATTAGCTTTTCAAAAGGCATAGAGGACTTTCTCAGTGTATGGAAACATTACATGCTCTTGTGAAATGAGAAAAAAGACATAGGAAAAACAAGTTGTCTACTGATTTGATAATTCGTTGTATTGAGATCTCTAATAATCTAAAGTATTTCTTGTGTGTTCTTTAAAACAGTAAAACATACATTTTTAACTTTGTTACAAATATCAATGAACTTTTTTCAGACCCTCAAGACTAGTACTTTAATGTTCGTTATGTCATTCAAAAGGTGACATTTATGAATTTTGCAACTTAGTTTCATACTGCATAAAATCAACCTGAGGACATGTAAAAAGTATACCTGTAAGTGTGTTATGGTATAGGAGGTGTATACTGTATAGGGGTAAACACTGTTCTTTATTCTCCTTTATGGCTACAACTTGTCAAGGTAGGTACTCAATAAATATTTGCTGAATTGTCATTAGATACACACATAATCTGAATGCTTGTTTTCCAATCAACTTGATCTTTCAAAGTGCACAATTGATTTAACACAAACTATCTATTCAGGCACATATTGAATTATTTTTAAACAATGCTAGAATAATTTATAGAGTTTTGTGAATAAAATCTCATATGAATCAGTAAAAGAAAAGCAAAGTCTCAAAAAGAGACCCAAGTAAATTCCATTAGAAAATCAAGTAGAGAGGCAGTGTTTATAGCGGTTAGAGAGTTGGTCTCAAAGTCTGGAAGACCTAGCTTCAAATCCTACCTCCAATATAGTGGCTGTCATGTAACTTCCCTGAAATCTAAGGAATCTTTTAAAACAGTGAGTTAAAAAGAAAGTGCTGATCAGTATTTGCAGAGAGACTTTCTTCACCCAGGAGCTCCCTATATGAAAAAAAAGTGTTAGAAATAAGCAGATATATAGCTTTAAAAGATACATTTGCATATTTATTTACAGAGAGTCCTCTTTTCGAACCTGCATTATATGCAATATGAGAAACTTAAAACATCACATTTTTTTGCCAATGGATATGGATTTTTACTGTTAAATATATGGTTAATAATATATGTGGTAAGAAAATGCTAGACTCACAGAATGAAGCTATGAACATGATACATTATTAGGTTTCTGAATTTTTGTTAAGGCTAAATAGTCTAATCTTCCTTCTGGTGACCTCATTAACAAGTTTGCATAGTAATTTTTTTTAACGACTTCTTTTATAATGCTACTTATTTTTGTACCTAATACTTATAAATATTGTTGGAACCGATAAACTAGACTTTAAAATTTTTTCTATTACTCTGAATGCCTTTATACAGTTATTCATTTTTTTATTAAATCTTTGTTTTATAAGATTTTCTTAACAGCATTTCTATTCTGAAGAGATAATAAAATCACTCAAGGATGGGTTATTGGAAAATAAAGTAAGATTATAAAAACAGCTTACCAATTTGACTTTTTACTTGGACCCTTCCTCAAAATAATAATGAAATCAGTATTCTATGTAGCTAAAAACAAACAAAAGTAAATCATATTTTTGTTTTGGCATGTCCTTGCCTTCCTGAAAGCAGAAAAATTAAAGTCAGTCAGTCAATAAGCATTCATTAAGTTTCTACTATATGCCAAGAGTTGCACAAAATGCCGAAGCATATTTCATCTCAATTTGTCAGTCATTCTAAGAACCAAAGTCTGCAGTATATTTCCTTTCTCTTTTTGTACACAAGTTTCCTTTGTATTGCTATTCTCCTGAGTCTACAATATTTCAAACACAAAAGTTTCATCTCTGGGGCTTTCACTCTTCCAATATCAGTACAGCATATCATCTGAGATGAGCCAATAACTTGGAGAGGAGGTTGTGAAGAAATATATATACATACACATATTTATACATATACACACACACACACACACACACACATATATATATATATATATCTTGCAGTAGATTTTTATTTGTGTGAGGGAACGCTGTGCAAGGTCACCAGCCTCACTTTCTCCTCTAGGGCCATCTGGATCCAGTGGTAGGATATTCATCAGGATGACTAGAGATGGGGCAAAACAAATCAAAGTCAACTGCAAATCATGTCATCATTTCCCTGATGTCATGGTCCTCTTCAAGCATGAAGGACAAACACGACATATGAATGAGTACTAGCTCTTCTCCTCTCCTCCCCTAAGCTCCTCTCTCCTCCCTTCTCCTCTCCTCTCCTCCTTACTTGGGGGTGCTCTGCCCAGGGGAAGGTACATTTTGATGTCCAAAAGCTGCCTTTTTTCCTTTGGGTTTATTGGCTAGATTTGTTTCTCAAAGAACAAGTCTTAAACCCAATTCCCTCTGGAGCTCATAGACTGGACAATAGGTCACTGCCTTCCTAGCAGAGTGAATTTAAATAACTAAATAGTAACTGCTTCTCTATTTATCTTTTGGCCAGGATCCCTGAAGGTCTTCCTCAACCAATTTGATTTTTTTTTTTACTAAAGGGGTCATCTCTTGCATAACTACTTTTTTTTTCTTTTTCTTTTCTTTCTTTCTTTTTTTTTTTTTTTGCTGAAGAGGCCATCTCTTGCATAACTACTTAAAGAGGCCTATTCTCTGAATGGGTGTTATCTCACTCAAAGTGAGAACTTGAAAAGACCTTAGCCTAAAAGAGCCAGGGTCCCCCAGATAATTTTAAAAATTATTTAGTAAAAGAATCTATATTCTCCTGAATACTTTTTTTCCTATTTGTTGAATAGAAAAAGAGAAATGTCTCCTTGATCACTGATAAAAATACAGTATTCTATTTTCCTTTATCTTATAATTCTTTTATTTGTTTAACTCTATTATCCATCTTTAATTCACTGAGGTATTTGGTGCTATATTCAAATGTGTTCCTGATTTTCAGAAAGGGGAATTGTCAAATTATAGACTAAGTTTAACATCTATTCATAAGAAAATTCTTAAAGGTATAATTAAAAGCATGTTTTATGAGAATTTAGAAAGGGAATGGATGATGACTAAAAACCAGAATTCTTGAAGGACAGGTCATGCCAGAAAATCCTCATTTCTGTTTGTGACAGGCTTATTAAACTAATGGATAGGGATGAAATAGAATACATAGTATACCCGAATTTTAGCAAGTCATTTTATAAAATTTTCTTATGTTCTTTTTACAGGCAAGAGGAAAAGACATGGTTTGGATAATAGTACAGGCAAATAGCTGGAAACTGGTTTAATTAGTGGATCCAGAATAGTGATAATAGATCGATGGCAACCAAGACAGAGGTCTCTCAGGAAGTGCCCTAAATATGTCCCTGATTCTTTTATGCTGAACATTTTATTAATGATTTGTTTATAGGCACAGGTGGAATAATTACTAAATTTGAACATGAAACTCGGAGATATGGCTAGCACATTGGACAACAGGACAAGGAACAGAAAAATTTCAACATCCTAGAAGGATGAGTGAAATCAAATAAGTTTTAACTTAGTAGGGAAACTCCAAAGTTCTACACATGAGCCTACTAAATGAGCTACAGAAGAATAGGATGGGGAGCTTTGGCTAGACAATAGTTTTCTGGAAACAATATAAGGAATTATAATATATAGTTTTAGAATGACTCAACATTATGGCATGTTATGTGAAAGAACTAAAGTGAACTTTGACTAGAGAGACTAAAGTATCTGGATAAGAGAGTTCCCATCTGTTATATTCTACTTTAGTAAGATCAGAACAAGAATATCGTGTCCAGATCTGATAGTCATTTTAGAAAAGACATTAACAAACTGGAGCATGTACATTAGGGAGACAACTGTCAGTCAAAGCAAATTAGGGAGGGAAACAATGCTGGAGCTATGTGACAGGCACTGTCCTAAGCACTTTCCTTATATTACATTTAATCTCACAATCAGCCTGGGAAGTAGGTGCTATTAAGATCCTCATTTTCCTGTGGAGGCAATGGGAGCAAACAGATGTTAAATACTCATCCTTGCTTCATGCAGCCAGTAAGAGTCTTAGGACAGATTTAAACTCAGATCTTCATAACTTCAGAACTGGTACTCCATCCACTGAGTCAACTAGTCACTTCTAAATTGGGACTTTCTCTTGCAGAAGAGAGGTGTGTAAAATACAAGGCTGTGGAGTGGAGGATCCCTACTGCCAAGGGAAAACCCTTGTGAAAATGTGAGTTGGTAAGTAACTATGGTGACTGAAAAACCAGAAAAGAAACTTACTGACAGCAAAATCCTTGGCTGTCAAATGGATCAATGTCAGCAAAAAGTATGGTTTTATGAGTACAAATAATACTAAAGAATATAAATTACCACCTGATTTACTGTTGTTCCTAAAGGATCACTAGGCATTTTTATCTGACTTGCAACTGAATTAATATACGACTCATACACATGCATGTATGTATATAAATATGTGTATGCACACGTGTGTGCATATGTATACACAAGTGCATGTCTATACACATGAAGGTATATGTGCAAACATGTATACACATATGTATTGTACATTGTGTATCTATGTGTATTTATACACATATAGTTACATATATACATGCATATTCAACTATGTATATGTCTATATATGAATATGTATTTCTTTCATTTTGAATGTCAGTGAGATGGAAGGATATCATAGTGTTGTTAAAGCATCTGGAAAGTTGTTATACAGAAAAGTGTTTGTTCTCCTTGGATACTGAGGACAGAAACAGGATGACCACAGGGCTAAAGTTGAAGAAACATATTTGGGCTCCAAATTACATGGTAAAATACTTACTCCAAACATTTTAAAATGAAAACATTTAAAATTATTTAAAAAAAATTAAAAACCAGAATGGAGTATTCCAGTAGTTACTGTATTTCTGTCACTAAAAGTCTTCAGCTGGGGGAGGGGAAGCCAACCAAATGCAAGGCATGCTGTAGAAGAGATTCTGCTTAGGTGATTGTCTCTATACACTCCCAGCTGTGAAATTGAGATTTCTACCAAGTCCCCCAAAAGAATATTGTATACTATTCATATATCCCTCAGTTGGGAGATTACATTTGGACTTATAATCCCAAAAATAATTTTTAAAAATAATTTTTAAAATTTATTTTATATCCATTGTCTCTTTTGAGCTTCACATAAACTCTTAGAAGTAGATATATAAGTTTCTATTATCCCTATTTCATAGATGAGGAAAGGAAATTAAAGTTGAGGAAGGTCCTGACTTTTCCAAGGTCATACTTAGTAAATATTAGAGATGGAATTTGAGCAGAAATCTTCCTAACTTAATTCCAGTGCTCTATTCCCTTTGTCCTGCTTCTTCCCCCACACAAAATGCTGTCAGTGACAGTTATGCTCAACTTGTATTTTTTTAATATATGAACATCATGCTGTTATTTTTATTCTAAGTAAAAACAGCAGATGCTGACCTGGATAAAGATCTTTTTCAAGTGCTGGCTGATGCAGTCACCAGGAGCCAATATGAGGTCTATGCAATTTGTTATTTCCTTAATTTTAGCAACTTATCTTTTCTTTTCACTCTATTTTATTATTATTCTCCTTATCAGCATAAGCCATGAAAATTCATAAGTGGATTGGAAGGGAAAAATAATTTTTTTTTTGTTAACTCATTATGCCAGATGTCCCAAAAGTGCCAGTTCACTTTTAAGCTTAGATAGCTTTAAACCGCACTGGGAATTTTGGGACACCCTGTAGATCAACTCTATTCATATCTTCATTTTAAAAAGCAAAAAAGTAAACCAAACCTAGGTGGTGCACACAATAGCACGAGAATCATTTCTTCATAAAAAAATACATCCATAAATAATAAAGGACTAATTCCAGATTATCTCATACACACCTATGCACTTAATTTGTGTTGCTCTGTATATGCTCCTTGTGTGTGTTTAATTTGGTCTGTTAAAAATAAAATACGGCATCGAAAGATAAACATGATTTACTTCATACACTATTGGGGAGAAAATTAAAAAAAAACTTATTAACTTTCATTAAGAATTAACACTAAGGGTTAATTGAATTTCACATGTACTTCCTAAACACCATAAATAAAATCATAATATTTTTCCTTGGGTTATTACTTTTCCTAGCTTTACTCTGACTTCCTCTCTCAAGATTATCTATCATATTTACTCTGCTACTGACAAAGAAGGGGAAAAAAATGTGGTTCTATCGGTGCCTATTAATAAACTTGATTAACTAGCCAGGTCTCTGCCAAAGATGAGAAAAGTATAAATGTTACCTCTCCCAAAAATCGAAAGTGAAGTAATTCAGTTTTCTAATTGCTGTGACCAGAATCAAAGCAAAATTGTGTGTGTGTGTGTGTGTGTGTGTGTGTAGTAAAGATTATCTTGTTCCCTTCCCCCCTGCTGCCTCTTTTCCCTATCACCTAGTTTTCTCTCCCTGATGGCAACCATGGATCCAATTACCTAACCCAAAAGACAGCTAGGTGGCACAGTAGATAGAGCTCTGAGTCAGGAGTCAGGAAACACTGCGTTTAAAATCTGCCTCACAACTTTACTGTGTGACCAGGGGCAAATTACTTAACCTCTCTCTGCTATAGTTTCCTCTACTTTAAAATGGAAATGACAATAATAGTACCTATCTCCCAGAGTTGTTGAGATAGTAGGACCTTATGTTTGTAAAGTACTTATCACAGTGCCTGGAACATAATAGGTCCATAATAAATGCTTCCCTGCCCCCACTTTCCCTCCTTTTTATTTCTTGAGGGAGCCTGACCTCCCTCAGGAGAACAAGACCCCAGCAATACAATTTGTCCAATTTGCATCAAGGAAGAATTTGCACAGCATAAGCTGTAATTGGTTATCAAAGTTGAGGAAACAAAAAGAGCTCTGGGCTTGGGATCAGGAAGACCTGTATCTGAATACTGCCTCATATATGTACTAGTTGTATGATACCAGGCAAGTCACAGTATCTCTGGGCCTTGGTTTCATCAACTGTAAAAATCATGGGGTTAGATAAGAGGTTAAGGGTTTGTCTCTGAGGTACCTCCTAGCACTGGATCTCTGATCCTCTGATACTGGGTCTTTTCCAGGCTTCTCTATGAAGTAAACTTCCAAAAACTTTTAACTAATGTGTGCTGTGGGGAGTGCAGGCAGAGGTTAGGTAGGTATTTTGGATGAGAGATCCTTCCTGGACCTCCTAAATCATACCCTATGGGTAGCCATGCAAAAACGTCTCTGGTCAAAGGCACCAGTAGTGACATATATAAACTAAATTTGAAAATAAATACTGTATTATTGAACTTCCTTCTTTCATTTTTCTTAATTTCAAAGGAAATCTAGGAATTATAGGGAGAGTCGTGTTTTTAAAGGATATTTAAAATAAATATGATTTATACATTTATTCTGATCTTATTCTTTTTTACCTAAGAAATGAGGCTATTCATAAATATTATGATTACTATCAATGAAAGATAAATTATATGTCTTTAAGATTGAGGAAATGTTTCTTTATCCAAAATCTGAATACATTTAGCCTTAAGAGAAATGCCAATGTATTCTGATTAAAAATGACAAAGGGATTCTGAGACCAAAATGCTCAAAGTCTGGGGACAGCAGTTACCTCAACATAGAAATCATCAGCTAAAATTCCCTAAGTCCAAGAAGCAAAATTTCCCAAATACCATGGGTATTGGAGCATGTCAGCTTAACAGTTCTCCTTATCCCAATTGCCTAGCATCTGATCCACAGGCATCCTTGTTGCGCACAGTGAGGCCTAATTCCCAGGCGGTTGTGCTTGGCCAGTCCTTTACTGAAACTGTTTCTTTTAAACTCTTCCTTGCTATCTGAACTCACTAAAACGGACAAAAATGTTAGACTTAAACAGAGGAAAAAAAATGTCCAGGTCACATTTCCAATCTTGATTTCATTCTGAAAATTGAATACCTTCCAAATTTGCTACATCATTTTTGTGATTTGGGGGGTGGGTTGTTTTGTTATTATTTACCTTTTATAGCCACATGGAATGATAGAGAATAATGAGACAGACCTAGCTGTTCAGCTTCTTAATTATTTGACTTTCAGGGCTTCAGTTTTCTCAGATAAAAAAAAAAAAGAATGAATTTGACTTGGTAGAGTCACAGGAGTGAGGAACATGGGACTTTCTGGATCCTTGGGTGCAGCTTTTTTACTGATTCGAAGTTTTACAGAAAAAAACCCTTTTATTAAGGGGATTTGTTTTGCAAAGTTTGTATTCAGTCAAAGCCCTGCCCTTGAGGACCTTGTACTGGGAAGCACCCTAGCACACCCAGGATGGCCTGCTAGCACAGGTTCTTTGATCTGCTTTTCTAAAGGAAAGACAGTTTTAAAGGGGTTACCTATTTTACATAAATTAACAGATAGATAAGTACAGATTAGTAGAATGAAGTGAGTATACATGAAAAAATATAATAGACAGGGCTCCAATTGTTTAAACAGGATAATACAATCACCTACATATACCACCAGACTGAGAGAGCACCAACATCTATGTAATCAGGGAGCTCTTAACAAATGGTTACTCATCATCCCATCCAGGGAATCAAAAGGTTCTTCTCATGAACAAGCCCCCAAAGTAAAATACCAACCTCACAGTATATATAGTTTTCAACTTAAAGGCTCAGAGGTAGGGGCAGCTAGGTGGCGCAGTGAGTAAGAGCGCTGGCCCTGGAGTCAGGAGGACCTGGGATCGGTTCCAGCGGCAGATACTTAACACCCACACAAAATAACTGGCAGTGTAACCTTGAGCAAGTTACTTAACCCCAATTGCTTTAAAAAAAAAAAAAAGGCTCAGAGGTAGAAGGCACCAACAACCTTCTTGACTCAGTGCCTAATTAGCTTAGTACCAAAACATGTGAAAGCCTTCTTGCAAGCAAGCTTCCCCTTAAGCAAGCCTCCCCCTCAGCAAGCTCCTCCTTAGGCAAGTTCCTCTCCCAGTGAGCTCTGTGTGACTCAGGACAATCACAGAAGCAGCAAGACATCTGTGATTGAAATATCTGTGTAGCTTTTGACCTGGGAACACAGCTCCTGTCACATATGCCTATTAGTGAACAGAGAAGATCTTCCTATTACATTAACATTAGAGACCTAGAGTGCCACATGTGGCCTTGAGGCCAAAGTTTCCCCATCCCTGGTGGAAGGAGTACTGAACTTGGAGTCAGGATGACCTGAGTTCAAATCATGCCTCAGATACTTACTACTTGTGTGAAACTGTGCATGTCATGTCAACTCTTTCAGCCTTAGTTTTCTCATCTGTAAAATGATACAGTTGGACTCAGTGGTATATTTACAGCCCCTTTCAGCTTCATGATGATCCTATGATCTCTAGCCTTTATTATTCTGCCAACTTTAATATTCTTTAATTCTGAAATATAGTCTACAATTTCACAGTTTTGCAAGGCATTTTGGGTCCAGGGACAAAGTTGGAGAGTATCCCTGGAAACTGAGCATAAAGGTAGCTACTGAAGGGAGGAGCTTGGGGGAGAGGGGGCAGGGCAGGCCCAAGAGGAATACTTCTGTCGTGTAGTAAGGCCTCAGAATTTCATCTTCATGGAGTGTTGGGCTTCACATTCATAATATCATAGGTGGCTTTTCTGTAGTATGCAGAATTTTCTGTGGACTGTAGTCAGGTTTGGGGAAGAGTAGTTTAGGACTGATGGCCCGGGTATACTACCTCTTCACCCACTTTATTGTAGGCTCCTTTGATTAAATCATTGATACCGAATCACTTAAAGCTATAAAAGAATTCCACCATCTCCCTCTCCAAAGATGTTGGGAATTGGGAAGAGTATTTTTTTTTTCTGGGCCAAAAGCAGCCCAGGACTCACCTTTGGCTTTCCAGGTGGTCTTGACCAGGCATGTATCATAATGAGTATTTCACACTGTCATTGGAACCATCCTCAGTCCAATTGATGACTGAACTTCAAAACTGTAGCAGAATCTTCAAAAAATATATATTCACACACATATATGTACCCAATCTTGGTGCACATGTATGCACATACTTATATGTACACATACTACTTGTATATATGCATATATATGCATATCTAGAAATGTATACATATATGTATGCACATAAACCTACATTCATACATACAAATGGAGAACAAAGGGGAAAATATTTTATTAACAACCTACGTGTCCAGAACCTTGTGAAGCACTTTACAAATATTCTCACTTGACACATGATATATAATTAAGAGAGTTTTCAAAATTATATTATCTGGGTTGACATAAAATGAATTGTTACATGGAAAGAGCCATATTTCAGTGTTGACTTTCTATAATATCATTAAAGGTTAAAAATTATTCATTGAAAAGGAAGGCATGAGTACTTCAGAGATATTTTTATGTTTGGAATTTATTATGAAATGAGAATTATCAGAGAATCATGTACAAATAACTTAAAATCATAACCATTCTAATTATAAATTTTTGTTTGCCTTTTCCTTATTTAAAGTATAATTGCATTTAGCTTAAAGATTTTGCTCTAAAACATTTAGGTCTGGAAAAATTGAAGGGAGTTCCTCTATTACAATGATTTTTCAGTGTTATTTTCTCTGAGTTATCCACCCAGGAGTTTTGTGTCCATTTTTATTCTCCCTGAAAAACCACTCAATCATTTTAATCCTTTTCTCACCATGAAATTATAAATGCAAATTGAAATCTGCCAGTTCAAATGTTTCATTAATTTTGCAATCCTGTATACTCAATAAGGATTAAGAAATATAACACCTTTCCAATCAGTAATGTTATGACATTTTAATCATGTTAAGTCAGCCACATTCAATTTACTATAATGTTTGCTGCAGTCAGATGATAGTTAAAATGGAAAGGCAGCTTGCATTAGAGATCCTTATATCTTAATTTTGTAACCTCTCTTAAAATTCCTTTTGTTCCTTACTCCATTGATTATAACCAAATTTCAATAAATCAAAATGGTTTAATTTATCTTGAATAACTAATGAAAAGAATGAATGAATGGAGTCAGTGAAATATCATTTTTGATTCAGTGATCAACTTTTAATTCTTAGTATTCAATTGAAAGCTTATCATAATAGAATTTAGAAATAGATGATGGTCATCCAAAGATTTACCTAAACTAACTCCATCATTTTACCCATGAGGGGATTGAGGTATATGGATAAAAAGTGACTTGCCCAAAATCACTCAGGTAGATAGAGGCTGATGCTATCACACAAGAGAAACTGGATTTGAATCCTTGGTCTATCACACAAGTGACAGAACCTCTGATTCCAAGACTAGTGTGCTTTCAACTATATCATACAACTTTAAAAAAAATGAAAAGAAATATCCCTTTCAAGATGGGGAAAAATAAATGTAAAAAAAATCCACTTTTTTATTCTCTCTGAAAGGTACTAAAGTCATATTAAAATGAAAGTGACAAAGAAAAAAAAGACTTTCAATGTCACAGTGCAATGTAATTTTAACTGTGGTTCAGCTTAAAATTTCCTTTTAAATATAATTTTTGTTAATTTTGGAACAATCTAGTATTCTTTAATAATGAGTCTTTTTGAAGTTATTTCCTGGGTTTTCAATTCTACAAGATACATTGAGTAATTTAAAAGTCATATTTGAAGTGAAAATGTATATATGGAATATAGTAATGCTTTCCTGTCTGTCCTCACCCCTCATCATTGGTGAAAATGCCTTTCTTTCTAATTCATTTCATAGGTAGGATTTACAACTTTGAAGGAATTCAGATATTTAAATCTAGACCACTGCAACTTTTGCATTTTAAAACTTTTTTTTTTTAATTTTGCTCTTTTCCATGTTTGAGAAGATATAAAAGGTAGTGTGGTACAATGGACAGAGTTCTGGGCCAGGAAGACAAGTTCAAATAGATGACCCTGGTCAAGTCACTTAACCTCTTGTTTGCCACAGTTTTTTCAATGATAATATAAATATAATAACAGCACCTACCTCCCCAGGTTGTTTTGAGAATCAAATGAGATAATATTTTTAAAGGATTTAACAGGTAGCCCAGCATATAACAGGAACTTAATTAATGCTTGTTTCCTTTCTTCTTCCTTTCAAATAAGGTTGAAATGTAAAAAAAAAAGTCTTCTAGATGCATCCTTCCTCCTTTTATGCACATTAATTCTTTAAAAATCTGAAACCCTTTACTGGGGTTTATTTATTTCCATGCATCCATGTCTTTATGTGTGTGTGTTGTATGTGTGTGTGTGTGTGTGTGTTTGTATAGCAACACATTTCAGGAATAAGACTTTGTATCCTTGTGGTCTTTGGAATTTCAAATGTTAAAAAAAAGATGATGCATTCAATTTTGAATGACAAAGAGTTGTATATCTTTAAAATAAGATAATGTCAAATCACTAGCTATTCTTATATTCAAATGGCTATACTGAAGGGATATGTTCTGTTCCCTCTAAGGCATACTGAATGGGAAATTGATGACAATTGTTCAGTTTTGAGGCACTAGTGTCTATTTTCTTTAACTCATTCATTCAACATTTATTAAGCATCTACCATAAAGAATGAGAGACAATGTAATGTCTAGGGAACTGGTCTTACAATCAGAAAGACCTGCGTTTGCATGCTGTTGCATCTGATGGCTATGTGACCCACAGTATTTCCTTTTTTACATGTGCCCCATGCGCCTCTCTCAGACCTTGAATTGAAGAACAATTTTTTATAGATGGAAAAGATTTCTTCATTATTTATTACATGTAGTGCCAATCCACAACCAAATAAATCAGTCCACATTTATTAAACACCTACTGTGTAGTGTGCTAAGTGAGGGAAGAATCAAAATCATTCTTAGCAATCACACAATCAGCCCTAAAATTGCTAACATCTTTCTTAAAGGCCAGACTGTTATTCTGAAGTCTTCCAGTGGAATCCTGTAAAGGAATTTCAACCATTTTATGTTGAGCTCAGTTTTCTTGGAAAGAAGGGAAAAAAAACAAATAAATAAAACTCTGCATTGACAAGTGGTAGAAAAATCTAAAAGATTTTGGAAGAGTTTTTACAATCTGAAGTCCTATGCAAAATATGATCAGAGATGATAACCTTTTTTAAATTTTTGTTTCATTTTTTTTATACAAGAGGTTTGTATGTACTTACTCCCTCAACAACATTTTTATTCAAATTGTTATTCAAGAGAAAGAATCAATTGCAAAATCGTAAACTTCTTGGGTGAAAAAAATATATATCAAGACTGCATGTGATACCAGATGCTGTTTCACTATTTCTCAATTCCATAAAATGAATTAATTCCTGAAAGAAATTATATTGAAATATCATCAAATTCAGTTGCACTGATCCAGAAGAATACAAAGAGTTTTAAAAAAGAAAAAAAATCAGAATGAATGCAACAGGTTTTTTAAAACGGTATATAGCTGCTAAAGGCATTGTTCTGAGACCTCAAGCTTCAGTGCATCCGTATATATGTTATAAGATAAAAAACATGTGTGATCATTTGTTGATTCTTTTTCTTTAAAAAAATTGTTTGGCCCTTGGAGATAATAATAAATCTTATTTTAAAATATGTTGAATTAGACCCGTAGTACAGTTAGGTTGATAGCCCCTTGTTCTTGAAAATGAAGTATATTTTCATTGCAGTTATTTTTTTAATCATCTTGGAAAATTTTTGAATATAGGACTTTTAACAGACAGCATAAAGTTCAGAATCCTTCCTGATCAGAAAGTTTTCTACTTTTGAAGTATAATTTTTTAAATGATAATTAATTTGTTGGTTTCTGTTTAGGACATATTTTTGTACCTAATTGGTGAAATCAGAGGGAGTGCTAATTAAAAAAAATATATAATGACAACAGAAAAAAAAGGCAGGGTAAAAAACCTCAGAAATCACAGCTTAATATCCCCCCCCCAATTAGGATAAGGTGCAATAAATTTTTTTCAAAGCTAAAACTAGAAAAAAGTAAGCAAGTCTTTGCAGTATGCCCTGTCATTTAGTGTGACATCATTCACTTCCCCCCAGTCATATTGTATGTGTTTGTGTGTGTGTTTGTGTGTGTGTGTGTGAGAGAGAGAGAGAGAAAGAGAGAGAGAGAGAGAGAGGAAGAGAGAGAGACAGACAGACAGACAGACAGACAGAGTGACAGACAGAGAGACACACAGAAACAGAGGCAGAGAGACAGAGACAGAAGTAGAATAACAGACACAGAGAAAGAGAGAGTGAGAAATGTACTGTGTTAGGTGCTTGGCTATATCTACAAAAATAAATACATTATTCCTGTCTCCAGTGAATTAAAATCTATGAGAAGTATGAAGAGATGTTCTCATATAGAATATGCTATAATAAGGATACATAATTCTAAGAAATAAGAAGAGGGAAAAATCATTTGTGTCTGAGGGGATCACTTAAGCCTTAACCGTCAAGGTGGTATTTTAGTTGGCTCAGTCTTAAAAAATGGTTAGGATTTGAACATTCCAGGATTCCACATTCATTCAATTATTCATCTTTAACATCCTATCTGGTTATCCTTGAAAAAACTGGGCTCCACTATGGTGTTTGCCATCTGTCTTCCTGTCTCCTTCTTTCCCCTGACCTCAGAACAGTAAATTCTGGACTGGATCTACAGAGACCATGCCCTGCCTCCCTGGGGAACTTAATAAGTTGAGCTTAGGAACTATGCCTTTGGGCTAAACTGTGCCAATTAGCAAGTCAGCTAAACTCATATAACCTTCTATATCTAGCTAGCCCCAAGTTATATTTCAAATCCCACCCAGTCATCTACCAGAAAGCATCCATATCTAGGTATTTTGCCATTTGCCTTGCCACCTCATATATAGTTTCCCCTGCTTAGCACCTTCCTACTTCCTTGCTTTTCATTTCTTCTTCTGGGAAGTCAATTCAATTTAAAACCACCAAAAAGGAGGCAATAGTCAACTGCCCTGTCTCTCCTCACAATCTGTATGACTCCTTTCTCTTTCTCTGGCTGCTACTCTGTATACTCTTCTTCCCATATTAGAATACAAGTGCAGCAGAGTACCTAGAACATAGTAGTACTTAAATGCTTTACCATTCATTAATTCATTTATTCATTTACCCTTTTCTCTTTACTCATTCTTACCACCTATCCTAGTTGGGGGTCTGGTCACCTTTCATATATACTATTGCAAGCTTCTTATATCTTCTCCGTGACTTAAGTTTCATCATCCCCAAAGCATCTTCCACATAAGTCACTGAAGAGATATTCCTAAAGCAAAAGCTTGACAATGTTATCCATGCAGTAAATAACTATGAATGGCTCCCTATTGATCTTAGGATTAAATATAAACTCACATTTAAACTATCTCTCTGCCTGCTCCTCCCACGTAACACTGTATTTCCTACTTCTGTTCACAAGCCATTATAGTACCAATGCAATATTTACAGCACTGTGACTATAAATATTCCCATATAGTTCTCAATAGCAAAATATAACACATTCTCCATATAGAAGACAGAATCTAAGCATTTACTCAGACACCAGAAAACCAAATCCCAAAACCAGTAAGCCAATTCCATCATAGTAGCAAAGAAAATAATATGCCATAACAACACAGAGAGCCACAGTATCCTTTAACCTTCCCACAAACCAATACAAGATAAATATTTTACTCACTAACCTGACTAACTCCTTGCTTGAACATCTTCTCTCTCCCACTGTCTCTCTGGCTCTGACACCCAGTTTCCTGTGGGCTCTGCTCGATCCTTCAGTAAACTCCTCCCACCACAGGTTCCATGTGATTACATTCAGCCTAGTAGAGGCCAAAGTTTGCTTTCAAAGCAGGGAAGGTCTTTGAATTCCCATTACCACTACAGCCATCTCCTCCCTTCTACTTCATGCTTCCTCTTCCCTTACCTCCATTTTTTAGAGCCCCTTCTTTCCTTCAAATCTCAGATCCAATCCCTCCTACATCATATCTTTCCTGATCCCTCGGCCTATTAATGCCCTCCCCTTCCAAACTTGTATCTGCTTGATATATATTTCCTATGTAATTATGTATGCATATATTTCCTCTCTCTATCGCTCTTCTCCCCCAAATGTAAACTTCTTGACTTCAGAGATGTTATGGGAATGGGAATTTAAGATCTTCCCTGTCCCTAGGACCTTTGATAGGCTTAAGTGACTCTGAGAACCTTCCCAGATTTGAAAATATACTCTAAATATACTCTGCCTCCTAATAGGCTGAATGTCACCTGGAGCCTGTGGAGGGAGGCTTGTTTTTTAGGAACAGCCACACCTTGATATTTTGTAATTAGGCAGTGGGTCAACAGGGTTGTAACATTTTCTGAGTCAGGAGAAGGCTACAAATATATATATACACCCTGATGTGAGATTTTGTCTTGGGGTCACTTTGAGAAGAGTTATGTGATTTGACCAGATGAGACTCTGGGTGGACATTGAGCCCCCTGGCTTTGAAAACCCAGATGTTAATGTTTCCCTCTCTGGTAACTGACTGGGTATGGATGTAATGGTCAGACAGTTGGAAGCCTGTCTGCTGATGTTTCTCTGTATTTGTTGTGCGCTTGTAACTTGTTTGTATTCTCTGAAGTTCAGGGTGCTGACCTTTTTCCCCTGAACTAGGTAAATGACATATGTTTTATTAAAGCAAGATTGTTAACCTGTTTTGAGTTGCTTTCCTTTAGAAAAGCAGATCTAGAACCTGTGTTGGCAGCCACCCTGGGTATGCTAGGGTGCTTGCTCCTATAAGAGATTATTCAATTTTTGTCTTTTCATCCTCAGAATTTAGCATAGTTCCAGACTGATAGCAGGTAACCATAACAAATGTTCATTCATTCATTCATTCATTATCCATTCATCATTTAGTAAGAGCTTTTCATTTGCAAGACTTATACACAAAGTGGTAGGGTGTTCCCAGTGCTATTTACATTGACTGAAGTCATAAATCCTGGGTTCCAGTCCTATTCTACCATGCTCTTATTGAGAGATCTTAGACAAATGATCTTATCTTTCTTGACATTTATTTGTTCATCCATGAAATAAGAGGGTTGGATTCAATTCCTAAATTTCCCTTGGCTGTAAAATTCTGAATCCGAATGAACAAAGGTCGACTGGTATTGTGGGAGGGGCAAAAGGGAGTCACTTTTTGATCACCCTTTGCCTTTATCTTAAATTCAGGCTTTCCCCAAACTTTGGCCCTTTTAATTTCCCTAAATGACTCCTGCTCTCTGTTAGCCTTCTATTTCCCTTTTCTAATGCAATTTTTTTTTCCACTTAAACTTGAAAAACTTTTAATAAATTATAATAACAGTGGATTCATTAGGGAAATTAGCAACTGGATCATGGCAAAAAGGTGGTGACCCAGCTCAAACACAGCAAGATTGCCACAGCCTATAAGGAAAATGTAAGTATGATTCTTGGGATAATGATATTTCATTATTACTTGGAAGATAGATTTGAAGTGTACACTGACCTGATTTATCATATAAATCTAATTCCTTTTCTCTTCTCTCCTTTCCACAAAACTCCTCCATAACAGATATGATGATTCTAAAGTAATTCAGACAATGATTAAATTGAAATTCTTGCCAGCATAAGCAATGTGCACAAACTGGCTTCTTCCCACATTGGTTTAATACATTTGAGCTGCCTTATAAATCACTTCAAAAAACTATGTCAAATATAAATGAACTGTACTACCCAAGGAAGAAGGATTTTTGTATTTAAACAAGGGGGCTTCCTCCTGAGCAAGAAGGTCAAATGCAAATGGAGAAAACATTCAATCAAGGCTTGAACCAAAATGTAAGACCAAACAAGTGAAGCTCTTATGAAAAACAGAAATTTATTTGCAGAGATGGGGCAACCAGCACCCCAGGCAATAGAAATCTTCCATTTCAGAACTTCCTCACAGTAACAATATATAGAACATACTTTAAAAAATTATGCTGCCTTTTTTTTCCTCAAATAAGTTTCCTTTAGATGAAGAATAGTATTACATATATGTCTTTTCCATTTCATTTGACTAAATGTTAGGTTGAAAACCATTCTTCAATAGAAAAAGCTCTGAACTTAACAGTCAAGGAACTCAAGTTAAACCCTGGTTCTGCCATTTTCTACATTTCTGATTTGGGGTAAGTCTGAATTTCAATTTGCTTATTGGTAAAATGAAGAGTTGATGTCTGAGAATTAATCCCTAAGATCCATCCTAGCTCTAGATCCAATATCCTATGACTCAACAGTTCTCCCCGCACCTTTTTTGACTGGGGTTCACAGAATGGTTTTTCAGACTTAAATCAAAGATAAATAATGAAATTGCATTATACTGACATATCATTCAGGAAAATCTTGAATGTACAATTTATCATACAACAAAAAGTTACACAAGAACAGTTGATAAACTGTTTTTACAAGAAGTTCATGGAGAGAGAGCACGTTTGAAATCACTTTGTCTTATAAAGTCAATACTGTTTCCTAAAACCATGGGAGCATTGCAAGACATCTGTTTCCTTTCACAAACATCTCATGAGATGTCAATCTGCATGTGATATATTTTAATATACAATCAATCTGTTGTATCCATATATGTGAGTTCCATATATGTAAATATGTAATCACACAATTATTTACTTATATTATTTTTATTACTGTAATGATAAAGAGGCAGTGAACTGGACCATTTTTCATCTCTACCCCCAATTTAAAAAATGATTGCAGGGAAATAAATTCAATATATGTTTACAGGGTAATATTGCACTTTCAATTTATGAATGTTTATTTTGTTTAAAATAAAAAACCATGTTTCTAAAAGTAGCCATTTTCTTTGAGAAAAAATAGATACTGTGTTAAATATGAAATAATCAAATAATATTGAGCAACCTCTTACCCCTGAATGCCCACAGTATAAGGCACTCTCCAAACATTGTTAGTTGGTCTATAAGTCTGACATCTAATTTCCAAAAGACAAAACAAGCAAAAACATGTTAAAAATATTAGACCTAGAAATATACTTTATTTTATCAAAGGTCTATTAAAAATAACTTAATTGAGTAGAAAAAAATGAAGGGATCAATGAAATATGTGATTAGCTATAAATTAGTTCAAGAAATAAGTACTATAAATATTTTTTTCTTTAATTTGGAGATTGCAGGGATACATTTGAATGAAGATCACAAGTAAGCAATAATGCGTGATATACATTATATTTCTCTGTGCACTCTCAACTTTCCCCAGCCCCCAGTGCCAAATAAATCACAATTTAATTTACAGTGAAGTAGAGGCTAAAATTGAACTGTAATGTTCAAAATAAAATTAGCTTCTCTATTTGCTCAGCTATGATCATTAAACAAGTAATCGTCATTGGCAGGAAAGGAGATCAGATAGTTTGAGAAGAGATCTTTCCACCAAATGGACCATCAGTTCACTTCTAGTACAGACTGATATTGGAAAAGAAGTCATGATTTACTGATAACTGTTCAACTGCCCATTGGCTGAGAGAAGCTCAGAGAGATAAGTCACAGACCTTATTCCAGTTGTTGTGTTTTAAATTTTTTTCTAGGAAAAGAGAGAGAATTCTCTCTCTCTCTCTCTCTCTCTCTCTCTCTCTCTCTCTCTCTCT
>NW_027186349.1:7177355-7256179 GCF_028583685.1 Petaurus breviceps papuanus
CTCTCTCTCTCTCTCTCTCACACACACACACACACACACACACACACGTACAAACACACACACAAATACACAAACATTCAGGAAATGTGGTTTAGGACAGAGAGTTAATAAAGAAGGAAACATTAAAAGAAAGAATGAAATTATGTAGGTAAACATTAACTCAGATAATAGGAAAATGTTTTTATTTTAATAATTTATAATGATAATGTAATAATAATTATGAGCCAAGAAATATGTGAAATACTTAAATAGATATACAGTCTTAACAATGTGTATATTATTTTCAATGCTATAGGTCACAGACCTTTCATTCTTTGTTGTTGTTGTAGTTGCTGTTTCTTTGCTTTTTGGAGGGGGGAAGGTAGGGCAATCGGGGTTAAGTTACTTGCCGAAGTTCACATAGCCAGTTTTTGGGTTAATTGTCTGAGGCCAGATTTGAACTCAAGTCCTTCTGACTCCAGGGCCAATGCTCTATTCACTGTGCCACCTAGCCACCCCACAGAACATTCATTTTTGACTGTCTTCTGTACCTCTTGTCCATATGTACCCAAGAGTTTACCAAGGTAGAGAAGAATGTACCACGCTATGGACTTTCTCCACTTTTCCTTGACACTATAACGATATCAATGGAACACAGTGTCTCTCCGTGGATGAACAGTTCAACTTTATCATTCACACTTTCCCTTCATCCCACCCTTTTTTCTGATTCTGAAAATTTCCATTTGTAACATATTATATTCTTCTTGTAGCAAATGTATGATGGAATAATTTATCAATGATCATGGGGGAAAAGACTATTTTGGTATTCTGCTAGTCTATTAGGCATGCTTTTTCTTGTGCAAAAGCCATCCTTCTTATCATTGCAAACTGATATCAAGTCACATTTGTAATAAGTTCATCATGTGCCTTATAAATCTAGCATTTGTAGTTTTACTCACTTGAAAATCATAAAGTCAGTGTTGCACCATCCAGTAAAAGAATACCTCATGCCTTCCAATATGACACCTAGGGCGGAATTTTAAATTGTAAAAGCACTTAAATATCAGGTTACAAATCATTGTTGTACTGTTCCAATAGGAAACAATGGTCCCCTCCCCCCCATATTAAAATGCTACATTATGTGTCCTGGACTATAGTCAAACAATCACTTAAATTTTCCAAATGAATATTCTATAATTTAATTAATTGTCTTTTAAGTTTTATTTTTCTGATAAGCACAGTTATATGGATATTCTAGATTAGCTTTAAATAGTCACTCATAACTAAACATATTGGACATATCATGAAAAATGCTATCCATCCCCAGAGAAAGAACTGATAGAATATGAATACAGATTGAAGCATACTTTTTACAACTTCTTTATTTTTCTTGAGCTTTAATTTTCATCTTTATTTCCTTTTATAACATGACTAATATGGAAATATGCTTTGCACAATTACACATGTATATCAAATTCTTTGCCTTCACAACGAGGGGTCTTGAAAGTGTGGGAGAGAATTTGCAACTCAGTTTTCTTTTGTTTTGTATTTTGTCTTTTTGGAGGGGGGGAAAGCAGGGCAATTGGAGTGAAGTGACTTACCCAAGGTCACACAGCTAGTAAGTGTCATGCTTCAGTCACCTGGGCTCCTGGCTCCTGGCTCTGGGCTCTGGGCTGCTGGGATCCTGTTCAGAAGAAGCTCCACCACCACAAGTTTTCAGGACTCAGTTCTCCATTCTTCTGTAGCTCTTCTGCCACCAGATCTCGGTCTCAAGGAAATTCTGACTGTGCCTCTCTGGAGCTTTTCTTATATACACAGTATTACCTACTTCACTTCCTTCTGCCAACCCCTTCCTGTTATATCAGTTAACAGGAGACAGGCATTCATACCTTCTGTTCCCCCAATCAGAGGCTTGATCAGCTACTAAGTGTTAAGTACCTGCTACTTTTGCCAACACAAAGGGATCTTCAAATTCAAAATTACATTACCATTACAAAGACTGACAAGAAGATTTGAGGCCAATAGCTCAGAAACCATAGTCTCTAGACATGTTTGCCAAATGGGACAGATATTTACAATCTGGTTATGGTTCAGATAGCAGAAATGTGGGTTTTTCTTTATTGTTATTTGATCAAAGTGTTCATCTCCCTGAAGTAGCACTACTTTGAACCAGAAAAGTAATTTTGGTTTTGTAAAATACTTACCCTGATAAGAACTAAATCCAAGACAGAGCTGCACTCAGAGTAGAGTTGATCTCAGGAGACACTTCTGGGAAGATCCAAGAAGACACCTGAAAGCTTTCACTGACCCCTGTTGCTTGAAAGAAGTGATCGGAGGAAAAGACCTAAACTTTGTTGCTTAGGAAAATCCAACTGGCGGAGAAAAGTTTCATTTGTGTAAATATCGACCCCTTCATACATGGAAATCTGTTAGAGCTCAGCTAATGGATCAATCCTAGAATGAATCTGAAGATTCCAATTTGAGAGTTTCTGCTTTTACTGAAAGGACATAAGATGACCAGGGAGGTTCTGCAGATACCATATTTAGTTCCTCCTTTTGCTAAATGAGTGAAAAACTACCTTGACAGTACAGATTAGCATTTTAAGTGTGGAAGTTATGGAGAAGCAGACCTGCCCATTAGGGAGTTATTGTTTAGATCATTCCTCAAGGATAATAAAGGATATCTAAACCAACAGTTCAGAGCTATGCATTGTCCGTGGTATACAAGTGTATCATCCATTTTCCTCTATGCTATGATTCTATAAGTTTGTGTCTTCTCTCCACCCATGGGCACTGTATATATTGGTGAGAGAGCATATGCCAATTTAAGGATGATGAGTAATGTATTATTGTTATAAAATTTTATTTTAACTTCTATTTCATAAATATTTGTAGTGAAAACTTAATGGAACAGAGGCGGCTAGGCAGCACAGCAAGTAGGAGCACTGGCTCCAGTGTCAGGATGACCTGGGGATCGAATCCCGGGCTCAGACACTCAGCACCCACCCAGAAACACCTGGCCGTGTAACCTTGAGCAAGTTACTTAACCTCAATTGCTTAGGGGTGGCCAGGTGGCTCAGCAAGTAAGAGCACTGGCTCCAGTGTCGGGATGATCTGGGGAACAAATCCGGGCTCAGATACTTAGCACCACACCCAGAAATAACTGGCTGTGTAACCTTGAGCAAGTTACTTAACCCCTATTGCTTTAAAAAAATTTTAAAAAATAAACAACAATTAAAAAAAAGTTAATGGAATTTGTCTTTGCCAACTAATTAAGTCAAATCCCCAGTGGGTGCTCAGAAATACCATGTTCAGTAGTAGGAGAGCAATCTCCACAACAAGGTTAACCCTTGAAACTTGAGAGTGAGTAGAAGTAGTCTAGAATCCCTAACCTTCAAGGTTATGTATAATTTGGGTAAATAAGCTAGTCCAGAGACAGAGAGCCTAGAGCAAAGGGGGACCATATTTACATTCATGCTTTATACATGTGATCTCTTTATTTCTCTCATCTTTTAAAATATACTAATCAGCAGACTCTTTTAATGACTCACCATTTTCTTTATCTGTACAAAACAGTGAATAATCATACCCCATCTGAGAAAAATGATGGTTTAGGGTTTAAACAAGTCCTATTCTGAAGCACCTATCCTGACAGCTTGGGACTGGTAGCTTTAGCCCCAGCATCTTTGTGTTAAGTATTCTTAGGGTCCATGGGTTTGGAGTCAATAGGCTTAGCATACTTGGAGTCACCGGGCTTGGGAACCTTGGAATCACTGAGCTTCATGACCTTAGAATCAGACTTGGTGGTCTTAGGATCAGACTTGGTGACTTTGGTGTCAGATTTGGTGATCTTGAGGTCAGACTTACTGACACTCACTTGCTGATCTTGGAGTCAGTGGGCTTGGCAGCCTTGGAGTCTTTGTGATCCTGGGGCCTGGGCATTTGGTGCCAACCATAGGTCCTGGATGGTTGGTGGCCATCTTGGGACCAGCATACTGGACATTAACCTTGTGGATCTTAGGCCTGAGGAGCTAGGCATTGGTGCTCTGGGACTTGATGGCCTCTACTTGGGCTTTGATGGTATTGCTTTATTGTTGCTGGCCTACATCTTCTTTAGTCTCTTCTTGTGTTTATTATCAACCGCTAGATCTTGAATCTCTGTGACTTTTTTTGTGATGCCACTTCTGTGCCATTTTCATGTTTGATTATGGGTGGTATGGTTCTAAGGCTTAGCCATTTTTATTCTGCTGCCTACGATAATAGGCATTCCACAGACCAGAAAAGTCCAAGAGTGAAATACAAGAAGATTAACAGACATTTATCGAAGTACCTACTATGTGCCAGTTACTTTCTTCAGTGCAAGGGATGCAAAAATAAATATAAAACAGATATCTTTTAGTAGCTTATGTTTTTACAGAGGAGAAATAGACACATAAAAGTTTATACAAAAAAGAAAAAAAGCCTATAAGATTGCATTTTAACTCATTCAAAATACACAAATAATAAGTAAGTTTTCTTAACTTTACTAAGCAATGGTCAGACCAAGTAGATTGTTATCCTTGAAAGATTTGTCACTACTTTACCTCCATGGACTCTCACACAACTGAATTGAAGCAGCATTTAGAACAGAAAACATGCAAAGTAAAAGTAGAGATGAGATCATATAACAATTCAGTACCTTGTAACTCTACATAGTCTGCAAGCCAGAAATATTAATGCATTCTAATAGATTGATATGGTTACTTAGAGTGTATCAGCAGCTCAAACTTGAATTTTAAAATAAAGGAGTGGGCTAAGCGATACCGAAGACTACCAGCTTAATTCCCATTTCCTTAGGGAAAGCTGATTATCTAGTGTAGTTTTATGGTTCTCCTTACCTGATATTCTTGTGTTGCCTCTGGGTGTGTTTTTCAGCTTAACCTACTGTTGAAGACTAGAATAAAGATGGGGCACTTTGGTGATTCATGTCACTCTAGGAATATAACATAAGCTATGGACAGAGATGATAAAAACTGATGAAGTAATGTTTGTATTGTATCATTCAACTTCCAGGAAAATGAAATTCCATCATTCTATTTTCATTGTGTATGGGCCAATATTATTTACTTCTGCATTTAGGTTCATTTTCAGAGTTCAGGCTACTGGCAAAACAACATAAATTGAAACTTGCTCTAAGCTTATCTCTGGGGTTAGCTCTTCAAAGGACTATAGGATAATGGTAGCTATTTCAAGTTGGTTCCACTGAGAGTGAATCAGTGAACTGGTGCTTATCTCTTAGGCGAAATAACACTCAAGGTCCATTTATTCTTTGAACAGGAATTGAACAAGTAAAATTTAGAATTCCACAGAGTGGTCAAATACTAGACTGGATGATCTAGAAGGAAGCTCTATTATTGATGGGGATAGAGAAGTTTGGTGGGATAATATTGAACCACTGCAGAAAATAGTTTAAGTAACTTTAAGTTACTTAACACTTTAAGTAACATGTACATGGAGTAGTCCATATAAATGTGTAGGTTGTAAACACACAAGAACTAAAATTATACTTTTGAGAATAATTTAGAGATATGAGTTTAAATTAAGTGAATGTCACCTTTAACAACCTGCTAGCATATTTCACCAACTCTTTATGTATATTTGTTATGAGAATGGGAATTTAAGATCTTCCCTGTCCCTAGGACTTTTGATAGGCTTAAGTGACTCTGAGAACCTTCCCAGATTTGAAAATATACTCTACCCCCTAATAGGCTGAATGTGGTCACCTGGGACCTGTGGTGGGAGGCTTGGTTCTCAGGAATGCCCACATCTCAATATTTTGTGATTGGGCAGTGGATCAAGAGGGTTATGACGTTTTCTGAGCCAGGAGAAGGCTATATGTACCCTGATGTGAGATTTTGTTTTGGGGCTCACTTTGAGAAGAGTTATGTGATTTTACCAGATGAGACTCTGGGTGGCCATTGAGTCCCCCAGCTTTGAAAATCCAGATGTTGGTGCTTCCCTCTCTGGTAACTGTGACTAGGTATAGATGTAATGGTCAGACAATTGGAAGCCTGTCTGCTTGATCTGTTTCTATGTCTTCTTGCAACTTCTGCTTGTAACTTGTTTGTATTCTCTGAAGTTCAGGGTGCTAACCTTTTACCCCTGAACTAGGTAAATGACATATGTTTTACTAAAGCAAGATTGTTAACCCATTTTGAGTTGCTTTCCTTTAGAAAAGCAGATCTAAGAACCTGTGTTGGCAGCCACCCTGGAGATGCTGGAATGCCTGCTGCTACAAATGATGTCATGAACAGGATCTGTAGACTAAAAGGAAGGTATGGGGGGGGGCGGTATAATTGTTTCCCAGTTGTGGTAGCTGTGACTCTGTGAAGCCACGGAACAGGAGAGAAGAATGGCCTGCATGCTGACTTTGCTGAACTGAGAGCAGGAATGGTGAGCTGCCTGCATCGGGACCTGGGCAGAAGCCAGGAGCAGCTCCCTACTGCAGAAGGAGAAGGAACCTAGGAGTTAGGAATTCAGCAAGATAAGGATTGTGAAGCAAGGCAGAAGCACTGAATGTGTTTCCTTGCTGCATCCCACAGTTTGGGACCCAGGGGGAGGATGGACTTGTGTCTATGATGGGTGGGGTGAAGTGCCAAGGACCCCCAAGGACCCCACCCTGTTGGTTTTGTCACCCAGCCACCCCTCAGGACTTGGAAGCAGGGGCTGGAGCAGTGTGGGGTAAGTACACCCTCCACCCCCCTAAGAGAACTTTATTTGGACATTTTTGTTTTGGATTGAGGGGATTACAATGCAATGTCCTTGGTGTTTATTTAAGGTCCTATGGCCACTTTAGTAAGGAGTTGTTACCTTATATACCTTGCAAATGTGTTGTCTCTGTTTTGTGTGGATTATGTTGTACCTAAAGAGATGTTAATGTTAATTCAAATGTAAATTGTCTATGCCCTGGGTGTGAAAGATCTTGGGGCCCAATGTTATGGTAATGGGAATTTAAGATCTTCCCTGCCCCTAAATTCTTTGATAGGCTTAATCTGAGAACATTCCCAAATTTGAAAATATACTCTGCCCCCTAATAGGCTGATTATGGTCACCTGGAGCCTGTGGTGGGAGGCTTGGTTTTCAGGAATGCCCACATCTTGATACTTTGTGATTGGAAAAGCAGATCTAAGAACCTGTGTTGGCAACCACCCTGGGGATGCTGGGGTGCTGGCTGCCACAATATTGTACAACTGTCATTAGAATTTAAGCTCATTAAGGATATGAACTTGTTTTTTATTTGTTCTTGATCTCCACAGTACTTAGCCCAGTGAATGGCACATACTTTTAATTGAATGCTTGTGTTAATGGTAGTGCTTTCTTAAAAGGTTTCTCTATAGAAGAAACTGAAGCAAAAACTTTGCAGTGATACTGTAGAAATTTCTTTGTTTATTATCTGAGTGGTTAAGGGATTGCTAGATTTTATTGCCTTGATATACTTCAACTCTGGAATTTGATATTAAAAAATGTTGGCAAAGTGTTCATCTTTTTTGCCCTTATAATATTGCCACATCTACAGATGTTAAATAAAAATTAAGTGGTATGGCAATTTGTTACATTGCTCAATCACCAGGATTCAAGATAATCTTTGACCAATTAGCTGATATATAGCTGTGAAGATTTCCAAAATAAATAGATAAGTTCTGCCTTATTCTTGTTCAATACAAAATGGAGACTGCAGTAAGAATTCTTGAAAACATAATGATGATGGTACAAAGGGACAATTTAGCAAGGAAGGCATAATATGCACATTAAGTTTGCTTTTTTAGAAGGGGTCTGTCAAACTATGTCCCAAAGACCAAATCTGGCTTTGATGAGGTATGGACTCTGGGAGTCCCCTGGAGCTCTCCTTGAGTTCTTGAGGTACAGGCTCTTGAACTCTGATTAAATAGTCACATTTGATGAGGCATTTGGATGAGGCAATAAGCCTTGCATTGTGGCTGAGCCCAAGCCTCTGTTACTAGACTTCCCACCCTTGAGCCTATCAAAGTGCTGATCCACCCTTGAACTGGCAGAGCCCTCCATTGTTTGTGGTCTCCAGGTGCCATCCAGCAACTTCCCACCCTTAATCAGTAATTCCCCTCATTAACATCTCCTGAAGACCCTCCCCAAACTCCTCCCTTAGACCACCCCTAGATTCCTCCCACAACCCTCTGTATATAAGACCCCATCCTGTCTTCATGTTTGTGGGAGCACCATAGAATGGTGAAAGTGCCATAAGATGACCTAGCACAGACTTAATCTGTGTCTAATGCAAGCGAACTTTTAATAAACTTTACTTTTCTTTGGCTGAGAGAAGACAAGTAGATTTCATTTGGCAGGACCCGGGGTGTTGGTATTTTGGGGTCTCAAGAGCAACCCTAACCTAGCTTCACTGCCTTAAAAAAATCTTGAAATTATAAAATATAGTCAAAATTTAATTAAAAATATAAAAATCATTCTTAGTTTATAGGACATACAAAAACAGATACTAGACCAGATTTGGTCAGTACTTAGTTTACCAAATGAAACTTTAAAATATACCCAAATTATTCCTTCAAACCCAGAGTTTAGTGTCAGAAAATAGAATGAAATTTAGGAATAAATGCAAAAATTGGCCTGGAATGAAGCAAACAGAACCAAGAGAACATTATACACAGTAACAACAATGTTTTAAGGAAAATCAACTGTGGAAGACTTTGCTATTTTGACCAATACAGTGTGATCCATGACAATTCCAAGGAACATATGATGAAAATGCTGATCAATTCCAGAGAAAGAATTGATGAATATATATGTGTGTTTGTGTAGATATGTGCATGTATATATTTATGTGCAATACACATATACACATATACACACATACATATTTCATATATGTATGTGTGTATATATGCATGTATGTGTATGTAGTCTCTCAAAACCACTAATTTTTAAGTTTCTGTTCTATTTATCCCTTCTCAGCTACACACAGAGATTATCATACTCTTGTTCTTGCCTTCACTCACAAGTGTCCTATTTCCACATATGTTGTTTTTGTTCAGTCATTTCCTTAAGTCATGTTTCATTCTTCATAACCCCTTATGGGATTTTCTTATCAAAGATACTGGAATGGTTTGCCATTTCTTTCTCCAGCTCATTTTATAGGTGAGAAAACTGAGGCAAGCAAAGTTAAGTGACTTGCTCAGGGTCACACAGCTCATAAGTGTCTGAGGACAAATTTAAGTTCATGCAGATGAGTTCAGGCCAGATGCTCTATCCATTGTACCACCTAGTTGGCCCATTTCCACATAAAAGAACTTGCAAATCATTTTATCTAATCATTGTCCTCTCTCTCTCTCTCTCTCTCTCTCTCTCTCTCTCTCTCTCTCTCTCTCTCTCTCTCTCTTTCTCTCTCTCTCTCTCTCTCTCTGTGTCTCTCTTTCTCTCTGTCTTATGACCCCTATTTTTTTTTTTTACGTTATCAAGAACTTCAATCCTTATGCTTTTCAGGTCTTTTCTACATCATTGCCCTGCATTGACTAGATCTACCACTTGGTGAAAATTTCAATTCTTCATTCAAACTTACTATCTTATTTTATCATTTTTCATTCCCTGCCAACCCACAATCTTGGATTATTCTCATCATCTACTGCCTTCATATCTATTCACATGCTGTTCAACTGAGACAGAGAAATATTACCAAATCATACTAACTGGTTCCACTACAAATTTATGCTATAAAAGTATAAAAGTTCAAATGGGCCTTCATCACAGCAAGACAGTCCTTTTGTACTTCCCTAGGCTATTTGCTTTTCCTCTTATCACAATATCCATCGAAAGCATTTTTTTCCCTTTTCAAGCCTCCTGTGGCATCCCTTCCTTTCAACTTAGGGCCTCATCTTATATTTCAACAAAAATTTGAAGATATTCATGGATAGCTCTGTTTTCTCCTTTTCTAATAATCTCTTTATAAACCCCCACCTCATATGCAAAAAATGCACTTTTCCTTTGCTTAGACAAATCATTTACATAGATCCTTGATCAGAATCTATATTATTTTTTTTCCCAGAAGAGTGCTCTCTCAGTCATCCCATCTCTATCACTAATTTTCATTATTTCCCTATCTGCTGGCTTCTTCACTGCTACTTACAGACATACCCATGTCTTGTCTAAACTAAAGTAATTTTTTAAAAAAACAAGCCTTACTGGATCTTACCATCCCTGTTTGCTGTCATTCTATATTTCTTCTCCCTTTCATATCTAACTCCTTGAGAAAGTGGTTTCAATTGGAATATCTATTTCCTCTCCTCTCATTTTCTTCTAAATCTCTAGTAGTCTGGCTTCCAATTGTTTACTCAAAAGTAACCAATTAATCTCTTAATTGACTTCTATAGTATTTTATGCTATCAATCACCTTTTTCCCTGGATATTCTTTCTTTTATAGGTTTTCATGACAGTACTTCCTTCTCATTCTCCTACTTTTTGGTTATAAGAGGCAGGCCTAATAAGAGAACTGTCTTATTTCAGATGTGATTTGAGAAAAAAAATGAGATACTTGTAAAAAAAAAAGGAGATTATCTTTGTCCTGGTAAAAGAAAAATATGCAACAAGAATAAAGACAGATCAGATCTGTCCAGGATAACAGGGCCAAATAGACCTTGAGAACATTTTCTTTTGGGACAGACAAAAGGCACTAGAATTAAGAGAGGTAGAGTAAGAATTCTAGTAAGAGAAAGAATTTTAGTTGGGACTTAAAGGAAACTAGAGAGCTTAGGAAGTGGAGCAGAAGAGGGCAAACATCTAGGTATGGGAGACAGAGAAATTGCCCCAAATCAAGAGATGGAGGGGCAGCTAGGTGGTGCAGTGAATAGAGCAACAGCCCTGGAGCCAGGAGGACCTGAGTTCAAATACAACCTCAGACACTTAACACAAAAACTAGCCATGTGACCTCGGGCAAGTCACTTAACCCCAATTGCCCTCCAAAAAAATAAAAGGTGGAGTTTGCTGTTCATGGTATATCCCAGGAGGCCAGTATCACTGGATCAAAGAATATGTGGTAGGGTTTAAGAGGTTAGGGAGATGAGGAGTGGATACATTATGAATGTCTTTGAATGTCAAACAAAGGATTTTGTATTTGATGATGGAGAAAATAGAGAATCACTAGAGTTTATTGAGTAGAGGAATGACCTGATTGGGCCTGTATTTAGAAAAAATCACTTTGGAAGTAGAATGGAACATGAATTGGAAAGGGGGGTAGACTTAAGGAAGGTTATTACAATATTCCATGTGTGAGATGATGAGAGTCTGGAATAGATTAATGGCAGAGCTATCACAGGGGTAAAATCAACAGGCTTTGGGAATAGTACATAGTGGACAAGGGTTAGAAGAGGTGAGAGATAGTGAGTTAGAGATAGGATGATTCCTAAGTTGTGAACTTAAGGGACTGGGAGGATGGCTTTGGTCTCTAAAGACAGAAAGGGCAGGGTGTTTAGAGAGGACAATAATGATTTTTTTTTCTTGTGCATATTGAGCTTAAGATTTTGCTGGACATCCTATTCTAGATTTCTGAAAAGCAGTTGGAGATGCAAGATAAGAGGTCAGGAGTTGGGTGCAGGATAGGTAGATCTAGGAATCATCAGCATAGAAATCACAATTAAACCCATAGGAACTGATGAGATAGTTAAGTGAAGTAGTATAGTAGGAAGAGAGAAGAAGGCCCATGATAAACTCTGAGAGACAATTATGGCTGAGGGCATGACCTGGAAGAGAATCTACCAAAAGAGACAGAGAAGGAAGAGTAAGGTAGATGAGACAAGTAAAAGAGGTAAGGGAAGAGTTCTAGTAAGAGGAAGAATTTTAGTTGGGACTTAAAGGAAACTAGAGAGCTGAGAAAGTAGAGCAGAAGATGGCAAGCATTCTAGGTATGGGATACAGCCAGAGAAAATGCCCCAAATCAAGAGATGGAATTTCCTGTTCATAGTATATCCAGGAGGCCAGTGTCACTGGATCAAAGAACATGTGGTGGGGTTTAAGAGGTAATAAGACTGGAAAGATGAGGAGTGGGAACCTAGAGAGAAGAGAGTATCAAGTAGGAGAGAATGATCAATAGTGTCAGAGGCTTCAGAAAGGACCAGGAAAGGAGCAAAAAGCAAAGGCTATTGAATTTGGCAACTAGGAGATCATTAATAACTTTGAATAGAGCAGTTTTGATGGAAGAATAAGGTCAGAAGTGATTTTAATGGGTTAAGAAGAGAGTAAGATGAGAAAAAGTGAAGGCCTCATTGTAGTTGACCATTTTTAGAAAATTAACTACAAAAGGCAGAAGGGATTAGAGAGCAGTTGAGAGGAATGGAACAAGTGAGGGATTTTCAGATTGAGGAAGACAAGAACATATTTGTAGGCAACAGGGAATGAGCCATAAGAAAGACGTTAAAATCAGTGATAGAGTGTGGGTGACAGAGCGATCTATTACAAGAGACAGTATGGGAAGAGACCATTTAAAGAAAGAGAGAGTTTTATTTTGGTAAGGAGTAAGGCTCCTTCATCATATGAGATAGCAGTGAAGGAGGACATAGTGGTAGAAGACATCTGAGTGATAGAAAATGAAGAAAATAAGAGAAAAGGAGGTTTGTGGGGAATGGCCTCAATTTTTCATGTAAAATATGTGACAAATTTCTTCTCTGAGAGTGTAAGGGAAAGAGGAGCCATAGGAGGCTTGAGGAGGAATGCAAACGATTGGAAAAGTTTCTGTGGAGAGTGGTATAGTGAGCTGATAAGACAGATAGAGTAGGATTGCTTAGCAGCAGTGAGGTCCCATCTAAGGTTATGTAACAAAAATTGGTATTGGAACCAGGTGGAGCAGTCATGTGATTTTCTCTACCTTTTTGTCAGCACATTGTGGGAGTCAAGGTGAGGAATGGTGGGAATAATGTCATGATGAAGTTTATTGGACATAATATGATGGGGTTAGGAATTCAAGGGAGGACAGTATAAGGATGAATTAGTTCATTATGGTATTAAAATGGGGAAAACAGGAAATATTGGTCAATGAAGGGGAGATGTCATGGGTAAGAATTGATGTTCAAGGGATTAGAGGTCATGGTGTGGACAAAGAGTAAAGTTTTGTAAGGGAAGGCAATGGGAGAGATAAAAAGTCAGTAGATTATGATCTGATAAGGATGATTCAGAGTTCTGGAACATAGAGGTGGTACATTTATGGGTGATGACAAGATCACAGGTGTTCATATGTGGCTGATATGGGATGGAGGAGATGTGAGTAAGGTTGAGTTTTTGAGGGAGAGTTAATGTTTGTTGAAGTCTTGTAGTATAAGAGCAGAAGTTGGAGAGGAAAGAAAAAAAGGACAGACTCAGATAATGAACAATTGAAGAAAGAATGGAAATAACTTGGTATAAGGTCAACCATGAGCAGTTCTCCTGAGAACTGCTGCTGTGAATAACTTTAAGGATCTAAATGCATAGTATAAAGAACTCTCTATTTATTCAACAATAAACTAAAGCAAAACATTCAAGAAACTAAAACACAACATTGACAAGAACAAAACATAAGAACTTAATACTAATGTGGCCACATAGTCTTAAATAAAACATATCATTCAGTAAGTTACAATATCAAAAGTCAGCACTGAATACCCAAGTAAAGTCTCCTTTCATCTTAACTTGAGGTTGGCTTGCAAACCCCATGGCTCCTCTTTCACCTTCCCAGCTCTTGCCTGGATTAACCCAACTGTTGTGTGGATTCAAAGCTCTCCCCTCCTGTTTACAGTTCACGGGGACTGCTCCACCCCAAGTTCTTCACAGTTTCTGTTTCTAGGAAAATAGATCTCTACAGGACTACAACAATATTTACACACATTGCCAGCACTATCATCTCAATTCATTTTCTGACTGAGAAATCAACAACACAAACCGAGTGCTTGTCTGACAAAGTAGCACTAGCACAAATCAGCAGACAGAATGCTGACAAAGTAACCCCAACACAGAACAACAGAGTGCCGACATCACAAACATTATCTCTTAGCTCTGCTTAGTCATGGCTGTTGCTTGAGTTTTTATCTGCTCTGTTCCTTCTTGTTCCACCCTTCCTGTTCCAACCTTCCTGTTCTGCTCTTTTGGTGGAACCCCATGGGCTCCATGAGATAATGCGAGGCCTATTAAGGGCAGGGAAGGTTTCCAAACTCCTTTTGGAAATACTGTGTCCAACAAAGACTTGACACAAGCAAAGGCAAGGCTCAAAGGCACTTGAAGAGCTAAAACAAGGAGCAAAGAATTATTTTGCTTGCCATTACACTTGGGGGTTCCATAGAAAACAGTTACCAAGTTTGATTGGGTGATAGATATGAATAGCATGAACTTCAAGGGAAGAGAGTTTACATAGGGGTAGGGGGAGAACCTGGAGGTGGCAATGATGAACAATGACTATTTCAATTTCCCCTCTTCAACCAGTGAGCTAAGAAAAATGAAGAATGAAGGTACAACCAGTATTGGAATACGTGGCCAGGGAAGCTGTGTCATCTGGCGGACCAAAATTTCAGTAGTAGTATATACAAAGAATAGTAGAGGAGGCCAGTGTCACTGAATTGAAGAGGACATTTTGTGGAGTAAGGCATAAGAAGACTCAAAAGGTAGGAAGGGGGAAGGTTATGAAGGGCTTTTAACTCCAGAGGATTTTTTTTTATTTGATCCTGGAAGTGACAGGGATTCACTGTTCTTCAATAAGGTGATAACAGAATCTGATTTGCATTTTACAAAAAATCATATTAATGACTTAACAGAGGATGAATTTGAATATAAAGAGACTTGAGGAAGACTATTGTAATATTCTAGGCATGAAGTGATGAGGGCCTGTAACATGGTGCTGGTAGTGTCAGAAGAGAGAATGCAGAACACTCAAGACACATTACAAAGATGAAATCTACAGGCCTTGGCAATAACTTGGATATGTGGCATTGAAGATAGTAAGGATGAGATTTATATTGCAAACCTAAAGGACAGTGAAGTTGATTGCAGAAGACATCTGAATATAGAAGACAAAGAAGAAGGCAGAAAAGAGAGCTCAGAACAAATGGTCTCGTTTTTTCCCCTGTATGAGGTAGACTTCTCAGCTGAGAAAGTGAAGGAAGGGGAAGCCATGCAAAATTTGAGGAGGTATGTAAAGGGTTGAAAGAGGCACTGTGGAGGGTAGAAGAGTGATTGGATAAAACTAATATGGAACTATTGTCTAGCATCAGTGAGAGCCAAGCTGAGGGTGTGTGACATTAATGTGTAGTGGTCTCTGTCAGAAGTTACTTGATTTTCTCCACCTTCATTGCAATGTATTTGTAGGAGGGAAAGGGGCATATAGTGGGAATTATCTAGGGCTAAAACTTGTCAGCCAACTCTTCTGAAAAGTGGAATTGAACTAGTTCACCTAGGAGTCAAGATGGTTAAAAGTAATGGATGTCTAGGGCAGGGGTATCAACCTAGGAGAGAAACAGTGTCAAGGGATTAGAAGCTGTTGGGTGGACAGAGTGGGGTTTGGTAAGGAAAAGCAGAGGGAGAGATGGGAAGCTGATAGTTTGTTGTTAGATAAGGGAAATTTAGAATTTTTGAACATTGAGGTGGTGCATTTATGAGTGAAGGCAAAACTGAAGATATGGCAATGTTTATTTGTGACTGAGATGGGGTCAAGGAGCCAGTCATATAAAGCGAGTAAGTGCAGGAACTGAGTTTTGGAGGTTTTTGAGGGAGAGTTAATATGCATTTTGAAGTTTCCTAGTATGAAGACAGGACTAGGGGAGGAGAGAAAATTTGTGAGCCAAGTACGAAACTTCGTGAGGAAAGAGGAGAAAGATCTAGAGATCTGTCAATAACAGTTACCAAGAATTTGATTGTATGGTGGATTTGAATTTCATAAACCCCAAAGGAAGGGAGGTGAGGAGTGATCAATTAAATATGATAAATTATGAATAGAGGATAATTGGCATGTTCTTAGTTACTTTTGTGGTGGGTGGATAAAAGCATGATCTTTTACCTTTTCTATTCTTGCAGATATTTTTGCTATCAAATATATTTTCCTGTTGAACTCTTTTAAGACTGATCCTTGACTATGATTACAGTTGTGTTGCCAATATCAAAGATTTCTTCTGTATATATTTGGTCAGGTCTGGCTGCTCTTCGTTTCACATAATAAATCACATACTAAGATGGCAGAATTCAAATCATCTCAATGTGTGGCTAAAGCTGAAGTAGCCAATATTAATGATGGCTGTCATCAGAAAAGATATTATAAAAACAAAACCCTTTAAACATATTATGTTATATTGCCTACACAGAGAACCACTGTGGTCTGTATCTAGACTGCTGCTGCATGCAATTCCATTCAGTGCATTTCAAAAGGGAATTAATGGAATGAAATAAGGGCAAAATGAGAATGTTTGAAGGAATCAGAGACAGTGGCTTTACAGTATGACAGCAGACTCAGAAAACAGAAATTCTTTAAACTGTAGGGGTGAAGTATGAAAAAAAAAATGATGAGGTTGAAATCTGCCAAATCACAAATGATGCTGATAAGTCAGTAGGACTCCATTCACCAAATCCTGTAGTAGTCTGGGGGTGTTTTTTTTTGTTGTTGTTGTTGTTTTGTTTTTTAAGCTTTAAGCATGGTGCCTTTGGAACAAATAAAGTGAAAAACCACTTGGCACAGTGGCCATAGCATTTTAGAACTGGCAAGTTGAAAATAAAAGTGGTGAAGACTTAAAGTAGGAATGTTCTGGGGTTTTTTTTTTTGTTTGTTTGTTTTAACTTTTTGGAGGGCAATTGAGGTTGTGACTTGCCCAAAGTCAAAGGCTAGTAAGTGTTTAGTGTCTGAGACTGGATTTGAACTCAGGTCCTCCTAACTCCAGGGCCAGTGCTCTATTCACTGTGCCACCTAGCTTCCCCATAGGAACATTTTTTTTAAAGGTAGGATAAGTTAATATTTGTTTTAGCCATGCTATTTACTAAGGAAAACCAAGATGTCAATTTGATGTCAAAGAAGATTTTGTTAATTTATTTGACATCTGTCGGAAGCAAAATATATATAGTCTAGAAGAACTACGGCTCTGACTCTGATTAGAATCTGACAATTCCTAGTGCCTCAGATCTCATAACTCACAATCTTTTCACATTCTCGGAGATTCTAGACATTTTATAATCAACTTTGGAAAATCTCCATTTTATCATTGATGAATATGAAAGTAATATTAGAAACCTTTTTTTTTTTTTTTTTTTGGAAAGGGGAGATGTATGGGAAAGCGGTGGAAAGGAGGGCCTGGAACTTCAATTTCACTGGTGAAGAAAACTCTCAGTGAGAGCACTCTCTTCACTAAAAGAGGTCACTAACTTTCCTGTAAAAGATCAGTTGAAAGAGATGTCTCTTTAAATGTAAATATAAATTAATGAGGAACCTGAAGTTAATCAATAATGAAATTTGGAAAGACCAAGGAAAATAGAGGCATTGAAGTAAATTTTTTTTAAGAAGTCTTTTCCACAACATATGGATAATTTAATATTATCAAGTAAAGCAGGCATGGCTAAGAGAACACTTTCTATCCTTATAACTATTACTAAAATAAACTTTTTTTTTCCTTTTTGAAATTCTTTTATTTTAAATATTTCTTTTGCCAGTGATAGTTCACATATTACAGTCCCATTTTTCTTCATTTATATTCAAAAGTCATTGTAAGGCTATTGTCAATGTGTTTGCTTATCACTATAGTACAGCCTATACTAAATACATGCTCCAAATTCTGAATTTCATTATAAGATAAACTTAAGCCAGTATTTTTTTTTACCTTAAAAGGTTAAAATAGTAGAGGTGCTGTTCTTGACCACTGCAAGCAGGCTGTAATCAGGAAGGTATTAGCAAAACACACCATGGCTTGCTGTAAAGACAACCACAAAAGGCAGTTTTCAGTTTCTAATAGAAATACAACTAGAGGTTCTGATTTAAAATGCATTAAAAGCATGGCTTATTGTGAAAGAATCAATGTAATCAGAGCTGTGAACCTTATATTACTGTCCTCAGAGAATATTATAAAACATTGATTATAGGAGCAATCCAAAATATTTTACAAGACAATCTATCACATAATTGAGCCTCTCCTGATGTAAAATTACACAAAGGGTAGAAGATTCATGATTAAACTTCTGAGTTATGATTTTTCCCAACTACCATATGTATTGCAAACACAAATAATTCAATATATATTAGTATCTAAGAATGTAATTTTATTCTGTTTTTCATAAATAATATCTGTTGTCATAAGATGTTAAAACATTTCCTTCTGAGATGCATTTTCCTCTCTTCCTCTTCAATTTTGTTTCACATGGCAGCTACAGAAAATCATGTATTTTAATAAAGCCATGCAATATTAGTATTTGAACTTTACTGAAGTACAGTACATCATAATTAATGTGTAAGACAATTTTGAGTTGCCAGAGGTGAAATGGAGGAAAAACAAAACAAAACATGGGTTGAAGTGGGAAATAGTCAACCATGAAAGAGCATTAAAATGGCTCAACAGTTATGGTAAGCTAGTACACTGAGCTCTGCTTGAAACATTACTAAAAAGCTTTGCTTAATTCTAGGATATAAAGGTGAAGAAGAATATTGGGAATTGCAGTGGCTTCAGAGGAGAATAACATGAATGATTATAGGTTGAAAAGTAAGACATTAAGAAAAATACCAGGTAGGACCATTTAGTGTGAAAAGTGTGGGCTTTTGCAAACATAAGATGCTTCTAAGAAGTTAATAAGCTTTTCTTTATTTCCACTGAAGAGAGAAGAAAAGGGAATGCCCTTAAGCTGTTATATGTTGGATTTGATAAGGATGAAATATCTCACCAAGAAGCTTGAAAATAATCAATACCACAGAATATCTCAAATCATGGGCTTTTAGACCTTTTTAGAGACTTCAAAATGTGGAGTCTAAACTCCTTATTTTCCTGATGGGGGGAAAGATCCATTGAATTGACCAAGGTATGTAGTAGCATGAACAGAACCAGCACTTGAGTCTTCTGGTTCAAGATGCACATTCTTCTGCAGAATCCTTTTTTTTCCACTTTTTGGAGGGCAATTGGGGTTCAGTGATTTGCCCAAGGTCACATGGCTAGTAAGTGTTAAGTGTCTGAGGCCCAATCTGAACTCCTGACTCCAGGACCAGTGCTCCATTCAGTGCACCACCTAGCTGCCACCCAGAATATATATATATATATATATATATATATATATATATATATATATGTATGTATATATTAAAGAACTGATGGTCAGATGGTCATGTCTAGAACAATATAGGAGAATATACTGTATTTTTTTAATTGAGAAAGTAATAAATGGTCTCAGATTCCTGATGACCCTAGTATTTTGAGATTTAATGTTCTTTAATCAACAAAACTATTTAGGAATGCTAGAAAAATATGACATGCAAAGAAAAATTATCTAAATTACTAAGAAGAAATTAAACACATAATTATACCATATGGTAGTTTTAATAAATATTTCCCTATCATGGGATAAGGTCGGATATAAATAAATATTCATTCTACCGTGGGGGACAGGTCATTCATTCAGTGCTGTCAAAGGGAGAAGAAATGAGTAGCAGCATTCACCCATTCCTTACACTCAGGGATGCAATATGTCAACCTGATATCAAAAATCTACTATTTTACACAGCTTTCAGATGTGATGTAAAGCTTCATAGACATGTCAAACATTAAAATCCTCACCTTTCAGGTCACTTATACAGGGACAAATCTTACTCATGAAGAAGCCTAGAAAGATCTCTAGAAAAAAAAATTAAGGAGATATCATGAAAAGAGGAAAAAAAGAAAAGTAAAATCATCACAGTGTACTACATGTGGTTATATACTATCAAAACCTTTGATTAAAAAAAAAATGGACTCACCTACAAAAACCTGGCAGATCTTGAAGCAGTCCATTAGACTTTTGAATAGATATGATTGTTAGGGAATTTTTTTTCTTTTATTCTGAAAGGAAGCCTAAATTTACCTCTTTGCAACTATTGCATTGTTCTACTCTCTGAAGATTAGTAGAACCAATTTAATCTCACTTTCACATGAGATATATTTACTTTGATGGTTAAATCTGTCAAGATCCTTTTAGATAATTGACTCCTCCTGCGGTTGAGTTCCTTCAGGAGCCTCCATTTGGGGGATGGGACTAGACTGACCATTCTTTGTTCCCCTCTTTGATATGTTTATAAATCTCTCCGGACTTGACTACATTTTTTCCCTGGAACATCCTTCCATCATGCTGGTCGCCTGCCTAAGTCCCAATTTTGGCAGTGGGCTCAGGATAGTTATTCTTCATTATCCTCTTTTCTGTGCTTCTTTCTCTGAACTTCATCACCATGCCCCCAAGTAAGTACCATTCTTCCCCCTTTTTTAAACTTTCCCCCTTTCAGTTTTTCAAGGTCAGGAGCTGTCCTTTTTTTTTACTTGTATTTTTATTCCCAGTACTTAGCATAATTTCTAGTGTATAGTAAATGCTTAATAAATTCTTGTTGCCTATCTGGCTGCCTGCCATACATTGTGTTAGCAATTCCTTTCAGGTTTGTATTACCTGAAAGTTGAATGAGCATGCCATATACAGCTTAATCCAAGTTATTGATATTGCTATTAAATAGCACACAGGCAAACACACATTCCTGGATTACTCCACTGGAGGACTCCTACAAGACAGATTTAAGATCATCAATAAATACTATTTGAACCTTGTCATTCAACCAGTTTTGAATCCATTTAATTGTGTTATTATCTAATCCACAAGATTAATCTACCATCTCTCCAGCCAAAATGTTTCTCCCCATCCCCCCAAAAAATCTCAGTGCCTTGTGGCACTAGAAAAACAAAAACAAATAAATGAAAAACCTCTCCAATTATGGTGCTTTAAATAGGGAAAAATAATGACATAAACATAGAAAAGTAATGTAATGGTAAATTTTGAAAAATGTGATAGCTAAGAAAAAAGCCTTTTATTTAAATAAATATTTTAATTAAGAAACAACATGGAGTCACTAAAGATTTTTTGGAAGAAGAAAAATGTGACCATATTTATGTATCTAACATTTTTCCTGGTAGTTACATAAAAGGCAAATTAAAGCATCAGCATAGTAGATTTTCAAAAAAAAATTTTAAGGAAGTTATTAAAATATATGCAATAAATGATGATGGGAGGCTGTACTTTGAAGAGTACCATGCAGATATGAGAGAGTGAGATGAGAGTTGTTGCTGAGTGGGAATCAACAGGATTTGATGATTGATTAAATATGAAAGAGGAGGAAAGAAAGGAGTCAATGATAATTCAGAGGTTCTGAACAAGGGAGACAATGAATCATAATATCATAGATAGAAATAAATAGTCTATTAGAATGGGGATAAGGTTTGAACTTGGTGTTGGTTATTTTGAGTCTGAAGAACACACAAGTATCTTAAGTAGGAACAATCCTCATGATGATCTTTTTAGCTCTTACCATTATGAACACAAGGAGGAAAGATAAGTTTCTTATGAAATGATGTTTCTTACTGCTCTAATTGTCATGATTCAAATCAACTCCATCAACTCTTGTATTTGTCTCTGAGAAGCATCTGTGAACTGTTCTTTCATTTGGAAATATCTTTATATTGTCTGCCTTTATTTATATGACTTCTGCCAAAATACGTGTATTTGGGGCAGCAAGGTGGTACACTCAATAGAGCACTGGCCCTGGAGTCAGGCAAACTTGAGTTTAAATCCAGCCTCAGACACTTGACACTTATTAGCTCTGTAACCTTGGTTAAGTCACTCAACCCTGATTGCCTCACTCCCTGACCCCCCCACTACCCCCCAAAATACTTGTATTTTGTTTCCTCCCAGAGTGTTAGTAGTTTGTTTGCCTTTGGACAAAGTTTATACATTAAAGTACAAGTATATTGATTTTAGATGAGTTTGGAATCATGACTCTTAGCATCATCTCACTCTTTCTTTTCTTAGTACTTTGCCACTGTCATCTCAATTAGCAGTCATTCTTTGAAACTCATTAATATATTCTTCAAATGAAGTACAACATCAAGGTCTTTATCTTTCCCTCTAAACATTCCCCATATTTCTCTTTATTTTTGTCTACACCACCATCATTCACTTCATCTCCCTTTTACAGAATCTTGAGGTCATCACTGATTTTTCTCTTTCTCTCATATTCATTCAGTCATCAAATCAACAATTCTCTCATCTCTCCTTTTCTCTATATGATCATTGTCATACCCAAAGCCCAAAGAGCAGGTCATCATTACCACATAGCAGAGTTCCCTCTACAGCTTCCAACAACAAAATTTAGAAAAAAAAAGCGTTTTGGAATTCTACTCATTTGACACTCTAATCTATTTGTCATGTCACCAGTGGAATATATATATATATATAAATATATATTTTTTTTTGCTTATATCCAGTCACATCATTCCTCTTCTCATAATTGGCAGTGGTTTCCTAATAATGTTGGTAGAATCAAGAGCTCTTGTATGTCATTGACATAAATAGTAAGAACCATAAATTACCACTATGCCATGATAAAACATTTTAACAGGACTGCTACAGTAATGATATATACTAGTAACAATATTTATGTAGAGAGAAGGAAAATATACAATTCATTTAGTGATAAGTTATATTAATGGGATTTTATCACTCCTTAAATTCAGGCTGGTAGCAAGAAATCAAGCTGAATTTCAATCCTTTTCACAATATTTATTAATTCCATTCTAGATTTAGCAATATATGCCCTGTAATAGTGAAAAGAAATAAAGAGATATTCTCTGGGCTCAAGGAGTTTCCAGTCTAGTTATGGAAACAACACATACAAATGCACATAATGATATGAACCAGTAATAGAATATATGAATATGGGGGAACATATGACAAAACATCAAACAACACTTTGCATAGTGCCTAGCACAAAGTAAGCAGTTAGTAAATGTTTATTGACTGACTTACTAGCTATAAGAAGTAACTGCAAGAGGTCAGAGAAAGGAATGATTGCTACTGGCTGAAGCACCTATGGAAGAGATGGAAGAATTGAGCTGAGCCTTGAAGGACAGGTAAGATTTGTATAGGGGGGGAGTCTTAAACAGTTTATATTAATCTTCAGTAACAACCTGGTGAGATTATAGGACAGAGATGTTTGCCTGAAGTGCATCATCCATGGATGTAGATGTCTATTCTGGAATCATGCTTAGAGGAATGTAGGGACTTCTTTTTATTGGTTCCTACTGAATGAGGCTACTTACAAGATGACTGATGTCTGGACTCTCATCCAAGAGGATGGATTTTTTTTGGAGAAGCCTCCCTCTTTATTTTTTTTTTTTATTTTTCTGCTTTTTGTAGGGCAATTGGGTTTAAGTAACTTGCACAAGGTCACACTGCTAGGTTTTTTGTTTGTGTGTGTTAAGTGTCTGAGGCCAGATTTGACCTCAGGTCCTCCTGACTCCAGGGCCAGCACTATACTCTCTGCACCACCTAGGTGCCCCAGCCTCCCTCTTTATGGTCTATAAAAGTGTGATAACGAATGTCTCACTTTTTTGTGAAGCTTTAACTTTTGGTAGATTTCTAGACTTGAAGGAAAGAGATGGAAAAGGGCAGCTACCAATATCATTCTTCTCCACAAAAGAAAAATAATAATGATTTGTAGGGAAAACAAATGTTAAGTCAAAATGAGGAATTTTGGACTTTCAGATCCTGATGACTTTCCCTTTATTTTCTCTGAACAAGTGACAGAAGAAACTAGAGTTCCTGAGAATGAACTTTCCTACGTTCAAAGATTAGCTTGTAGACATCTGATCCTACCCCCACGCCCAAATTAAGTCCAGGAAATAAAAAGACATTCAAAAGTTGACTAGAGACAATTAATTTCCTAGAAGACTAGGAATTGTGTAGTATGCTGAGAACAAATAAAGTTTTTGCATAATGGAAACTTAGCCCTTTTAAATGGTATTTCTGTTCTTTGTAGTTGTGATTATTTTGATATTCAGTTATTTCAGTAGTATATGACTTCATGACATTATATGGTGTTTTCTTGGCAAAGATACTGGAATGGTTTGCCACTTCCTTCTCCAGCTCATTTTACAGATGAGGACACTGAGGCAAAAAGTATTAAGTGACTTGCCCAGGGTAATGCAGCTACTAAGTGTCTGAAATTGGATTTGAACTCAGGAGGTCTTCTTGAATCCAAGCCTGGCACTCTATAAACTATGCCACCTAGCTTCCCCACTTAATATTATTATTTTACCCATTTTAAATAGGAATATTTAATATGATTATATACTTAATCTTTGAGTTATTAAAGGACTTTTTTAGTTCAGAAATGTGATTTTATTATCACCAGTACATGGGGTACAATAGTATTCCATTACATTTATATAACACAATCTGTCTAGCCAATGCAATATTGCAAAGGACTGTTGTTATCTTCCTCCTGAAAGAAAGACAATGGACTAAATATACAGAGACACACATTTTTGGACATAGTCAATGTGGGGATTTGTATTGTTTATTTATCCATATTTTATAAGGGTTTTGTTATATTTTTCCAGTGGGGAAGGGCTTGATAGAAAAAATAAATTCTTGTTAATGAAAATTATTAGCAGGGTTTGTGGTTTTAATTAGAGGTATCTCAGAGGAAAAATACTCTTTTTAAACCTTTATTTCAAAAGAAGGCATAGTGGAGAGAAAATTAGCCTTTGAGTCAAGATGGTCTGGATTAGTTTTTCTTCTGACAAATATTGTGTGACCTAAAAAAGTCATTTAACTTGTCAGGCAATACTCAACAGGTATAAGTGGAAGAGAAACTGCTGAGTTGAAGTGAGAGAGTTAGTTTCCTTACAAAGGAGTATCTTATGCCAGCAAAATTACAAGTCTAGTCCTTTTCCCTATCTCCAAACTACCCTTTATATTACATAGACTTTTGAGTGGAGTGAAAATTCATGTTTAGGATACAAATTATGTACTCAAAGCACAAAATATCCCTCAACTCTAAGATTCTTGACCAAGATATGATAATTCTCTGAATGACCAAATAATTTGCCACAAAGAAGGAATATCAAAATTAGATCTAAACTTTCTATAAGGAAAATAAATGAAGATAGTGTGGTTTGGGGACATATTTCCTGTGGATCTAGAAAGTAATCAGCTCTTGAAAGACCTTCAAAAACACAAATATCATCATGATATCGGTGTAAATTGAGATGGTTACTAATATGTGTGATGATGTGTGAACATAGAGTATTTTTAAATTTGATGTTGGCTCACAATTTATTTTCATTTAAAGCAGCAAAAATAAATCTAGAAACAAATGGATGCTTATTAACTAAGGGATGGTTAAACAACACTTTATGAATGTAGCAGAGATACTAAAATGCTATAAAAAATTATTCATGTGGAAAAAAATGGAAGAATTACATGAATCGATGCAAAGTAAAGCAAAAAGAACCAGTAAAATACTATGTGCAGTGACTATATAAATGCAAATGGAAAGAACAACAATATTGAAACTGGATTCTATGAGGTTATAAACAAATTTAATCACAAAATAGAGATAAGAGATTTTTTTTTTTTTTAGCCAAGGTGAGGCAAGTATGAAACCAGGATAAAGTATGGAAGAATACATTTGGAAATGTAGTTGAGGTAAAAACAAATTTATCAAAGAAACGTATTTTCTAATGTTGTTATTCATATCTGAAATTCAATTCTGCCTTATGGTCACCTCATTGAGTTACTCTTTGTTTAAAGCACAATTCAGGTACCCTATCTTATATACATAAACTTTCCTGATATTTTCCCAGTTACTAGAATTCTCTCCTTGAAATTACTATTTATTACTTTGAACATACTTTATATTTATTGATTCATGTATATGTTGTAAAATGTTAGCTCTGTAAGAGCAGGGACTATTTCATTTTCATTTTTCCATCTCCAAAATCTAGCACGTCTTGAATGTGTAACTTAGTAGATAACCAGGCACTGCTGGTCTGAAGACAGAGAGGCTCAAGACATTGGTCTATCCTGTCTTGTGTATTTTATCTTAGATTAGGTGCTGGGGGTGGAGTGTCTAGTCAATAGGGAAATTAGGCTCCCCAGTGTTCCAATTTTATTCCTAGCAATTATTAATGAGGAATATGTATGTATACACAAATATATATGTGTATATGTATGTATGTATGTATGCATGTAAGTATGTATGCATGTATTTTAACTTTAGCCTCCACAAGGATCTGGCTACCTGGAGGTGAGGAGAAGGAGGAGGCGAGGAAGAAAATTTAGAAGTACAGAGACAAAGAAAGATCACGTATGGAATGGACAATTTAATTCCCACATAGGAAGTGGGATAAGTAATGAAGAATCATAGAATGATTGCAATCATTTGAGAAGCTAACATTCAATTATCTTAAGAACTTTTGGGGAAGCTAGGTGATGCAGTGAATAGAGTATTGGCCCGGGAGTCAGGAGTACCTGAGTTCAAATCCGGCCTCAGACACAACACAAAAACTAGCAAGTCATTTAACCCCAACTGTCCTGCCTTCCCCCCCTCCAAAAAAAAAAAAAGAACTTTTGTAACAGTAGTTATTGGCTTATTAACTGTTTCACCTGTTTAAATAGAAAGTAGATTCTTTCTCTCTATAGCTTATCTCTCAGTGGATGACTTGATCTGCCTGCCATTTAGGCTATGGTTCTTTCCTTTGCAATTGTTCTGGGAGTCAGTGCCACATTCCTTCCAGTTGCCTAGAAGGGAAAAGACTCCAGTTGCCTTTTGAGATCTCACAAAGTCTTGTACCAAAAAGAATAAAGGCCATAGCCCAGGCATAGACTTGTCTAGTGGGCCTGGTGGAAGGAAGATTTTTTCCTCTGTTACTGAAAAGATTTCCCCTCATGGCCCTACAGACTCTCTGGAGTTTAAAGAGAAGAATAAAATATTCAATAGACAATAAGACACAAAGGTAGGTGTAGTGAACAGAGTGCTACATTTGGAGTCAGCAGGACCTGGGTTCTAACGTCCTGCTTATCCTGAGCAAGTCTAGTTTTCACATGTAGGTGTCTGTCTGTCTGTATGGGTATGCACGCACACACAATGCACTTGAATATGTGTATACATATATGTACATATTATTGTGTAGTCAGGATGCTCATGCCCAGATGACACCTCTCTTTTTACTCTTCTTTTGAAAAAATATTAGGAGACACATTGCTTTCCAGAGATAAGGCCCAGAAAGCAAGCTGTGCCCTGAGCTTGGCATCACAGCAATTCTTTGCATTCACCCTCTGCTATAGCAAAATCCCAGAATTGTTTCACACCAGCCCGAGGGGAACCCTGAGCTCAGACAAACACCTTCAGGAACCATGTTATGGCCACAAAGCAATTTTTTGTATCAAACTTGTCTCGTTGTTGCTGCTACCCCTCATGGTCATGGTTAAAGCTCACTGCATAGCCAGTGCTGTATGTATCAAGGTTTGGCCTCATTAAAGCAGGTCTCTGACTAGAGGAGTCACCAGCATGTGTATCTAGTTTCCTTCCTACATTGGAATAAAAGAGGTGTTTGCCTTTTTTTGCTTATAACCATTTGTTAACTCTTTGTTTTTATTTTTCAGACCTCTCTCTCTCTCTCTCTCTCTCTCCATATATATATTATATATATATATACACATACATATATACACACACACACATACATATACATGAATCTATTTAAATATACATATATCTACATAGAGATATATGGTGTTTATTGAATTTCATTTTCATGAACTAAAGCCCCATTTCTTAAGTGAGGGAAAGCTACCTTATAGTCACCGGAACTGGCTAAAAGAAATAAAGGATATGTAAAAATAGTTATCTGAAATAAAAAGAAAAAATAAATGAGACAACTTCAATACTTCAGAAAAAAACATACCTTATGACCGACTATCCTATACATAGCATTACACAGAATAAAGTAGATGCTTGATATTTTGTTCAGTGGATACGAGGTATAAAATAAAAATATTATAAGTATTGATTTAGTCCTTTTGCACTATGTACACTTATGAAATTAGTCAGATAATTGCCATTTCACTTTTTATGGGTAAGAGACACTGTCCAGTGCTATGTGGCCTCAGCTGTTGCCATGGAGAACAAGATCAGCAGGAATTCTCCAGCTGAAGGGACTTCAGAAGAAACAGGAGGATGGGGCCAGCTGCCTATGGCTGGACATGAAAACAACAGCTGGGTGTGACAAATTGAGATAGTACTTTTCTTGCTCAACAAGCAATTAGTTGTCAGAGACCAAACTACCCCAGCAGGAACTTAAGCCTCTTGATAACCCATCTGGGGTTTTGTTGTTACTCTTGGCTTTGACCTTGCTTCCATTTTCATCACTATCATCCATCTCACGCCCATTCTGTTCCATAATCTTTCTGCCTAGTTCACAAGATTGTAATGGGAATGTAAATTTAAAGATCTTCCCTGCCCCTAGGCTAAAGTGCACCTGGAGCCTGGGGTGGGAAGCTTGTTTTTCAGTAGATACTTTTTGATTGGCCAGTGGGTCAATAAGGTTGTTACATTCTCTGAGCCAGGAGAAGGCCATATAAGCCCTGATGTGTGGCTTTGTTTTGGGGCTCACTTTGAGAAGTGTTCTGTGATTTGATCTGGATTCTGGGAAGCCATTGTTGAGAGGCCCCCCTAGGCTTTGAAAAACCCAGATGTTGAAACCCAGATGTTGATTTGGTATGGATGTAATGGTTGGACAATTTGGAAACTATCTACTTGATCTGTTTCTCTGTCTTGATAATTCTGTCTGTATATTCTGAAGTTCGGGGTGCTGCCCTTTTTCCCCTGAACTAGGTAAACAATACATGTTTGACTGATTAAAGTAAGCTTGTTAACCCATTTTGAGTTGCTTTCCTTTAACAAAGCAGATCCTGTGCCACCTGTGGTGGCAGCAACCCTGGAGACACTGGGGTACTTGCTGCTACAAGGATCTAGAGCAAGAATAGACCTCAGAAGTCATCCAGTCCAATACTTTCATCTTACAAATAAAAATTCAGGCCCATGATTTATCCAAGGCTGTTCAGGTAGTAAGTTCAAGAGACTGGATTTTTCACAAGTCTTCTTTTTTCACTTGGTGCCTTTTTTTCACCTTATCAGTGATTTGTGACTTTCCCAAGGTAACACAAGTAGTAAGGATAAGGGGTTGTACTTGGTCCCATGTCCTTTGTTTCCAGATCCAGCACCTTTTTCATTATACCAGGGATCTGGGCTGTACGTTTTTGTGAAAGTGACTCTTACCTGAACAGAGTAGTCTCAGTATCTATTTCCCTTTCTGAAAATGCCCTACTCTCATTATCTAGTACTTCTAGAGTGGTTGAAATCTTTTAAAAAGTCACTGGGTGAGTTCAGTCTTAAATATGTATGTATATGTGTGTGTGTAAACACATACAAATATATACATATATGGACATATGTATATATGTGCATGTAAATATGTGTATATGCATTATATATATACACATATATACATAAACACACATATATACTTCATTACACTCTGCCTAATGGCTTATTTTTATTTTAGAATTCACATTTTCACCTACACAGCTTCCAGAGATGCAGGAAAGCAGCTTCAGACTGGTGTTCCTACAGGAAGGTGTGTAATGCGAATGTAAATTTTAAAGATCTTCCCTGCCCCTAGGCTAAAGTGCACCTGAAGCCTGGGGTGGGAGGCTTGTTTTTCAGTAGATAATTGTTGATTGGCCAGTGAGTCAATAAGGTTGTTACATTCTCTGAGCCAGGAGAAGGCTATATAAGCCCTGAAGTGTAGCTTTGTTTTGGGACTCACTTTGAGAAGTGTTCTGTGATTTGATCTGAATTCTGGGAAGCCGTTGTTAAGAGTCCCCTGGCTTTGAAAAACCCAGATGTGGAAACCCAGATGTTGACTGGGTATGGATGTAATGGTTGGACAGTTTGGAAATCTGTCTACTTGATCTGTTTCTGTCTTGATAATTCTGCCTGTATGCTTTGAAGTTCAGGGTGCTGACCTTTTTCCCCTGAACAAGGTAAATGATATATGTCTGACTGATTAAAGTAAGCTTGTTAACCCATTTTGAGTTGCTTTTCTTTAACAAAGCAGATCCAAGAACCTGTGTGGTAGCAGCAAACCCTGAGGACGTGCTTGGGGTGCTTGCTGCTACAAAATGGCCTCACGAACAGGATCTGCAGAGTAAAAGGAAAGTATGGGGGCTGGGATAATCGTTTGTTTCCCAGTTGTGGTAGCTGTGATTCTGTGGAGCCGTGGAGCAGGAGAGAAGAATGGCCTGCATGCAGACTTCGCTGAGCTGAGAGCGGGAATGGTGAGCTGCCTGCATCGGGACCTGGGCAGAAGCCAGGAGCGGCTGCCGCCTGCGGGAGGAGAAGGAGTCCAGGAGTTCGGAATTCAGCCACAGGAAAAGATAAGAACTGAGCAGCAAAGCAGGGGCACTGAGTGTGTTTCCTGGCTGCATCCCACAGTTTGGGACCCAGGGGAAGGATGGACTTGTGACTATGGTGGGTGGGATGAAGTGCCTTGGATCCCCAGGGACCCCACCTTGTTGGTTTTGTTGCCCAGCCCCCTCTCTGTGCTTGGAGGCAGGGGCTGGAGCTGTGTGAGGGGAAGGATACCCCTCCCCCCCCCCAGAGAACTTTGTTTGAACTCTTGTTTTGAATTGAGGTAATAATGCTATGTGCTTTGTGTTTGTTTGGGGCCCAGTGGCCACTTTGGTAACTTTGGTTCTGTACCTTGAAAATGTGACCTAAGAGATGTTTAATACTAATTCAAAAGTAAACTGTCTATGCTATGGGCATGAAAGATCTTGGGGCCGAATGTAATGCGAATGTAAATTTTAAAGATCTTCCCTGCCCCTAGGCTAAAGTGCATCTGAAGCCTGGGGTGGGAGGCTTGTTTTTCAGTAGATAATTTTTGATTGGCCAGTGAGTCAATAAGGTTGTTACATTCTCTGAGCCAGGAGAAGGCTATATAAGCCCTGATGTGTAGCTTTGTTTTGGGACTCACTTTGAGAAGTGTTCTGTGATTTGATCTGAATTATGGGAAGCCATTGTTGAGAGTCCCCCGGCTTTGAAAAACCCAGATGTGGAAACCCAGATGTTGACTGGGTATGGATGTAATGGTTGGACAGTTTGGAAATCTGTCTACTTGATCTGTTTCTGTCTTGATAATTCTGCCTGTATGCTTTGAAGTTCGGGGTGCTGACCTTTTTCCCCTGAACAAGGTAAATGATATATGTCTGACTGATTAAAGTAAGCTTGTTAACCCATTTTGAGTTGCTTTCCTTTAACAAAGCAGATCCAAGAACCTGTATGGGCGGCAAACCCTGAGGACGCGCTTGGGGTGCTTGCTGCTACAAGGTGAAAGTGCACTATTTGTACTAGGACAGCATTTTCTGAGTTACCGCATTGTGGTCTGGAAGTCATCCCAGGGACAGCATTCTAACATCATTCAAAAGCTACTTGCTTTATACTGATTCTTTTCAGTCTGGAGCCAGTAAAAATGCACTAGCTCTCTCTCCACCTTTGTGAACATCTCCCCCTGTGGGGACCATTGAGCCATCTTCGAAGGCTAGCAGATCGTTAAGCTTCTCTTTAAAGTCTGTGAGTAGCCTTTTCATGAGAGCCATTTACTCTTTATTGAATAACTCTCTGTAGTAATTAGACTCCCCCTCACCCAGGGTGAGTAGCAGGCATATAAAATTGAGGGTTAAGCCACAAAATATAGTAGGAAAAAAATTAAAGGAATTGATGCCATCACAAAAAAAGGAGAAAAAGGGAACAGAGAACAAATGTAACTCATCATCATATAGAGGGCCAATCCTAAGCAAAATTGCAAGGTAGAAAATCTTTTCTTCATCTTCAACTATGGTATTCTTTAACCTTTTCTCTCCTTCAGGCATCCACTACAACTTAATGGTTTATTCTCTCTCCTCTACCTCTAAGCCCTAACCAAAACCAGATGTATAAGAGCTTCAAAATTAGCTCTCTGATCTCTTCATACTCTTTCATGTTTAAGTGACTGGTAGCAGCTTAAATGTCCTTCCCAGGGATATTTAGGTAACCTAGGACTCCAGGAAGTTTTTACAATGAAATATAGCAAGGATATCCCAGGTTTAATATGCCCTGGGTCTCATTAATAGTGTAATGAAAATAGAACCAAGGTGACAGGAAGTCTTAATTATGAAACTTTTAAAAATCAGAGAAAAGAGGTGACTGAGGAAGAACATTTTGATTTCCTAGGTCTCCTTCATGCCTCTAAAATTCTACCAGAGAGATAGGCAGTTATCTTCACTGTCAGCAAGGTCAGCTGAATAGTCTTGCTTCTTATACGATTGTGTCAGGTTTCAAGGTGGAGTTACTGCACTGGAACTGATAGACTGTGGAAAGATGAATATATAATGCATGTTTGGACACTTTCTCTAGAAAGTTTCAGTATGAAGGAATAAGAGGAACCAAAGAATTTGAGAAAAATGGATGGACTATGGGAAAACATGAACTGACACAAGAACAAAAAAGGATCAGGAAATGTATTTTTAAAGAAGGAAGAAAGAAAAATTCAGTGTGGCTGGATTTCAGATTGCAGAAGAGTGAATAATGCACAATGTTGCTACAAAAGTATTTTGAGACCAGGATTCCTGTGGATTTACAAACCAAATAGAAGGGTTTACATTGTATTCTAGATCAACTAAGATGTCACTGATGGTGGATGAGTAATGTAGTAACATGGACAGATCTGTACTTCAGGAAAATTGCTTTGGCAATAGTGTGTAGAACAAACTGAAGTGCTGAGACACCAGAGGCAAGGAGGCCAATTAGAGGCTGTTGCAGTAATTTAATTGAGAGGTGATGAGGGCCTGAACTAAGGTGGCAATAGTGAGTGAGTGGAAGGGGTCAGGTGCGAAAGATGTGAAGATATAAAGAGCATGATTAGATGATGGGGTGAGAGATAGTGAGGAATCCAGGATAATTACAAAGATTACAAACTCAAAACTATTAAATGTGGAGGTGCCTTAAGAAGAAATAATGAAGTCTGGAAAAGAGGAAAGTTTAGGGCGAAAGATAATGAACTTAGGAAATATGAAAGATATACTTTTATTGGGAAAGGACATTCACTAGGTGATGAAAATTTTTCAGCCACAGCAACACATGTTGGGTGGTACAGTACATAAGAGTGCAGAACATGTAGTCAGGAAACCCTCAGCTCAAACCCTCCTTTTAACATTAACAAATTATGTGATCCTGGACAAGTTATTTAAACTCTTTCATCCTTAGTTTTCTCATCTGTAAATGTGGATAACAATGGCACCTATACACAGGATTGTTGTGGAGGTTAAATGAAATATGTGTAAAGAACTTTAACAATCCTAAAAGGACATAACATGATAATTCTTTTATTATTCTGAAAAAAATTAAAGTTACTAACTCAAAAAAACATAATACCATAAAAAGTGCTTAAATAAAGCTTAGATCTGACCATATCATGCCCCCTCCCACTCAGTAAACTCTATCTTGTTACAAACCTATTGCATCTATTATCAGTTATATTTTTTTCTGAACTTAAAACTCTTCACAGCATAGCTTTCTTTGTTTCTCATCTTCTAAAAGATTTCTACCCTCTGATCATTCTATAGTTCAATTTTGTTGATCCTTACATATAATACTCCATCCTTCTCTATGCCTTGCAAGGCTCTGCCTCAAAATAAAAAATATGCTTCCATATCACCTCTTAAAATTCTTGAATCCCTCCAAGACTAGGTTAAAGGCATGACCACTGAGTCCTGGAAATACAATAGGAAATAGACAGTCTTTGTGCCCCCCCCACCAATAGCTTAAAATCTAATGAGAAAAGACCACACACAAAAGGAAAATTAAAAGGGTTAGAGGAGAAGATGGAAGGGACCTTGAAAGGAGATGTATTGGAGAAGTTCAAAGGAGAATATTTAGCATCTTCCATACTAAAGGAGAAGAGGACTAAGAATACAGTATTCCAAAAGGCAAAGGAGCTAGGATTAAAGCTAAGAATAACTTACCCAGAAAAATTGAGTATAATCCATAGGCAGGAAAATGGATATTTAATGAAATAGAGGACTTTTAGGTATTGCTGATGTAAAGATCAGAGCTGAGTAGAAAATTTGACAGTCAAAAACAAGGCTCAAGAGAAACATATAAAGGTAAATATGAAAGAGAAATTATAAGGAATTCAATAAAGTGTAATGGTAATGTAAAAGGAAAGATCTTTCCCATTGCTTAATGGGCCCATATGACCTACTTAGGTCACATGGAATCCTAAGACACATGAATTTGAGTCATATAAAGCCCATGGTAGGAGGAGCTTGCTGAACAGGTGGAGCAGGAAGGGGGGAGCAGTAAGGGTGGAAGAGAGCTGAGAGGAAGTTGGTCAGAGAAGTGAGAGCTAAGGGAGAGAGAGGAAGCAAGCAGCCAGTTATGAGTGTTCATTTGTGGAAAGGCCTTAGCAGGGGCAAGTTTGAGGATGGCGGTACCCCTTTGCATTCATTGTGTATAGATTTCATTGTTGTTATGATAGATGTGGCTTTCTGGTATTGGGATTTGGCTTTCTGGTGTTCTAAAAAAATGTTTTGGTTAAGTCTTTCATGTGGAGAGTCTGTTATATTTTGTGATTCAGAATTATGCCAACATGTTCATAACTCCATAGATACTGTGAATATTGCATTGGCACTATTTAAGCTTAAACTGTTTACATGTCTTTATGATAAGATGATACATATAACTCCTAAGAATTTATCATTATTATAAGGGCAGTTAAAATGAGTCTACATAGAAGAGGACTCATGTGTGAGTCAGTTATGTTGGGATGTTTTCAAAAATAAATTTATGGGGTAAAAAGAGAAAAAGTCTTGGGAAAAGGGGCAAGGGAGAAGAAATTTTTGGAAAATTTGTCTCATGTAAAAATGGTACACAAGGAAAAACTTTTATGATAGAGTAGAAGGTGGAATCCAACAGTATGTTGTTTACAGGAAACAATCCTGAAACAAAAGATGCACACAGAATTAAAATAAGGGAATGGAGAGGAATTCATTAAGTTTCAGCTGAAGTGAAAAAGGCAGTGGCAGGAATCATGAAGTCAGACAAAGTGAAAGCAAATTTTGATCTAATTAAAAGAGATAAACATAGAAACTACATTTTTCTAAAAAGTACCATAGATAATGAAGTACTATCAATAGTAAACATATATGCAACAAATGGTAAAGCATCTAAATTCTTAAAGAAGAAGTTGAATGGGTTACAGTAGGGAATAAACAGTAAAATTGCAGTAGTTGGGGACCTCAACTTAGCACTCTCATAAGTAGACAATTATAAGAATAAAATAAATAAGGAAGAAATAGAAATGATAAATAAATTTTTAGAAATGTCTTAAGTGACAGACATCTGGAGAAAGTGAAATGGGAATGTAAAGGAGTGTATCTAATTTTCAGCTGTATAAGAGAACTTCAACAAATTGACCATATATTAGGGCATAAAAATATCACAGATTCAGAAAAACAGAAATACTAAATTCACACTTTTCAGATAAGGCAACAAAAATTACATTCAACAAATGGTTGTAGAAGCACAGATTAAAATTAACTGGCAATTAAATAATTTATTCCTAAAGAATGAGTCAAAGAATAATTCATAGAAACAATCAACAATCTCATTAAAGAGAATGACAATGACATGACAGTATAATACATTTTGAGGGATACAGCCAAAGCAATGCTTAGTAAGAATTCTATAATCCCTAAATATGTACATCAGTAAAAGAGAGAAAGAACAGACCAATGTATTTGACAATTAAACTGAAATAAAACTTGTAAAAGAACAAATTAAAATTATCCAATTATACACCAAAATAGAAATCCTGAAAATCAAAGGAGAGATCAATGAAATTGAAAATTAGAAAAAAAAATTGAACTAATAAATAAAATTGGGAACTTGTTTGTTAGAAAGTCAATAAAATAGATAAACCATTGATTGATTTCTTTCAAAAATAAAACTAAAAAATAGGAAAACCAAATTACCAGGATCAAAAAATGAATTACAAATCTACTACCAATGAAAATGAAATTAAAACAATTGTTAGGAAATATTTTTCTCAATTATATGCCAACAAAACTATCAAAGTAAAATGAATGAATATTTTTAAAAAATTTAATTGCCCAAATGTTAAAAGATGAAATGGAATACTTAAATAATCCTATCTTATAAAAAGTAATTGACCAATCATAAAGGAGCTATCTAAGGAAAAATCCCCAAGATCAAATGGATTCACAGTGAATTCTGCCAAACATGTAAAGAACAATTAATTCCAATACTACATAAATTATTTTTAGAAAATAGGAAAAGGAGTACTACCAAATTCCTTCTATAATACAAACATTTGCTAATACTTAAACCAGGGAAAGCAAACATAGTAAAAGAAGACTATACTCCAATTTTCCCAATTAATATTGGTGCAAAATTTGAAAATGAAATTATCAGCAAGGAGATTACAACAATATATCATAAAGATTATCCACTATGACTAGGTGGAATTTATTCCAGGAGTGCTAGGCTTATTCAGTGTTAGGAAAACTATAAGCATGGTTAACTATGTCAATAACAAAAATAAAACAAATATGATTTTATCAATAGATGCTGAAAAAACTTTTGAAAAATACAACATTAATTCCCATTAAAAACACTACAATGCATAGGAAACAATGGAACCTTTCTGTAATGGCAAGCATAGAAATAGTTCACATATTGTTTTAGCTATTGAATGAATTGTTTCAGTTCAAGTTTTTTTTAGCCTTGTATCAAGACTGTTAAGAAACAGAATGTGTGAACCCCACAACTTATGAACCCTAGAACTCATGAACTCTTGCAACAGGAAGGGGAGGAGCTAATGACCATGTCTAAGGAGAGGCCCAGGCTATTGTAGCGGCAAGCACCCCAGCATCCCCAGGGTGTCTGCCAACACAGGTTCTTGGATCTGCTTTGATAAAGGAAAGCAACTCAAAATGGGTTAACAAGCTTACTTTAATCAGTCAAATATGTATTGTTTACCTAGTTCAGGGGAAAGAGGTCAGCACCCCGAACTTGTAAATAAACAGATAGAATTATCAAGACAGAGAAACAGATCAAGTAGACAGTTTTCCAAACTGCCCAACCATTACATCCATACCAAACAACATCTGGGTTTCAAAGCTGGGGGGCACTGGACATCGGCTTCCCAGAGTTTCTTCTGATCAAATCACAGAACACTTCTCAAAGTGAGCCCCAAAACAAAGCCACACATCAGGGCTTATATAGCCTTCTCCTGGCTCAGAGAATGTAACAACCTTATTGACCCACTGGCCAATCAAAAAGTATCTACTAAAAAACAAGCTTCCCACCCCAGGCTCCAGGTGCACTTTAGCCTAGGGGCAGGGAAGATCTTTAAAATTTACATTCCCATTCAGCTATAGAGATAGCAGAACTGAAAAGAAGATTCTTGTTGTGGCAGAGTCAAGGAGGAGAAAACTTGTGGTATTCCAGCACTCTGTTTGTCTGCTCTGTCTGTGTTGATGTTTGTTTGTGATACTTTGTATAAAAGGCCTGGCACTTTATTGGAAGCCCCGAAAGAGGATTTTCTGGTTGTCTGTTTACAGAAGTCCTGGAGGAGGGTTTTGGAGATCCTGGGACCTTACTGATGATTTGTGCTGACCTCTTGGACCTTGTTTGTTGGTCTGAGTTGATTTCTATGTTGATGATTTGTGTTGAGTTCTCAGACCTTGTTGGTGTGTCTGAGTTGATTTCATAGGAAGATAGTGAATCGATGGTGCCAGCAATGTGCATGAATATTATTGTGGCTCTTTCAAGCTTTGTCTTCCCAGAAACAGGAACTGTGAAGGACTTGAGGTAGACTGGACACTGTTGACTTCAATATGGAATGGGAATGGGATGAAGAACTGGATAAGGAGCTGACAAGGAAATGGGAGCTGCCTGCCTTTGAACCCAGGTGACAGTTGGAGCTGGGACTATGAAAGAGGGACCATGAAAGCTGAGAGCCAGCCTCAAGTCAAGCTGAAAGAAGACTTTACTTGGATGCTGTGTACTGACTGAGAAGAGTATGATTTACTGTGACCTAGGGGTGGAGAACTTTAACTTTAGTACTTTGTAATTGAATTAAGGATTTTGTGATTGACTAAATGAATGTACTTTGTTGAAAACTATGTGACCACTTTGGTGAAAACTATGTGGGCATTTTAGTGATAAGGTGTTGAGTTGTGGTATGATGAATGCTGTATTTTGATTTTCTGTGATAAGTAGTAAGATTGTGAATGCTGTGTTTTGATTTTATATGAATGTTTTGCTCTGATTTGTTACTGAATAAATAGAGGGCTCACAATACTATGTAATCAGAACCTTGAAAGCTCTTCACAGCAGCAGTCCTCTGGAAAGTTGCTTGTGTATAGCTTTACACTTTCTTAAAATGATATGTAATATTTAATATAAAACCAGGAGCAATCTTTAATGGAGAAAAACTAGAAGCCTTCCCAGTAATATCAGGGATGAAGCAAGGATCTATATTATTTCCACTATGATTCAATATTTTACTAGAAATGCTAGCTATAGTAAGCAATAAGACAAAAAAAATCGAAGGAATAAAAATAGGAAAGATGAAACAAAATCAACACTTCACTCTTTGCAGATGATATGATGGCATCACTTAGAGAACCCTAGAGAATCAACTAAAAAACCAGTTGGAACAATTAAAAACTTTAGCAAATTTTTACAATATAAAATAAACCCAAATAAATCATCAGCATTTGTATAAATTACCAAGAAAGCCCTGCAGCATGTGTAGCAGCAAGCACCTTAGCATCCGCAGGATGGCTGCCAAAACAGGTTCTTAGATCTGCTTTTCTAAAGGAAAGCAACTCAAGTAGTGGGGTGGGAATTTATAGCAAATTTTGATGATAAAGTCATCATTTCTCAAATATATAGGGAACTGGGCCAAAGTTTTCTAAGAGTCATTTTCCAGTTTATAAATGTTCAAAGGATCTGAACAGGTAGTTTTCAGATGAAAAAATCAAAGCTATCTATAATCATATGAAAAAAATGCTGTCAGTCACAATTGATTGGAGAAATTCAAATGAAAACAACTCAGAGCTACCACTTCACCCCTATACAAATGGCTAACATGACAGAAAATGAAAATGAGATGCTGGAAGGGGTATGGAAAAAGATAGATATACTAGTACACTGTAGGTGGAGTTTTGAACTGGTCTAGGGGGTCTGGAGAACAATTTGGACTTCTGGCAATAGATTTTAGAAGTGTTCATGTTCATTGATCAAGCAATACCCTTTAGTAGGTCTTTATCCCAAAGAGCTAAAAGAAAAATGAGAAGGACCCATAAATACAAAAATGTTTGTGGTAGCTCTTTTTATAGAGGCAAAAATTGGAAATTGAGGGGATGCCCATGAGTTTGGGAATGGCTAGTATATGATTGTGATGGAATACTATTGTGCTATAATAAATGATAAGGGAGACAATATCAGGGGAAAAAAATGGGAACAGTTAGATGCATTGATGCAAAGCAAAATGAGCACAACCAGGAGAAAATTGTCCATGGAAAGGACAAGATTGTAATGAAGGTCATCTGTGAAAGACTTAGTTCAATACAAAGTTCAAGACAATTCCAAAAGATTCATGATAAACAATGTTACCTACTTCTAGGAATAAAACTGATGAACTCTGGGTGCAAATTTAAGCATACTTTTAGCATTTACTTTATTTGTCTAGGTTTTTTTTTTCCTCAACATGGCCAATATGGAAATATGTTTTGCCTGGCTTCCCATGTACAATGGATATCATATTGCTTGCCCTTTCAATGGATGGCAGTGTGGAGTAAGGGAAATCATTTGAAAATCAGTTTTAAAAAAATGAATATTAAAATATATTAATGGGGAGGGGAAGGAAATAGGCATCTTACAATTGGTAGAAGTCACTTGGAAGAAATTCTTTTTTAGAAAAAAGTCACAGAAAATGAAATTTTATAATTAACAAAGAAAAAAGTTGTAATGGATGAGAGGAAGAGGCATTTTTACTTGATTACCTGACTGAGAGGGAAAAAACAGAAATAACTAAATAAATAGGATTAAAGGCAGAACTAATAAGTTAGGCAAAACTATAAAACTAGTGAGAGTGGGAAGAAGAGGTATGCTTGAGGGTAGTGGGAGAGAGCTGATGAGAATAAGGTTGCGTAAGCTAAAATAACTGAAGAGAAAAAGTATTTTGTTTAGAAATTATTTTTATATGGAATGGTTCTCTGAGAAGGAGAAGGAGGGAATCCTGGGGCAAATTATGATGATATAAAACCAAACCAAGAAGAAGATATCAATAAATACTTTTTTAAAAAGACAATTCAACTGTCATCTTCTGCAGGAGGCCTTTACAATTTGCCAGTTACTTAGGCTTTCCTTTCTAAAGCTATTTTATACCTACTTCATACATATGTCTTATATATCTATTCATATGAATTTTGTCTTCGATGCTTGACTATAAAATCTTTGAGGGTAGGGAATATTTTGCCTTCATTATCAATTATGTGTACCTCTTTTAAATGATAGTTAATGAGATTCACTAAAATGGGAAAATCCTTCTATGATCACAGAAAGTATGAGAATCAAGTTTCTGATTTTTATTTGACTCTTCCAAACTGCTGCCTTGTTATATGGACTTGACAAAACTAATCTCTTTGCTCAAGGTAATCTATCTCACAATCAGTTTTATTCCAGATTCTCTTCTTAACCCTTTGCAATTTGGTTTCTGACTCATTAGACAATTGCCAAATGTGATGCCTTTTGTTTTCAATTCATATTCTTCATGAATTCTCTATGTGATTTGAAATAATTAAGCATCATCTCTTCCTAGAAAATTATTTCACTCAATTTTCATGACTATTTCTCCCCGATCTCATTTTATGTATATGACTACTCACTCTGAGTTTCCTTTGCAGAATTATGATCCTTATCTCACCCACTATGTGAATCAAGGCTGTCTCTTGAATGTTCTTTGATCTCTGCAAAATACTCATTCTTTCTCAGTGATCTGATTGTTTTCCATCAGTTTGACATCTACTTAAATACAAATCCTAAATCTATATATCCAACCTGCTATTGAACTCCAGGCCTCCATTATCAGTTGACTAATGGATCTTTTCAACTGTACGTCATACAGTAATTTCGCGTTCAACAAGATCAAAATGGAACTCTGGATTTTCTTAAATATGTTTTCTGCAGTCCAACTTCTGTATTTCTGTCGAGGGTAGTACCACCTTTCCATTTACCCAAGTTCACAACTTGAAAAAGTTCATCTTTTTTATTTCTGATGTTGTGAAGTCAGTTTAAACTGACTCCTGAGAGTCAAATGTTATTTTTTTAGCATAGCCATTTACACTTTGGAAAAAATATAAATGCTACACAAAAGGGGCTTAATTATTATTATTTTGTGGTTGATTACTTAGATTCAAGAAAATGTAGGAGAGGAAAAGATAATCATGGACATTAAAATTAAAAATATATTATGCTTAATTTTTTTTTTCTGGAGAGCATGTTGTTAAGCATTTTCTAGAATACCTCACCTCTCCTATCCAGTCAGTTGCCAAGTCTGCATTTCCACTCCCACAATGTTTCTTTCCCCTCTTATCCTTATCACCCTAGTTTAGACCTCTATCATCTCTTTCCTGTAGGTTCCCAATTGACCTCTCTTCTCTTTAATTCATCTGCTACTTAATGTTCCTGAAGAACATAAGTAAATAGGAAAAAAATCACTGCCCCTTACTACCTCTAGAAAAAGAAATAAGACAAAACACAAACTCAGTCAGCCAATAAGCATTATTAAGTACCTCCTATGTGCCAGGCATTGCTAAGCACTGGAGATTTTTTTTAAAAAGAGCAAAAAGTAGTCGCTGACCTCACAAGCTCACAATCTAAAGAAGACAACAAGCAAACAAGTATGTGCTATATACAGGAAAAAAAGGAAATAATTAAGAGAAGGTACCAGATTTAAGAGATGTGGGGAAAGTCTTTTCATAGGAGACAGAGTTTTGCTTGGGTCGTGAAGGAAGCCAACCAAGCAAGCCAATATGCAGAGATGAAGAGGAAGAATATTCTACCAACAAGAGACAGTCAGAGAAAATGTCTGGAGTCAAAAGACGGCATGCCTTATTCATTGAACACAAAGGAGTCCAGTGTCTCAGGATCAAAGAGAATGTGTGTAGTAGGTTAAGGTGTAAGAAGACTGGAAAAATAGTAGAGGGCTAGGTTATGAATAACTTTGAACACCAAATAGAGGATTTTGTATTTGATCATACAAGTGAAAAGGAGTCGCTGAAGTTTAATGAGTAGGGAGGTGTGACGTGATCGGACCTGCACTTTATGTAAAACACTTTAGTGGTAGACTGGAGAATTGTTACATATGGGAAGAGAGTTGAGGCAGGCAGACAAATCAGTAGGCTATAGTCCAGGTGTGACATGATTAAGACCTGTTCCATAGGGCTATCAGTGACATAGAAGGGAAGGGAGCCTTATTTGAGAGATATTGCAAAGGTGAGATTCCTTAAAGGTGAGACTTTTAAAACCCTCCGCCCTTTGGCTTCAGTTTATCATTCTGTGCTTCTCATACATTATTCTCCTTCCCCTGGTCTTTGCCTGGCCTCTGGCCTTCCACTATTGCTTTTTCTCTTAACTATCTAAATTGTATATATACATAAGTATTTATATTTTGTTCTTCCCATATACACATTAGGATATTAGTTCATTGAGAACAGGGACTGTTCTTTATCATTTGTGTTTTGCATATCACCTTGCACACAGCAAACATCAAATAAACACATGTTGATTGTCCGACTTCAAATGTTCCAGTCACTAGTCTTAATTTTCTTTATATATGATCTCCCAACTCCATGCTTTTGTACAGGCTGAATTTCATCTTACAATTCATTTTCTTCTCATCTCTACTTCAAGGATTCCTGAATATCATTCAAAGCTGAGCTTAACTCTTTTGGAAACTGATCCAAAATTTTCCTCCAGTGGCTAGTTTTCCCTTCACTCCCTATTACTTTAAATGAACTTGGATGTCTATTTGATCCCATATATTTATGTGAACATGTTATGCCTTGTCCTCTCCAGTGGAATTTATGTAAGCTTCTGAGGGCAGGGGTTTCTTCCTTCTTGCCTTTGTATCACCAGTACCTAGCACCTTTAATGCCTGAAATATAGTAGGTCCTCAATAATGTTTTGTGGCATTGAGTTGAACTAAATTTACAGCTTTCCATGATGGGGAAGTTCAATTATTATTAGACAAGCAACTCTACATAATTAGCATTCCTTCACTGCAAAGCTCAGTAATAGCAATGAAAGGAAAAATAATTTTGTTCTCTATGACTTATAGTGGGGGAAAGAAAAAAAAATGGGATAAATAACTTGGTTGCTATCTGGAAAATCTCCAATTTGTCTAATCTACAAACCCTTTGTAAGCATCCCAGGGTGCAAATTAAGTGAGTGAAAATCCCAAGATAATGTTTAGTGACAACTTTCCTTCCTCAATTCCCTACTCCTATGATGTCCCAAGTTTCCATTTAATGGATCTTTATCTATGAAAAAGAATGGGAAAATGATGAAAGAAAAGTATAAATAAAAGATGTATAAAGACAACCTTTTGAAAAGAAAATATCAGACATAATAGGGAAAGAACTTAACAAGACAAAAATTTCATCAAGGGAAGGGGGAATGACATTTTATATTGGAAATCCAAACAACAGAGACACCAGCTCTGGGAACAATGGGAAGTTCATTATTTCAAAAGTGCTTTTAAAATGAAAATATGAACTGAAAAAGCCTTTTTTTTAAGTTGGGGGAATGTTCTTCCTTTATTAAATTTGATACAATGATCACCAATATTATGAGAAATTTTTCCCAAACTGCAAATAATTCAATGATAGAAGAAAACAGAATCTGAAACCTCAAAAGTGAAACAATCACAGAAAAAAAGATGACTTTTTTTTCCCCATCTCATAAAATAGTAAGACAGGGAAATCTTATATGTGATGCCCAGGGGGAAAAATGATACATGAAGATTCAATTTATGAAAATGCAGGAGCAAAGGCAATAATATATATATGAAAATGCTTTGAGGTCTTCAGAAGGAAGACAGTGTGTAAACCCAAGGTGGTATTATTATGAAGTATCAATAACATAGTCCTTGCTTTTCTCCTCAAATGATCTAAACTATATGAGAAAGTTTACTAAAAGTACACAGAGCCTCTATCACATTTAAAATTCCATAAAAGGTCTTCCTAGTTTTATGGTAGTATGAATTTTACATTCACTGTAAAATAAAAATGTATTAAAATGCAGTGGAAAAATCCACATACGTTGATGCAGTCAAGAGTTAGCCTCTAATAGCACACAGTGATAACTATTTTATCCAACAACTGAAAAACCAGAAATGTTTATTAACTAGCATTTTCCTTCTCATATAGTACAATAGTCATGCATTTTAAATCCAATTCAGGAATGCTACCCCCTTTGGCATACATTCCTTGATTCTCAAGGCTGATGATGATTCCATTTGGAGCTCAAATAACATTGCATTTTGCAACGATTTCACATACTGATATATAATATTGTATCTTATGCTTATCTTTGCACTACTTTCCTCACTAACTATAAGCTGTATGAAAGCATGGAATTTTCATATTTAAACTCTTCATTTCTTTCAGTGCCTAGCATTGTGCTTTAAACACAGAGACTTATTTTAAAAATTATGTTCAACCAATGAATGGAGAGAAGGATAGATGGCTACAATGGTGAGGAACCTATTTTCTTTTTTTTTTTAGTTGTAAGAGAAAGACTTTTTTTATAGAGCATGGTTTAGATGAACTCAGATTATTTTGTCATTCATAATTCTTTGAAAAATAACTTCTTTATGTATGCATAAATGGCAGTTTTAGTTTAACAAATATTAGATTAACTGGGATGAACCATTTTCTGAAAAATTCAAGATTTTGCTATAATTTAGAGATAGCAATACTTCACAAATTCAAGGATCTGTAATGTCACCTGCTTGTGTAGTCTTCTCTACTAAAGCAAATTTCAACTCCTTGATCCTTGAACAGATATCTACTTTGACCACAATTTTGCTCCCAGATTAGGGGTAGGGCAGTGGGCAGGTGTTATGCTTTTGATAAAATTGATGATACTTCTATAGATTATAATCATAAACTCCAATGGAAAAACTATCTTTTGATCTGATAGGAATAACATTTGATGCAAAATATTTATTAACTCAAGAAAGAATTTAAAAATGATAATCATGGAAAAATAGGAAAAAGGTAACTTTTTTAAGTTAGTCATTCAATTAATAAACATTCATGAATGCTAGTATGACCCAGGCAATGCGCTGGGTGCTAGAGATGTAAATGTGAAAAAGACAATCCCTGACTTGCAAGGAGTTTAAAATCTAATGGGAGAAGACAACATACAAAAGGAAGCTGGAAAGGGTTGGGGGAGGGGAAGGTAGGGAATTTACCTGGCAAGGGGATATGTTGAAGATGTTCAAATGAGTACAACTAGATGGAAAATGAAGAGGTTGCTGGTCTAGCCACCCCCTCCTCTTAAAATATGACCTTTTGGGGGCGGCCAGGTAGCACAGCGAGTAAGAGCACCAGCTCCAGTGTTGAGAAGACCTGGAGATCGAATCCCGGGCTCAGACGCTTAGCACCCACCCAGAAACACCTGGCCGTGTAACCTTGAGCAAGTTACTTAACCCCAATTGCTTAAAAAAAAAAAAATATGACCTTTTTAGCATTGAGAGGAGGGAGGGAAGGAGAAAGGCGGAGATAGAGAGAGAAAGAGACAGATAGACACACACACAGACAGACACACAGAAAGAGACAGAGACACAGAGACAGAAAGAGGAGAGAAAGAGGTAGGGGGGAGAAGATATCTGGAAGTTAATCAGTGTCTTGTTTATGAAATTTGACTTTGTTTGGAAGAGGAGAAGAAAAAGGAAGAAAACAAGCAAGAGGAGGATGAGGAGGGGAGGAGGACAAGGAGAAAGAAAAAGAAGAGGAGGAGAAAAACTAAGAAATAGTTATTCAGTTATTTCAGTTTTGTCTGACCCCATTTGGAGTTTTCTTGGCAAACATACTGGAGGGGTTTGACTTGCCCAGGATCACACAGCTAAGTGTCTGAGCCTGAATTTAAACTCAGGTTTTCCTGACTCCAGGTCCAATGCTCTACCCCATTGAGCTACCAGCTGCCTCTAAGGAATAGTAAAAAAAAAAAAAAAAAAGTAAAAGCACTGACGCAAATTCACTTATCTTCTGATTCACAAAAATGTGGTTTATTCACTTAGTGTGTCCTATAGAATCACAGAATATAATGAAAACAAGGAATCTTAAAGATTGTCTAGTGAATTGAAAATTTTACAGTTAAAGTAACAGGGAAAATATCACTTCAATGAAATAACTTATCTGAGAGACCTTATAGATCTTTAATCAAATGAAATCAAGTGTATAAAGCATGTTTTAAATGGGAAAGAACCAGGGAGATTTCGGCTAACAATCTCATTATTATTATGATTATAGTGATTATTAATTACAATTTATACCAAATCTCACCCATTATTATACGTTTGTTCATTATAACTATCACACTTTTGATTCTGAGCTCCTTTTAAATCACAGGATCATTATGTGGCAGCTAAGAGATCTAATCTAATTCCTTCATTTTATAGGTAAAGAAACTAAGGCACAGCAAGTAAATTACTTGCCCAAAGTAAGCCAGGTAATAAAAGCAGATCTTGGATTATCTGACTCCTTGAACTCTTAAGATAGTCAAGTTAATATTCAGAGTGCGTAATAAATTTGTATTTTTCAACACAGGAGGAGTTAGTAAAATTCATGACTATTCCTTATATAAATTTGTCAAAAACTCAGTTTACTTTTAAAATGATATATTTTTATATGAAGAAAGGTGAAATCTCTGCCCGACTTTTTATATATTTGTACAATTTTTTCAGATGTATAAAAAAATACAGATAGGGGAAAAATAGAAAAATAAATTAGGTAAGGTGGCCTATGGCAAACTCAGAGCATTTCATCAAGCTGACTGACTTTAGATGCCATAAAACTATACCTCTGAGCTCATACCCCTCTTATCTCCTTCCCTGTATTTCAAAGTGTTTGTTCTCACAAGCTTACAACTGCTAGGCTATAACCTACATGGGTCCAAAAGCCTTGAAATGCATTTTCATTTATATTACTCTGACCCCACATAGTTCTCACATGGGCATTTTATAGCATTTACATAAACTCAGTCTTGCATGCCCAGAATTTAGGAATGGAAAAAGCAATGTGTGATCAGAAAATTCTAGAATCTTAGATCTAGAAGGGTCCTTAGAAATCATCTCATCAGAAATATTCCTGAAGAAAGGTTCTTTTCTATAGAATGCTCAACAACTGGTCTTTCAGGCTCCATATAAAACTCATTAGTTCCCAAAGTAATAGAGTATTTTAGGATACTACCAGTGCTCATGGAATTAAAGACTTGCCTTGTTCTGTCTTCAGTTTGCCTTTGTACCTTTATCTCCCATATTTTCCATTGTGTTTTCTTCATTAGAAAGAGATGAATATTTCCCAAATAGTATGCCTCACTCCCACCTCTATGAACTTTCACAAGACAGCCCCATATGCCTAGAATCTACTAGTCTTTCTTCTCTTTCTCTCATTAGCCTCATCTTCTCTTCAAAGCTCTTCTCATGTTCCATTGCTCATGAGTTCTCAAAGCTTGATACTACAATCTTTGTATTCCATTTTTTGCTATTGAGGATTGTTATCCATAGATAACTTAGACCATAAATATTATGAAAAGGTTAGAAAGGTCTAATATGGGCTACTTAGGCCACTTGAGTGGCCGAAGACAAGACAATGAATCTCCCTGGGGCTCAATTATCTGATCTCAAATTATCTGATATCAAAATTGTTGTTGTCATTTCAGTCTTGTCTAACTCTTTGTGTCCCCATTTGGGTTTTCTTGGCAAAGATACTGGAGAGGTTGTAAAATTAGAAGGTTGATGTTTCTTCTAGCTCCACATCTATGCTGCTAAGCCTCTTAACATTTCTAAGCCCAACTTTTTTCATTTGTAAAAAGAAGGGTTTGGACTTGATCACCTCTAGGGTGTCTTCTAATTCTAGATTTATGATTCTTTGATGCTATAATCCACAGATGTGTTTGGATACCTGGTACTGAAGAGTTATCACAATGGGAGGAAGAAAAGGAGAGAAGAAGGGATTCTTGATGCATGGTTGTTCTGGTAATGGTTAACTCACTGACTCTGTAGTAAAATATAAAGGACCCAATATACTTTTAAATTTATTTTGCAATAGCATTTTGTCCATCACTTTCTCATGTCTAAACAATCAATAAAACAATAAATCAAGCCATGACTTACAGCATCCTTGACTTACTTGATTCATCTCTCTCTGATCCCTAGGAAACCTGGGTAATTCACTATCTGTAATCTCTGATTAGCTGCTCTCAAGTCATTACACTGGCACCTCAGATGAACTAAACCATTTAGCACTATTTTTTTTTTTGCACTGAGGGCCAATGTGACACTCAAAGACTAGATTTGAGAAAAAAAAATTTTTTCCACTCATGTAATAAGTGATACTGAGCATAATATCTTTCTGAGTCCAAAATTGTTGCTTAAAGCTGAAACTATCCCTTGTAAATTAAGCTTCCTAGCCTCCCAGTCTCTAGACCCTAATCTCTATGAAGTACCTAGTAATCCAGATCCAAATTTAAATCTAAGAAAATGAATTAATTTCCCCAAAATGATAATTTGTCAAATAATTTCATCACCTATCCTTACCTAGATTCCCAGTTCTTATTTTCTCAAATCTGTATCATCCAAGAAAAAATCACTCAGTCATGTAGACTGAAGGGAATATACTAAAAGAAAATTGAACACTAAAGATAATAACGTTAATCTCTAAAGAAGCTTAAGTAAACCATGGACTCTTGTGGTAAAGCTTGAATTTCCACTCCTCTAACCTCTATTTTATGTTCAATTATCGCTTTTCCAACATATATGGTAGTTTCTCACAGCCTTTTTGGAGATGAATACTTTGAAGCATTCTGGGTCCTAGAAACCAAATTTGTCTATGTAGCAGGAAAAAAAGGAAACCAGCACCTATTTAAGTGCCAGGTATTATGCTAAGCACTTTATAAATATAAAACTTTATAAATATTATCTCATTTGATCCTATGATAGATTTGTAAATTATGTGATACTATTAAACCCATTTTACAGATGAAAAAACTGAAACAGACAAAAGTTATATGACTTGCCCAGGGTCATGCAGCTGGGAAGTATCTAAGACCAGATTTAAACTCAATTCTTCTTGACTGAAGGCCCAGATTATTTTTTAAATACTTTTACAGATGGAAAAAATGTATTTAGTGCTCAGATCTCTATCCACTTCACCATCTAGCTACCTCTAGCAGAGGAAGGAGACCTAAAAAACCCTACAAGGAAAGAGGAGGGGGGAAGGCTATCACAGCTAACCCCAATCCAGTTGACATTGCCACCTGTCATTTCTGGTAGAAACATTGAAACATAACTCTCCATCTTGCAAAGGCTATACCCCAATACCTTGTTGCCTGCCAGGTAGAATTTAGTGATTTTGTGACTTGGCAGGGTATCTGGGGGGGAATTATCAGGAACCTTGTCCTACCCACTCTCTTCCATGCATTTTCTCAATGAAAAGATGCTCACCAAGAATGAGAGTTAGCCAACCACTCAAAGTAGCACATGCGACACCTTGAAAAAGTTGCAGAATTTAACATGTATCTCTGGTAGCTTTACAGAAGACACTTTCCTTCACTCACCTCTCCTCTCCTTCCACCTTTTTTTAGCTCAGCATTACCATTTCTCTTTGACGCTGAAGGATCCAGGAAAAAAAACACAGGAAAAAATATGCAAACAGCATGCATCACAAGGCTGTCTCAGCAAGGCTTTCTATAACTAGTTCACACCTGAAGGGCATTAAGTTGATCTGCTTGTTGGAACAACCTAATGTTTTCTATCTGGATTTTACAGCTTATTCTGGGCTGGACCTAGCTCAGTGCAGTCCTCTGGTAGTTTATGTTCAAAACTGAAACAAAATTTGACACAGATAAGTCGTTCAAAGGTAGCAAAAGGAGATTTACTTAGTCATAACAAGAAAAGAATATTAAATAAGGACATTATATTAACCACATCTTAAGGTGACTTAGCTGAAAAGGCTTTCTTTACTAAATTATCCACCTTTGTCCAAGCCAAGCTAAAAAATTAAGTTCTCTTGTGACAAGGTTGTACATTGGCCACTAAGTAGTGATATAAAAAGTCTGAACCTTTAGACTCTTGAATCAATCAATTCCTAATGATGGTTCAGTGAATTTAAGGAAGAAAAATTAAAAACAACAACAACTTGTGGAACTTTCCTGAAGGTATGGCATTAGAATGCTGCTCCTGTCAAACAGGCTCAACTTCCACATGTGGTAGATTTAAAGATCTCGGAGGGGATGCTTCTTTCTTTTCTTTTCACATAATAATCATTTACAGTTATGGATCCCTCCTTTCCTCTCCTTAGTGAACATCCCTTTAAAACAAAGAAAATAAAACATTTAAATAAAACCAGTAGACACAGCCTAAAGACTGGCAGTTTATGCAACACTGCATTTATATATGCTCTACATCTCCAATGGAAGGAGAGAAGCATGTAATGTTTCTCTTTTGAATTACTGAATTAGTTCTGGGTTTTGCCCAGAGACTAGGAGACACCCCAGAACTTCAACATCTGTCAGTGCCAGGGGACCTGGGCAGCCTTACCAGGGTAATCTTGCACATGTCCGACAACAAATGAAGAAGAGAAACACTGACTTTCTTGTTGTAAGAAACCTGAGCTACCAGGTTTAGTTCTCTCTTCTTGATTGACCTGGATAATACCCACCACATCTGTCCTTAGATTGATTAGAAGCAAATTGCGTCTGCCTCTGAACTGGACTGAGATCTACAAACGCCTACTTCCTGAGGGTAAAAAAGGTAAAGTACTTGTCCAGTGTTTGTAAATAGCAAAGCCAGCACTGAAACCCAGATCTCCCTCCTTTAAGTATAGTGTCACACATGGAGGGAACTTTCAGGTGAAAGTGTAATTGATGATGGAAGACACACAATTGCTATATAGTTGCCATATTTCCCCTCTGCACATGTTATGTGGACAAAAAGGCAGACATTTTCTTGAGAGACACTGTGGTGTAGTGGAAAGAGAACAGGCTTTGAAGTCAAGCACCCAGGGGTTCAAATCCTGCCTCTGCTACATCATAGTTGTGTGACCTTGGGCAAGTCACTTAACCTCTCTGGGCCTCCCTTTTCCTCACAAACACAAGTGCTTCCTTCTTTCTTTATTGGAGCTAATTCCTGTGATACCTTGATATTTGCTGTAGCCAAATCTGAAATTAGGAACCTAAAGTCTCTCTGAGTTGTAAATGAATTTTTCCCAAGTCTCTGGGGTTTTATTGTCACCACTCATATTTTCTACCTTGGACATAAAAAGATCCAGAGTGGGAGAAGGAGGGGACTTGGATTTTGCTGTGGGATATCTTGGCTCTTTTAAGCTAAGGTCTTTAACAGGTCTCAGTCTGACTGAGGCAATCCGAATTCCTACCTAAGGTAAGGTAAGAAATGAGGCAGAGAATGGCCTCTTTACTTAGTGAAAAAAAAAAATAGTCTGGGAGGGGAAGACTCCCCAGGGCTTCTGGCCAAAACAGAAACAACTGCTATTTACATTTTCTCTGAGCCATTTAGGACCCAAACAAAACCAAGTCTGGCTTGGAATAGATAAGACTAATATAAACTTTCCACATATTTCTTATTTTACCTCCATATATGTTTTCATGTAGTAATAAGAAGTTTATCCCACCACAACCTCCCTAACCTCCCCCCCCCCCCCCCCGTTTTTTTTTTCCTTAAGAAGGTCTGTAAGTTCTTTCCAGGAATCAAAGGAAAAAGCAAAGTGTGGTTACATCAAGAAACCAGAAGGGGGTGATAATCAGTTAGATTCTGGACCTTGTTGCTAGGGGGGTGGGGTGGAAAATGTGTTTGCTATTTACAGTTTGGAAGTGTTACAGTAATATGTTGAGATGTTGTAGTAATATTTTTATTTGTTTATTTTTAGTTTTCAACTTTCATTTCCAAAAGACTTTGAGTAACAAATTTTCTCCCCCTCTTTCCCCTACCCCCACCCCAAAAATAGCTAGCCTATGAATATACCTTACCCCAATTTGCTCTCTCTTATATCCTCCCCCATCCTCCCTCTAACTTTCTAGTAGGGCAAGATAGGTTTTATATATACCCTAGTGCCTGTATGTCTTATTTCCCAGTTACATGTAAAAAAAAAAAATTTACATTTGTTTTTAAAACTTTGATTTCCAGATTCTTTCCCTTCTTCCCTCCTTACCAACCCCCACTGGGAAGATAAGCAATTCAATATAGGTTGTACATGTGTAGTTACACAAAACGTTTCCATAATAGATATATTGTGAAAGACTAACTATATTTCCCTCCTTCCTATCCCGCCCCTCCCCCACTTATTCTATTTTCTCTTTTGACTTCGTCCCTTTTCAAAAGTTTTTGCTTCTAATTACCCTCTTCCCAAATCTGCCTTCCCTTCTATCATCCCCCCTCTTATCCCCTTCCCTCCTATTTTCCAGTAGGGTAAGATATCCAAGTGTGTATATTATTCCCTCCTTACGCCAAATTCAATGAGAGTAGGATTGACCCATTCCCTTTCACCTTCCTGTTCTTTCCCTCCATTGTAACAGTTTTCTCTTGTTTCTTTATATGAGATAATTTGCCCTATTCTGTCTCTCCCTTTCTCCTTCTCTCATTATATTCCTCTCTCACTTCTTAATTTTATTTTTTAGATATCATTCCTTCCTATTCAACTGATCCTGTGCCCTCTATGCATATATGTACTCATATATACACACATTCACATATATATTTATACACACATACACCCTCCTATATAAGCATATATGTATGTATACATATATATATTCCCTTCAACTATCTTCATACTGAGAAAAGTCTCATGAATTACAATTATCATTTTTTTATGTAGAATGTAAATAGTTCAACTTCAATAAGTTCCTTATGATTTATTTTCCCTGTTTATCTTCTCATGCTGCTCTTGCTTCTTGTATTTGAAAGTGTATATATATATATATGTACCCTTCAACTATCCTCATACTGAGAAAAGTCTCATGAATTACAATTATCATTTTTCCATGTAGAATGTAAATAGTTCAACTTTAATAAGTTCCTTATGATTTATTTTCCCTGTTTACCTTCTCATGCTTCTCTTGCTTCTTGTATTTGAAAGTCAAATTTTCTGTTTGGCTCTGGTTTTTTTCATCAAGGATGCTTTGAAAATCCTCTTTTTCATTGAATGATCATATTTTCCCCTGAAGCATTATATTCAATTTTGCCAAGTAGGTGATTATTGGTTTTAATCCTAGCTCCTTTCACCTCCAGAATATCATATTCCAAGCCCTTCAATCCCTTAGTTTAGAAGTTGCTAGATCTTGTGTTATCTTGATGGTGTTTCCACAGTACTCAAATTGCTTCTTCCTGGCTTCTTGTAATATTTTCTCTTTGACCTGGGAACTCTGGAATTTGGCCATAATATTCATAGGAGTTTACTTTTGGGGATCTTTTTCAAAAGGAGATTGGTGAATTCTTTCAATTTCTATTTTGTCCTCTTGTTCTAGACTATCAGGGCAATTTTCTTTGAGAATTTCTTGAAGGATGATTTCTAGGTTCTTTTTTTGATCATGGCTTTCAGGTCCATATAATTTCAGTCCAATAATTTTTATATGATCTCTCCTGGATCTATTTTCCAGGTCAGTGGTTTTTCCAATGAGATATTTCACTTTGCTTTCTATTTGTTCATTTGTTTGTATATGTTTTATAGTATCTTGATTTCTCATAAAGTCATTAGCTTCCATTTGCTCCAATCTAATTTTGAAGGAATTATTCTCTTCAGTGAGTTTTTTAAATAGATTTTTCATCTAGGCAATTAGGCTTTTTAAGGCATTCTTCTCCTTGTCTTTTTCAGGGTCTTTTGCCATTTGTGTTACTCTACTTTTTAAGGTGTTATTTTCTTCAGTGTGTTTTTGGGTCAGAGAATGTCAAAAACCCCTTGACCCACTGCCCAATCATAAAGTAACAAGGTGTGGGCATTCCTGAAAATCAAGCCTTCTGCCACAGGCTCCATGTGACCACATTCAGCCTCTTAGGGGGCAGAGTATATTTTCAAATCAGGGAATGTTCTCAGAGACTCTTAAGGCCATCAAAAGGCCAAGGGGAAGGGAAGATCACCAGATTCCCATTCCCATAATATTTGGCCCCAAGATCTTTCATGTCCATTATATAGGCAACTTACATTTGAATTAGCATTAACATCTCTTAAGTACAAAATCTTCACAGAATAGAGACATCACATTTGCAATATATATATATATATATATATATATATATATATATATATATATAACATAACAAGTCATTGCCAAAGTGACCCCAAGGCCTTAAACAAACACAAAGTACATAGCAGTATAATCCTCTCAATCCAAAACAAAAATGTCCAAATAAAGTTCTCTTGGGGGGAGGGGGGTGTCCTTCCCCTCATACTGCTCCAGCCTCTGCTTCCAAATCCTGAGGGGGGTCTGGGCAACAAAACCAACAGGATGGGGTCCTTGGGGGCCCATGACACAACTCTACCCACCATAGACACAAGTCCATCCTCCCCCTGGGTCCCAAGCTGTGGGATGCAGTAAGAAAACACATTCAGTGCTCCTGCCTAGTCACACAGTCCTAATCTTGCCCTGTGGCTGAATTCCTAACTCCTAGGTTCCTCCCCCTCCCACAGAATGCAGTGGCTCCTGACTTCTGCCACAGTCCTGATGCAGGCAGCTTACCATTCCTGCTCTTAGCTTAGCCAAGTCAGCATGCAGGCCATTCTGTGTTCCTGTTCCATGGCTCCCCAGAGTCACAGCTACCACAACTGGGACACAAACAATTATCCCAGCCCCCATGCTTTCCTTTTAGACTGCAGATTCTGTTTATGATGCCATTTGTAGCAGCAAGCACCCTAGCATACCCAGGATGGCTGCTAGCACAATTTCCTAGATCTGCTTTTCTAATCAAACATATATCATTTACCTAGTTCAGGGGAAAAAGTCAGCACCCTGAACTTCAGAGAATACAAACAGATCAGCAGACAGGCTTCCAGCTGCCTGACCATTACATCCATGCCTAGTCAGTTACCAGAGAGGGAAGCACCAACATCTGGGTTTTCAAAGCCAGGGGGCTCAACGGCTGCCCAGAGTCTTTTCTGGTCAAATCACACAACTCTTCTCAAAGTGAGCCCCAAAGCAAAACCTCACATTGGGGTGTATATATACATATACATATATATGTATATATATATATATATGTGTGTGTGTGTGTGTGTGTGTGTGTGTATATATATATATATATATATATATATATATATATATATATAAAACCTTCTCCTGGGTCAGAGAATGACACAATCCCCTTGACCCACTGGCCAATCACAAAGTAACAAGGTGTGGACATTCCTGAAAACCAAGCCTTCTGCCACAGGCTCCATGTGACCACATTCAGCCTATTACGGGGCAGAGTATATTTTCAAATCACTGGAAGTTCTCAGAGTCACTTAAACCTATCAAAGGGCCTAGGGGCAGGGAAGATCTTCAGATTCCCATTCCCATAACAATGACTTATTTATAATTCTTAATATTATATTATATATATGTAATATATACTGGAAGATATATAGAATATCTCTCACAGTGTCCTCTTAAAGAGACTCTAGAGAGGAAGAGTATGGATGGCATGAAATGGAGCACCCTGGAGATAGCATAGCATACATAGACATTTTCTAACTGGTTCTAGCTGGTAAACTACATAGTAAAGAGGAGGAGGCCCTTTGGCTGTGGGGGCATTCAAAAAGAAGCTGACTAGTGTCTTATTTTTTTCTCTTTCAGGGTTTCTCTTGGTTTAACTCGTTCCCTAGTTATATTCAGTGAGAGATGATGTTGTAAAGGGAGAATCTGGACGTGGGCCTTTCCTCTGTTAATGTCAGTAGGGGGCCCGTTAAACTGGGTCAAAGGCCTATACCTCTGTTTTTTATTTCCCCCATCTCCTTTTAAGGGATTGGAGATCTCAACCATGTGAGTTTGGAAAGATCAGAAGAGTGAAACCCTAGGTGTTCCACCTGCTGGGTTACCTCATGGCCCAGCATCTAGTTTTGGCAACCAGCTTAGAATCAATGCCCAAAGGAGCAAGGAGGCTAAAATTAGTGGGGGGGGGGGGTTTCTATTTGAAACATGGTATGAAACGTAGTACCAGGGGAAAAACAGAGACTACAAGACTGACAAAGAAGACAAACATTTATTCACGAGTTCGAACCCGGGTCCAACCATACACTTAAGATGGAGGACCCTGAGTGTCTTCTTGGGCGTTCTTTTATACAGTTCTTGGGGAGAGTGGGAAACACAAAGGTCAGGGATTGGGTGACAGACAAGTATATTCTATACAATTCTATAGGGGCCAGGGGGGGATGGTCGAGATTCAGTACCGGAATCTTAAAGGTCACCAGGAAGTCAGGGTGAGGAAGGAATGTGCTGACATTCCTTCTTGCAAAAAGAACAAGTCTAACAAGTTTATTCCCTGGTATGGGTGGCCCTACCGGAATCAACATTTCTTCTTGCATTTCCTGGTTTGGGTGGCCCCTTCTCACTATTATTATTATTGCTTATGTTGTTACTGTTGCTGTTTTCTTACTAGATAAAATGCCACTTTGGAAAGAGCACTGGATTTTGAGATAGAAGACCTGGTTTTGAAGCCTAATTAGGTTATTTATTACATATATGGCCTAGGGGAGATCACTTGACTGTCTGGGCCTCAGTTTCCTGTAAAATTAAAAGATTGGATTAGATGACCTTTGAAATTGCTTGCTTCCAGCTTTATTGTAAATATGTGATAAAAAGCAAACAACCAAAAAACTCTTTGATCACAATGTAGCATGTGTATACTGAGAAACAGACTTTGAAGCATGTATAAACATAACCTGTCTAGTTTCAGTCCATGTAATTATGAGCATAACTTAAGCTTGGTATAATCATGAAAAATCATTTTATTGTCTTTAATGCCAAGACTTAATGACACGGATATTGCTGAGCAAGAAGAGGATGCTGGTTTTTGTTGTTTAGTTGTGTCTGACTCTTTGTTACCCCATGTACCATACTGTCTATGGGCTTTTTTGGCAAAGAAGAGAGATTAAGTGACTTGCCTCGGGTCACATAGCTAGTAGTGTGCAAAGTTAGATTTGAAGTCAGGCCTTCCTGACTCCAGGTCCAACACTCTATCCGTTGAACTTCCCCAGAGAACAGAGTAGATACACTAAAGGAGGGACCACCCTTGAACTCAACAGTGGTCCAGAACCCCTAGAGCCACATCAGGCTGCCTGCTTAACAGAGAAACAAACCACCAATGGGAATGTAGTGATGTCTTCATAAAGAGAGTAAAGGACTTGCAGTGTGAAGGGTAGCGAAGTTCCCTCTTCCCAATGTGTTTTCTATATGTGACCTGAATAAATAACTTTGTACTTTAAAAAGTATAATAAAAATGTGACCCTCCTCTCCCCTATGATCCCATGTGTGAAAGAGAAGAGTGAGACTCAGGTTAGGGGAAAAATATTTTATAGCAATTCCTCTTGCTATATCTTACAAACAACTAATCAAGCAAATTGTTTATACTTAAGAGGAAATGGTTGGCATACATCTATGAAAGACAGCTCATTCAGACCCTCTTGGGTTATAGAACCCTAAAGGTTAAAAAAAAAAAAAAAACAGCAACTCTCTGGGGACTTTAACATTAGGGACATGACGTCAGATGGGGCATTACAATCAAATCATAGATCTATTTAAATCAATAAATATTTTAAAGTGCCTTCTATATGGCAGTCACTGTGTTAAATGATAAAAATAAAAATAAAGGCAAAAATAGTTCCTGCAAAAACTCATTCCTTAAGGGGCACAGACAATATGCAAACAACTGTGTCCAAACAAAAAAATCTAAAGGACAGCCTGGAGGTAATCTCAGAGGAATGGCCCTACCATAAAGGGTGGGGGGATGACAAGGGGAGGCTGTAAAAGTTCTCTTAAAGAAGATGAGATTTTAGCTAGAATTTGAAGGAATTCAGGAGGTAGAAACAATGTAGAACATTCCAAGTATGGGGGAACAGACAGTGAAAATGTACAGTTTGGGGAGAAGAGGGTATTCTGAGCAAGGGAACAGCAAAGAAGCAGCAGTCAGTGGCACTGATGGGGGAGGGGATCCCAAAAGGTTCAGCAGATATTCTGATCTTATCCAAGACCAGAAAATCTGCAATATCGTCTGGAAAGAATTCAAGGTCTCAGGCTTAATTGGAGTGAGAGTTGTAAAAGTTTATTGCTTCCATGAGAAGCGGGCAAGAGTCCTTTAGGGGACCTGTGAGTGAGAGGGGTACATGCTTTTAGTTTTAAAGGGTAGGGCTGCCATTGTCAGGGCTGGCCTGACTGAAAGGGCCTCAATGCATAGACAAAGGTCAGAGCTGACCAAGAGGAGCATGTGAATAGATAGTTTAGATAAGATTTGGGCCAGGGAGGAGACATGAGGGATTAAGTAAGAACAAAGGAGTCCCAAGGTGTTGCCTAGGCCCAGTGCTGATAGGGGGAAGGGGCAGAGTTGGAGGTTGGGAAAGGAATTTTACAGAAAACAATTTTACAATACAAATTGCAGTTACAATTTCACAGACTGGTTTCACAAGTTGGTTTCACCAATTGACCTAGACCCCAGGTACCCCATCAGTACTAGGTTGTAGATTACATGAAAGGGATCAGATTATGGAAGGCTTTAAAAGCCAGAGGATATTATATTTGGTCCTGTGATAAGAGGAACCACTGCAGGTTATTGAGTAGGAGGCAGGGCACAGTCAAACCTGCACCTTAGGAGGATCATTTTGAGAGCTGACTTAGAGATAGAAGAGACATTAGCAGACATCAGTCAACTCTTTCATTTTATATTCATGTGGACTAAGCCTAGAAAGATGAAGTTACTTTCTTAAAACCACACAGGTAGGAAGGAACAGAATCAAGATTTAAACTCAGGTTCTCTGACTCCATATAAAGTGCCCTTTCCACTATATCATGCTGCTTCAAAAATGATAAAAATATGATTTTCTGCTTTATGTTTTTTATTTTGTATATTTTATATTTTATTTGTTTTTATAATTCAGATACCTATTGTTTTTTTTAAACTTTATTTTATTTGTTTATTGAAATTAATTTGTTTGTTTCCTTTTAGTTTACAGGATTCAATTCCACAATTCCTTGAGTTTCACATTTTGTCCCCCTCTCTCCCCTCCTCCCCATGGCGGCATATAGTCAAGTAAAGGATCTGTAAATATTTTCACATTATACATTGGTCAGGTTATAAGGACGGATTGTACCAGCTGGAATGAAAAATGGTAAAGAGGACATAAAACCAAATAAGAGAAGGAAAAAGATCAGGTATTTTGCTTCCACCTGGATATAAACTCAGTTCTTTCTAGTTCTTTCTCTGGATGCACATATTTCTCTCCATCATGAGTCTTTTGGGATTGACTTATATCACTGCATTGCTGAGAAGAGTCCAGTCTATCAAAGTTGGTCATCACACATACGTTGTGTCTGTAATTGTGTACAGATTTCTCCTGGTTCTACTCTTCTCACTCAGCATCAGTTTGTATAAACCTCTCCAGGTAAATATGAAGACCTTCTGCTCCTTGTTTCTTATAGCACAATAGTATTCCATAAAATGCATATACCACAACTTGTTCAGCCATTCCCCAATTGATGGGCACCCCCTTAATTTCCAATTCTTTGCTACCACAAGAAGAGCTGCTATAAACATTTTTGTACAAATGGGTCTTTCTCCCATTTCTATGATCTCTTTGGGATATAACCCTAGGAGTGGTATTGCTGGATCAAAGGGTATGAAAGTATTTATAGCCCTTTGGGCATCAGATACCTATTGTTATGAATTTTGGACACATATATTTGTTTTTCCTCTATCCTCACTATTTTCCTTCTGTGTACCCTAGGCCTTACAGTGATTGGGTTTATTCCTAATACTTTTTTTCAAAAAAAGAAATCAAGTTTTTTTTTTTTTTTTTCGTTATGGAGGGGAGGGCAATTGGGGTTAAGTGAGTTGCCCAAGGTCCATGGCTAGTTTTTGTGTTTGTGTGTCAAGTGTCTGAGGCTGGATCTGAACCCAGGTCCTCCTGATTCCAGAGCCAGTGCTCTACTCATTGCACCATCTAGCTGCCCCAAGAAATCAAGTTTCATTAAATTTAGGACACTCAAAAGTTGCCTCTTTTCCTTTGAAACTGTAAGAGTAAATGTTGGTCTTACTCAGCTGATGTCTCAGTGCCCCCAATCTCATTGGCATAGACTGAAAGTAGAGTGAACCATTTTTGGATATACTTATTCCAATTTTTGAACTCAAACTTTCCCAAGTTCACATAAGTTTGTAACAATTAACAAAGGAAGTTTTTACTGGTACAAAGTTTTTGCTTAGCCCTAGTTCATTTTTCCCATGTGTTTTCACTGATCTAACTGTGAGTATCTTCCTTCCTCATCTATAGTTGAGGCATGGGTGACCTTGCTACTGATCTAAAAAAAGTAGTTCCCATGTCAGCTTATCTGAAATGCCCCTGCAGAAATCTCTTGTCATTCCTTTTACCAACTTTTGCCATCAGGTCTCAGAACTGGTAATTCTGCTTGCTCACAGAGTCTATGGAAACACCAAATTTCAGAGTTTCTCCTTGGTCACTTCAGAAACATGCTACAGCAGGTAGCATGCCCTGGTGATTATCATTGCTTTCCCAAATGTCATTCAATCTGTTCAACATCCTGGCAATGAAATCACCACTTAATTGTGTTATCACATTTCCTTTTATTAAACAGTCTTGACAATTTAAATGCATGGAAGTTTAAGTGAAACATGAGGGGAAAAACAATAACAATAACAGCAACAATTCAGCTGTGATCTCCAGAAAGCAAGGGATTTGGATTGCCATAGGGTATGGAATTCCAGACTACTACAGAAAGATACCTAGACTGGGAACCAAGACAAGCTGAGTTGGATTTCTTCATGGGCAAATACCTTAACCTCAAACTAACTCCAGTTTCGTTATTTGTAAGATAGAGGTAATGCTTCCTTCCTTCAATGTCACTCTGGATATCACAAGAGAATATTTATGTGAAAAAATTTTATGAGCTGCAAAGCATAAGATGGGGAGGCTAAGTAGGCAGTCCTGTAGTTAGAGTGTTGGAAGTCAAAAAGACCTGAGTTTGAATCTTGTCTCAGATACTCACTAGCTGTGTGACCCTGGGAAAAGTACTCAATCCTTGTTAGACTTGTTTTCTTTATTTGTTAGTTGGGAATAATAAGAACACCTACTTTATGTATGGGATTTTTTTTATACATAAAAGTCCTTTGAAGTCTAACTATTCATATAAACATTTATGTCACGAGGCATATGCATTAAGACTAGCAGGTGTCAATACTTATTGATCAAAGAGAAGTGAAGCTTATTTGGTTTCTCCCCAAATCCTCATAAGAGCTACTTTAGTTGGTATAGAAACTTTCCAAGTTCTGAAGCTGAGTTTCCATAAAGTTACAAATAGTCTCACTCAGTGGGTGTAGCAGCAAGCACCCCAAGCACGTCCTCAGGGTTTGCTGCCCATACAGGTTCTTGGATCTGCTTTGTTAAAGGAAAGCAACTCAAAATGGGTTAACAAGCTTACTTTAATCAGTCAGACATATATCGTTTACCTTGTTCAGGGGAAAAAGGTCAGCACCCCAAACTTCAAAATATACAGACAGAATTATCAAGACATTAACAGATCAAGTAGACAGCTTTCCAAACTGTCCAACCATTACATCCTTACCCAGTCAACATCTGGGTTTCCACATCTGGGTTTTTCAAAGCCGGGGGGGGGGGGGGGGGGGGTCTGGACAACATCTTCCCAGAATTCAGATCAAATCACAAAACACTTTTCAAAGTGAGTCCCAAAACAAAGCTACATATCAGGGCTTATATAGCCTTCTCCTGGCTCAGAAAATGTAACAACCTTATTGACTCACTGGCCAATCAAGAAGTATTCACTGAAAAACAAGCCTCCCACCCAAGGCTTCAGGTGCACTTTAGCCTAGGGGCAGGGAAGATGTTCCAAATTTGCATTCCCATTACAGTGGGTGAAGATGTATCACCGCCTTACTCATCCACACTTCTCTCATCATGAAGAGTTCAGTAATTGCAATGTCAGACTATATAGTATTATTTGAGGATGTGGTGAAATGGTCTCATTTCATTCAATACTAACAGAGATAAAATAAGATGGTCATTGATTAAAAAGGACCTAATGTTTCAAAATTCCCACTTAAAATGGAACCTTTTACACGTAAGTCCCACAGCAATCACTTTTCCTTGAAGATAGTGTAATATTGCATGCTATTCTTAATACTGTTTTTATATTACATCTTATCTTTAAAAAAGCAGGATTTAGGAAATCAGAAGATCTGGGTTCTGATTTGGGGTCCTAGATGTACTAGCTATGGGATTGTGAGAAATCCATTTATTCTCCTCAGTCTTGATTCAAATGAATACAAAATTGATCATATACTTTAAAGGGGGTTAAGAAAAACATACTTTAAAGACCTATAGAAATATAAGCTATTTTGTTTTATATTTTTCTGAATTTGTGATATCATTGCCATTGGTCACTCCTGGTATAGATACTCTCTCCATCAGATATAAAGACATAAATAAGGCATTCATCACTGATTTTGACTTAACCTGATGAAAACTAGTGAAAAGTAAACTTGTAGTGGTGTGGGTGCAGGCAAATGCTCCTAGCTATAGCAACATCTCATGGGGTCAACAATCTAAAGCAAAAGAAACATGCTTCAGCAAAAACATCTTTTATTGATTGTAAAAAAATTTACATGAGTCTCAAGGCAGATTTCTTGAGGTCAGGATTTGGAATTTAAAGTCATTTAATGCCTTATTTCATTTCTTATAATATATTCAAATGTAGTTGTCATCACCAGAAAACCCGCTAAGATGCTGAGTGATTTAACCTTCTAAATTAAAGGCAAAAGAGTATATTTTTAAATATCTCAACTTAAAATTTCTTTAATTTTTCTTTTTCTATAATAGATACCTTTCCATACCAGATTACTAAAAGTCCATTTCATTATTAAGCAGAAAGCCTGAGTCAATAGTAACAAATGGTCATGATGCAAAGCACACATATAAGACCCTTTGATTTTGAGGCTTATTAAGGTTCTACTGTTTAAAAGTTTATAGTAAATATTTGCACATAACATAATATTGGCCCATTATATACTAGTAAAATCTACCTATCAGTTTTATTTTATGGCTCTCACTATTAGTATAGAGGAAAAAAATTTAACAGTGGCTGATGGCAGATGCTTCAAAATCTACAATCCTTTGATGAGTGTCAAAGGAGATATGACTAAAGTATTAGTGACTTGGAATGGAGTTATGTAATGGGATTTTTTCTTTCTGCAAAAACGTTTTATCAGATACATACACACACACATTTAAATAGCCTTTCTTGATATCACAATTATTTCATATTCCTCCACATCAAACCCTCTTTTTTGACAAAACTAATTGGAAAAAAATATTCAATACAGTGATGACTGTAAATAAATATTGTAAATGATGACTGTGATACAGTGTTGACTGCAAATAAATAAAATGTTCTATTTTAATGGCCCCTTACCTCTCTGTCAGGAAGTGGGATTTTTTTTTTTTATTATCAATTGTGGACACTAGGCTATTGTTCAATTAAACAGTGTTTGACTACTTTCTAGTGATTTTTTCATTTAAATTATTGAAGTTACTATATATATTATTTTCATAGTTCTTATTTTCATTCTTTTTTAGTTTGTCTTACCATATTTCACTGTATTCTTAATAGTAATTATTTTTTAGGACACAGTATTTTTCATATCTATACATCTCTATCAATCTATCTATCTATCTATCTATCTATCTATCTATCTATTTAATATTTTCCAACTGTTCAAAATTGGTGAATACCTATTTTGTTTTCATTTATTTTCTTATTTTTTTTTACTTTTGGAGGGGGGAAGGCAGGACAATTGGGGTTGTGACTTGTTCAAGATCACACGACTAGTAATTGTTAAGTGTCTGAGGCTGAATTTGAACTCATGTCCTCGTGACTCCAGGGCTGGCGCTCTATTCACTCTGCCACATAGCCACCCCTATTTATTTTCTATAATAAAAGTAATGGTAAAAATATTTTGGACCTTTGATTCTGTCTTTGACTTTCATGACATTTATGTATATAGCACTGAGTTAAAGGGTCACTTTTCTTGTATAATTTCAAATTGATATCTGGTATGGTTGAACTATTTCACAGGCCCACCCAGTGTTCGTCAGCATGCCTAACTTCCCACTGAAATTATGAACTTTTAGAAGGAGGGTTTATAGCTATCAGTGTTCCAACTAACTCACAATGGCAATTAGACTGACTATGTTTAAAGATCTTCTAATCATGTTCAGGTTTTCAACTTTTACAAAATTTGTGATATCGGGATGAAAATATAAATCACAAAGATAGCAAATGTGTATATATTTCTAATCACTGATTTTTTTTTTATTTTTTAAAAATATCTTCAGTTTTCTCTTCAATATAAAAGTACTTTGATGTCAACTTGAATAAAATGGGTGAAATTTCAGTCCTACTCTCACTGGTTTAATTCAGATTTGAATCAAAGTACTGGCTCCTCAGTTTTCAGTTCTTTCAAGTTGGTATAACAAAGTGAGGAAGACAATAAAGGTAAAACAAAAATAGCTTGAATAGCAAACACCCTGCACACAACATCCTATCTGGATTTCTTCTAGCTAATGTAGGAGGGTACATTCAGATATTAAAGATTGCCAATTCTTAAATCCTATTGTTACCCACAAATTATATAGGCATGTCTCTTGGTGATAGAATTTGTCTCTGAATTACTAAGATTAGAAGACTTGGGTTTGTAGAAAGATAAGGCTTTTTTCTTTTTCTCCCCTACCCTCTCCCTCTGAAAATTTATGCTCAAAACACACTTAAATTCAGTGCTATAGTAAATCTTTTTTCTTTTTTTTTTTCTTAGAGGCAATTCTGTAGTGAAAAGTACACTAAAAATAAGGTCTGATTTTGTATTTATTAGCTCTGTGGCCTAGAAAAAAAATCTTAGCCTCAGTTTCCTCAGTTGTAAAATTAGAAGGGTGAACTAGATGTTCTCTAAAGTACCTTGCATGTAAGAACTTATTTCAGTTCACATCAAACCTATATAAAACATCATAAACAGTCAAACCTCTCTCTATATTCCCCTTTTGCTCCCTGAAGCCATATGTTCAAAAACTAGGGCTTTTTTGAAAGCCCCCCAAATCCACTAGTTTAATGTGACCTTTATAGATCAACATATGAAGGGTGAAGGGAGAATGCCAAGTGGCACCATAGAATGAAGGACTTTAAATTGTTTTCTTCCCTAAAGTTAGAACTTATTGCTAACCAAACTTTATCATCTTTTCAAATGCCTTGAAACTCATTTAACTATGTTGTATCTGTACTTGTTGGCAGATTTGAGAAAAAGCAATTTTAGATGTCAGAATGAGAAAGCACCAAGAAAAAAAAAACAGGGAGTTTTTAAAGAATTCAATCTTTGTGTGCTGATGCATTATTTTTCTTTATAATGTTTCTCCTTGAAGAACACAGTTTCCAAGGGAGTCAATTAAAAGATTAAGAAAACCAGTGACCTGTTTCTATAATTGTTTGGGTAATTTGATGAACTGGTAAATGATTTTCTCAGAAAGGGTTACAAATATTATGTGAAAATCATGATAATATAAAGGTCATTCAAAATTTATTTTCCTTATGGGACTAAATACTGCTTTGCAATTTCTTGAGCACTTTGTCTTTTGATGTGAGCTGTAAAAACCCCACAGGCTCCTGCATTTTCGATTTCCTGGAGGCACATTGCAGATAAATATATTTGTTCCTATTTAAATTTCTCTGGAGATAAGAATCCTATTCTGTAAACAATTTGCTCACCATTGACCAACACAGTTTCTGTTACAAGACTTTCATTGTAATTTCTCTAGCTGTCAATCTTAACACCAACCTTTCCACTGTAACCTTCCCTGTGCATTGTTCTTTTACCTGTACACCAAGTTCATGGGTCAATTCACAGTCACTGAACTTAGTGAAACCACACTGTGCTAATTCTTCCTGGTAAGTCGGACAATCTAATTACTTACAATGATTCTTAAAAATAGAATCACTCCAATATAAACACACACACACACACATACACACACACATATGTATGTATTAATATACACATAGGTATATATTTATATACATATATTTATATATAATGCTTAACATAAATGTGTTTTATTGTAATGATAACTTGTATGAAAAGCTGAGCAAATGGTGCTTATTGTTTCCTAAATGAATCCACCAAATTTGAAATGTTAATTAATACAATCATATTCCCAGAGCAATTTTTTGGCTCTGAAATGTAGGGACACAAATGGTCCAATTTATAAAAATTTTATACTCTTATAATTAGATGATATGGGCTTAAAAAAAAGGAAGTGTTGTGTGTAATAAACTTAAAAACCCAAATTATAAGATTTTCACAGGCTCTAATGTGAAACAGAGACAATTTATTCAATAGATATTTACTATATACCTACTATATGAAATGAAGAATCTAAGCCAGGTATGGAGAACCTATGGCCTTGAGGTCACATGTGGTCCTTTAAGTCCTCATGTGCAATCCTTTGACTGTTGGATTCTGTCAAAGGGCCATCAAAAAGCCCTGTGGTTTTATTAATGTCTTTATCAACTATCATTGAAATATACCTATTTCTGTGCTCCAGTTGGCAATGTTGGTCTTTGTTTTGAATTATCTTACCATCTCATCAATGTAGAACTAAACTACTAATTCACTAAAGCAGTATTGTCAAATTGAAATAGAGACAGTCCACTAAACCATACAGAAAGATCCTTGTCCTAGCAAATTGACTTAAAAAAACTTATTACCATTATCTATGTTTTATTGTATTTTATTTTTTTGTTAAATATTTTCCAATTGCATTTTAATCTCATTTGCACTTGAGAGTGTTGCTAGACCTGTTTGGCAATTCTGCTCTAGAAAACATTCCTTCTCTTTTCCTTACCCCCATATCTAATCTGTTTTCTGTTCTTTTTGATTCTCCTTACAACGCATCTCACATCTGTTCACTTTTCTTCCCTCATGTGGCCAGTATTCTTGTTCAGTCATTCAATTAATTTGGGCCTAAGATATATGAACAAACTCCTTACTAGGTTCCATAACTCCCCTTTGTTTCTTCTTCAAACTATATTTCATGTAGCCAACAAAATAATAATTGTATTATACCAGTTTGATTACAGCATTCCCCCTGTCAAAAATCTTTAATGATTCTCTATAGCTTCTAGGAAGGGGAATTTCAGGACAATATCAGACATCAGCTTCCTAGAAGAACTACCTACTTTCAATCAGTCCCTCTGTCATAAAAATCTCTACAAGTATAAAACAATTATAACTTTATTGCCATACAGATGAATACATACTGATTCTATCAATGTACCTGCCTCTATAAGTAAATTTAAGGACTAGATAAACAGTCCGTGGGTTGCCCTATCCAGTCAGGACTTCAGGAATACGTAGAACTCACACAAAGGGGATGATAGCTAAATGTTCTTCTGAACCACTGTGAGTTAGGGAGAACCCCCTGAGTCCCATGCTAGCAGAAAATATAATGCCTATCAAACATCAGTGGTGCTAAGAGCCAAATCCTCCTTTGTATACCATAATGAGTGGTCTGAGATATACAAATCAACTATACAAATTAGTATCTCCTCCTGGGTTTATTCTCTGGTTGGTAATTGGTGTTTATGGGCAATAAATGGTGAATGAATGCTCACAATTTTGCAACACATGAAGGACTTTTGCCCCAGCTCCTTTTCTCTAAACTCTGATAATTTTGGGGGGCTACCTATCGATTTATGATACAATATGATTTATGTAGTTTCCCTTTGTGTTCATGGCAGCCTCAAGCACCTCTGTTAATGAAAAGAAGAGGTGAATGAAGAAGCTGAGTAATAGAACTTGATCAAAAACAGGATTTTACTACATAGGCATGCTCTTATTTTACTAAGAAAATGTCTCTAAACACATTTTCAACAGTAGTTTCAAAAATATTTTTGGGGAGGAGTATTAAATGAAGTTGTTGCTTATTTTTTTAAATTAATTTTTAGTTTTCAACATTCATTTTTACAAGATTTTGAGTTACAATTTTTTGTATTTCCCCTACTCTCACCCCAAAATAGCAAGTCTACTGAATACCCTTTCCCCCAATCTGATCTCTCTTATATCCCCCCCATACCTCCCTTAACTTCCTAGTGGGGCAAGATGGATTCTATACCCCAGTGCCTGTATATCTTATTTCCCAGTTGCATGTACAAAAAAAATTTTTTTTAAACATTTATTTTTAAAACTTTGGGTTCTAGATTTTTTCCCTTCTTCCCTCCTCACCCACCCCCACTGGGAAGATAAGCAATTCAATATAGGTTGTACATATGTAGTTACCCAAATCATTTCCATAGTAGTTATATAATGAAAGACTAACTATATTTCCCTACATCATATCCCTCTCCCCCCATTTATTCCCCTTTTCCTTTGACCCTAGCCCTTCTCAAAAATGCTTGCTTCTAACTACCCTTTCCCCAATCTGCCTTCCCTTCTATCATCTCCCCTTTTATCCCCTACCCCCTATTTCCTGTAGGGTAAGATACTCAATTGAATGTATATGTTATTGCCTCCTTAAGCCAAACTCAATGAGAATCAGGTTTTCCCATTCCTTTTCACCTTCCTACTCTTTCCCTCCATTGTAACAGTTTTCTCTTGCCTCTTTTATATGAGATAATTTACGCTGATCTATCTTTCCCTTTCTCCTTCTCCCAATAAATTCCTCTCTCACCTCTTAATTTTATTTTTAGAAATCATCCCTTCATATTCAATTCATCCTGTTTGCTCTATGTACACATGAACATACATATGCCCACACTCACATGTGTATATATATATATATTTTTTAGTTATTTATATACACATATACCCTCCTATACTTACATATATATATATATATATATATATATTCCCTTCACCTATCCTCACTGCGAAAAGTATCATGAGTTACAATTACTATTTTTCCATGTAGCAATATAAATAGTTCAACTTTAATAAGTTCCTTTTGACTTCTTTTTCCTGTTTACCTTCCATGCTTCTCTTTCTTCTTGTATTTGAAAGTCAAATTTTCTGTTCAGCTCTGTTTTTTTCATCAAGAATGCTTGAAAATCCTCTATTTCACTGAAAGACTATATCTCTTCCTGTAGCATTATACTCATTTTTACTGGGTATGTGATTCTTGGTTTTAGTCCTAGCTCCTTTGACCTCTGGAATATCATATTTCAAGCCCTTTGATCTGTTAATCTAGAAGGTGCTAGGTCTTGTGTTATCCTGATTATGTTTCCAAAATACACAAATAGCTTCTTCCTGACTGCTTGCAGTATTTTCTCCTTGAGCTTAGGACTCTAGAATTTTGCTATAATATTCCTAGGAGGTTTCTTTTTGAGATCTTTTTCAAGAGTCAATCAGTGAATTCTTTCCATTTCTATTATGGCCTCTGGTTCTAGAATATCAGGGCAATTTTCCTTGATAATTTCTTGAAAGATGGTGTCTAGGTCCTTTTTTTTTGATCATGGCTTTCAGTTAGTCCAATAAGTTTAAAATTATCTTTCCTGGATCTACTTTCCAGGTCAGTGGTTTTTCTCGTGAGATATTTCATAGTGCTTTCTTTTTTTTTTTTTTCATTTGTTTGGACCTGTTTAATAGTATCTTTATTTCTCATAAAGTCATTAGCTTCCAATTGTTCCAATCTAATTTTGAAGGAGTTATTCTCTTCAGTGAGCTTTTGAAATTCCTTTTCCATCTGGCAAATTCAGCTTTTTAAGGTATTCTTCTCCTCATTGCTTTTTGGGCCTCTTTTGCCATTTGAGTTGGTGTAATAAGAATGTAAAATTTAAAGATCTTCCCTGCCCCTAGGCTAAAGTGCACCTGAAGCCTGGGGTGGGGAAGGCTTGTTTTTCAGTAGATACTTCTTGATTGGCCAGTGAGTCAATAAGGTTGTTACATTCTCTGAGCCAGGAGAAGGCTATATAAGCCCTGATGTGTAGCTTTGTTTTTGGGACTCACTTTGAGAAGTGTTCTGTGATTTGATCTAAATTCTGGGAAGCCGTTGTTGAGAGTCCCCTGGCTTTGAAAAACCCAGATGTGGAAACCCAGATGTTGACTGGGTATGGATGTAATGGTTGGACAGTTTGGAAAGCTGTCTACTTGATCTGTTTCTGTCTTGATAATTCTGCCTGTATACTTTGAAGTTCGGGGTGCTGACCATTTCCCCTGAACAAGGTAAACGATATATGTCTGACTGATTAAAGTAAGCTTGTCAACCCATTTTGAGTTGCTTTCCTTTAACAAAGCAGATCCAAGAACCTGTGCTGGCAGCTACCCTGGGAACGCTGGGGTGCTTGCTGCTACAGTTGGTCCATTTTTTAAGGTGGTATTTTCTTCAGTGCATTTTTGGCTCTCCTTCAGCAGGCTGTTGACTCACTTTTCATGATTTTCTTGCATCATTCTCATTCTCTTCCCAATTTTTCCTCTGCTTCTCTTACTTGATTTTCAAAATTCTTCTTGAGCTCCTCTGTGGCCTGTAACAAATTCGCATTTTTCTTGGATGCTTCTGATGCAGGAGTTCTGACTTCACTGTCTTCCTCCTGCTGTATGCCTTGGTCCTTTTTGCCCCCCAAAAGGATTCTATGGTCTGATTGTGCTTTTTCTGCTTGCTCATTTTGCCAGCCAATTACTTGACTTCTGAGCTGTTTGCCACAGTAGAACTCTGCTTGCAGAATGGAGAGAGCTTTGTCCCAAATTGCTAGGGTTTTCACAGCTGCCAGAGCTATTAGGAGGGCACCCTGTCTATAGCCACCACAAGCTCTGGCTCACTGGCCACACCCCAGGCCCACCACCTAAGACTGCAATCCAGATCCAAGCAGGTTAAAGCAAAAGTGATTACCCTCTGAATGGTCACATGGTCCCTCTACATCTGCAGGCCAGGAGCTCTTGAGGCAGCCATGCAATGGCAGCTACAGAGTTGCTGTTCCTCTGTTGCTTTTTGCCCTGGCAGCAGGGGCCAGACTGTGCTCTTCCATTCCCCCACCCCCACCCCCTGCTCCAACAGAGTTCCACACTGACCCTTTCCTTTGTCTATGGTGTTTATGAGTTGAGAAGTCTGGAAACCACCAAAGCTGCTGGTGATTTACTCTCTTGAAGTCTGCTCTAGCAGCTTCTGGTTGGGGAAGCCTTGGGGCCAGAATCCTGTAGCTCACAGTGGTCTATGCTGGTCTCCAAGATCAGTGCTATAGACCCTTTCTGTTGGCCTGCTAGGCTGCTTTCAGGGGGAGATTTCTCTCTGTTTCTTTGAGGGTTCTGGAGCTCTAAAGTTTGTTTAGAGTCATTTTTTTTTACATTTATTGGAAGTGATTTGAGAGGGAGCTCACACAAAATTTGTGCTTCTACTCAACCATCTTGGCCCTGCCTTCTCAAAAATATATATATTTTTAAATTTTCTGCTTTTTTATTTTTTAGTTTACATCATTAATTTCCACAAGATTTTGAGTTAAAAATTTTCTCCCATTTTTCCCTATTCACCACCCCAGAACAGCGATCCCGCTGAATATCCCCTCCCCCCAATCTGCTCTCTCCCATATCTTTTCCCAATTCCTCCTCCACCTTAACAGTTGGGCATGGTGGATCTCTATGCCCCAGTGCCTGTGTATCTCATTTCCCAGTTATATTCATAATAATAGTATGTATTTTTAAACATTTGATTTTAAAACTTTGGATTCCAGATTCTTTCCCTTATTCCCTCATCACCCAACCTCACTGGGAAAATAAGCAGTCCAATATAGGTTTTACATGTATGCAAAACATTTCCATAGTTGATATATTGTGAAGGACTGACCACGTTTTCCTCCATCCTATTCTGCCCCTCACTTGTTCTATTTTCTACTTTCATTCTGTCCCTTTTCAAAAGTGAGTGCTGGGGTGGTCAGGTAGCACAATGAGTAAGAACACTGGCTCCAGTGTCGGGATGACCTAGGGATCGAATCCGGGCTCCAACACTTAGCACCCACCCAGAAACACTTGGCCATGTAAGCTTGAGCAAGTTACTTAACCCAGATTGCTCATAAAAAAAAAGTTGGTGCTTCCAACTTCCCTCCCCTCCCCCCAGCCTATCCTCCTTTCCATTATCCCCCCTCTCTTCCCCTTCCCCTCTACTCTCCTGTAGGGTGAGATGCCCTTCTTAGTGTGTATGTCATTCCCTCCCTAAGCCAAATTCAATGAGAATAAGGTTGACTCATTTCCTTTTGCCTTCCTGTTCTTCCCCTCCATTGTAACAATTTTCCCTTGCCTCTTTGATATGAGATAATTTACCCCATTCTATCTCTCCCCATCTCCTCTTATTATATTCCTCCCTCATCTCTTAATTTCACTTTTTTAAGTATCATCCCTTCCTATTCAATTGGTCCTGTGACCTCTGCCTATGTATACCTGTATATGTATATATATATATACACAAACTCGCATATGTATTCATACACCCATATCTCCTCCTATATAGACATATATATGTATGTATACATATGTGTGTATACATATACATTTCTATTCCATTCAACTATTCTCATACTGTGAAAAAGTTCATAAGTTACAATTACCATTTTTCCATGTATAAGTAGTTCAACTTTGATAAGTTCCTTAATAATTTCTTTTCCCTGCTTACCTTCTCATGCTTCTCTTGCTTCTTGTATCTGAATTTCAAATGTTCAATTCAACTCTGGTTTTTTCATCAAGAATGCTTGAAAGTCCTCTATTCCACTGAATGACCATATTTCCCCTGAAACATGATAGTCAGTTTTGCTGGTAGATGATTCTGGGTTTTAATCCCAGCTCCTTTGGCCTCTGGAATATCTTATTCCAAGCCCTTTGATACCTCAGTGTAGAAGCTGCCAGATCCTGTGTTATCCTGATTGTGTTTTCACAATATTCAAATTGTTTCTTCCTGACTGCTTGTAATATTTTCGCCTTTATCTGGGAACTCTGGAACCTGGCTATAATTTTCCTAGGAGTTTTCTTTTGGGGATCTTTCTCAGGAAGTGATTGTTGCATTCTATCAACCTCTATTTTACCCTCTGATTCTAAAACATCAGGGCAATTTTCCTTGAGAATTTCTTTAAGGATGATTTCTAGGTCCTTTTTATGACCATGGCTTTCAGGTAGTCCAATAATTTTTAAATGATCTCTCCTGGATCTCTTTTCCAGGTCAGTGGTTTATCCCATGAGATATTTCACATTGCCTTCTATTTTTTATTTGTTTGGATATGTTTAATAATATCTTGGCGTCTCATAAAGTCATTAGCTTCTATTTGCTCCAATTTAATTCTCAAGGAATTATTCTCTTCAGTGAGCTTTTGAGATCTTTTTCCATCTGGTAGATTCAGATTTTTATGGCATTTTTCTCTTCATTGCCCTTTTGAGCCTGTTTTGCCATCTGAGTTAGTCTATTTTTTAAGGTATTATTTTCTTCAGTCAGGATGTTGACTCTCATTTCATAATTTCCTTGCATTGTTCTCATTTCTCTTCCCAATTTTTCCTCTACTTCTCTTATTTGGTTTTCAAAATGCTTTTTAAGCTCCTCTACAGCCTATAACAGGCTCATATTTTTCTTGGAAGCTTTTGGTGCAGGAGTTCTTACTTCCTTGTCTCCCTCCTGTTCTATGCTTTGATCCTTTTTGTCCCCAAAAATAGGAATGTAAAGTTGGATTGCTCTGTTTACTTTGCTTCCTTTGCTTGCTCATGTTGCCGCTCAATTACTTGACTTGAGCCTTTTGCCACAGTATAACTCTGCTACCAGAAAAAGGAGCTTTATCCCAAACATTGGGGTTTTCACAACTGCTGGAGCTATTAGTTGGGTACCCTCTCTGAAGCCTCCACACATTCTGGCAAACTGTTCATGCATCCCAGGATCTCCAACCTAGATCACAATCCAGATCCAAGCAGGTTAAAGCAAGAATGATTACCCCTCAGACTGGTCTCTTGTTCCCCCTACACTTTGCAGGCCAGGAGCTCTGAAGAAGCCATGTGGCAGGCAACTACATGGCCATGGAGGCTCAGCTGCTTCTTGCCCCAGGGGCAAAGGCTGGATTACACTCCCAAATTCCCAGCTCCCAAAGTTCACACTGCACTGACCTCTCACTTTGTTCTTAGCATCTATGGGTTGATAATTTTGGAAAATGCCATAGCAGCTGGTGATCTGAAGTCCTTCCAGCCTGTGGCTGGCCAGGCTGCCCTGAGGCTAAAACCCTGGGCTTGCACGGGGCTGGGCTTGATTCCCAGAGTTCTGCTGCTGGACACTTTCTGCTGGCCTTCCAGTCTGTCCTCAGCAGGAGGTTAGCTTCTCTGTGTCATTTTGTAGGTTCTGCTGCTCTGAAGTTTGTCTAGAGTCATTTTTTACTTGAATTGGAGGAGGTGGGAGTGGGAGCTGAGTGGAAGTCCTGTTTCTATACCACCATCTTGACTCCACCCCTCAAAAATATTTTTTATTGAAAGAATTATCAAAATAAGTGTATTGTACCACTACAACCCTCCTCCCTCACCCATCGGACTTTCTTGAAGTGGGCAATAATCATTTGTATTTATAGTTGTAAAAAGTCAAAACAATAAAGCACCCTATACTCATGACATTGTTGACCTATAATTTATAATACTTCAAGTCCATGCCCTTTGAGAATTTGTAGGCTGCTTTGGATATTGTTGGAAATGAAGGGAAAGGATGACTAAGTATTTCTGGTCCAAAATTAACTCACCTTATACTTTTGATTTATCAAAGCTCATACACATGCTAAAATACATGGGCCAGGTTTACTGAAGGCATTATTGTTTAGGAGTAGTTGCTTTCACTGAATCTTTGCCTCCCAGAAAAGGTGTGCCTTTTGTTTGTATATGGAATACTTTTTTTATCTCTGCTGACTGCAACCTCCTAGCTCCTAATTCCCTTTGGCTCCATGAAACAATCATTAAAAAAGGCTGAGAATAGCGACCCTATAAACCCTCATGCACTGATAACTACAGTTACAATTTGCCTAAGAGGAGAGTGATCTATGCATATGATACAACAGGGCAGTTTGGGTGACTAAAACCCTAATGTATAAGTAACAAATAGGAAAATGGTTTATACTGCAGAAATCATGTCTCCTTTTACTCTGGCTTTTAGTCCAGGTCTTATAAATTACTATTTGTTATTCTATGGCTTTTGTCAGAGTTTGTGTTTTTAAGTTTATAGCGTAGCGTAGTCAGTGCACTCTGGCCCACTCTCCCAGGTCTGTGACATGTTTCAGCATTCCTTGAGGACAATGCATATGCCTTCTCTACTGCCATTAACCCAAACCCCCCACCTACTGTATCCTCATTGTTCACTGTCCAATGTCTGTTGTTCAGTATCAATGACAACCTCTTTAGATCCCTTTAACCACTTTACATCTATTAGCTCTTACAGAAGTGTAAAGTGAAGTTCTGAATAAAAGAAATTAAACTTCAAGCTATCTTTCATAACTCTGAAAGAGATAAATATGAAGATTTATCTAGAACTAATGTACAAACATTTTACCCAGTACCTCAGGTCCACACTACCCCTTCACCACTATGGTCACTGGGGTTATAAGGAATAGACTCTACCTAGATAAGTTCTTATACAGCATTGGTCTTACCAAGTTTGTGCCCAAATGTAATGACTGTCAGATCACTCCTCATTTTGGCTTCCACTGGCCTGGGTATAGAATGTCATACCCCCAAATCTCTCCTTGTCCCTTGGGGCATCAATAATAGGCAAGTGCAAAACTGGTCTGAAGCCTAACTTCTATATTCCCATGGTGTAATGCCATGTATGAGCAGCTTTCCAGAAGAATGCTACTGTGAACAGCTTTTAAGGTTCTGCTCACACAGTAAATAGTGAACACTCTATTTATTCCATAACAAATCAAAGCAAAACATTCATACTAAATCAAACTACAGCATTCACAAAATTATAATTTATCACAGAAAATCAAAATATAGCATTCACAGCAACTTATCACAGAAAATGACCACATAGTTTCCACTACAGTGGTCACAAAGTTTTGAACTAAGAACAATCATTTAGTAACTCAAGCATGCACAAAATCCTTAATTCAGTCACAAAGTACAATAGTCAAAGTTTTCTACTCATAGGGCACACTAAGTTAATTCATTCACTTATTCAGTCATCAATCACTAAGTACAGTCATTTAGTCAATCAATCATCTTTCATCATTCACTACTCAATCATCAGAAAATACATAGACCATCCACCCCTAGGTAACTAGTAAATTATAATCTTCTCAATCAGTATACAGTGTCCAAGTAAAGTCTTCTTTCAGCTTAACTCGGGGTGGTTTCTTGGATTCCCTGGATCCCCGTCCATGGTCCCAGATCCTACCTGGATTCACTAAACTGTCACCTGGGTTCAAAGTCAGACAGCTCCCAGGTCCTTGTACAGCTCTCTATGCAGTTTCTGCTCCATATTGGAGCTCACAGTGCCTAGTCCATCTCAAATCCTTCACAGTCTCTGTTTTCAGGAAGACAAGGCTTAACAAAGCCACAAACAGACTTATCAAAGTACTTATCATGGTCATGCTGCCTCAATCTTTGACAGTTCTAGCTGGCCCTCAGAAATCCTCTGCAACTTCTCAGCAGCTCCAGCTGGCACTCAGACTAATCAGAAGTTTCTGCTGGTTCCCAAAATCAAAATCACTCCACCCAAATTTTCAAAATCAAAATCATTCTCTCAAACCTGGGATGGGCTTTCCTTTTCAAGGTCCCTTTTTGGCTCATCTTCAGCCTCCACTGAGCCTGCTATAAGAAAATCTCCCTCTCCCTCTCTGGGGCTTTTTTTATATACACATAGCATTAGCTTCCAGTTTCAGCCAATCCCTTCCTGTTACATCAGCATCAGGAGACAGGAGTTCATCCCGTCTGTTTCCCCAAAGGAGGCTTGGTCAATAGTACCTTCTACCTTTGCCAACACAAAGGGATCTTCAAATTCAAATTACATTACCATTACACATGGCTTGTTCTCCTGATCTTTCAAAACTCATAAAGTCAGAGACTGCACTCATTTTCACCTAAAATGGAATAGAACAAATAAAGAAGCAAAAATCAAGACCAACTTTTTAGAGCTACTTGGCCTTGAATAGGTGAAGGCACCAAGACCACTCCCTTTATAGCATTGTCTCCCACTAACTTATGGACTTAATTGCTAAGCAGTCTAACTACAAACAGAGCAAATGAAAGGACTGAGAAAAGAACAATGTAGGAATCCAAGGTTAAATCCTCTTGAATGCCTGTGACCAATCAAAAGCCTTGCCATCAACTTCAAGGTTCTGTGGAAGCAGCTAGGTAAAGCACTGGATAGTGCGCTAGGCCTGGAATCAGGAAAACCTGAGTCCAAATCTGGCATCACACATTTTTGAGTTATGTGACCCTGAGAAATTCCCTTGACTTCCATTTGACTCAGTTTCTTCAACTGTAAAATGAGGATATTAACATCACTTCCATGTCTCCATTCAGGTCTGTCTTTTACTTATATTTGCTGTATTAATTAGTATTTTAAGCCACAACATTTTATGAAGCATGTGTTTAACATGTTTATATTTATTTGTAATTTCTCTGGTCTTGACATTTATATGATATATATATATATATATAATTTCTGTGGTCTTGTTCTTTGTCATTAACAATACCATCTGATAATGAAAAATAATACTAATTTTTTTATATCCCAGTTGAAAAAATTCTACGTCTTTTACCTCTAAACTCTCCAAAAGTTTGTGCAGTTCTAGATATTCTCTTTCATTTATCTATTAGGCTTGACCAGCTTTGAAATGGGAGAATTAAAGTTTCATTATTATTCTTGTGTTTTTATTTACATCTTGTTTTCAATCTTGTTAACTTTATTAGTTTGATTTGTTTGTTTTCTGGTGTATTTATTGCTGATAGCTAGATTAGATAGATGAAAAGATAGGTAGGTAGATAGAAAGAAAGGAAGAAAAGAAGAAAGAAGGAAAGAAAGAAAGAAAGGAAGGAAGGAAGGAAGGAAGAAAAAGAAAGAAAGAAAGAAAGAAAGAAAGAAAGAAAGAAAGAAAGAAAGAAAGAAAGAAAGAAAGAAAGAAAGAAAGAAAGAAAGAAAGAAAGAAAGAAAGAAAG
>NW_027186349.1:7256189-7258207 GCF_028583685.1 Petaurus breviceps papuanus
AAGAAAGAAAGAAAGAAAGAAAGAAAGAAAGAAAGAAAGAAAGAAAGGAAGGAAGGAAGGAAGAAAGAAAGGAAGAAAGAAAGGAAGAAAGAAAAAGAGAGATTATTTATTAAGCCCATACTGTGTGCCAGGCACTGTACTAAGCACTGAGAACACAAGTGAAAGCAAGCACAACAGTTCTTGTCTTCAGGGAGTTTGCATTCAAATAGAAATTCATAATAAATAAATTATATTTGAAAGGATGAGTTTTAGGTGGTATGAAGAGGAGAAACGTGGAAAGTAGAATGCATGCCTGGGGTAAGTTTACTATATAGATCTGAGAAACCCAGAGTTGAGGTCCACTGTTCTTAGAGGAGGAAGAGAAGAAGAATGGACTGAGAGCATAAGGCACATTATAGAGACGACTTTGGGAAGTGTGTTGGAGGCATAGTCATAACCTAAGAACAAAAGGGCAGAGTTCAAAGTTCCAGAGGAAGAGGGAGCAGGAGGAGCCAGAGAAGAAGGTATGATATTGATACATTTTCTAAGTTTCCTTTTAGCATGACATAAGTCCTTGTTATTTCTACTGTTCTTGTGGATTTTTAAAACATTTTTTATTTTGCCTGATAGCATTATTGCAATACCAACTTCAAAATAATTTCACCCAATGCATAGAAAAATGTGTTTCATCCTTTCATTTTGATCTATGTGGATATGGAAATTTCTAGATGTATGTATTTCAAGTGACAGATTATTATAGGCTTTTGCTTTCTTATCCATGTTGCAATAGTCCTTCATTTAATTGGATTGATTAGTCTTTTAGAGTTATGAAAGATAACCTTATGTTTGATTTCTTTTATTTGGAACTTCACTTCCTGCCCCTCCCCCATAATCATCTTTTTAAAGTCTCTATTTGGTTCCTGCAATGAATTTTGCTTCAACTATTTTGATGCAATTCTTGTCGCACGAGTAGAGTGAGGAAAGGAACAGATCTGTTCCAAGCTGCATTCATTCCAACATATGCTGACCCAACTCTAAATTTTCTCCTGTATCTCATCCTTTCTCTCACATAGTTTGTTTGAATCTGAACTGGCCATTTTTTTAAGGGGTGTGGAACACATTTTCAGGAGGATCTTTAAAGTGTAGAAGGTCTTTGAATGCTTTTGAAGGCACAATGTTTTCAACGTTCACCCCAGCCTCTTTTTCCTTCATATGGCTGTACAGAATTAGTATCTGTCACATGTTGCAGGGTAGGAAAAGAAATGCAGGGGTTTTCCGGAAAAGTTTCTACAGGAAGACCAGTTTGGATAGATTCTTCAGGGGACTTCAGACTTATGCCTAATGAGATAATTCTATCTTTTATATGTGAGTGTGAAAGCTAATGGGACAAGGATGTTGAGTGAGCATTTTAAGAATTAATGTCTTTTTGTGTAAATTCATGAGGATGCTACCTTACTCTAGGTCTATCTGTCTTCTACATTCTATGAATTCAACTGAAGTTTTTTTTTTAATTTCTGTTATTTGCACATAACACATCCCTCCCATCACTTAAAAATGAGGATTAGAGAGTAAAGAGTGTCTGAATAAGTGACTAATATGTCATCTTACTATTAACATGGCCAATTTAAAGTCTTAGATTAAGGCGAAACAAGAGATTAAAAGATTTGCTCAGTGTCACACAACTAGTATATGTCAAAGTTGGTACTTAAACCTTCTTTATTCAAAAGTTTAAAATTTATACCGCTTATACCATTAGACCATGCTGCCCCCTTACTTCCATTAACCCACTTTTCTAGAGGGGGAAAAAACAAACAAACAATTTTCAAGAAAGCATTTACAGGTGAGTTCATTCTTCTATCATGTTTACCTTTTTTTCCTCCCTAACTCCATTAAAAGTAATAGAATGATTTTTTTTTTTCTGTCAAGTCCTAGCTTTAATGCATATTGGCTATGAGTCTGGGCAAATCACTTTTCCTCTAAATGGCCAGAAACTATAAGACTCTCTCTCTCTCTCTCTCTCTCTCTCTCTCTCTCTCTCT
>NW_027186349.1:7258307-7263787 GCF_028583685.1 Petaurus breviceps papuanus
TCTCTCTCTCTCTCTCTCTGTATATATATATATATATATATATATGTTTGTTTTTTGAATAAAAGGTGACAAAACATTTCCTCATAAGGAGATACAATCACAAGTTTGTTCTAAAAAGAGAGAACCATCTATAAAATATATATCCTCTGCAATTTTCCTTAATTTCTAAATGATAAAGTAAATCATATACTTGGTGAATATAGAACAATTTTTTTAAAAGCATTAGTTGCAATATAACTCTGTCTTTTCTTTATATTTGTACGGACATCTGCACTTGATAATCATAACAATCTTATTATTCTTATAAACATTCATATATCATTGAAAGTTTACAAAGCAGTTTACATAAATGAAGACGATTCTCACAACAATCTCATGAGCTGCACACTGTAGGCATTCTTCTTATCACGTTACAATAAAAGCAAGTGATATTCAGGTATAGTACCTGACATACAGCTAGTACTAGGACTGAAAATTTAACCCAGGTCTTGTTTCTACCTAAATTAACTGTCAAGGTATGCATATAGCACATGGATACACACATTATTACATTTTATACACATGTATACATACATGTGTTCATGTATGTGTATACACATGCATGGGCAGCTAGCTGGTGTGGTTCTGTATCTGGAGTCAAGAAGACCTGAGTTTAAATCTGACCTCAGACACTTACTAGCTGTGTGACCCTAGGCAAGTCAGTTAACCCTGTTTGCCTCAGTTTCCTCATCCATAGAATGAGCTGAAGAAGGAAATGGCAAATGACTCCAATATCTTTGCCCATAAACAAATGCATAAAACCCAAAAGGGGTCATAAAGAGTTGGACATGACTTAAGATGACTAAATAGCAACAAAAATACATACATACATATATACATATAAGTATGTATATATAAATATATTTGTAAAACCTATGACCTGGGTTAGAGGTGAAGGAGAGTAATTCAAAATTTTTCTTGAATTATCAGACTCTTTATGCAATTACCTCAAAGCCCAGGGGAAGATCTCTTAAAGGACAACCTTAGTCTACATCTAGGGTCTTGCCAAAAAATATTAACAAGTTTCCTTCAAGAAAGGTATTAAATTTATAAAGTACATCAGAATGCAACAACTCTTTATTTTTTCCATCACAAAGAAATGCATAAGAAACAAATAGCTTCAAAATTCTGATTAATACTTAGAATATTATTGAGATGTTTTATAACATACATATGATTATATGTATATATATATGAAAATACTTGAATGTATGATATATGTGTGTAAATATATTTATAATATCTATAACCCAAAGGTGACAGGGTCAGAATTATTTTTTTAACTATTTTGTTCATTACGCATATATCTCAGAGTGATGGGAAAAATCTCTTAAAGCACATATATGGCTTATGTCTTGAGTTTTGGCAAATATTATTCACAAGGTTCCTTGAAGAAAGGTACTCAATATACTAAGTAAGCCAGATATGAAAGAACACTATTTCCTCCACCATAAAGAAATACATAGGACGTGAATAGTCTCAAAAGCTTGATTGACAAATATTTAAAATATCATAGAAATATTGAAAGCATGATATAAATATTCATCAGGATGGCTGGAGATGACCCAGGATGCAATGGGAGACCCTGGACCTTTTCAGCTAAGGCCTTTTCAGGTACTCACTTGGAATGAGGTAACTAAAACCCATTCAGTGAATAGGCTTCTTTAAGAAGTTAGTCAAGGGATGGCCCCTTTAAGGGGAGAGGAAGAGGATGAGCTGATTTACCCAACTAGTGGGGTCCCCATTTAGGCATCTTGGTCTACTCACGGGTTGTGTTTGTCCTTTCTTTTTTTAAGAGAACCATGGCAACAGGGAAATGATGATAAGACTTGCAGTTGACTTTGATTTGAGTGAGGGAGGGTTGTGCAAGGTCACCAGTCCAACTTTCTCCTCTGGAGCCATCTGTATCAAGTGATCTGGCTAAGAGTCAATGTCAATGGTAACTGTTCTCTTTGGAATAGCAATCCTGAGGGCCTTCCCCTCCCAGCTTGAGTTTTTTCTCTTTTTTTCTAGTTAAAAAGGCCTTCCCTTGACTCATTTCTTAAAGAGGCCTATTCACTGAATGGGCATTACCTCATTCTAAGTGAGTATGTAAAAAGGTCTTAGCCTAAAAGGGTCAGGGTCTCCCATTGCATTCTGGGTCATCTCTAGTTCAACTCTGCCCTGGTCAGAGCAATCACTGGAGATTCTTATCATCTGCCAAACTAGATAAAAGCCTGAGTTTATCCTCCTGGCAGTAGTCATCTTTTCCTCCAAGAAGCTGTTTCAGAGTCCAGCTCCTATCAGACAATCCTGCTGTACAACTCTCAAATTCAAGAGGTCACCTCTGGGTCTAGAAACACCCATATCAGCATCTTTATTCAGTCACCTATGCTTTGAGAAACAAACAGCAAGCAGAAGAAACGTCAGAGACTGAAGGTTCAGTCTCAGGCTCATCTAAACAAACAGAAGCAGTCAAGGTACCCAGAAGGGGCCCAGGTCCAGTCATGAGTCCTCAAAGAGAAGGACACTCTAAAAACTCACACTACATATTTTTATATAAAATATGTGTGTGCATTTATATCTATATAAGCATAAATATAGATATTTTTACTGGAGGTAGAGCATGGCATAGTGAGTAGAGAGTTGGCCTTGGTGTCAGAAAACCTTGATTTAAATCATGGTTCAAACACATACTGGACATATAACTCTGGGCAAGGGATTCAGCTTCTCAGTGACCCAGATAAATTTCTAAGACTTTAAGTTTCAGAGGTGCTGATCTGCAATGGAAAAGAAAATTCCTCATAAGAGATTCTCTAGATTAATGAAATACTACATCTTATAGATACCTACCTGCCATCTATCCATCTATCTATCTATCTATCTATCTATCTATCTATCTATCTATCTATCTATCTATCTATCTATCTACTATCTATGTCTGTCTCTCTATCTATCCATACATACATATGGATATGTAGAAATGTCTACAGATAAATAGACATAATAAAGAGATCTCTAAAAATTTATGCAACTGTAGAGCTAGGTCTGTATACCCTTATATTTACATAAATAAATATACATATATGATATGCAGATATATAGATATGTACACCTGAGCATCTATGTGTTTCTATGTATGCAGTTGTATGTACATGTGTTTAATCCTAGCTCCAAATTTTAGAGGAAATAACTTCAGAGTGAAGCAACACAGATGTACAAAAGCAGGTGTTTTAGGTAGCTACAAGAGTCTACAACAATTCCTGCTGGGCATTGGTACTATATTTTTGTACTTTATAGATGTATTGCCTCTGGAAAGAAGTAATTTTACAAGTGACACTGGAGTCCTGTAACTTTCAAGGGCTTCTTGCTGTGTCTCATGTTCTAGAGCAGGATACAAAAAGTGATGATGCTATCAAGTAGCATTATTGGTTCAATAAATGTGAACTTAATTTTGAAAAGAAGATTATAAGCAAACTTGAACACAAACTGTGAAGCAAAACAATTCTTTGTAGAGGGAATCAGTGTCCTTATGAGAACATAAGTTTTTCCAGAATGATGAGGGGGATTATTTCTCCAAGTTCCTGCTTTGAGCCCCCCAGGAGAAGGGGCCCACTGAACAAAATGAATAAGAGCCCAGTTCCTCCCCTCAGAAGAAAAAATGACCTGAAAATATTTTTGCAGTTTCCTAAATATAAACACTATAAAACATTTCTACTAAGATATTTTATTTTGTGAACCCACATTATCAGCTTATTATTATCAGTAATATAGATTTCCATGTATAATTTCCTCTGAAAAGGTGACTCATCTATATTTCTAATATATGTATGTGTGTTTATATGTATGTATTATATATATACACATATGTCTTCATCTGTTCTATAGATGTCACCTCTCTAAATATAGACTTATAGATGGAATATAAACCTGATAAGCCTGACTGAGCAAGATTCATGCCACTCAAATCTAAACAGAATAAGGGAATTAGAATATTTGCATTTTCCAATCTATGAAAGTGAACTTGTTCTCAATTCAGTTAAAGAAATATTAATTGAGGACCTACTCTGAACAAAACATTGTGCTAGTTTTTTCTCACATTAAAACATTTGTTGGAGAGGACAATAATTTTGAAATTCAGTGGTAGATTAGAAAACAATCCTTTGAATGCATAAATTAATTTGTACACTGGGGCAGCTAGGTGGCACAGTGAATAGAGCATCAGCCCTGGAGTCAGGAGGACCCAAGTTCAAATCCGGCCTCAGACACTTAACACTTACTAGCTGTGAGACCTTGAGCAAATCAATTAACCCCAATTGCCCTGTCTTCCCTCCTCAAAAAACAAAAAAAGCAAAAAAAATTAATTTGGACACAGACAATTAAAAGTTCATATAATAGCTCATCCTAGTCAAGTTAAAGTTTTCAATGAGGGGGTGGAGCCAAGATGGTGGAGTAGAAGCAGGACTTTCTCATGGCTCCTGCTTCCACCTTCTCCAATACATATAAAAAATGACTCTAAACAAATTTTAGAGCTACAGAACCCACAAAGTGACAGAGATAAGCTAATCTTTTGCTGAAGACAGAATGGCAGGCTGGCAGAAAATGTCCAGTGCAGCATGCTGGGAGCTAACCAACCCCCAGGAGTCCAAGGTTTTAGCCTCAGGCCAGCCTGACCAGCCATATCTAGAGGGTTGTCAGGAGAGTGGTCAGCAGCTGTGGCAGTTTCCAGAATTATCAACCTATAAATGCCAAAGACAAAGTGAGAGGTCAGTGAACTTTGGGAACAGGGAGTCTGGGAGTGTGGTCCGGCCCCTGCCCTCAGGGTTGAGAAACATCTGAGGCAGAGCTGCTGCTGCCATATGTTGCTTCAGAGCTCCTGGCCTGCATATTGTAGGGGGACCAAGCGACCAGTCTGAGGGGTAATCACTCTTGCTTTAACCTGCTTGAATCTGGATCCCTATCCAGGGTGGAGGTCCTGGGGTGCATGACCAGTGTGCCAGAGCCAGTGGAGGCTTCTGAGAGGGCACCCAAATAATAGCCCTGGCAGCTGAGAAAACCCCAGCAAATTGGGACAAAGCTCTCCTCTCTGAAAGCAGGGTTCTACTGTGGCAAAAAGCTCAAGAGTCAATTGGCTAAGTGCAACATGAGCAAGCAGGGGAAGTGCTGCAAGCACAATGGTCCAACTCTGGATTCCTTTTTTGGGGACAAAAAGGATCAAGGCATGGAGCAGGAAGAAGACAATGAAGTCAGAAATCCTCTACCAAAAGCTTCCAAGAAAAATACAAGCTGGTTACAGGCCATAGAGGAGATTAAGAAGGATTTTCAAAACCAAATTAGAGAAGTGGAGGAAAAATTGGGAATAGAAATGAGAATGATGCAAGAAAATCATGAAAAGAGAGTCAATAATCTGACTGAAGAAAATAACACCTTTAAAAATAGACTAACTCAAATGGCAAAAGAGG
>NW_027186349.1:7263887-7297647 GCF_028583685.1 Petaurus breviceps papuanus
GAAAAAAAAAAACATAGAAGGTAATGTGAAATATCTCATTGGAAAAACCACTGACCTGGAAAAGAGATCCAGGAGAGAGAATTTTAAAATTATCGGACTACCTGAAAGCCATGATAAAAAAAAAAAAAACCTAGAAGTCATCCTTCAAGAAATTTTCAAAGAAAATTTCCCCGATCTTTTAGAACCAGAGGGCAAAATAGAGGTTGAAAGAATCCACCGATCAACTCCTGAAAAGATCCCCAAAAGAAAACTCCTAGGAATATTATAGCCAGGTTCCAGAGTTCCCAAATCATGGAGAAAATATTACAAGCAGCCAAGAAGAAACAATTTACATATTGTGGAAACAATCAGGCTAACACAGGATCTGGCACCTTCTACACTGAGGGATTGAAGGGCTTAGAATATGATATTCTGGAGGTCAAAGAAGCTAGGATTAAAACCAAGAATGAGCTACCCAGCAAAACAGAGTATCATGTTTCAGGGGAAAAATATTATTCAGTGGAATAGAGGAATTTCAAGCATTCATGATGAAAAAACCAGAGTTGAATAGAAAATTTGCCATTCAGATACAAGAAGCAAGAGAAGCATAAGAAGGTAAACAGGGAAAAGAAATCATCAAGAAACTTATCAGAGTTGAACTACTTACATTCATACATGGAAAAATGAGAATTGTAACTTGTGAAGCTTTTCTCAGTATGAGAATAGTTGAAGAGAATATAAGTGTGTGTGTGTGTGTATGTCTATATAGTAGGGTATATGGGCATATGAATACATATGTGAGTATGTGTATATATGTGTACAGGTATACATAGACAGAGGGCACAGGACCAATTGAATACGAAGGGATGATACTTAAAAGGTGAAACTGAGAGGTGAGAGAGGAATATAATGAGAGGAGATAGGGAGAGACAGAATGGGGTAAATCATCTCATATAGAAGAGGCAAGGGAAAACTGTTTCAAAAGAGGGGAAAAACAGGAAAGCAAAAGAGAATGAGTCAACCTTACTCTCATTGAATTTGGCTTAGAGAGGAAATGACATACACACTAAATAGGGCATTCACTCTACAGAAGGGTAGAGGGGAAGGGGATGAGAGGGGGGATGATGGAGGGGAGGGCAGGTTGGGGGACAGGGAAGTTGGAAGCACACTTATTTTTGGTCTTTATTAATTTGTTTAATTTTAGTTTACAAGATTCATTTCCACAATTCCTTGAGTTTTAAATTTTCTCTCCCTCTCCCCCTCCTACCCCCCATGGTAGCATATAATCAAGTATAGTATCTGCAAATGCTTTCACATTAGACATTAGTTAGGTTATTAAGAAGGATTGTATCAGATGGAAAGAACAATGGGAAAGAGGAAACAGATCCAAACAAGAAAAAGAAAAAGAGCAGGTAGTGTGCTTCAATCTGGGTTCAAACTCAGTTCTTTCTCTGGATGTAGACAGCTCTCTCTGTCATGAATCTTTTGGGGTTGACTTAAAACCCTGGATTGCTGAGAAGAGTCCAGTCTATCAAAGCTGGTCATCACACATACATTGTGTCTGTAATTGTGTACAAATTTTTCCTGGCTCTACTCTTCTCACTCAGCATCAGTTCATATAAGCCTCTCCAGATAAATATGAAGTCCATCTGCTCCTCATTTCTTATAGCATAATAATATTCCATTATATGCATATACCACAACTTGTTCAGCCATCCCCAATTGATGGGCACCCCCTTAATTTCCAATTCTTTGCCACCACAAAAAGAGCTGCTATAAATATTTTTGTCCATATGGGTCTTCCTCCCACTTCTTTGATCTCTTTGGGATACAACCCTAGAAGTGGTATAGCTGGTTCAAATGGTATGAAATTATTTATAGCCCTTTGGGCATAATTCCAGAGGAAGCACACTTTTGAAAAGGGACAGGGTCAAAGTAGAGAATAGAACAAGTTGGGGGTGGGATAGGATGGAGGGAAATATAGTCAGTCTTTCACAATATACCCACAATGGAAAGGTTTTGCATAGCTACACATGTACAACCTATATTGAATTGCTTATCTTCCCAGTAAGGGTGAGTGAGGAGGGAGGAAGGGAAAGAATCTGGAATTCAAAGTTTTAAAATCAAATGTTTTATATATATATATTTTTTCATGCAACTGTGAAATATTATATACAGGCACTGAGGCACAGAGATCCATCTTGCCTTACTTGAAAGTTGGAAGCAGAATGGGAGAGGATATAGGAGAGTGCAGATTGGGGGATGGGGTATTCAGTGGGATTGCTGTTTTGGGGTGGTGGGTACGGGAAAGATGGGGAGAAAATTTATAACTCAAAATCTTGTGGAAACGAATGATGTAAAATAAAAATAAACATAAAATTTAATTTAAAAAATGTTTTCAATGAATTAGCCAATCTTTGAAATAGCTTTCCCATTTTCTTCTTGAATCACTTATGATATATGTGAACAAAAATCCAAAGGGTTCTATTGAAAGGACCATGTTGATGAAGACAATGATGATTCTGATGACAATGATATAAAGAGCTAGGGAGAATATATATGTAGCATCCTAATTGTTTCTAAGTAAAGGGTTAAAAATACTTAAACAGCTTAAAAATCTCAAAGATAAGCAATATGAGTGAAATGTTTTAATTTTCTAATTTATTTGCCCTTTTGAAGTTTATTACAACAAAATATAAACTGAACTCGATTCTTTGGGTCTAACTTTTTAAAATGGGTACTATATGGGATCTGGAAATACTAACTGAGAGAAATGATTATTAATAACCAATCATTTGGGGGAGATCCAGATTTTCCCCTTTTTTATAGTCCTCCTTTCAAAGTCCAATCTCTTGAAGGACATGAAGCAATTTAAAAGTAAATGACATAATCAAAGTTCATCAGAAAAGGTCCAGTACCTCATTATAATATTCATTCTCTCATTACTTGTTAACTAATCAGATTTGATTGCCACCCTCAGAAACATTCGTTTTCCAAGAACATATAAGTTGTGAGCCCACCTATGATTGTCTTAGGCATTTGAGAGTATCACTGACTTCTTTTTATTAAAATTTTGGTATTATTAATAAAACGACTAATCATACAGAAATTGTCCCTTGAATTTTTTAAATGTCACAAAACCCTTCTCTCACCACCATAGGTTCTCATCACCTGGGTAGCTAGAGGAAATAGTGCCTTAAGGAGATACAAACAGACACAGGAAGGCTGAATTTTTTATCCCTTCAAAATGGAGTTAGATCTCCTATCTGAGAGACCTAGTAGACAGTAAGGCAAGTCAGAAATGTCACTCACAAGTATCATGTAAAAGTCATTCTTCCTTCCTGGTCTGTTATTGTTTGTCATAGGACCCTACAATGTGCACAAGTTATTATATGCCAAGTGTGAGAGGACAGGAAGAGGTCTAAGCATTAGGACACTAACAGTTGCTTGAGGTTTCACTGTTTATCACACATACACACACACACATCTTATTGTTAGGATTTTATTTAAAATTTACCTAAGGAACAATCTTGTCCACTCTGCAGATTCCTCTGAGGATCATCTTGGGCTGAGAGCAGGTACAAAGTGTTTTCAGTGAAGCCTAGACAATATATATTTCATACCGGGCACCTAATTTCAAAACCAAGCAGACCTGAACAGCCATAATTTCACTTCCTTTTATATAGATAATGCTGCACAATCTTCTTTAGCCAGAGGAAAGGAATCCTAAAGATTTTTTAAATGTTTGTTAAGATGTAGTGACCAAGGCCCAAGTGTGATTGCTTATATTCTTTGAATCTTTGTGGACGTGTGAAAGAAAAGCTAAATTCCAGGGTTTATTATTTTTTTTTCTTGATGTCAAAAGACATACATGGAAATGCTTATATATACTATGTATAGATAGAAACTGTATATGCACACACTTTGTGTGCCTATTTATGCATTTATATGTATGCATATATATCTATGCATGCATATTGGTATATATCTTAGGGGTTCAATGCCCATTTATATGTGACTCTCTTCCTTGGTAAAAATTAATAACTCAAAGTCCCATGCCAGTATGAAAGGGCAGAGCTTGCGAGAAGAGAGAGTCTAATTTTCTGGCATTCAGCTTCAAAAGACAATAACAAAGTTTCCAGATTCTCTTTAGAGAGAGGTCACTAAAAGGAAAGAAAGACTCTGAGAAGACAGTATGTAGAAAAACCAGTCCCTCAATTATGTCCCTATTCCCAGTTTACCGCAGTAAAGACTTCAGGGAATTTCCCTTTGGGTGAGATATGGCACTCTCTCTTTATTGAGATGAGATATCTTAATATCAGCAGGAAAGCTAATTTCCTCTGTGTATCATCTGCCATGTGCTCATTTTTGTAACTTCTATGGTTTCTGTTTGACCTGGATAAATGGATTTACTTTCACTTCACTGAGTCTGGTCTTTGTGTTACTGGAATTGGTAGTAAGGAAGTTAAACCTTGGATATAAAACTTGGAACATTCCTTCTCATTAATGAATAGCAATCAGGAGCACAACATGAACCTCAAAATTATTTCCCCTGAACTAAAACATATATAGGGGGATGGTAGATATAATTCTAATACATGATCCTTTCTTTAAGGAGAATAGAGTGGCCAGTCTCACAGTACCAGTCTCCTACTTTTCATCTTGGCAAGAATCTAAGTCTCCTTCACAGAAGGCTCAGCAGAGGAGACTGGAGATATCTATTCATGTGTTCTTGTGAGGAGCATCTAAACACACACATGGAGACACACATAACCTGCATTGGCAACACGCACACGTACAACCTCTACATCTTTTAATATGCAACTAATTACAAATAAACATTTGGTACACAAGTACTGAACACATATAAAAGATTCAGGGTAGATAAATATTTTTATACAAGTATGCAAAATAGTATCTAGCAGTATCAATGCCTTTATTTTATGAATCTTGTATAAAGAATCAGCAGTTACTTTACACAACCAGCTGCTTTGACCATAAAAGGAATTATATAAACCTATATCCAGTTCTATCATTTTAAGAATATGAATTTTTAGTGCCAAGAACATCATGATTCCTACTGGTAAAGCACTATCAGTCCAATTCTAGCAGACATTTAAATGACCAGCAAAAAGAGATATGGGAGTGTGGGTTTTTAATCTTCAACCATGATGTCAGGTGACACTTTGCATTGAAAGAAATCTTATGTTAAAGAGAGAAGGTGGCAGGGTAGCTGATGATGTCTTTGTTACTGACAACCATTAAGAGACTTTTTTAAGTTTAGATAATATTACAAAGGGGAAGGGAATTATTAATTAAAGACTATTTTGTCAGTAGAAATAGCACTGTAAATATACTGTAGCATCCATAATCACACATTATGATCACCATAACTCATTTCTAAGAAAAATATTCCAGCTTTCCAATGGGCAATTTTCCTTCTTCTAGGACTATAGTATTATAACACATTATCTTTCTTCATACACACCATGGTTCAGCCAAACTAGCATTTCTAGTGTTCTTCATACATGGCATTGTTTCTGCTTTCTAAATACTTTTTCACTAATTGTTCCACATGCATGGGAATGAATTTCTTCTTCATGCCTTTCCCTTATAAAAGTCTATTCTACTTAAAGACTTAGATAAAATTTAAAAAAAATGTTGCATAAAGACTTTCCTGATGCCATAAAGTGCTAATTTTTACTTCCTTATGATAATAATATATATTTTTTCATTTTCTATATGCTATCACCAATAGATTATAAGCTCCTTAAGGTCAAGGGATGTTTCATTTTTATCTTTGATTACCCAATGCCTAGCTGAATGTCATATATGTAGTATGTAAGTAACAAATGCTAGTTGAATGATTTATTATAAATTTTAATTAATATTAAGTAAAGTGATTTATTACAATTATTTCAGGATATAGCTAGAGATGACTAAATGCTTAGACAGATAGATAGATACCTTCAAAATCTGAGGAGAGTGCTCAATAACCCTGGTTAGAGAATAACTTCAGACATATATGCTGTATGATATTGGAAAAGAAATTTTTTAAGTGCTTTATTAACTTCTGATTTACATCATTCGTTTCCGCCAGATTTTGAGTTACAAATTTTCTCCCCGTTTTTCCCCTACCCACTCCCCCCAAAATAACAGTCCCACAGGATATCCCCTCCTCCAATCTGCTCTCTCCCATATTTTCTCCCACACCCTTTTCGACTTTTCCAGTGGATCTCTATGCCTCAGTGCCTGTATATCTTATTTTCCAATTACATGAAAGATAGCATTAATAATAGTATATATATATATATATATATGTATACACACACATACATATATATATATATATATATATATTTGAATATTTGATTTTAAAACTTTCAATTCCAGATTCATTCCCTTCCTTCCTTGTCACCCACTTACTAGGAAGATAAGCAGCTCAGTATAGGTTGTACATGTGTGGCTAATGCAAAATAGTAACATAGTAGATATATTGTAACGGACTGACTATATTTCCCTCCCTCCTATCCCACCTCCCACTTGTTCTATCCTCTGCTTTGATCCTGTCCCTTTTCAAAAGTGGGTGCTTCCAACTTCCCTCCCCCCCAGCCTGCCCTCCCTTCCATCATCTCCCCTCTTATCACCTTCCCCATACTCTCCTGGAGGGTGAGATACCCTATTTACTGTGTATTTCATTTCCTCCTCAAGCCAAATTCAATGGGAATAAGGTTGACCCATTCCCTTTTGCCTTCCTATTCTTCCCCTCCATTGTAACCATTTTCTCTTGCCTCTTCTATGTATGTAGATGTTCTAATAGATCTAATAGAAGATCTAGATCTTCTAATGTAAACTAGTATGAGCTAGTTTACCCCAATCTGTCTCTCCCCATTTCCTTTCATTATATTCCTCTCACCTCTTAATTTCACATTTAAGTATCATCCCTTCCTGTTAAATTGGTCCTGTGCCCTTCTATCTATGTATACCTGTAAACATATATACACACATTCACATATGTATTCATACATCCATATACCCTCATATATAGACATATATATATATATATATTTCTAATCCCTTCAACTACTGAGAAAAGTTTCATAAGTTACAATTATTGTTTTTCCATGTAGGGATGTTAATAGTTCAACTTTGATAAGTTCCTTATGATTTCTTTGCCCTGTTTACCTTCTCATGCTTCTCTTGCTTCTTGGATCTGAATGTCAAATTTTCTATTAAACTCTGGTTTTTTCATCAAGAATGCTTGACAGTCCTCTATTCCACTGAACGACCCTCTTTTCCCCTGAAACATTATACTCAGTTTTGCTGGGTAGCTCATTCTTGGTTTTAATCCCAGCTCCTTTGACCTCTGGAATATCATATTCCAAGCCCTTCAATCCCTCAGTGTAGAAGCTGCCAGATCCTGGGTTATCCTGATTGTGTTTGCACAATATTCAAATTATTTCTTCCTGGCTGCTTGTAATATTCTCTCCTTAAACTGGGAATTCTGGAACCTGGCTATAATATTCCTAGGAGTTTTCTTTTGGGGATCTTTTTCAGGAGTTGATCGGTCGATTCTTTCAACCTCTATTTTGCCCTCTGATTCTAAAACATCAGGGCAGTTTTCTTTGAGAACTTCCTGGAGGATGATTTCTAGGTTCTTATTTTGATCATGGCTTTCAGGTAGTCCAATAATTTTTAAATTATCTCTCCTGGATCTATTTTCCAGGTCAGTGGTTTTTCCCATGAGATATTTCACATTGCCTTCTATTCTTTCATTTGTTTGGATCTGTTTAACAGCATATTGATTTCTCATAGAGTCATTAGCTTCCATTTGCTCCAGTCTAATTCTGAATCCATGATTCTCCTAATTGAGCTTTTTGAGATTCTTTTTCCATCTGGCAAAATCGACTTTTTAAGGCATTCTTCTCCTCATTGACTTTTTGAGCCTCTTTGCCATTTGAGTCAGTCTGTTTTTTAAAGTGTTATTTTCCTCAGTCAGGCTGTTGACTCTCATTTCATAATTTTCTTGAATTGTTCTCATTCCTCTTCTCAATTTTTCCTCCACTTCTCTTATCTGCTTCTTAAGATCCTCTATGGCCTGAAACCAGCTCGTATTTTCCTTTGAAGCTTTTGGTGCAGGAGTTCTGACTTCACTGTCTTCCTCTTGTTCCATGCTTTGCTCCTTTTTGTCACCAAAATAGGAGTGTAACATTGGAATCTTCTGTCTGCCTTGTTTCCTTTGCCTGGTCATGTCGCCCCTCAGTCACTTGGCCCCTGGGCTTTTTGCTACAGTAGGACTCTGCCACCAGACAGGGGAGCTTTCATCCCAGATGCTGGGGTTTTCTCAGCTGCCAGAGGTATTAGATGGGTGTCCTGTCTGAGGTCTCCACATGCTCTGGCAACCTGGACACACACCCCAGGACTTCCAACCTAGACTGCAATCCAGATCCAAGAAGGCTAAAGGAAAAACGATTACCCCTCAGACTGGTGCTTGGTCCCCCTTATGCTCTGCAGGCCAGGAGCAGAAGCTGCCATGTGGCACTGGCTGGCAGTGCGGGCCGCTCAGCAGCTTCTGGCTCTGGGGGACAAAAGCTGGTGCACTCCCACTTACTGGGTCCCAAAGTCCAGACTGCACTGACCTCTCACTTTGTCTTTCCCAACTACATGTTGATAAATCTGGAAAGGGCCACAGCTGCTGCTGATCTGGAGTCCCTCCAGCTGGAGGCTGGTCAGGCCCACCCTGTGGCTAAAGCCTCAGCGTGGGGCTGGGCTCGGCTCCCAGAGCACTGCGCTGGATTCCTGCCAGCCTCCCGGGCTGTCCTCAGCAGGAGGTTAGCTTCTCTGTGTCATTCTGTGGGTTCTTCAGCTACAAAGTTTGTTTAGAGTCCCCTTTTTACAGGGATTGGGCAAGGTGGAAGCTGGAGCCGTGGGAAGGTCATGCTTTTACTCCTCCATCTTGGCTCCACCCTCAGAAAAGTCATTTCATAACTCTGGATCTCAGTTTATTTCTCTGTAAAAGGAGGGACTTGAATTCAATGACCTTACAATACCTTTCAGCTCTAAATCTATGATCCTATTGTTGGGGACACTGGATAAGAAAAAAGACAACAGAATATTAGGCAAGGATACCCTTACCTTGCCAGCTAAGATACTGCCATGGAATGAATATTGACTTTCTCAGTAGAGTTCAAGAATTGTGAAAATATGGAAAAAATTTCCTTCACAATAAAATTGTAGCAGAGCAGAAAGGAGCCATAAATTTCTGAGATCTTCTACTCCCATATTCTGTTGGACTGATGGATAAAAGATTTGAATATCTAAGGATAGTCAAAGTTATTGTGTAGTTTCATAATATTTCATAAAATCTTTATCAAAATAAGTATAATTACATTTGAAAAATGCACATATTTTGCCCACAAAAGGCAAATTATTCCATAATTTTTAAAATAAAGTCCTTCTGTAATATCATTATCACATGGAGATAACCCTGGGTACTCTATGGCTATGTCAGTGTAATGCCAAACCTGGCAAGTGTTGGGAAGGTTGGCAACCATGCTGGGAAGGTTTGAAGTTTGGTCCCAACAACAGATGGGTCTGTTTTTTGATTTCTAGTCTAGCCAAGTACCAAAAGGCTCATCACCCCTGATAGGTTGCCCACTTAATAATGGATTTTTTTAGTTATGGCAGACCATGTTACCTATTTCTCAAGTTGCTTCCTCCCCACGTTATGGAATATTAAAAAATATTTATTTTAATATTAAAACCTTAATCTCAACATCCCGATTTCTGAATCTACTATTGTAGCAATATTCACATGAATAGCAGTGTGGTAGCCTTAGAGTGACATCTACTGTACAATGAAAAATTTTTCAGAAAGAGAAAGTAGGAGGGAAACTTATTTCTGAAGAACTTTTAGAAGTTTAGAAGAAAAGAATTTTTAATAAGCAGTTAGGAAATGTGAAAATACAAAATATTTCAGTGATATACTGGGAACTTCATTATCTTGAATATAGTTCAATGTCGATAAAGACCTTGACCAGTTAATAAATTACAAAATCGTTGAGAATCACATTGCTGATTCCCCCTAGTTTTCCTGTGTTACTACCCTAGAGACAGACGCATCAGCATGAAGGCATTGTATTATGAAGGTGAAAAGTGAAACAAAGGAGGAGTAGCAAACTGCATTAAGTACTAGATCTGTGAAAAAACTGGAACCGTGAGAAAGAGAATGACTAGTCAAACTTAGGGGGATAATTTATTGAAAATAGAAAAATAAAGGAAGATAAGAAAAAAGAAAATAAGGAAACTAGAATACAGGGAGAAGAGGAGGAATGCATCAGCATTCATCAGAGGCAATGGCATCACTATAAGTGCTAGAGTTAAAAAAAACAGACTCCTAGGGTTAAAAGGAAACTGAAACAAGCCTCTTAGTTCATAATTGGCTTAAATTTTGGTTCTTTCCATCTATATGTGTGTGCATGTGTGTAACATAAATAGATATACATATTTGTATAGATGTGTATTAAATGCATGAAAAAATAACTCATGCTCAACGAGTACCAACCAATAAAAACAACAACAACAAAAAACTATTATTATGCCAGCAAAACAACTTGTTTGTAAAGAAATGTTTGACAATAATAGAAAAAAAATTCAAAATGTTATGAACAAATGTTTGGCACAATCAAATTTTAAAATATTGAGAATATATAATAATAGCTAGCATTTACATAGCTCTTTAAAGTCTGCAAGGAACTTTACAAATAGTAAATAGTGGGAAGTAGTGCTATTTTTGAACAAGCAGTATAACCTCATGCTTTTCATCCTTCAGGAACGCAATTCAACAGATAGATAGTAAGATAGCATTAGGTACAAAGTGCTGTGTTCAGGGCATGGTATACAAAGACACAATTGGCATATTCCTTGACATTATGAGGCTTACCTTCTATTAGGGAAATAAAGTTATACACTGACAAGTATAATATAATTTAGAGTATGATGAGGCAAGACAATATTTACAAAAATAAGTTTAGGAAAATTTGGAGAGCGGAGAATACAACTTCTGATGAGTAGAACAGAATCAGTGAAGGGTTCCTAACCTTTGAAGGAAGGTAAACATTTTGAAAGACATGAAGAGAGTATGCATTCTAGGCATTGGTAACAACCTGCATATAATCCTCAAAGGTAAGAGATGATAAATTAAGATGCCACATTAACATGCCACTCCCTAATAATAAGAGTAGCTAATAGTTGAATTTGACTTAAACATAGAGTTCATAAAAGAAAGTAATGTGAAATAACTACCTAGTTGGAGCCATATGGTGAAGCTCTTTATGTCAAGCTAAGAAATTTGTAATTGTCCTGTGGGCAATTGGTACCCAGTGAAGGTGGGAAATGTATATTAGGAAGATAACTTGGGAGAGGGGAGAGATAGTAGTTATGAAATTCAGTTAGAAGTTATTAAATTATTCAAGGCAAGAGATGATGAGTTCCTAAATATGGTGTTGGTCATGTGAATGAAAAGAATGGGTGTGATAGGCATAAAAATATAATTAGCAATACTTGCAAATGACTGGTGGCTGGTGAAAAGTGAGAGTAAGGAGTAGAAAATAACTATAAATTTTTATTCTAGGTAATTGGAAGAATTTTAGTGAAAACAATAGAAAAAGGAATATTGGGAATAAAAGGCAGTTTAGAGGGAGAGATATATCTCTTGCATTTCTAAGTGCACTCCTGTCCTGGGTATAATATTGGTGAACATTTTTACCAATATTTACATGAAGACAGAGATGGCATTTTTTTAAATTAACATATGATGTAAAACTGGGAGCGGGTAGTAAAAATATTGAATGGAAAAAACTGGCCACAAAATTATGCTGACAGACTGGAATGAGATACCAAATCAAATGAAGTAAAAATTTTATAGGGATAATTGTAAACTCCTATACTCAGAGGTAGCAGCAAGAACTTTAGCATGCCCAGGATGCCTGCTAGCACAGGTTCTTAGATCTGCTTTTCTAAAGGAAAGCAACTCAAAATGGTTTAACAATCTCTTTAATCAATCAAACATATATCATTTACCTAGTTCAGTGGAAACAAGTCAGCACCCTGAACTTCAGAGAATACAAACAAAGTTACAACAGAAAATAACACAATTTAGCAGACAGGGCTTCCAGCTGTCTGACCTAGTTAGTTACCAGAGAGGGAAACATCCATACCTAGTTAGTTACCAGAGAGGGAAACACCAATATCTGGGTTTCAAAGCCAGGGGGCTCGACGACTGCCCAGAGTCTCATCTGGCCAAATCACACAACTCTTACCAAAGTGAGCCCCAAAGCAAACCTCACATCAGGGTATATATAGCCTTCTCCAAGGCCAGAGAATATCACAACCCTCTTGACCCACTGCCCAATTACAAAGAAACAAGGTGTGGGCATTCCTGAAAAACAAGCCTCCTGCCGCAGGCTCCATGTGACCACATTCAGCCTATCAGGGGGCAGAGTATATTTTCAAATCAGGGGAGGTTCTCAGATTCATTTAAGCCTATCAAGGGGCCAAGGGGCAGGGAAGATCTTCAGATTGCCATTACATCAGATTAAAAAAAAAAATAATGAACAAGTAGGAAATAGGCTAAATGTAGCTAAACTGTAGTTGATGGAAAAGATTACCTAGGAGTATTAGTGACTACAATTTCAATATGAAACCAAGAGTCTGCCTAAGAAGGGAGAAATTAACTCAGGTCAGAAAAATAGTATGTCAAAGCTTTAGTCTTAATCAATAATGGGATCAAACCTTAAGCGGTAGCTGCATACTCAGTTTGGGTGCTGGGGCACCAATATTTAATGATAAAGATGATGATAATGATGACAATGATGATGTTGATAGAATTCTAAGCTACATTAATGGAAGCAAATATCTATTATGAGGGAATCTATAGGAGGCCAGAAATGATGCTACATGAGGATGAGATGAAATTAAAAAAAAAAATTATTCTGGAGAAGATTTCATTAGACATAACAGAAATTTTGAACTATTTTGGTACTCTTAAATGGAAGAAACACTGAACACATAATGGCCTTAGCAACAGGTGAAAGACTCAAAGACAGCTAATGAGTGTCTGTAAACTAAAAAAGGCTGGGGTGGGGGAATTTCCAGCAACCAGAGTTGGCTGCCTCCAGAGGTAGTGAGTGATGAAGAGAGACTTCATTTAAAGTCTTTAAACAGATACTGGATGTATCAGTTATATTGAAAAAAGAAAGTCCTATTTTTTTCAGGGAGAATTGAATGACCTCTATTCTATTATGTATCTGATATTCTATAAGTTTATGCTAAAATAATATCTGAAAATTTTGACATTGGGGAAAAATATTCATCAGGACCTTGCATGAAGCATCAGCTTATGATCAGAGGATCATAAATCTGGAAAATACAAGAGAAATCATCTAATCCTTTGCCATTCCATTTTACAGGTGAGGAAACTGAGACCCAGAGAGAAGCTTTAAGTGACACAATAGCCGAGCTTGTTTCAAACTCAGGTGTTGTTACTGCAAAGCCAGTACACTTTCCACAATACCATACTCTATATCCTTGTATAGGAAAACATACTTTTATACATTTATAAGTTTTTTTTAAAGCTAAAATAAAATGACTAGACTAAGACTTCAAAATTTCACAATAATATGAAGAACAGAATCTCTTTTTTGTAGTTTTGCATCTTTTGGAACAGATATCCTCTTCCCCAACTTTTGATGAGATTGGGAAGTGGAGAGAGGGAATTAAACAGAATTGAATTAAAGGAGAAACATGACTAAATCCTTGCCTATTGCTCCTGTCAGGAAGGAACAGATGGTTTAAAGGTTAAAAAAAAATCAAACCTTATGAGCATGACAGTTTTAATTTCATTGAATTTTTTTTTTTACTTTCTCTTTCATTGAAGGAGAATGGAGGGGAAAAAATGATCGTCCTACATTGTACATATTAAGTGAGCTAAAACCATAAATATGTAACATGTCTACTGTGAGAATGACTTAAAAAAATCTATTCTGTATCAATAGCCTAGGTTACAACAGTTACATTTATTTAGAGGAGAAATATTTAGGAAATTTCTGATACCAAAGTTCATTTATTTGGGTACTTTGTACTCAAAGGAAGAGTGATCTACCATCTTTTATTAATCATTTAACATTAAAATACTTAGCAGTTACACATTAGCACATTAATTTCCAAGATTCCAAGTGAAATGAAGTCATTTTGTTTGGGTCTGCCTGAATCTTCTTTCCTTTAATGATATTGTCTAAACCAGGTAAAAGTAAAGCCCCTACACTGATTCTTCTTCCCTGTCACTAAGGCAAGGCTGTGCAGATTCTTCTTGATCACTCTTCTAGTAGTCTCTTGCCTTATCAGCATATGAGATATAATTCATATTCAGACTAACCTTCATAACAAAGAAGGTGACATATTGGTATGTAAATACCAATTTGGTATATAATACCTAGGCAGTTAGGTGACTCAGTCAATAGAGCCCTGGAGCTGGGGTCAGGAAGACCTTAATTCAAATCACATTCACAAGCTATGTGACTCTGAGCAGGCAACTTAACCTGTTTGCCTTAATTCACTACAGAGGAAAGTGGTGAACAACTTAAACTTTCTACCAAGAAAACCCAGAGGACAAAAGAATTGAACATGACTGAACAACTATACAATGCAAATACTAACACATCTGCTTGATTCTTATTTGTGAAAAGTATTTGTGCCCTAAGTTATGAATCCTGAACTAATGATTCTGCTATAATGAACTGTGTGATTCTGCTATTTTATAGTAACTTGATTTTTTTTAACCCAAAGGAATACTATTTAGATTCTCAAGGAAGCCTGATGGTACCTTAGGGCCAGAATATAACATCTTGGATCCCTTTTGCATTATTAATCCTGAAACTCAGGGTTGGGTTTTATAAAAGGACACAATAGTAAAGCAATATCAACAATATGTAGGGGTAAAAGGATTATGGTTCTGCAGTCCGTTTGAGGGGTTATCTCAATCCTGTTCCTGAGAATCAGGGTTAAAGACAGATGTACAAATTTAGTCTACACAATTGACTCTGTTGAATGTAGACTTAAACCAGAATGCAGAAGGGATTAAATATCATTCCCATCTTTATCCCCTGTTGCTTTTTCATCTAGTTACCTAAATCCCTCTGGCCCAAGTTTTATTTGGAAGGACTAGAGGAAGGAGTAGAGTCTCCCAAAACTGAGTTTCATTATCTTTGTGTAAGAATACTGAAAAAATAATGGTCATTTTATTATTTTATTTTAATGATTACTTTAATATTTATTAATTATTTACTATGATGGTTATTAATAGAGAGCTAGATTAGCAATAAAAAGAATATTATAAATTATTTAAATAACTTTCTACATAAGCTACCCAATGAGAAATTTAAAACAAACAAATCAGTTCTTGGCTTAAATAAAATCAAAATGCAGAATTTACCAGATGAAGATTTTGATTAATCATGTCATTATTTGTCAAATCAACATAGTAGCCCTATATTATTTTAGTAAAATAAACAAATGAAAACCATACTGATGACTGATTGACTAACAAGAAACGAAGCACTTCAAGCATCAAGATTGTTCATTGTGATTCCTCTGTAAACATTTTGTGATATATATGTACCTTAATGCTAGATCAGCCTTAGAAAGAAGTACCATCAGACAGTCCTCATGCTTCTTCACCTTCATATATTTTTTTTCAAAGTAGCAATTGAAATCATTGAGTTGCATGAAGCAATTTTTCCATAACATTTTATATGCTGATTCACTGATCATGTTAACCATTTTCTCTATCTCTCTAAGTTGTTTTTTTCCCCCAATGCCTTCACAAATATATAATTTTTGTTATGGGTTTACAATAAATAAATTGTTCACTATCCTCTTGCAAAACACTGCCTCCTGTAAATTAAAGCTAACTATCTGAATTCTGCAAGTTTAAAAACAAAACAAAATAAACAAAAAAACAGACAAAAAGTTATTTGTTCACACTGCATCTTTTGGCAGCAGCAGTTTGTATAATGGGGGAAAATGAGGTAGAAATATTAAACTTCAATCTGAAGTCACTTAACAAACAATATTCCATGAAGAAGTAGTTATTTGAAAATTATACCCCTTATTATTTGGAGAATAGAAATCTTAGTGACAGTATGATAATTGCAACAATCCAAACTGATTCCGAAAATGAGACATAGTTTGATAACTTTTCTGTGAGTATAATATACACACACACATATATATATATATATATATATATATACATATATACACACATATATATGTATATGTATGCACTGCATTTTAAGATAGATAATAAAAGAAGCAGGTACTTTGGACATAGTTTATCTAGATTGATGGTAATGTGAGACTAGCAATCCTATGGATTTAATTATAGTCATGGAATCTTGGAGTTATAAATGTCCTCATATGTTAGATATGTTACTGCCTACTCGGAGAATAAAAGGATGGAAAATCCATACAGTGGATCATCTGTTCTCTCCATGAATCTCACAAGTTACTGAATATTCACTACTCCCCAAATTATCCTCTATTAGGAAAAGAAATAAAAGAATATATTAAGTAAATGTGTATAATACAAAAATAAGTATATATATATATTTATATGTGTATATGCTTGTGATTATTAGAAATCATTTTATTTTGTAGTAATTCTCTATTATCTATGCAAATGTATTAGAACAACAAATCAGTCTAAATTTTTTTCTATTTTTTAATGAAAGTATATTTACTTCCTTTACTGCATCTTTTCTTAATTTAATTATTTAAAGAAATTTTAATTTAATTTGATTTTAATGAATGAGAAAGTCATTTATAGGAGGGTGGAGCAAAGATGACAGAGTAAAAGCAGGAACTTGCTTGAGCTCTGACCACCACCAATACCTGTAAAATATGACTCTAAACAAATTTTAGAGCTACAGAGCCGACAAAGGGACAGAGAGAAACAAATCTCCCATGGAAAGCAGCCTGGAAGACTGACAGAAATGGTCTATCACACCAGTCCTGCATGAGCCACAGGCCGAGACCAGCAGCCCAGACTAGCCAGAGAAGACTTCAGGAGAGTGAATCACTGGCAACTGTGGCAGTTTCCAATCTTCTCAACCCATAAATGTCAAAGAGAAAGTGAAAGGTCAGTGGGGAACCCTGTTGATCATGGGTGAGAGAAGAGCATGGTCTGGCCCTTGCCCCCGGGGCAGCAGAGGAGATAGTGGCTGCAACTGCTGCTGCTACTTCTGACTCCAGGCCTACTGATCTTAGGGGGATCAAGTGATTGTCTAAAAGGCACTTGCAGGAATCTCTCTGCTGGCACTGAGGCAGGATTCTCTTTCTTTGCTATGCTTGAATTTTGGTTGCAGTCTTAGGTGGTGGTCCTGGGGTAAGGAGTGCTGCCATGGCAGAGCTCGTTGAGGCTGTGGAGAGAAAGTCCTCCTCACAGTTCTGAGGCAGGTGCCTGGAAAAAACTCTGAAAAAAGCTGTGAAAAACCCCAGAAATTTGGGACACAACACTTTCCACTCTGGAAGCAGAGCTTTACCATGGCAAAGAGCTCAAAAGGCAAGTAATTGGTGGCTAAGATGAGCAAACAGAAGAAGCACAATCAGACCACAGAATCCTTTTTTGGGGACAAAAAGGATCAAAATATGGAACAAGAAGGCAATAAAGTAAAAACTCCTGTATCAAAAGCCTCCAAGAAAAATATAAACTTGTCTCAGGCCATCAAGGAGCTCAAGAAGCCTTTTGAAAATGAAGAAAGAGTAGTAGAGGAAAAGTTTGAAAGAGAAATGAGAATGATTCAAGAAAATCATGAAAAATGAGTCAACAGCCTGACTGAAGAAAATAGCACCTTAAAAAATAGAATAACTCAAATGGCAAAAGAGGCCCAATAAAACAATGAGGAGAAGAATGCCTTAAAAAGTATAATTGGTCACATGGAAAAGGAATTTCAAAAAGTCACTGAAGAGAATAATCCCTTCAAAATTAGATTGGAGCAAATGGAAGCTAATGACTTTATGAGAAATCAAGATACTATAAAAACAGATCCAAACAAATGAAAAAAAGAGAAGGCAATATGAAATATCTCATTGGAAAAACCACTGACCCAGAAAATAGATCCAGGAGAGATCATTTAAAAATTATTGGACTACCTGAAAGCCATGATCAAAAAAAGAGTCTAGACATCATCTTTCAAGAAATTCTCAAGGAAAATTGCCCTGATATTCTAGAAACAGAGAGGAAAATAGAATTTGAAAGAATTCACCAATTACCTCTTTTAAAATATCCCAAAAAGAAAACTCCTAGGGACATTATGGCCAAATTCCAGATTTCCCAGGTCAAGGAGAAAATAAGCAGTCAGGAAGAAACAATTTTAGTATTGTAGAATCACAATCAGGATAAAACAAGATCTAGCGACTTCTACATTAAAAGATTGAAGGGCTTGGATTTCAATATTCTGGAGGTGAAAGGAGCTAGGATTAAAACCAAGAAACACCTACCCAGCAAAACTGAGTATAATACTTCAGGGGAAAATATGGTCATTCAATTAAATAGAGGACTTTAAAGAATTCTTGATGAAAAAAAGCAGAGCTGAACAGAAAAAATTGACTTTCAAATACAAGGAGCAAGAGAAGCATGAGAAGGTAAACATGAAAAAGAAATCATAAGGAACTATTAAAGTTGAACTCCATGGAAAAACAGTAATTGTAACTCATGAAACTTTTCTCAGTATGAGGATAGTTGAAGGGAATATATGTATGTGTACATATACATACATAATATACAAATCTATATGTATGTATAGGAGGGTATATGTGTGTATATGTATATGTATGTGTATGTGTGTACATGTGTACATAGAGGACACAGGATAAGTTGAATATGAGGGATGATATCTAAAAAATAAAATTAAGAAGTGAAAGAGTAATATATTGGGAGAAGGAGAAAGGAAGACATAGAGTAAATTATCTCACATAAAAGAGGAAAGAGAAGACTGTTAGAATGGAGGGGAAGAGCAGAAAGATGAAAGGGAATGAGTCAACCTTACTCTCATTGGTTTTGCTTTAAGGAGGGAATAACATACACACTCAATCAGGTATTTTATCCTACAGAGAAGTAGGGGGTAAGGGGATAAAGGGGGATGGAAGGAAGGACAGATTAAGGGAGAGGGTAAGTAGAAGCAAACACTTTTGAAAAAGGACAGGGTCAAAGGAGAAAATAGAATAAATGAGGGGTGGGATAGGATGGAGGGAAATATAGTTAGTCTTTCACAATATGGAAATGTTTTGTGTAATTACACATGTACAACTTACATTGAATTGCTTGTCTTCCCAATGGTGGTGGGTGAGGAGGGAAGAAGGGAAATAATCTGGAAATCAAAGTTCAAAAAACAATTGTTAAAAATTGTTTTTTACATTCAACTGGGAAATAAGACATACAGGCAATGTGGTATAGAAATCCATCTTTACCTACAAGAAAGTAAGGGAAGGGGAATGGGGGAGGATATAAGAGAGAACAGATTGGGGAAAGGGTTATTCAGTATGCTCTCTTGGGGTGGGTGTATGGGAGAAATGGGGAGAAAATTGGTAACTCAAAATCTTGTGGAAATGAATGCTGAACACTAAAATGTAAATTTATATAAAAATTAAAAGTCATTTGTTAAGTTCTTACTATATACCAAGAACTTGTGCTAAGTACTAGGGATACAAACAGAAATACTGAGATTGTACCTTTTCACAAGGAGACTACATTCTAATTAGCATAAACAACACCTAGCAGAAAATTTACCTACAGAGAACTTGTTCTGTTAATTATCCTCAGATTGAAAGGCCTAGAAGTCCCAAGAATCCACCTACAGGACAGATGATAAGGGCCAGTGATCCTTAGAGTACATAATAAGTAGGTCAGATGACAGTGATCCATAGAGACCCGGGCAGACAGTAAAGGCTAGAGGACATTAGTAGGCAATGACAGGGCAAATAGCCAGTAAGGCTTCATGGTCCTCCACCTTAAGTGAAGGAATAGAACTGATGATTCCCATTTGACCCAAGCCCTGTGAACTGTCAAGCATATTGAATGAGTTTGGGCCTTCAGGGGCCATGGGACACAGGCAAGAAAGAAAGCAAAGCTGGAAGGTGATGCTTGCTCTGACTGACCTTCCCATTGGTACAACCTAGATCAGTTCTGAGCTGCTGGGCTGGGAAGGAAAAGGCTTATCTTAAGGGATCATCTGTTCAGTATTATACCTTAAGATAGGTATTATCTCCATTCTACAGATGAGGGAGTTGAAGTCCAGGATACTTATATGGTTTAGCTAAAACTACTGAGTTGTAGAGAAAGGGGATTATAACAAGGTATTTACTTGAGCTTTTACATTAACTCCTATAACACACTGTGATTTTTACAGTTGCTATCTACTTTCACTTTTAAAAATAAATAAAACACCCCATCCTGGCAGGTCAATTCATATCTCTTAAATAATACACTTTATAATCAGTTTTCTTTACCTACTTCATCATTTTAAAAAAGCATTTAAAAAAACTCTCCCCAGTCCCTAATTGTGCTCTCCTTGTTATGAAAAAAGTATAGATATACACACATATATATGTATATAGAGATATGTGTAAATATATATATATATATATATATATATATATATAGAGAGAGAGAGAGAGAGAGAGAGAGAGAGAGAGAGAGAGAGAGAGACAGAGAGAGACAGAGAGAGACAGAGACAGAGAGATATACTTTTAAAAAGAAAGAAAAAAGTGGTAAATCAAAACTTTGATAAAGAAAATAAGAAAATAATTTTGGAATCTAAAATTCAGTATTCTGTAGCTACCCAAAATCACTCCCCCTCCTCACTCACAAAAGACTTTCCAATTCCCATAAACAGTACTAGTTTTCCAGAAACTCAGTCTTGAAATTTAATGGACTATTACAAAATGTATTCAGAAAACAATGATTAAATCAGTTGGACTGGATCTTTTCCTTAACATTTTTTAATCTCTTTCCCTTGCCTGATAGGCACTCCTCAATTCAAGATTCCACTCAAACCTTGCCTTGTTAATGAAGCAGTGTTTAATGATTTCAACTTGGATTTCTTGCTTTGAATTCCAGTAAAGGTTATTGTTATTCCCACTGTTTTTAGTTCATAGAATATACCACATTGTCCTAGATAATGTCTTGTTTTTTTCTTTTTTTTTCTTAATGAATTATAAATTTTCATGTCATTGTTCCATAGTTACCCAACCCTAATACAGGAGCACCAGAACAGAAGATAATGATGATAGCATATGGAAACCAAAGGCAAATATCATTTTAAAGTGAAAATTGATGGCAGGGAAGACTGCAATTCAAAGACCATATAGTGAAAGATAAAGAATCAGTGGATGGATTAAAATCCCTTTAATATCAATAAGTGACTAAACAATAATTCTCACCCCACCTTCTCTGCCAGGACTACTTCTATTTCTGGTGCTCATATTTTCCTAGCAATATGGGTTTGAATCTTGCAGTCATCCTTGTCCCTTTCCCTAACTACCCACAGCCAATCCCTTACTAATTCTAACTCCAGATTATCTCTTGGATGTGTCCACATCTCTCCATTTCAGCTCAGTATTTCATTATCTTTTCCCTGTTTTGTTGTAATTGCTCTCCTCCGTTCACCCCAATCCATTTTTCATATTGCTGCTGTAGTCATTTTCCTGAGTACAATTCTCAGATGACATTCTGAGAACGACATCTTCCCAACAACTTTAAGTAGATTATATTGCCTAAACTTTAAATATAAGCTCCTTGGGCAAACCTCTAAACCAGGGGTAGGGAACCTGTGGCCTTCAAGTCACATGTGACCCTCTAGATCTTCAAGTGTGGCCCTTTGACTGAATCCAAACTTCACAAATTAGGAATTTCTTTTGTAGAATTTGGATTCAAAGGGCCACACTTGAGGACCTATAAGGTTACATGTGGCCTTGAGTTTGCAGGTTTCCCACCCCTGAATTTTAAACCCTTTGTAGCAAGCTTCCAAAGTACCTTTCCAACTACATTTCATGGAACTTTTATTTGCATTTATGCTTCTGTGCTGCAGCCAAACTGCATCCTTCACCTTCCCCCAATCTAATCTTTCCCTTTCTCAGCTCTTCAACAAATGCATGCCACTATATTTGGTCTAGATTCTCCCTACCTCTTCACATACTTAGATCCCCCTATTTTTCATTTAAAATTTTGCTCAGATACTACATATTTGATAAACTATCCTTGATTTAATCAACAAAAAGTTATATCAATCTCTCTGATAAACAGTGTTTTATTTATTATTTATATATCTATTTCTTTTATCTTACTATATCTTAAGGTCAGGAAAAGTAGAAGCTTTATAGATTAGTGTTTTTAGTAGTTTCCATATAATAAACATTTAATATGCTTGACTGAATTAAATATGTATAGTTACTTTTACTTGCCTATTTTAAGTTGCTTTCCTTTATTAAAAGTAAATATATGTATGTATAACTTCTAAAAGGCAAATAAAAGTAACTATATATTTAATTTAATACATGAGATGTTGAAATAGTTAAGGAAACATAATCAAAATAATCGGTGGATAGAAAATGAATGTGTCAAAAATTTTTAATACAAAAATATAAACTATGATTTCATGACATCCCACAATCTTTCTAGCTTTCCCAGAGGAGAATTACAAAATATGACATGGAAAACAAGTGTTTTATTTACTTGAAAAAAATCCTCCACATAGGCTCTTACTCCATGTCCCCTCATAGCATGGATCAAAACTTGGGTTTTTTTTTTCACTTTTTTTTGTTTATTTTTAGCTTACAACATTCATTTCCACAAAATTTTGAGTTACAAATTTTCTCCCCATCTTTCACCTACCCACCACCCCAAAACAGCAATCCCACTGAATACCCCCTTCCCCAATCTGCTCTCTCTTATATCCTCTCCCATTCCTGCTCTGACTTTACAGTAGGGCAAGAAGGATCTCCATAACCCAGTGCCTGTATATCTTATTTCCCAGTTGCATCTAAATAAAAATAATAATGATAATAATAATTTTTTTAGACATTTGATTTTAAAACTTTGGTTTCCAGATTCTTTCACTTGTTCCCTCCTCACTCACCCCCACTGGGAAGATGGGCAATTAAATATAGGTTGTACACGTGTTAGTTATATAAAACATTTCCATAGAGGATATATTGTGAAAAACTGACTATATTTCCTTTCATCCTATCCTGCCCCCCACTTGTTCTATTTTCTACTTTGACCCTGTCCCTTTTCAAAAGTGTATGCTTCTAACTACTCTTTCCCCTGATCTGCCCTCCCATCTATCATCTCCCCTCTTATCCCTTTCCCCACTACTTTCCTGTAGGGTAAGATTTAGTGTGTATGTTATTCCTTCCTTTAGCCAAATTCAATGAGAATAAGGTTGACCCATTCCCTTTTGCCTTCCTGTTCTTCCCCTCCATTGTAACAGTTTTCCCTTGCCTCTTTGATATGAAATAATTTACCTTATTCTATCTCTACCTGTCTCCTCTCATTATATTCCTCTCTCAGCTCTTAATTTTATTTTTTAGATCTCATCCCTTCCTATTCAATTGATCCTGTGCCCTCTGTCTATGTATACATGTAGACATATATATATACACACACTCACATATGTATTCATACACACATATACCTCCCTATATAGATATATATGTATGTATACATATATATGTATATATATATACACATATTTATATTCCCTTCAACACTCCTCATATGGAGAAAAGTTTCATAAGTCACAATTATCATTTTTCCATGTAGAAATGTAAATAGTTCAACTTTGATAAAAATTCCTTATACTTTCTTTTCCCTGTTTACCTTCTCTTGCTTCTTGCATTTGAATATCAAATTTTCTTTTCAATGCTGGTTTTTTCATGAAGAATGCTTTAAAGTCCTCTATTCCATTGAATGACCTTATTTTCCCCTGACACATAATACTCAATTTTTCTGGGTAGGTCATTCTTGGTTTTAATCCTAGCTCCTTTGACCTCCAGATTATCATATTCCAAGCCCTGCAATCCCTTAATGTAGAAGCTGCTGGATCTTGTGTTATTCTGATTGTGTTTCCACAATGTTCAAATTGTTTCTTCTTGACTGCTTATAATATTTTATCCTTGACCTGGGAACTGTAGAATTTGGCCATAATATTCCCAGGAGTTTTCTTTTTAGGATTTTTTCCAGTATGTGATTTGTGAATTCTTTCAATTCCTATTTTGCCCTATGGTTCTAAAATATCAGGGAAATTATCTTTGAGAATTTCTTGAAGGATGATTTCTAGGTTCTTTTTATGATCATGGCTTTCAGGCAGTCCAATAATTTTTAAATGATCTCTCCTGGAGATCAGTGATTTCTCCAATGAGATATTTCATATAGTCTTCTATTTTTTCATTTGTTTGGATCTGTTTAATAGTATTTTGATTTCTCATAAAGTCGTTAGGTTCCATTTGTTCCAATTTAATTCTAAATGAATTATTCTCTTCAGTGAGCTTTTGAAATTTCTTTTGCATCTGGCATATTTGGTTTTTTAAGGCATTTTTCTCCTCATTGGCATTTTGGGCCTCTTTTGCCATTTGAGTTAGTCTATTTTTTAAGATGTTATTTTCTTCAGTCAGGTTGTTGAATTTCTTTTCATAATTTTCTTGAATCATTTTCATTTCTCTTCCCAATTATTCCTCTGCTTCTCTTACTAGATTTTCAAAATCCTTCTTGAGTTCTTCCATGGCCTATAACCAGTTCATATTTTTTCTTGGAAGCTTTTGATGCAAGAGTTCTGACTTCTTTGTCTTCATTCCATCCCATGCTTTGATCCTTTTTGTCCCCAGAAAAGGTATCTAAGGTTTGATTGCTGTGCTTACCTTGCTTCATCTGCTTGATCATGTTGCCAGTCAGTTACTTGACTCCTGAGCTCCTTGCTACAGTAGAACTCTACTTCCAGAGAGGAGAGCTTTGTCCCAAATCACTGGGGTTTTTTCAGCTGCCGGAGCTCTTAGTTGAGTGCCCTCTCTGCAGCTCCCACAAGCTCTGGCCCACTGGCCACACACTGTAGGACCTTCACCCAATACAGCAATCCAGATCCAGGCAGATTAAAGCAAGAACAATTACCCTCTGAATGGTCGCTTGGTCCCCCTACAATCTGCAGGCCAGGAGCTCTGAAGAAGCCATGTAGCAGCAACTGTATGGCCACAGTGCCTCTGATAATTCTTGCCCCAGGGGCAGACACTGGACCATACTCTTCCATCCTCCTCAGTTCCAACAGAGTTCTACACTAGCCTTTTCCTTGCTCTTTGGCATGTATGGGTTGATAAGTCTGGAAATTGCCACAGCTGTTGGTGATTCACTCTCTTGAAGTCTGTCCAGCTGCTGCTGTTTGGGGCTGCCCTGGGGCTAAAACCACGGGCTCATTTGGAGCTGGGCTTGACTCCCAGTGTGCTGTGATGGACCCTTTTTGCAGGCCTTCAAGGCTGCCTCCAGCAAGAGATTTGTTTCTTTCTGTCACTTTGTGAGTTTTGTAGTTCTAAAATCTGTTTAGAGTCATATTTTATAGGTATTTGAGGTGGTTATGGGGGGAGTTCACAGAGTTTTCATGCTTCTACACTGCCATCTTGGCTCCACCAAAGCTTGGGTTCTTTAACAGTATGCCAAGAGACCACAATTATGATGGGCTCAATCTTGACAGAGAGTTTTGGAACATTGTACTTGCTGTTTCAGTAATAAACTGGCATATCATGAATAAGCTCATTATTAACATGTTGCAAACTATTTGATGAATGTTTTTGTCATGGAAATCAATGAAGCCAAGAAAAAATGCAAAACAGTTCTAAATCCATAGGTGTAAACCCCAGGCATATCAACATACCTGGCCCTCATTGTATATGGACCTATGGTCATAGTGACAGAACAGTGACGAATAGGAAGGCAGAAAATAGTTATAGTTATAGATACAGTTATAGATATACATATATACTAAAATTCATAAATATATTTATGTACACTCATATGCACACATATTCATATATGCATAAACACACATAGATGTATATTTACATATGCATATGTGCATGTATATACAATATGTGTATTGTATAGATATGCATTTGTATCTATATACATATATACATGTGTGCACAGATATGGATATATACACATATAATGTATATATACTTTTTTTCCACACAGTTTTTGACCACAGCTATTAATTTAGTTGCATGCTCATTAAATGTGAGCTCTTTTTTTTTCCAGTGGCAAATGATTTCTAGAAAAAGTTAAACATAAGGAAATAAATATTCTTGTTGAAACATGAAACAAGAAGACATAAATAAAATGTGTTTGAAAGGAAGGACAGTCAAAAATTTCTAGGAGAGGAAAATAAAAGACTTAGTGAATTTCATTTCTTCAACATATAAAAATAGCAGGAAATATCACTTAATTAGAAATTTAGTCGTCTTGCTTTTCAGTGCTTATAATGAGTATAAGTAGAAATACCATGAGAAAAAATACATCCTATATAAAAATATAACTTTATAGTATGGATATATATATATATATTACATTCTATTAAGTATTTCACAAGAGCCTCCACATTAGGTCAACACATGTCATCAAAACTGTTGATTTTTATCATGATGGTGGACATAGACATAAAATTATGTGGAAAATTTTTCAAGACTAAGGAAGAAAAGAGTCTAAAGGTTTGGAGACAATTCAGAACCCTATATATCATGAATACTTCATTAAAGAGGAGAATCTGGTGCAGAGTCAAAGTGGCAGAGAGAAGTCAGGAAGTTGCCTGGTTTTCCCCCAGTTTCCCCCCAAAACAACATTAAATCAGGACTATAATTGCATTCAGCAGGGGCAGAAATCACAAAAAGTTGTAGTGAAACAATTTTGCAGTTTAAGATAATTTAGAAGGACTTCAGGAAAGGTCTATCTTACTTGGGCAAAAGGGGAGCACAGCCAAGTGTATATGGTGACCAGACAAGCCAGTTGAAGTCTCTTCACTACAACCCAGATCAGCCATTGAGGTCCAATGGTCCTGTTTCACCAGGTAAGCAGTGATGTCATGTGTTAGAAAGGAAATCATGCAGCCATGTTGCAGAAGGGAAACTGCAAGCCCTGGAACACTGGCAAACAGGCACAACTGGACCAGGCTATTCTAATGCAATGGGTAAGCCACAAGCACTTGAGAACCTGGAGCAGAAAGTCAGTTACCAGACCCCTGGCCCCCAGCATAAGAAACTTGGGACAGTACCTCTATTACCACAAGAGTAGAGATCAAAATTAAAAGTCATAAAACTGATTCAAAAATGAGTAAGAAACTGAAGACAGCCCTGACCATAGAAAGCTACTGTGGCAACATGGAATATCAAAACACAAATGAGGACAACATGCTGCCTACATATGAATCCTTGAAGGGGAATATGAATAGGTGTCAAGGCCAAAAAGCCCTTTTGGAAGAGCTGAAAAGGGATTTTTTAAATCAACTAAAAATGGTAGAGGAAAAAATGGGGAAAGAAATGAGAGTTATATAAGAGAATTATGGGGGTGGGGAGTTAACAGATTGGAGAAGGAAGTGCAAAAATTGACTAAAAAACAATTCCTTGAAAAATAGAATTGGCCAAATGGAAAAGGAGATACAAAAGTTAACAAAAGAAAATAAAATTTTCTTTAAAAATTAGGATTGGGCAAGTGGAAGCTAATGACTCTATGAAATGTCAAAAATAATCAAAAGAATGAAAAAAGAAAAAAATTCAAAATATATCATTGGAAAAACAACTGACCTGGAAAATAGATTGGGGAGAGATAATTTAAGAATTATTGGAGCACTGGAAGGCCATGATCAAAAGAAGATGAGGGACAGCATTTTTCAAGAAATTATCAAGGAAAAGTGCCTTGATATACTAGAACCAGAGGATAAAATAGTCATTGAAAGAATCCATTGACTAGCTCCTGAAAGGGATCCCAAATTGACAACATTAACAAATTTTGTAGCCAAATTTCAAAATTATCAGTTCAAAGAGAAAATATCATATGAGGTAAGTGAGTTATTGGAAGAAATAGATGTCAAAACTATGCTAGTGGGAGACTTCATCCTCCCCCACTCAGAACTGGATATATCTAACAATAAAATAAACAAGAAAGAAGATAAGGAAGTGAATAAAATTTTTTAAAAGTTAGGTATGATAGATCTCTGGAGAAAATCAAATGTGGATAGAAAGGAATATATCTTTTTTCTCAGCTGTATATGGAACCTTCACAAAATTGACTGCAAAATCAAAACTCACAAATGAAGAAAGGCAGAAATATTAAATGCATCCTTTTCATGAAGCCATAAAAATTGACTGTGGAATGATAGGTTAAAACCTACTTGGAAACTAAAAATCTAATCCTAAAGAATGAGTGGGTCAAACAACAAATCATAGAACTAATCAATAATTTCATCAATATATGAAAACATGTGGGATACAGCCAAAGCAGTTCTTGGGGAGACATTTTATATCTCTAAATGAATAAAATAAAAATGAATTTATATCTCTAAATGAATAAAATAAAATAAAAAAGAGAAGATCAATGAATTGGGCATGCAACTAAAAAAAGCTAGAAAAATAACACATTAAAAATACCCAAGTAAATACCAAATTAGAAATTTTGAAAAGCAAAAAAGGGATTAATAAAATTGAAATTAAGAGAATATTGAATAAGTGAAACTGAGTTGCTTTTTTTAAACAAACTGTTGTTAAGTTGATTAAGAAAAGAAGAAAACCAAATTACAAGTATCAAAAATGAAAATGTGGTGAATTCACCACCAATGAAGAGCAAATTAAAGCAATTGTTAGTAGCTATTTTGTCCAATTGTATGCTAATGAATCTGACAATCTAAGTGAAATGGATGCATATTTAGGAAAAAAAAGTAAATTGCTCAGATTAACAGAGAAGGACAGAAGATTTAATCCCATTTTAGAAAAAGAAATTGAACAAATCAACAATGAATTCCCTAAGAAAAAATCTCCAGGGCCAGATGGATTTTCAAATGAATTTTACCAACCATTCAAAGAACAATTAATTCCAATACTATATAAGCTATTTGGAAAAAATATGTAAAGGAGTCCTACCAAATTCCTTTTTGACACAAATATGGTGCTGATAATTAAACCAGGAAAAGCCAAAACAGATAAAGAAAATTATAGACCAATTTCCTAATGAATATCAATGTGGATATTTTAAATTAAAAATTAGCAAAGAGATTATAGAAATTTATCACCAGGATAATTAACTATTACCAGGTGGAATTTATGCCAGGAATGCAAGGGCTAGCTCAATATTAAGGAAATTATCTGTATAATTGATGGCATCATTAACAAAACTAATAGAAACTATAAAATTATCTCACTAGATTCTGAAAAATCTGTTGACAAAATACAGCACCCATTCCTATTAAAAACAGTAGAAAGCATAGGAATAAATGGAGTTTTTCTTAAAATGATAGGCAGTATCTATATAAAATGATCATCAAGCTTTATATGTAATATCATCCCCAGTAAGATCAGGAGGGAAACAAGAATGCCTATTGTCACCACTATTATTTAAAATTGTACTAAAAATGTTAGCTTTAGCAATAAGAAAATAAATAGAAGGATTAGAATAAGCAATGAGGAAACAAAACTATCACTTTGCAGATGATATGATGGCATCCTAGATAATCAATTAGAAAACTACTTGAAACAATAAACAACTTCAGTAAAGTTGCAGGATGTAAAAAAAATCCTCATAAATCATTAGCATTTATATATATTACCAACAACATACAGCAGAAAGATTGAAAGAGAAATTACTTTTAAAATTACTGTAGACAATATGAAACACTCTGGAGTCTACCTGCAAACACAAACCCAAAAACTATGTAAATATAATTACAAAACACTTTTCACACAAATAAAGTCATATGTAAACAATTGGTAAAATATGAAGTACTCATGAGTAAGTTGAACTAATATTTAAAAAATTACAATTCTAGTAAAATAATTTACTTATTCAGAGCAACAGAAATCAGACTACCAAAAATTATTTTATATAACCAGGAAAAATAGTAATAAAATTAACTGGAAGAACAAAAGGTCAAGAATATCAGGGGAATTAACGAAAAAAATGCAAAAGAACATGTATTAGCTGTGGCAGAAAGAAAACAAAGGAGTAATCATCATAACTATTTCATATTATCTGAGAAACAGAGTGGTGGATCATTGGAATAACTTAAGTACACAAAACATAGTATTCAATGACTATAGTAATGTACTGTGTGATAAAACCAAAGACTCCAGCTTCTAGAACAAGACCTCACTATTTGACAAAAACTGTTAGGAAAACTGGAAAATAGCATGTCAGAAACTAGGCATAGACCAACATCTCAAACCCTATACCAAGATAAGGTTGAAACCAGTACATGATTTAGACATAAAGGATGATACCATCAGTAAATTAAGAGAGCAAGGTATAGTTTACCTGTCAGATCTATGGGGAAGGAAAGAATTTATGACCAAATGAGAGATTGAAAATATTATGAAATGGAAAATGGATAATTTTTATTACACTAAATTCAAAAGTATTTGTACATACAAAACCAATGCAACAGAGATTAGAAGGGAAGCTAAAAGGTGGGAAACAATTTTTATAGCCTGTGCTTCCAATAAAAACCTCATTTTAAAAAATATATAGAGGACTGTATCAAATTTATAAGAGGACAAGTCATTTCCCATTTTATAAATGGTCAAAGGATGTGAACAGTCAGCTTTCAGATGAAGAAATTAAAGCTATCTGTAGTCATATGAAAAAATGCTCAAAATCACCATTTATTAGAGAAATGCTTTTTAGAGAATTAAAATAAAAATTAGAGAAAACAACTCAGAGGTAGCATATCATACCTATCAGACTGGTTAATATAACAGTAAAGGAGCATGATAAATTTTGAAGAAGATGTGGAAAAATTGGAGCACTAATGTATTGTTGGTGGAGTTGTGAAGTGATCCAACCATTCTGGAGAGCAAGTTGCAACTGTGCCCAAAAAGCAATCAAATTGTGCATACTATACTCTTTGATCCAGCAATACCACTTCTAGATCTGTAATTTAACAAGACCTTAAAAAACAGAAAAGGACGCACATACACACACACACAAATATTTATAGTATCTCTTTTTGTGGAGGCAAAAAATTCGAAATTGAGGGGATGGTCATCAATTGGGGAATGACTGAATAAGTTGTGGTATATGAATGTAATGGAATACTATTAAGCCACATTTAATGATGAGCAGGCAGATTTCAGAAAAACCTGAAAAGACTTACATGAATTGATGCTGAGTGAAGTGAACAGAACTAGGAGAATAATGTATAAAGTAACAGACACCTTGTGTGATGATCAACTATAATAGACTTAGTTCTTATCAGTAATACAACGATCCAAGACAGTTCCAAAAGGCTCATGATAGAAAATGCTATCCATATCCAGAGACAGATCTATGGAGTCTGAATGTACTTCATTTTCACTTTTTTACTGTTTTTTTTCCTTCTTTCTCACGATTTTCTCCTTTTGTTTTGATTCTTGTTCCAGAATATGACTGATTTGAAAATATGTTTAACATGATTGTACATGTATAACCTATATCAGATTGCTTGCTCTCTTGGGGATGGGAGAAGTAGAAAAATTTGTAACTCAGAATCTTACAGAAATGAATATTGAAAATTATCTCTACACATAACATATTACAGGAAGAGACAGCTCTTCCCTTTATCCTCCTAACCCTTCTTCCCCCACATCTAATCAGTTGCAAAGTTTTCTTAATTCTGCCTCAAGAGCATCTTTTGAATTCATCTTTTTCATTCTTCTTCTACTGTTCTAGATTCATATGAACCAATCCCTCATCATTGTATTTCAATAGTCTAAAAATCACCCTCTTCCATTTTAAATTCACCCTTTACACTTCAGGTATCAAACACATGGCTCACTGATCACAATGTGGCCCAACAATACCTTCGATTTCAACCTGAATCACATTAAAATTTAATTGAGAATTATTTAATAAAAATACAATAAAACATAAATAATATTAAAATGTGGTTGATGAACCCAATATGCAACTCACAGGGCTCCTTATAGATAGTTGAGCAGCCCCCATTTCAATTTGAGTTTGATACCACTGCTTTCCACAGTTGTCAAGTTTACCTCCTGAATGCACCTTTCATCACTCTTTAAAAATAAAAGAATAAACAGAAGCCACAACCATAACAACAATAATAGCTAGCATGTATAGAGAACTTTAAGGTTTGTAAAACACTACATGTTATTTCAGTTGATCCTCACAACAACCCTGGAAAGTATGTGTTCTTATGATACACATTTTATAAATGAGGAAAGCAACACTGAGAGAGATTAAGTGACTTGAGGGAGTCACAACACTAATATGTCTGAGGCAGGATTTGAATCCAGTTTTTCCTGACTTCCCAATAGAGAGTCTAACTCTTTATTGACTGTGTCACCTTGTGGCCTATAAATGAATAAGCAAACCTCAAGTAGCTCTCCTGATTTTAGATAAAATGAAAATTCTTTTTTTTTTTAAGCAATTGGGGTTAAGTAACTTTCTCAAGGTTACACAGCCAGGTGTTTCTGGGTGGGTGCTAAGTGTCTAAGCCTGGATTTTATCCCCAGGTCATCCTGACACTGGGGCCAATGCTCTTACTCGCTGTGTTACCTGGCCGCCCCAGATAAAATGAAAATTCTGTAGCCTGGTATTTCTCCAGGCTGACTTCAACCCATCTTTTCCATTTTGTTTCATACTACTCTCTTTCCTACTACATTCTAGCAAAATTTAATTACTAATTCTGATCACCCACTTTCTTTTTGTACTGTTATGCATTTGTTCAGACTCTTTCCAATTCCTATAATGCTAGACACATCTCTGTGAAAATATTTGTTACTCCAACTTATTTGCTACATTTTCTGGGAAGGAAGGAAGGAGGGAGGGAGGGAGGGAGGGAGGGAAGGAAGGAAGGAAGGAAGGAAGGCTTCTTGAGGTAGACTGAATTATATCAAATTGTTTCAACTATGTCAAAAGGCCATGTAGTTAAAGAACATGTTGTTTGGTCATTTTTCAGTTGTTTCCAATGCTTCATGATCCCTTTTGGGGTTTTTATTGACAAAGATCCTAAAGTAGTTTGCCATTTCTTTCTCCAACTCATTTTACAGATGAGGAAACTAAGGAAAATGTAGTTAAGTGACTTTCCCAGGGTCATATAGGAAGATGAGTCTTCCTGACTGCAGGCCACCAAGCTTCCCTGAACCATCCATAGGTTTCTTTAAAAACCTGAGATTGACTCATATCTAGTATGTATGCAATAAATATCAACTGAGTAAATGAATGAATAAAGAATTTATGAAGCACTTACTACAGGCAGAGTATTGTAATAACTTCTAAAGAAACAAATATAAAAGAAAGACAATCCTTGCTCTGAAGGAACGCTGAAAGAGCTCTCATTAATATGGGGCAGAGAGCACATAGAGGAGTTTTCACCTTTCAGTCAGATGGAAAAGTCCAATGGTTCTTAGGGTATAGCAGCAAAGTAGATGATAATAGAACTCTCTTTTCTCTCTCTCTGTCTCTCTCTCTGTCTCTCTCTCT
>NW_027186349.1:7298047-7313397 GCF_028583685.1 Petaurus breviceps papuanus
TCTCTCTCTCTCTCTCTCTCTCTCTCTTCCCCCTCTCTGGTATACTTTCTTCTCTACTCTTCCCTCTCTTTCTTTCTCTTTCTCCCACTCTCTCAACTGATTGAGCTGCCATAGTGGAAAGAGCCCTGAGCCTGAATTCAGAGAACCTGGGCCTGGGTTTGAATGCTGCTTCTATCACTTTCTTCCTTTGTAACTTGGGTACAGTTACATTAACTTAGTTATTTTATCTCTGTAAAATTAGACACTTACTCTATGATAGCTAAGTTTTCTTCCAGCCACAGAAGCTATGAGGAAAAATCTACACTGTAATATCTTTGGTTGGTATTCTGAAGTATATTATCATTATTTACCTGAAATTTTCAACATTCTCATGAAATAAGGGAGTTTTGGTTTGGTTTGGTTTTTGTTCTGTTTTTCCTGTGACCCTCATTTTAGAACATGAAAAGCTAATGCAAAAGGAACTTACTTTCATTAAGGATATCTGCTGGCTCAGTGTCAGGATGTGAAAAATGAGGTTTGGGTTTCCAAAGACTTAGCCTCTTATGTTTAAAAAAAAAAAACTGTTTCGTTTCTCCTTAAAGTAGAATCAGTTCAAAAACTTAAAAAAGAAATGCCTTTTACTGCTGAAGTCACCATGTGTTATGTTTCTCTTCAGCAGGCAAGGGTCAAGCCAGATTCAGATGTTTCCTTGGCTGAATACTGATGAGGCAGTTGGTCTCCATCCAGCTTTGTTTTCTATGAGCTGAATGATTCTCATGCACGTATCCTTTCTCTTTCTCCTGCTTGGTTTCCATGGAAATGCATGCCTCTCTAGAGAAAGCATAACAGCTTCTCTCATGTACAGGCAACATATGTTATTAATAGAGTCAATTGTGTGGAGAAACAAATACCAAAATGTTAGTATTAACAGGTACTAGCATAGGCAGGCAGGGTGGGGGGCAAGATGGTCCAATGGCCTCTGCACTTTATGTCCAGTTAAACTATAGTGTATCTGATGTTCTACAAGTAAGACAAGATCTGTTGTATATCAACATTAATCAAGTCATGGAGGAACTGTGTGTTCTTTTGGGGGAGGGGGGAGGGAATCCCATTGAAAGAGGCAAGAGTGGTATTTGCAGAATCTCCCAATAGCTTACTGCCAAGATCTATATCTATACAAATATATTTGGGCTTATAGACAATTGAACACTGGGGAAATGCATTTAATTTTTTTCTTTGAATTTTTTCCCATCATATCTGCCAGTGGAGATAAATAATTATACAATGATTTGTTACCTAAATAGAATGAAGTTTAAAATAAAATATTTGTTATTAGGAATAATGGAGATAGAACCAAAAGAAAAAAATAGAACAACATGCACTGTCTTCTGCTGTTCTATGTGGGTATAAGACTCTCTGACTTTCTGAAATGTTTATGGTGGTATATGAATGATAACTCATCTAAATATAGTAATCACAGTCATTTTCTTTTCTCAGGATTAACCCCCTATACTGGGTTTATCAATTCACTTTCACAAAGTTTTAAGTACATACTAAGTACAAAACCCTACAGGAGTTACAAAGATGAACAAAAAGAAAGGGTTTTGTTTTCAAAGAGGTTACAATATAGAACATAAATTTGTAATAAGAATAACTAATAATCTATCCAAATAGCAGCCCTGAATTTGGTTACCTGGAGAAGTTCATCAGCATTGCATCAATTTCATGACAGCATGCTTGCCTGCGTGCTTTCCCAGTCAGTCACCAATGAAGCGAAACAAGACTGCTTGTTCCTGTGCTTTTCAGCATGATGTTTTTAGCAATGTTGTCAAATGCCTTCAATGAGGATGAGCATAGCATCAAGGTCAGCTACCACACTGAGGGTAAATTCTTCAACTTGAAAAGGCTTCAAGTGAAGACCAAAGTGTAGGGAGCGTTGTTCATGATTTTCTGTTTATGGATGATCGTGCACTCAATGCAGCCTCTGAAGTTGAGATGCAACAAAGTATAGATCGATTCTCTGCTGCTTTGGCTGATTTTGGTCTAATTAACAACCAAAAAACACAGGTGCTCTACTAGCCAGCATCACAACATCCATATGTGGAACCATAGGTTACAGCAAATGGAGAAGTTTTGAATGATGTGCACAAATTGACTTAGCTTGGCAGTGTACTTTCCAGGGATGTACACATTGATACTGAGTTTAACACACACATTGCCAGAGCTAGCTCAGTGTTTGGGAAGCTACAAAGGAAAATATGGGAGAGAATTAGAATTAGACTGACTACCAAACTGAAGGTCTACAGAGCCATTGTGCTGACCTCATTGTTGTATGCCTGGCAAACCTGGACCGTCTACTAGCACCATCCCAGGAAACTGAATGGCTTCCATTTGAATTGTCTTAGGAAGATTCTGAAGATCATCTGGAGGATAAGATACCAGACACTGAGGTCCTTTTTCAAACTAAACTACCAAGCATTTAAGCACTATTGCAGAGAACACAACTCTGATGGGCTGGCCACGTTGTTTGAATGCCAAATGTACACTTGACCAAAAAAAAAAAATAAAACCCTTTTATTGAGAACTCACACAAGGCAAGTGCTCATGTGGTAGTCAGAAGAAGCAATATAGGGACACTCTCAAGTTCTCTTAAGAACTTCAGTCCTAATTGTGTGACATGGGAGACACTGGCTCAGATGGCCCAGCATGGGCCCTAGGAGCAAAGCAGAATTGAAGTAGTTCAAAAGAAATGTGAAATGCATGAATTTAAGCAATGCACCCCAAATGATCACTTGGACTCTTTGTGCCTGACCTGTGGTACAACATTCTGAGCTCATATTGGTCTGATCAGCCACAGTCAGACACATTGTAACTTAAATCTAACATAGTGTAGTCATTTTGGTCTTCTTCTGAGAATGAAGTACAACCACCACAAGCAGCTAATAATTATAAAGCACCTACCATGTGTCTAATATTATAAGTGTTTCATAATTATTACATCCTTGGAGATTCATAAGCACGCTGGGAGGTAGACACTGTTATCTTCCCCATTTTACAGATAAATAAATAGAGGTTAAGGAAATTAACCAGTTTCCCATAGCCAATAAGAATATGAGGTTGGATTTTAACTCAGGTCTAATCTACAAGGTCGGCACTCTATCTACTGTTCCACTTAACTGCCCCAGTAAGTACAAATAACAATGATACAAATTAGAGAAAGCTAATTGCAGTCCAGAAATTGTGGTAAAGGAAGCAACAAATGTGAATAGAAACTAGACTAAACACACTGAGAGCCTTTCTTCATAACTATCTTCCCATAATGCTGTATGACTGCAAGTGATGGAATATTGCAGCCTTTGATGAATTGAAGTTAAGAATCATCCAAAAGGTGAAGGAAAGTCATATGGCAAGGATGAATAGAAGACAAGATACAATCAAAACGGGAGTCTGTAAGATATCTAAAGGAGGAGAAGATAATGGATTGATAAAAATTGTGAACCTCATCATTTTCAAAAAGTAATCAAGTATATATTAAAAACAAATGACCTGTATGCCTCTTTCTATCTCTACCTAATTTTGTGAGAACAATCGATACATGCAGCAAGATCATCCTTGAAAGTATGAGAGTAAAATAGGCAGGTTTTCTGACCAATAGTCTCCATCAAGTCACAAAGTTGAACAGAAAACAAGATCATACTGTGCTTTTTTTGTTGTTTAATATTTAAAAAAAAAAGAATTTTATTCCATAGAGTAAAACATCACCTTGAAATTTCTAACAGTATACCTCATTTGTATGTCAAAATCATACCATATTCTTAGAAATATATAATCCATTTTTCAAAGATCCTATGATGATTAATATTAAGAAAGAAATAAAGGGGAAGATATATGTTCACTAGGTATTAGCCACCAACATGGGATATATACCCCATGTAAGGACATGGGACAAGTGGAGGAAGAATTCCTTATAGACAGTGAGGGCAAATGCTTCTCTTGGTTTATCTCATTGTTCCAATTGCATCAAAATTCTGAATATTATGGAACTTCCAACATGAGATAGGCTGTCATTTAAAAGATTTTGACTTAGCTAAACAGTGGAAGGAAAAAAAAAAAGATCTCCAGTTGAAAGGACAATCCTTAGAATCATCTACTTACTACATTTATGTTAGCACCCAGATATTGGAATATTGCTTCTGGGATACTTGAATATTTTTAACCATGCTCACCTATGCCCTGAAACAAAGAACTGTCTTTCTTCATAACTACTATTGTCCCTCAATGCTGTATGACTGCGAGTGATGAAATATTACAGCCTTTGATGAATGAAAGTTAAGAACCATCCAAAAGGCAAAGGAAAGGCATATGGCAAGTATGAATAGGGGACCAGATATTACCAAAATGGAACTTAGGGAGAAAAGCATCAGGAAGATATGTGACAGGAAATGAAAGTGGGACAATAAAGTGAGTGAAAATTTAAAATAACTGATGGCATCCACACAATGACAGGGGAACTAGAAGAAGGTTCTTGGACCTTGTATTAAAGATTTATAGGAAGCTTTGGAAAAAGAGTTATGCAAAAAAAGAATAAGAAACTATGAATGAAGAACAATTGTCATCATTGCAAGGAATGTTCATATGAGTGAACTCACAGATCCATTAAGATATGGAAATGAGATAAAAAGGACAGATTTAAACAAAATAATATTAAAAAAGTAGAAAAATGTATTGATTCCAAAGTTACAGGGCAAAAGAATAGGTGTTTTTTCAGATGTTTATCAAAATAATGAAAACATTAACTGCCTGCTATGCACAAGATACTACATTAGGCTGTATGGTGGTCATAAAAAATGGAACACATTCAATTTAATTCAACAAATCTTCATTAAATTTCTATTATATATATAGGAATATGTTATATACTTTATATATGTACATATATAATATATACATATATGGGACAAAATTTGTTTTTATGCAACGGGGTGAAAATATTAAAAACTAAACATTTTCTGCTCTCAAGAAACTTAAATTATATTAGGAGGAATTTGAGTTCTTGCCCTTAAGTTGTTTATATAATACATAAAAAGATATCAACAAATACAAGGGCTGGTAAACTGATTCTTAAATAAGTACAACAAATATTTCATACCATTATGTTTCCCCCTTCTTTCTTTTTTTTAAAGCAATTGGGGTTAAGTAACTAGCCCAAGGTTACACTCTTTCCCCCTTATTTCGATAAGAGAGTAGCAAAATTTTGATCAACTGGCATACATGTCACTTAGTATTATTAGACATATTTAATATTGTTGGTATATTATTTTATGTGAATAGGTACAATCAATCATAAGCAGAAAATAAAATCTTATCAAGGACTAATACCTAGAGTACATATTGATAAAAATATAGGTTTCTAGAGTATTGTTTTGTTTTTAAAGTAATGTATATTTAATGACAAAATTATGGAAATGACAATAGAGATGAAAGAAAGCTAGATATCACAGTATCCTGTGAATCCTGGGCTTAAAATCAGGAAGAATCATCTTCCTGAGTTCAAACCTGACCTCAGAAATCTAATATTTGTGTGACCCTGGCGAGTCATTTAACCCTGTTTGTCTCCATTCTTCACCTGTAAAATGAGGTGGAGAAGAAAATAACAAACCACTCCAGTGACTTTGCTAAGAAAATCCCAAATGGTTTCACATAGAGTCAGACATGACTGAACAATAACCACAACACAATAGAAAAGGGCATTCAGAAAACCTTTGGCTCAAAGTTAGTTAGGAACTGAAATATTTTCCAAAGATAAATTTAATTTCTTTGAGTTACAAAGTTCGACAAGAACTTCGAGTCAAAGAAAGATATAAAAAAATTAGATTGTAGTCTATTGTATGAAGAAGCAAATACATAGAGTTCAAAGAGGTCTTGTTGAGTCATTTTTACTTTTTATTGTTGGAAGGAAGAGATGGGTGACTTTATTTGTTCCAGTGGAGAAATTTACTTTCATTCTTCATATTTCTGGAAGAGCAAGGAAGAAGACAAAATTTAGATGAATTTCAAAAATGGAAGATGGATCCTGGCAGAGAGGGTGATTGCCTCAGGGTGCAGAATGAAAAACATATTTTTGGACATAGCCCATACAGGAATTTAGTTTCCTCAACTAACCAAATTTATTACAAGGGTAGATTTTTAAACTTGTTTTTTTTAAATGATGGGTGGGATTTAAGGGGAATAAAATAGATTTTAGTTAAATTAAAAAAACAATTTTAAGAGGATATAAGTCACAGAAAGTAGAATTGTAAACAAAGTAGCAATGGTGAATAAAATGATATTTGGAAAGTCATACTGAGATGTCATATCCATAAAAACCATCTGGTAGCCACATGACACAAATTTATTAGAGTTAGGGTAAAAGAATATATATTGGGATGTTCCCAATTTCCCTGAAGGAAAGTCAAAATCTAATAGCACTTTTTACTGTAATAGTCCCTAATTTGTACCTTATGGTTAAAGTTTATTGATAGTTTTATAACAAGTTATGTAGAATAAGAAATTTTCATAACTTCTTGATGAAGTATTTTGATGGTATGACAGATACAGGCAAATAGATGCAGGGAATTGGTACAAATAGGGTTACCAAAATGAAAACTTCATTAATAAAGTTGTTGGAAGAAGAAAAAAGATCTAGTATTCTCTACACTATTCATATGTTATATTAATAGTATTCTGCTCATCAGTTTGGTGTTTTTACTGACATTTTTCTAAGTGATCTAGAAAAAATAATAATTATCATAGCTCACATGTGTATCAGTATGAGATTACAGAGTCTTTTCATATCTATTAGCTTATTTTCTTCTTCCAATAATGAGAAATATCACAGATATTATACCCCCATTTTACAGATGAAGAAAATAAAACCCAGAAAGCTTAAGTGACTTCTTTAAGTGCAATAGTACTGAAGATCTAGAACTAGAAGGTATATTATAGTTCATCTAGTTCAACCCATTTATTTAACAGTTGAGGGAATGGGGCCCAAGAAAGATAAGTGAGCTGACAAAGTACGCTTTGAACCCAGATCCTTTGAATCCTGAGCTAGTGTGTTTTTTTTCCGTAGGTAAACCTTTCATAACTCCTCTTAATTACCTCTATTAATTGTTTACTATTTATCCTGTGGATGGCTTTTTTGTATATATTTGTTTGTTACCTCCCCCATTAGACTCCATGCTACTTGAGGGGTAGGGCTGTCTTTTGCCTCTTTTTTTTTTATCCCCAGCATTTAGCACAATGCTTAGCACATATTATGTGCTTAACAAATGTTCATTGATTGATTAATATGAGAGATTCAGGATTTAAATCCAGGCTTTATGACTTAAATTCAATGTTCTTCTTATAATATGAAATTCTAGGGAATATATTTTCCACAAATAAAAAAGTAAAGAGCCAAAGCTTGGTGAATATCTTCCTAAATTGCTGATACATTAAACTAAGAATCAAAATACCAGCCCTGAGGGTGGATGGCTTAGGAACAATTAATTGGCTCTTTGATGGAAAGAAACATTTTTGTTGTCTTTATGCCTCCAAAGAATGTAGCACACCTCATACACAGTAGCTGCTTAAAAATTTGCTTGTTGACGTGAATTGCACTTACTCATGTTAACAGTGAAATAGTATAAAAGATTTTGTCCTTAGAAATCTAGGACTTGTAGTTTAAATTCCTTTCTCAATGTCATATTTCCATCTTTTTATTATCTTTTTAAATGATGAGGCAAAAGAACAGGGTTCCTTAAAACTTATATGATAAAAAATTGTTTTTTTTTTATTCTGGAATTTCTGCTTTTAAAGGATGAAGCTCTCACTAGGAATTCTAACAAATGACAAAATTGCCTTTTTTCTTTCACCTACTCCAGGATTTCCTTGGACAGAAAAAGTTTTAATTTTAGGGAAGATGTTTAGCTTGGCCTAACATGTAAGGTCAAACATCTAAGAAGTTGATGAAGACAAAGGAATGAAACAAATGCTAAAAAGTCAAATTATGTTTAATCTTTTTTTTTTTTGTAAAGGAGTAAGTAGATTACTATGTAACATTAATCTGTAATGGAAAAATGGATAGAAATTGGAAAGAAGATACAAAAATATGAGTCACTGGAAAAATTCACAAACTTGATAATTAGTAAATCAGTCAATTGATTGGTTAATAATTGCCAGCGAGCATTCATTACAAAATCAGTTAAAAACAGCAAGTATTTATTAAGTGCTATGCAAGGGGAATATAAAGATGAAAAACCATAGACAGCATTTTCGAAGCTTTACTCATTTTTAATGGAGATAAGAAATGGACACAAGTGAGTTGGGCTCAAGATACATTGTGCAGAAGAGAAGTCTATACAAAATGTTATACCAGATTGAAGGGGAAGAGATCACTTTTACCTGGAGGGAATAAGGGATGGTTTCATGTAAGAAGTGTCAGCCATTCTGAGTCCTTTAAGAATGAGACCTCTTATAGAGGTAAACACGTAGAAGGAATCTGTTTTAGCCAGTAATGCATGATGGTAGAAGAGTGGCAGAACAAATTGGAAACACCTAGTAGTTCTGTTAGTGAAGGAGAATTATAAGGTCTATTAGAAACAGATAATAGAGGGTCTCAAATGCCAGTCTTTGGAATTTCATTTTAGTATACAAGCAGTAATAGACCACTTAAAGATTTAAAAGTTGAGGGAAAGAGGGAGGGAAGGAAGAAACAAAGAAAGGAGGGAAAGGTGCAATTTAAAATTATTCATCAAGTGTTTTCTTTGTGCCAAGAACAGCAGTGCTGAGGTTACAAATTTGAAAGCAAAGACAATTCCTGCTCTTTGGGGGAGTCAACCCCCTAGGGAAGTGGTAGCCTGGAGGAAAATCTTCTGGGACAGGATATGAGACATAGAAGAGTGAGTTAATACACTTTTTTCCAGGAAAAGTGGTAGAGTTGATCAGAATGTGGGAGAGCAGGACCTGAGGGGGAAAATACATATTCAGTAGTAAGGTGGCTGGTGAGAAGATAACAGAAGAGTAGGGAATCAAATGGACCTTGGATGGAACCTATCTGAAGTACAGGACCAGGTGAGGCAAAGTATTTAACTGGAACAAGATAGCAAAATAAATTACTACAGAAAGTCTAGCAGTAGAATCACCTCTAATTCCTCATTAAGAAATCAATCATTCAATAAAATTTCCTGCAGCTTATGTACTGGTGTGGAGGAAGCTGGGAAAAATAAATCCCAAGAAAATTTAGACCAGTGAGGGCTGGAGCTTTAATACCCTTGGTGGTTGCTGTATTTTTCTTGTGAAAAGACTCAGTTTTCACCTCCAGCAGCCAAATCTGTCCCACTCACTCTCAGTTTTGCCATCAGTAACTCCTTAACATGAATTTTTTGCTATTTTGTGAATCCCTTTGCTATTGCCTCTTTAACCAACATTGGCTCCAGTTCAGGGTAGATAAGCTCACTGCTTTACTTCTTTACTTTGTCTCCATAACTAGCATATGCTAAAAGTCTCATACACTCCTTTCCATCTCAACTTTTATAACTGCCCTCTCTTGAAGCTCTGTCATGTTGCTATTATTATTGGTGATCACATACAGAAGTATCACTCCATCACTCCACTAGAACTTCTTCTGGATGCTTCTAGAAATAAAAATGTTTAGAATGAGAGGACACAGGCCAACATGCCTTTGGGCTAATCAACACATTCCCAACATTGTATTAGCCTCAAAGCCCAAACCAGTTGTGCACAAAAAGGACACTCAGGTAGCCAGAAGACCTTCAGGTTTGCCCCTAGCAATGAAAGGTCCCTAGTTCTTACTTCTGCCCAAGTGGGGGTGATTGAATTCTGTTCACCTCTTCTCTTCCACTGTCCTTCCCATACAATAACCAGTTCCCACCGTTTCTGAGGTATATGATATATACTCATATCTTTTTCCATTTTTGTTTCTAATTCTCATTATGTCCCCTCCTCACAACCTTGAGCATAGAGGACCATGCAAATAGCCTTGATGCTTGCATGATAAGACTTGAGAAAGGACTATTAGAAACACAGAAAGGGGGAGGGTCAAAATCTGGTTAACATTCTTACCTTCAGGACAAATCCCATATAGTCCTTATATGTGTGAACAGTAATATGAAGGTAATAAGGAGCTAATGTAAGTATAATAAAATATTTCACAGTTGGGAGATTCCTCAAAGGTCATCTAGTATTATCTATACTTGAACAGAATTCCTGTCTACAGTTTATATAACAAAAGTTCATCCATGATTGTCTGGTAGCACTCTAGTGATAGAATGCTATATTTCCTACTGAGAAAACCTTTTTTATTTTTATATCCCTGTTTCTATGAAAAAATTATATCATATTTTGTTAATCATTAGTGATTAATCAATAAATCAAAAAGTATCTTTTAAGTACTTATGATATGCCAGACATTATAAGAGGATCTTGGCATACAAGTGAAAAGAAGGAAACTATCCTTAATAGAATAGAGCTTACATTCTGATGGGGAAGATATGTAAATATATAAATATTATACAGCTAATATGAAGACTTAAGTAAAACATCATAACATTCCAACAAGAGTAAAAATGAGGGTTGGAAAAATTTGTTATAATTAAACTCAATTTCAACAACTCTACTCCATATGCCATTTTGAAATTTTAATAATTTATTTATTCTAAGCTTTTGAGAAATAAAGTCAAAAGACTTATTTGGTCTTTCCACAAGTATGTCCAATTACAGGCTTCCATATGTAAATATATGCATGTGAGTATATGTATGATTGTATAGAAGCACCATGATAGTGGAAAAGGGTCCAGCATCATAGTTAAGACAACATGGATTCTCATTCCACCTCTAATGTATCTCAGCTATGTTTATGTTGTTGTTGTCGTTGTTCATCCTTTGTTCTCAAAGAACACCTTGACTTCAGGTGGATTGGATTTAATGCAAAGTCTTCAGTCTTATTCTTTCCTCCAGAGTCATGGAAAGTCTAGTGTCAAAACAAAAAACAAGATGGCTGACCTGTGTTATGGTGGATGACCTTGTGACCCTAGACAAAATCACTTAACCTCTCAGTAACAATTCTCTAAAATTATATTACAAGATACTTGTTTACTGCATTGATCAAAGGAGTTTTGTTATTGGAAGGAGAATACTGATGAAATCACAGCATATGCTCTCATCTTTATGATCCTGTTAAAAATATCATAACCTCTTTTCCAAATGCTTTCTTTTATAAACTGAAACAAGCTCTCTAATTTCACTGTTCTTCCATATACTTTTTGAAGACCACCGGCACTGAAACTTGCAAATGAAAGACACATAGGATAGTGCATGTATACCTTTACCTGTTAAAAGTTTGGTTATCATTTCATAGAAACTTAGGTACTTTAATGAAATTTAAATTTAATATAGTTTTGTAAAAATTTATTAGGATAAATCAATATAATGTCTCATCCCCTACCCTGGAGATAGTTTGGCTTTCTCAGGGAACTAAGAAGAGAATTAACAAACCCTCAAAGTTAAGACTTTCTCAAAGGCAAAAATTTCAATAAGACTCACACCTGAGGATGTTTTCTGAGAAACAATTATACCACATGACCTATATTTAAAAGTATGGTTGGTCCTATGAATTATTTATGCTGCATAAGGTAAGAACCTTGAACAGGGCAAATCCCTTATGAAATTCCTGGGGAACAATTTTGGCAATCAGACGACGAATGAAGTTAGCTATTAAAATTAACTACAAAGTTTATATGAAGTAAGACACTATTTGCATCCAGAGAAAAAAAGTGAAAAATAGAAGTATGATGTGAAACACACACACACACACACACACACACATATACACATACACATACAACACACAGATACACATGTACATATACACGTACATTGCATGTATATATTGTGTACATACATACATATAGGTATGTATATGCATGTACAAATGCATACCCATATACATAACATATGCATATGCATGTATATTTATATGTGTCTAATGGTAGTCATCTCTGGGGGGTGGGGAACAGGTGTAGAAGAAAGAAAAAAGAAATTTACATGATAAACATATTATATATTTAAAAGGAATAGAAAGCGGTACATAACATATTTGCAGTTTCATGTGAAATCATCTTTTTTTTCCCCCCTGTTACGTTAAGGAATGCTTGTTTTATTTCATAATTAAAATAAAGAGAAAAAAGATCGCTATTCAAAAGATTGACCACTAGATGGTAGTATTAACCTAAAAGATGAGTAAATTTGTACAAACCTCCAATTTTAAAGCAGTAGGCAAATTATGGCTGGTATATATGGTTTTCAATACATTTTGTTTGTTTATTATTTACTTTTGTTTCCCCTGCATAAAAGCAAAATATAAGGACAAAAATAGTATACTATGATTTTGGTGATGACTTCCTTCTTTTTTGTCAAGTTATTTATGTTAGCTGAAACCTAGCCAAGTTGTAAAGAAAAATTGAACAAAATTGCAGATTGTATTGTTCTTGTCCTCTTGCAGTTTTTGGAAACCACGAGCTGGGAGCACCACTTTTTAATTTATGGACATACTCTCATTCACAATATTTGAAATTCTTAGTAACTGTAATTTTGTCAGTGTGTATACTAATTCCTTCTAATATTCCAGAATGTTAACCCTCTATAAATGATGAGTCTGACTTTTTAAAACATCTTTTTTTTTTCATTTTCAGCATCCACTTCATAAGATTTCAAACTTAAAATTTTCTCCCTCTTCCTGTCCTACCTCCTCCCCAGGACATCATGCAATCTGATATAGGCTTTACTTATACATTCGTATTAAATGCATTTTCACATTAGTCATGATGTAAAGAACAATTACAAATAATGGAAGGAACCACAAGAAAGATGAAACAAAACAACAAAAGAAACGGAGAACAAATAGTGTGCTCACATCTGCATTTAGACTCCAATGTTCTTCCTCCAAAGGTTGATATTTTCCATTATAAGTCTTTTGGGGGTGTTCTGGGTCCTTGAATTGCTGAGAGGAGCTAAGTCTATCAAAGTCAGTCATCACATAATGTGGATGTTACTATATGCAATGTTCTACTGTTTCTGCTCACTTCACTCGGCATCATTTCATGCAAGTCCTTCCAGTATTTTCTGAAGTCTGCTTGCTCATTATTTCTTATATCACAATAATATTCTATTACTTTCATATCCCACAACTTGTTCAGCCACTTCCCAAATGATGAACATTCCCTCAATTTCCAATTTTTGACACCACAAAAAGAGCTGTTATAAATATATACATGTGGGTCCTTTCCCCATTTTTAGGATCTCTTTGGGATACAAACCTAGAAGTGGTATTGCTAGGTCAAAGGGTATGCACAATTTGTAGTCCTTTGGGTATAGTACCAAATTGCTCTCCAGAATGTTTGGATCAGTTTACAACTCCACCAACAAGGCATTAGTGTTCCAATTTTCCTACATCTTCTCCAACATTTATCATTTTCCTTTTTTTTTTGTCATATTAGCCAATCTGAACAGTGTGATGTGATACCTCAGAGTAATTTTGATTTGCATTTCTCTAATCAATAATGAGTCTGACTTTGAGGGCTGATGTTACCAAAAAAAATCTATCACCTTATAGGCAATGTGGCGATAAATTCTCCAAGCTTGGTTGGAATGGGCTGAAGATTAAAGACAAGTATACTACTAACCATCTTCAAAACTTTCCAGTTTGGCAGAACTTGCTAAAGCTTGCAGAGCTTAAGGACTCAGGGGTAAAACGATGCAGAGCCATTTATAATAAGAGGTGACTGGGACATTGCCAAAAATGCTAAATATTCGAAGGTTTTGATGTCGTTTCTTATTAATCTTTCATCATCTAGAAACTTCATAGTTTTCCTCAGGTATTTTTTTCTCCTCCAATGTTAAGCTCATCTTCCCTGCCTCTCATATGGTGGCCTAACCATAAGCAGCATGTCAGTGCTATAAACCCCCCTCCCCTCCTGCCCTTCACCAATATGTTTTCTTCCACAGCTGCATGCAGATGGTGAAATTGCTCATTAAATCTCTGCTTTTAGTCCACAATTAGGCATCAAATGCAGACCTTGGTGGACTTTAAAATTTGTTATGTAGCTATTTTATAGGGTGTTATATTACCTTGTTTGAAACACAGTATATTACTTGCCTATTTGGTAACATTAATTTCATTAGCTTGGATATTTGAAAATTCACTTAATTGAATCAGTAAAAGAGCCTATAATAATGATCACAATATACTTGTTTTATAGTTATCATGTATTATGCATTACTCACAGTGCAAAAACAATATTGCTTTCTGAATAAATGTGTTATCATCTTATAAGACCAAACTTAAAGAAGAAAATTAACATTTCTATATTAATATATGAAACTTAGTATAATATTTTCCTAAGACAGTTAGAAATCATGCCCAATTCTTGAAAGGATTTTAAGATGTTAATTGACAAGGATACTTGACTCAGGATTTACTATAGAAAGGGTCTCTGGGAAATCGATTGACATGGGAAAGATGATTGTTTGATGAGGGGATATTAAATGGAAAGTAGAAGATGCAAAACCAAAGGTGGGAAAACAGTAAATGACTTACTCAGTTTTTACTAGGGCTTAACATATTTCTGAATTTCAATGACAAGAAATAGGTACTGACTTTGGTTTCCTGATTTCTCAGCTCTATGAAAGAAATATAAGGCATCTATGATCTTATTTGATATTAGTTTTGCTGAACCTTGTCTGCAGTTTAGGAATTGGCAGGTTAAAATGACTTTGGCCTTTAAATCAAGTAATTTCTGCCAATAGAACACCTCAATAAAGGGGAGTAAGAAGATTTTGTAATACCACTGGCATATGGTCAGGTAATCCACATACTCTTCTCATACATAGTCTAGTTTTTAATAAGACCTTATTTATTCTTGTCACCTAAAGATAATCAATCAATTCTGCTGAAGAAGCCTACATAAATTTTAATAACTGCATCAGGAAATATAGGTCTATTTCTCACCTTAATATACATTGTTCCTTCCTTCCTTCTGTCCTTCCTTTCCTTCCTTCTTTCTTTCTTTTTTTCTTTTTCTTTCTTTCTTTCTTTCTTTCTTTCTTTCTTTCTTTCTTTCTTTCTTTCTTTCTTTCTTTCTTTCTTTCTTTCTTTCCTTCTTTCTTTTTCTCTTTCTTTCCTTCCTTCTTTCTTTCTTTCCTTCCTTCTTTCTTTCTTTCCTTCCTTCTTTCTTTCTTTCCTTCCTTCTTTCTTTCTTTCCTTCTTTCTTTCTTTCTTTCCTTCTTTTTTTCTTTCTTTCTTTCTTTCTTTCTTTCTTTCTTTCTTTCTTTCT
>NW_027186349.1:7313497-7404531 GCF_028583685.1 Petaurus breviceps papuanus
CTTTCTTTCTTTCTTTCTTTCTTTCTTTCTTTCTTTCTTTCTTTCCTAATTTGCACCATGAAGGAAGCTGAAGCAGGCACTGTGGAGCACTTAAAGCTTGGCCAAAGGTTGAAGACACTAAGGCCATTCATTCACTGTATCCCAGGTCATGGATAGTCATCTTAACTTTTGTCTTGCCACTGTACTTTGATGACTCTGGAAGAGAGAGTGAGAAGGATATATTTGTGTAAATCTGTCTCAAATTCAAGTCACACAAGAATCAAGACACAGCCTGCCATTCCATTAGTCCTCTTTGAAACAAAAGACAAGCAACAACATTTCAAGATCTTGCCATATTCCTGGCTGAGAAATTGGTTTGTGAAGGCTCAATCACAGCAGCAACCATGTACAAGGCAGGGGATGGGTTAGACAGGGGATCAGAAAGGGAGGGTAAAAAGTGTCTCTTATATACTAAGAACTTCACAAACTGCATTTCATTTGATCCTCTCAATAATCCTGGGAGGTAGGTGATATTGTTCCCCCTTTTACAGTTGAGGATATCGAAGCAGATAGAGGGTAAGTGATTTGCAATGGTCACTTAACTAGTAAATGTCTGAGGTAGAATCTGAACTTATCTTCATAACTCCTCATCCAATTCCATCCACTGTACCTAGCCACTTCTAGGGAAGGATGAAGAGAATGGCAAGAGGGGAAGGTGGATGAGAAAGGAATAGAGGGTTGATGAAGAGTGTCTTGCACAGCACATGGTAGGTCATATTCAAGGCAGGAAAAAAAAACATTCAATTCTATCAATCAGATGATTGAACTTGACTGTTTTCTCTCAAAGATCACACAAAAGGATGAATTTTCTATTAGAGGCATGTGGAACACAAGACTTACCTCAGACCTCCTAGCAACCACTTCCAGGTTCCTGACAGTACAGTGACTGGGGAATTTTTTATTCATAATAAACTCTAAAAAGTAGTCACCTTTAAATGGTTCATATTTTTTAAGTGATGGGAGATGAAGGGAAAGGGTGGAAATATTTTCTAATATGGTAGAGTTATGTTCCACATATTTCTCTAACTAATTCATAAAACAGAAGAAAAGAAAGAAAAAGAGAAAGATGAAAGGAAGGAGGGAAAAACAAAGAAAGTAAGAAAGAAAGAATAAAAGGAAAGGGACTAAAACTGAAATAATTAAAACTAAATATGGTAAGAAAATACAAATACTTCTTAAAGATAAAAGACACATTGAATATCTTCAAAGAATGTTACTATTAATTATCTCCATCTCCTACCCTTAACTTCATTGCTGAGACATTATAGCCAAAATCCACTCTGGTATTACTGAATAAGATATTTGAGGTATATTATGAAGACAAAATAATGGAAATAGATATTTCAATTAAATTAACTACCAAATGTATAAAAAATGTAAGAGTTAATCTACCAACCACCCAAAATAGATGTAGGTATCTACTTTCGCAACTTTTACTAGAGAAAGAATTTATTTTTTGTGGGATGAAGGTAAAGCAATTGGAGTTAAGTGACTTGTCCAAGGTCACACAGCTAGTAAGTACGTCAAGTGTCTGAGGCTGAATTTAAACTCAGGTCCTCCTGAATCCAGGGCTGATGCTCTATTCATTGTGCCACTTAGCTACCTCTAGAAAAAGAATTCTTAATCAAATAGTGCATAAAAGAGATCACAAAATCAAAAACTGATCATTTCAGAAGCTTTTGCACAAACAAATTAATACAACTATGATAAGAAAGAATACTATTAAATGGTATAAAATATTCACATCAGATATAATAAAAAATCAAATTGGATCTGATATACAATATAGATGGTAGATAGAAAGACAGATTGGTAGATAATTAATATAAAAAGATAAACACAAGAGTTTTTCTCTAATAGATAAGAGGTCAAAGTTTATGAACAAATAGTTCTCAAGAGAAAATTTTAAACCTATAAATTAACATAAGAAAAAGACCACCATATCACTAATACTGAAGTAATTAAATTCTTTAAAGTTTTTTTTTTAATTTTGGTGAGGCAATTGGGGTTAAGTGACTTGTTCAGGGTAACACGGAATAATTAAAATTTTTATAAAAGAACTCTGAGGTTTTATCTCACTCCCAGAAAACTGGAAAAGATGACAAAAGATAGAACTAGGAAATAGATCTGTGGGAATGCAAACATATTAAAATATTACAGGTGAAGATCTGATTTGATCCAACCATTATCAAAACTAATTTGGAATTATATTAAAAAGTGACTGAAACATTATTTGCCCTGTGATCCTACTTATAGACATATATCCCAATAAGGTGAAAGACAGACATATTCTAAAATGTTCACAGGATTGTTTTATGATAAATAAAGTAAAAAGAGCAGTAAATAGAGTTGGAAATGACTAAACCAATTAGTATATGGCTTTATAAAAACATTTTTGTTCTTATGGAAAGAGAATTAAACAAAACTAGAGAAAAATATATATGCAATGGCTACAGTAGTGTAAATGGAAAGAACAATTAAATGAAATGAGTGACAGTGGTGGTAATGCTGATCAAGCAAAGAAAATAAAAAAAAAATAGTTAGGCAGAAAGGGAAGTAGGAGAGAACAATTTCAGTAACATAAAAGGAGAGAGCATTGAAGACAATAGTCCCCCTCAATTCACTTATTAAAGTCAATTGCCCCCATATCTATACCAATCTGGGATTTATCTTTTCTACTCAATTTGGAAACACCCAAATTGCATTCCTTGTAAGACAGTGAGTATGAAGTATGTATTGATACAATGCCTGAACTTGCTATAAGTGCCAAGATACCTCTTATGTTCCCCCAAGTTTCTCATCCACCTAGGAGGAATTTCTGGGCTACACTAAGGTATCTTCTATTTAAACATAATGCTGGAAGACTGAGGCTCTTACATACTTAGAAGTAGAATAACCCTAAGATCACTTACTCCCCCAAACATTCAACAAGTAGAAAGGGGGTATTTTCCTTAGATGACCCCCCAATTTAAAAAAAAAGATCATGCCACTGTCAGAGAAGTCCATTCTTGAATGGAATCTTCATTTAGAGATGAAAAAAATATATCAATGTAATATTTGAAAATAGGACCCCTGGCTCTGTAATGTTAATGGTAATATGAAGACCTTCCCTTCCCTTAATAGGCCAAATGTAATCACATGGAGCCCACAGGGGGAGGATCTTGCTGAAAAGGTGGAAGAAGAAGGGTGGAGCAGGAAAGAGAAGGAAAGAGAGGAAGAACTGCTGGGAGCAAGCAGCATGGAGGTTTAGCAGCTAGTGTGAGTGAGAGAGGGGCATTCTTGTTTAAGGGAGCCTGTTTTGTTTTGAAGGCATGATAGAGAGAAGGCTTGGGAATATTGGTGTTCACTGCTTTGGTTATGTGTACCAACTTCTTGGTTTCTATGATGAATTTGACTTTCTGGTTTTAGTATTTGGCTTTCTGGCATTGGAATAAATGCTTTGGTTCTGTCTTCTGTGTGGAGAGTATGTTACAATTTGTGATTCACTACTACCAGGATTTTCATAGCCACTATGGGTGCTGTGAATATTGCCTTGGCATTATAGACTCATAGTACAATATTCTCAGATTTTGTGTAACAATAAATATGTGGGTAGGCTACAAAATAGAGAAGAAAAATATATACATATATACTCATATACTTTAAAATTGTTCAGTGAGCTAATTTACCTACATTTATAGCAGCGATAATATCATCCCTCCCTCCTTCCTTTCTCTCCAAAATTATTATTAGCAGTTGCTATAAGTCCATTGGGATTCTCATCCAAAAGCAAGAAAAAAAATACATTTAAAAAGAAGTGAAGGTACACAGCCCTTTCTCACTGTCACCTAGTAAGAAAAAGACAACCTTTACTCCCTTGCCTATCCCTTAACTTTAGGATTCTGAATGTTAAACTTTATTTCAGGTTTTGCTAATTTCAAATGAATGCTGTTTCTTTTCATCATGCTTTAGGCAATATAAACATTGAGGGGAGGAAGTCGCATCATTTTTACTTCAACTGTGTTTCAGGTGGTGCTACTGTTATGGTCACTGTCCATTTCTATATCACTTCAAAGGGATACTATCCATGGGTCAAACTGAATCAGATAGAGTAGGAAACCTCTTACCTATCTCAAATGACTAGAATCAATATCTGCAGAACAAAGGTAGTTTAAGTCATTATAAAGTATGACAAACCAATCATCTCATTGCTATTTCAGGCCACTAAAATGGAATAAATGTTGCTGGTCTTTTTTTTTTGTACCACAGGGAGATGGCATTGCTGTCAAAAAGCTAATCTCTAATTCAGTAATATGTAGATTCATATTCTGCTTCTGACCCACAGTGATTGTGTGACCTTGGGAAGGTCACTTACCATCTCAGTATTCCAGACAATCCTCTAAGTTTCTAAGTTACAGGGTAGTTGATATAAAGCTTTAGTAGAGGGATTTCTCTATAGCACTGTTTTAGAAACCATCTACCAAAACCATTAGAGGTTGGAATCTATGTCATCCCCAGTGAGAAAATTACAGATCTATTATAGTATGGAAAGATAAGCAATATTGAATATATTAAATTTATTTTGTAAAAAATATATAGATTATTTTCAGGTTTTTTTTAATTAAAAGACATTTAGATGCTTCATTAGTTATTTTAAACTTCAAAATGGACCTCTAAGATTTATCTACCCTCATCTACATTATGTAAGGACACTCCTAATTTTGCAGCATCTTTGACATGACTTGCTATTAAATTATATGCCCACCAGATGGCAAACATGCCTATGAATATATCCCCTTGAGATTAAATTAAGTAGATGAAATCTGCTTTTAACACCTTTTGATAATAATGGACTTCTTTTTTTATGTTTCACTAATTTAATGGATCTGGAAGATTCAAGAATGCACACACACATAAAGCAAATGTAACAACATTTTGTATATATCTTCAATCTGTTCAGGATTATGAAGTTGGTAGAAGAACATCTATTTTCTTTGTTAGCTAAGGGATCTATTACTGAAACTATTCAACTTTTAGTTTTGTTTTTTTCATTTCATTTCATTTCACCCATCTATCTATCTATCTATCTATCTATCTATCTATCTATCTATCTATCTATCTATCTATCTATCTATCTATCTATCTATCTATCTACATTTATAGCTACCACCTGAACTAACTCCTTGCAAGTTGGCCATACAGATAGGATTTTGACTCCTCATTTTAATCCTGCCTTTCCTTTTCTATCCTTTTCTGAAATGTGAACATTGCATTAGAATATTTTGAGGTTCCATCGTGATTCATAGTGCTTAGAATGATAGAGGTGAAAAGTGAATGAATAAGAGAAAGATTTCTGAAAATTAAATAGAGGATCTCTCTAAGCCCCTCTAATTCTAAATTCTATAATCTTATGAATACAGACTGACTTCACAGAAGCTGCTAAAAGAATATTGAAGTTGGATAATCAGCATGGAAACAAGAAGCATTTATTAAGCACCTACTGGATTCGAGGTACTGTGCTAAGTTCTAGGGTTATAAAGAAAGATAAAAGCCAGTTCTTGCTCTTAGGGAGCTCACAGTCTAATGGATAACATCTAGACAGTTGCTAGACCAGGGCTTCTATACCTGGAGTTTATGAACTAAAAAAATTCTTGATACTTGTATTTGAATTTAAGTATAAATATATCTACTTTATCCTATGCATTAAAACTCCCATCATATACCCAGGGTCAAATTGATCTTCTTAAAATGCAGGTGTGACCAGTATGCAATATTTCTAGTTCATAATCTCCATTAGCTCCCTATTACCTCCAAAATCAAATGTAAAATCTTATTTGGCTTTCAAATATTTTCATATTCTAATTCCGTTCTATTCCCAGTTTTATAAAAATATTACTTCCCTCCATGTATTTAATAATCCAGTTGCACTGGCCTGCTTGTTTTTACTCACACATGGATACATCTCCATGTCCCAACTCCAATCATTTTTCACTGGTTGTCCCCATACCTGAAATATTCTCCTAATCTCCACCTCCTAGTTCCAGTATTGACTTTCAGTCACGCCCGACTCTTTGTCAGTTCATTTAGGTTGGTTTGCTGTTTCCTTCTCCAGTTAATTTTACAGGTGAGGAACTGAGACAAACAGAGTTAATTGACTTGTCTAGGGTCACACAACTAGTAAGTGTTTAAGGTCAGAATTGACAAAATTGACAAAAAAAGTGTCTAAGGTCAGACAAATATTAGCAAAAATAATGTATTTTTTTTCCATCCAAATTCAGATAGCTACTAGAATCCACAAAGTGGTAGATCCCAGGCTTACAGGCCTTCTAGTGTTTTCTCAATCCAGTTATGTTCTGACAACATTTTCTTAATAAAACTAGGTACACTTGTTCCAAATAGTCTATATATAACATAGCTCCTTTATGCTATCTCTAAATGGTATTCATAGCTGATATTTTGCAGATTAAGGGAGTTCACCATATCTAGAAGATTTCAGGCCCACCATACTACACTCCAGCCATCTTCTGGGAACATTAAGCAAAATTAAAAAAAATATTCCTGGAAAGTATGTCTCAGTTGCCCTATGGTTCTTCTCACTCTCCACATGACTTCCTAATTCAAAATATCCTTCCCTCACTACCAATCCCCAATATGTGCTGTCTTCTGTTATAAAAATGTATGCTCCTTAGGGATAAAATGCTATCTTGATTTTTTGTATTTGTATTCTAAGCACTCAGCATAATCCTTCCCACCTATTAAATAGATTTTTAAAAAATCCATACACTGAAGAATTTATAATTCATATTTACTGTGAAGGGCAAACTACATTTTGCTTGAATTAGTAGATTACCATTTTTCTGTTGTTTTCCACAAACATCCTAAACTACTTAAAATCCCACACTGATATCCTCAAGAAAAAAAATCTTTAACTCTCATGTCTGGTGATCGCCAATATCCTACTCTACCATACATCTTGGAAAGAGGAATATTTTCAATCATACTCAGTCACTCAACAATTACTCCAAGAATGTCACAACTAGAAGATCCATATTTCTACTTCTCTGGGAGCTATCAACATTCCAGAATTTGTATTTAGGCCTAGTCTTCTTAAAAAGAATCAGCAAGCATCTTCTTATTAGTTAGACCCTAGGGAAGTAAATATTAGGATGATAGATTTAGAGCTGGAAGTGACTTTAGGGTCGATTTAATAGAACTTCTTTTTCCAGATAGGGAAATTATGGCCCAGAGCAATTAAATGCTTGTTGGGTAGCATAGTAAATTAACTTTTATGCTTGGAATCAGGAAAAATTGGCTGCCTCAGGCACTCTCTAGTTGTGTGAGGCTGGGCAAGTCATATTTCTCAAATCCTCAGTTTCCTCTTCTGTAAAATGAAGATCATAAAACCACTTGCCTTATAGGGCTGTTGTTAGGATCCAGTGAGATAACATGTATAAAACATTCTGAAAAGCCAAAATACCATATAAATGCTAGCTAATATTGTCACTTGTTCAAGGTCACATAAGAAGTAAGTTTATGTGTTCAAACTAAATCTTCTGAATTTAGAGGTATTGTATATTCTACTACTTGATGTTGTTGTCCCACTTTGGAACAATTTAATATATATCAAGGACGATTTAATATATATATGCATATTCATATTTAAAATATATATATACATATACATATATATATATATATATATAAAGGAGGTGGAAGAGAGCAAAGCAATGTGGGAGTTTGCAATGTCTTCTTTTGCTATATATAATGTCCCATCAAGTTGCTTTCTTGATTGCCTTTCCTGCCAAGAGAGTTCATAAAAAGAAGATAGGCTGAACATCTTCTTGCTAAATGACATTTGCCTAGTGCTAAGGGAAGCTTCTGATTAAAATGGTGTGAAGTCTGCTGCTTCAGATATCACTGTGATTTAGAGTGTTATCAGAAGAGCTTCATGTGTTTTGGCCTCCACTCCATTTTTCATTGATGGATTTGATCAGTATCTCCCACACCTTCTGAAGAAAAATGTCACTTTTCTCAGCACTCTCATACATCTCTCACTTATGGGGCTTCTGTCATTTTCTGAGAAGCCCTGTTTGTGAGATCAAGAAGGATGAGACCTTAACTCTAGCAGCAGTAAGATGCTTGTTTTGTAGTTTTCTTCTACAAGTAGATTTGGCTTCACTCCCAATACTTCCAGGAGGGAATTGAAGATTCCAGGGGCTTATAGGATCTGGAAGAAAAATTGGTTAGACAAGATGGAAAAACAATATTATGAAACCCAAGTGATTTAAAGCATCCTTTTAGTAATTAGATATATGTTTTCTTTCATTCTTCACAAGTGATTCGAGTCACCACAAGCTTTGCGAGGATCACCCCATCCAAAGCTATTCATAAACACAAGCCTATTCAAAAGTTTGGAACAGGAAATTAAAAAGAATGCAGGACTAAATTGAATCTGCATGTGGAATGTAACTAAAGAGAATATAATTACCTAAACTGGAATCCAATGACTTCTTATAAAAAGGCTGAACAGTCATCTACAGAGAAAGTATTCTCCACTTACACTTCCTGAGCTGTACCTTAAACTTCCATTGTTGCATGAATTCAAAGAGGCACCTTTTACAAGGCCTGAGTCATTCTCTCCAAGATCGTAAGAAGTTTTGTCCAGGCCTTTTAACCTATACTAATGACACATTCCAGCTTCTACTTATTATGCAATTTAACCAAGCCCAGTAAACCTCCTAATGCCTAGTTACAGAAACTGGCAGAGTAATGAAAGAATAAAAAGGATTGCAGCCTAATCTGAAGAATACAAGATAAGTAGGCTCCCAGAGCTGAAAAAGAATTGCTATAGGGATCATCCTCTACAGATTTCCATTTAAAAATGAAGGAACTGTGGTTCAAGTGGGCTAAGGAGCTTGTGGTCAAGAGTGCTTTCACCAAAGTAACCCACATTACAGGTATACTTACTTTCATGAATGTTTCCTGTGGATAGAACAAAACAGTGTTATAGTATGATCCTACCTCTCTAATTTTCTAAACTTGAGGACTAAATTGCCTTATACAAACACAAACACATTGATTTATAAAAGCACAAATTAAAACAACAAGCATAAACAAAGAAATTGATAAGATACTAAAGAAGAATGAAGAAAATTAAATTATGAATTCTGGAAAGAGTAGTGAAATTTACACGAGCCAAAGACACAGATGTGTTCATTTTTTTCTTTTAATTGAATGAAAAATGAGGCAGAGAATGTAAATTTTTCCTTCCCCCTTTCCCCCAACATATCATAATGATTGTGGATATCTGACTTCCCCTATCAGGATCCTTCTGTAAACACATATATCTTGCCTACTCTGATGCAAGATCCTCTAGAGCAGGGGTGAATCCATTTTTATTTTTGTCTAAGTACCTAGCACAGTACCTGATATGTACTAGGTACTTAGTAAATGCTTCTTGATTACTTATTGATAAATCATAGTTGATTTCTGTCATCTTAAATGCATACTCTGTTAAGGGAAAAGCTAATAGTAAGATATAGAACTTTCCTTAGAGTCAGGAAAACTTAGGATCAGATTTACTTCTGACACATTTTGTCTGTCATCCTGGCCAAGTTACCTAAACACCTAGCCTCCCAGTGGAGAATAAGTTGCAGAATAAATATTCACCTGGATTGGTTGAAGGATTTTCCTCAAACAAATTTTCCCACACAAAAGAAATCACAAATCCAGATCAAAATACAGACACACACATATACACAGACATTTGGCACTGTAACAATCTAGCACACGAAATCATATTTAATATGACAAAACGTTTATTATTTTATAAAGTCTTTAACTAGGTTAGAAGGGCCATCTTTTTTTTTCACTGCAATGATTTTTAGAACAAAGGAAAACCACTAAAAATACAACTTTCTGAAAGGATTCTCTAAGGAAATATTGGCAGGTATCTTTGAGAAAACAATTTGGAGCACTTATGGTTACCATGTTTTAGAGAAATTTACCCCAGGATATTGGTTTAGCTCATATGATTTTGTAACCCTTCCTGCAGAAAGCACAGGGATTCAAAGTTGAGGCTTTATTATTTTCTGTTGCACTCAACTGGTATCCATTTCCTCAAAACTAGTTTAACATGGGGGAAAATAGTAGATAGGAGGAGGTATTGGACTTCAAATCTTTGAAAATGGTTTTCTACAAATGTCATAAGTGTCAATATCTATCAAGAAAATATTGCTTAATTAGAATTCACCATTCATGCCGGATATGATGGATAACAGAGGGTCTATTGTTTCATGTAAAAGAAAAACAAAAAATTACTACAGGACAATGAACTAGGTATTCTTTAAAATCCATTCCACTCTTAAGGTTCTATGGATGATTTGTCATTTTAGAAGGCAAGTGAAATTAATGTCCTCTAAAACCCCAAATCAAAATAAATTATTCCAACTTAACATAAGCTTCAATTAATCTCTAGAAATTCGAACAAAAGAAATACAGAGCAATTCAACAGATATGATTTCAGAAGCTGCATGTCTAATGAAAACTATACATTTACAGTCACTTAATTAAGTATATTGAACTTCCTAATAAGATAGAATAAATGGTTAAGGCTGTGTTAGAAACACCTCAAAATCATTTCATGACAAAGAAAATAAAACGTGAAAGCAGCATTCTCAAGAAAGCCTAATATTTGTAATGTGCTTATGTAAATCCATATATATGTATACATCATGTCTATATTCCTAAGTTTATTCAATAAATATCCAACAACAATGGTAGCATTTTTATTTTAAAAATTCATTTAGTAAAATATTTTATGGGAAAACATCATTTTTAGGCTTTTTTATTCCATTTTTTTAGTTGTGGATGTTTTACATTGTCTTTTATTTTCTTTTAATTTATGGAATAAAATAAGCATTTCCATAACAGAGCATAATAAAAAAAAGATGATTGCACATGAAATTGTAAAGCAACTTGTTAATCCTTTTAAATCTATATTAAAGTTATCTTGTATATTTCTTCTTTTTTCTCCCATCCCCAGCCCTAAAAATGGCTACCATTAGACACAAATTATATATATATAGATACATATATATAGTGTATATACATGTATACATGCATGTGTGTGTGTGTGTGTGTGTGTGTGTAAAATCATTTTATACTTACTTTTTTTTGTCAGTTCTTTCTTTGGATGCAGATAGTGCCTTCATTCATATGCCCTTTGTAGTTAATATGAGTATTTATCATAGTCAAATAAATGACTTATTCACTCAAAGGTTCTTAAAACAAGATTGCTGTTACTTTATCCAACATTCTCTTAGTTCTGCTCAATTTTCTCTTCATTATATCATACAAGCTATTCATGTTTTTTTTAAGATCATTGAGCTCATTCTTATAGCACAGTAGTATCCCATCACAATAATATAGCAGTTTGTTCAGTCATTCTCCAAATGATGAGAATTCCTACAATTTTTGGTTCTTTGAAAACACAAAAAGAATTTCTATAAATATTTTAGAACATATATGATCTTTTACTTTTTCCTTAAACTTCTATGGAAGTAGACCTAATAGTGGTATTGCTGGATCAAAAGGTATAAGCAGTTTAATAACTCTTTGGGCATAATTCCAGATTGCTTTCTAAAATGGTTAGATCATTTCAAAATTCCAGTGACAATGAATCAGAGTTCTAATTTTTCCATATCCCCTCCAGTATTTGATGCTTTCCCCTTTCATCATTTTAGCCAATCTGATAGGTGTAAAATGATATCTCAAGGTTGTTTTAATTTTCATTTCTACAGTGAATAATGACAGAGTATTTTTTCATACAACTGCAATATGTTTTGATTTCTTCATTGTAAAACAACTTGTTTATATCAATTTTAACTTTATCTTGCTAAATGGTTTAAGATAATTGGTCTAAGCCCTTTTTCAAGCCTTCCCAGAAATTCTGAGCAAATAACAAATCATTACCCCCAAATCTTTTGTCTTCACATTTGTCAAATACAAGGTTACCATATTTATTTGCTACTGTAAAGTGATTGTCTTCTCTGTCCCATTGCTCTAACTTTCTATTTCTTAACCAATACCAGATAATTTTAATAATTAGTGCCTTATAGTATAATTTAAGTTCTGGTACTGCCGATTATTGTCCTTTAAAGTAAGTAATATCTCCCAGGATAGAAAATTAAGGCAGCAGAAAGGTAGCAAGAAGAGGAAGGAAGAAAGCACAGAAGTAGGAAGGATAAAGAAAGCAGGAAAAGATGAAAATTGCAGAAAATTGAATCACAGTCAGAAGGCAGTCCAGTGAAATTCATGGAGGATACTGAAGCCTCCAAGAGGATTGAAAACAAATGGTTCTGTCTCAGGTAAAGGTTTTGATTTTGTTTTGATTTTCCTATTCTTCATAGTTCAAAATTGCCATAAGTAGTGATGATGACTATTACTTACATTGTTTACTCTGAGATAGAAGTAACGTTAAAATATGAAAACTTGAGGGAACTGCTATAATTTATGATAATGATAATAATAAAAGAACAATAATAAAGCCTCCTCAAAGTCTCAAACATTTAAATTCCAAGTTTTTTTCACTTTTCCCTCACTACCATCTCCATGCCTCTGAGATTTTTTTCTATCTACTCTTCCACCTAATATGCATTTTTTTTCTAATATTGTGTCCTCCAGTAGAATATGAGCTCCTTGAGGGTTAAGAACCATTTTGTTGCCTTTACATCCTTAGCCATTTGCACAGTGCCTGGGATATAGTAAGCACTTAATAAATTCTTACTAACTGCTTTATCTATGTCCTGGGATTGGAATGATTTTTTTGTCCTCTGTAAAGGCTATAGAAGCCTTGAAGACCTGACGGGAAGCCTGAATTTCTTAATATTAGCTTTAATGATACCACTAATTGCATCAACACCCACAACTAAGGACATGAAATCCATCCTATGAATATAAGATAGACAGTGCAGCATAGAATTACAGGCTAACCCTACATGAAACTGTCATGATGATCAGATTGAAAGGAATACAGTGGAATAATTGGCACCTTTTCATGACCTGATAGCACAAGTAGTCAAGATATATCAGGACAAATAAGAAATATAAATACCCCATCTTTTGTAAACCCTTCAGAGAAAATGGCACCAAATTAGGCAAACCATTAATGTGAACAAAAAGGACTTAAGATATTGATGTATTTTAATGTGCCAATTCTATAGGATCTCACTAGGAGTAGGTGACAGAATTATGTGCCTTTTTTGTCAAAGGTTTCATAAGCTGTAAGTCATCCAACAATGCATTTTTACCAGGTCTAAGGCAATCACAAAAGTAATTTCAGATGAAAAAAAAAGAAAATTAAATCAAAGAGCACTAAGATCTATAGGGGAAAAGCGAATATCCTTGAGGTCATTGAAAAATATCACATAATTCAAACTTCAGAAAGTAGAAATAATAACAAGTGGCATGAATATTTCTAATTATTTGGCCCCACATAATCTGGAATTCCCCAAAGACCTTTTTTGAGTCTTACAATATTAATCCAACTAACAGACCAATTATAGAACAATAAAGTAATTCAAAATAGGGAATACCTCCTATAACCATCATGAAAAAACACATTGTCTCACAAAATCTGATGGAAAATGTAAAATATTTCAGTGCAATATTTGCAGCAGCCAATGCCATAATAAGAATTATGAACTTTAGCGGATCTAAGTTTGAAGACTTGGGGGAACATGATGGCAACAAAACCCACAAAATTTTAATACAAATGATTACAGTGAAGTGACAGAAAATGTAAGTGGAGAGAAACATATTTCTAAAAGCATTTTCATCCACTTAGTTTTCTATGTGTGAATAGACAAAGCTCTTTTTAATAATTATGAATTTCATTGCTGCAGTCAACATAATGCCATCAAAATATAGGAGTATCTGGAGGATCTAACCATCTATAGGGAATCTTTCTTCATTTTGGTCTCTGTGTTCTATCTTCTCCATAATTGAGGAAAATACTTTTTGGAATTTTAAACTGACATTTATTTTTAATTGATATTAATTTAATCTAAATTAATTTTAATTTATATCAATAACAGAAGTCATTAAATGGAGTTTTCTCTATTTTAAATATTTTAAAGAATTGTGTAATGTTTTGAAATATAAATAAATGAAACCTGTTTCAAAGAGATTCTATAAGGAATTATTTTCAATCAAATAAAATACAACTGTGTAGTCAACAAAGAATTATCACAGTGGTGTATTATAATGTGTTCCACCTTTCAATAAGTTGTATGATGGTAAATATGTTTTGCTATAAAATAATATTAATAAAAATATTTCTATTCGTACAGTCAGCAAAGATGCTCCAAATATCTTTACAAGATATTATTTTAGGCATTATGTCACTGTAGCATATTGTCTTTTTTTTCTAATCTAGCCAGTCTTCTCATTTGTTGGTTTTTCCTTCAGATCTATTCCAATAGTTCATGTAGCAATAAAGAGCCTAAGATATTAGTGGAGAAATAAAAAACAACATTTGTCAAAAATACTTATATATCATTTCAAGTTTTCTTCTTTGTCGACCTTTTTCTGAATTCATTTCAGATGTTCTTGAGCTCATTTTTCTTTGTTGAGTCTCTCACCAATTCTTTTATAAACCTGTTTTTCAGTCCACTATTCTCTTTCATAATATCTGACAAATGACTCTTTATTCTAAATTTCCTTTATCTTTTTTTTTTTTTTTTTGCTTTTTGGAGGGGGGAAGTTAGGGCAATTGGGGTTAAGTGATTTGCCCAAGTTTTGTGTTAAGTGTTGCCAGCCAGATTTGAACTCAGGTCCTCCTCACTCCAGAGCCTGAGCTCTATTCTCTGTGCCACCTAGCTGCCCCTTAATTTTCTTTATCTTTGACTACCACATATCGATGTTTGGGATTCAGATAAAATGTTTATTGACTTGAGAAGTTCCCAGAGTCTTTATTCTCTTTGCATTAATTAGCTTACATTGGGTAACATAAAGTCTGTTCTTTCATTCATTTCTCATTTTTAGCATCAGTATCTCCTTTAAATAAGTTGAAAATTTTGGATTAAGTAGGTAGCTTCCTACATTTTTAATGCTTTTTCTTCTGTTTAAGATCCAATGCCACTATTAAGCTAATCAGGGCAAATCTAGTAGAAAGAAGTAAGGATCTGCCATTTGATAGTTTCTGTTTATCTACGAATTCCAGCTAATTATTTTCTGTGCCACTGAAGGAGTAAAAGTGTTGTTAAAATGTGAAGACAATAACTTTTGAAATTCATTTTTTAAGTTATGAGAATTTTTTTCTCCCTTCAAAGCTTGGTATCTTTGAACAAAACTTTGGTCACACCACCCTAGTAAAGGAACAGGCTAGGGGAGAAGACTAACATCCACCATAAAACTCAGCCCTTTTTGATAACGTTTATCCTGATCAATCTAACATCAGCCCTAAAATCCGTTTTACAAGTAAGCTCTGGTTAATGAATCTATTAATCAATTAATATGTCAAATCCATATTAAACTGAACCTATGGAATAATAAACTATGTTACTACAATTTAGCTTTATGCAATAAAACTGGAGGAATTAAATGAATTGATATATCAGGATTTCATAAAATTTAATTTTTATTTGTTCACCCAAGACTGCATGAGAAAGTGGGTTATTGAAATTATTAGATTGACCCGCTTGTCATAAGCAAGGGACTAAATGCACAAACATAGTAGCATTTATTACTCTTGAGTATGTTGTTCCATCAAGACAGTATATTGCCCCTTAGTTTTCCCTCCCACATGGTATTCTCATCTCTAACTCTAAGAAAATGTTTTGACCTTGTCTTTGTTTTTATAGGAATCCTTCAGATAGCATGATATAATCTCTACATTTGAAACAAATGTATAAATTTCATAATATAACATAAAAGGGATGTGTCTCCGGGCTGGACTGGAATGATGGACAATGGACCTTAAGGAAAGCATTACTTTCTCATCAGGTATCCAGGGTAATTTGTAATTAGGAATGGACTTGATGTATTTGTCTAGATGTGGGACTTAGCAATCTCTTAGTTTTACACATATTAGAAATAGTAACTTATATAAATGCTAAATATCTGAAAACTGAGTTATATACCAGAACAGGAAAGTAGAAAGGGATAAAGGAAAAAAAAAACAATAAATATGGGGTCAGGAGAAATCTAATTGGATCTAGCATATATTAAATATGCAAATTTACATGAGTCACTTAATCTCTCTGAGACTCAGTTTTCTCATCTGCAAAAGGAGGACAATAATATTTGCAGTACATACACTCACAGAGTTGTTATAAGAAAATCACTTTGTAAACCACAAAACTCTATGTTAATCATCATTATTGTAAGTATAAGCATATGCATATTTGATGCATTTAGTACATCTGTAAATTTGTTTACACATACATATATGATATATTCACATGTATGTATACATATTCATCTGAGTGTGTGTGTGTGTGTGTGTGTGTATTTCACATATCCTCTTCCCTTCATTTTTTTTTTTTTGCTTTTTGGAGGGCAATTGGGGTTAAGTAACTTGCCCAAGGTTACACAGCTAGTTTTTGTGTGGGTGTTAATTATCTGAGGCCGGAACCAAACTCGGGGCCTCCTGACTACGGAGCCAGTGCTTTACTCATTACACTACCTAGCCGCCCCCTCTTCCTTTCATTTTAAGGGATTACAGAGCATCTGATAATAGTTCCCTGTGAAACTCAGTTATTCTATCCCTTCATAAAAGGTTTCTAAAGGTAATAAAGTCTATTAATACCTAAATGCCATAGTATGAGAGTAACTATGGTAGACATTCAGTGAGGAAATATCTGAGTAGGAAATGTAGCAGTAATAAATATTTGTTAGAGAAGATGGGTAGAATATATGTATTGGAATTATATTTTGTGAGATGGTAAAATGTAGAAGTATATTTTGGAACCTAATTGCAAAGATTACTTAAAACAAGAAACAAACAGTTTACTGTTTACAGTGCAAGTAGCAACAGAGATGCTATAATATTAATATGACTGCATAATAGTAGATGTAGGAGTAGATGATACTTCTGAATTATCTTCCTTTAATTAATTCAACAGGCATTTATTAGTACTTAATACAGGAGTTACAAAGACAAAAATTCAACATCCCTGCCCTCAAGAAGCTTACAAGCTACTGAGATTTAAAGGAGGGGAGATAGTATATACACAGCCAAGTAAATTTCATATATTTGCAGAAGAAATACAACATAATCTTGGAAAAAGGCAAGTCATTAACAGTTGGGGACATCAGGAAAGGCATCATTTTAGATGTGGGCACTTGATAGGAGACAGTGATTACTAGATTTAAAATTTTAGGCATGAGTAACTATATATCTACCTTTTAGGCAGACAATAATCTCAAGGCAGTACTTGTTTTAGGGCTAATAGATTTTGAGTATCAAAATCCTACTAAGTAAAGGTAGCATAGACGTACAGTAATACATTCAAATGAAACAAATTGATAACAAAACAAAACATGGGCCAGTAAGTTTAAAGAAGTGTCACCCTTAATTAAAAAGTAATAAAGTTTTTTTTCTTCTGCCTCTCTCTCTCTCTCTCTCTCTCTCTCTCTCTCTCTCTCTCTCTCTCTCTCTCTGTCTCTCTCTCTCTGTCTCTGTCTGTCTCTCTCTTTGTTTCTGTATCTGTCTCTCTATCCCCCCTCTGTCTCTCTTTCTGTGTCTCTCTGTCTCTGTCTCTGTCTGTCTGTCTTTCTCTGTCTCTGTCTCTCTCTTTCTCTCTGTCTTTGTTTTTGTATGTGTATTTGTCTCTCTATCCCCCCTCTGTCTCTCTTTCTGTGTCTCTCTGTCTCTGTCTCTGTCTCTGTCTCTCTCCCTTTCTATCCTAGGAAACTTACATAGCCTAAGTAGAATAGGCATATGATAGTTAATGACCTAACACTAGTTCATTTGCACATCAGCAAAGAACTATGTGCTCTTAGTTTCCATTTTAATTATAATTGAAGTTAATTGTTTCCTTGTGTAACTTAGAAATGATGCCCTGCATATAATTAGTGGCCATTCATAAATGAAACTCTGCTTAGATAACACATGTGCTCAAATTCCTTGTTTTACTTTTAGCAACAAAAAAATAAGACAGCCGTTACTTCTTAGAACAAAATATCTGGCAATGAATTTTGTTTGTGTGAAAAAGGTCTATACCTTACTTAGAGCTAAGAAGTAAATTATATATATGCATGTGTGTATATACATATGTGTATATATAATAAACAAATGTGCACACATACATATACCCACAAATATTTGAATTTACAAATAGTTTTCCCTAGGTTCTCTTATCTTTGGTGAGTCCAGCCCTTTGTGCATATAGCCAAAAGAAGTAAAATGTTGCTTGGCCATGGGAATATAAACATGCTCATATCCTGATTTATATCCTCACTGCTAAGGAATGGTGAAAACAAAAAGACCTGTCTAGATGATATCAGTGATGACATGACTTAATTAAAACATTAGTAAAGGCCTATTTATAAAGTTTATAAACAGATCCTTCAAAAAAAAATGATGAGAGTTGCTATCCCAATAGTCACTTTCATGAGTATGTAGTTTAGAAAGAAGTGATTACCGTAACAGTGGCATTGTGTGATGATCAATTATGATTGACTTAGCTCTTCTCAGCAATACAATGATCTAAGACAATTCCAAAGGACTCATGATGGTAATGCTATCCCCATCCAGAGAAAGAACTGATGAAATATGAATGCAGATCAGCGTAAAAGTTCCACTTTTGTGTGTCTGTGTTTGTCTGTATATGTATGTATGTTTTCCTTTTGTTCTGTTTCTTCTTTCACAACATGACTAATGTGGAAATAAGTTTTACATGATTTCACATGTATAACCTATATCAGATTGCTTGCTGTCTTGGGGAGGGGAAGAAGGAAGGGACAGGAGGAGAAAAATCTTTCAAACAATGAATTTTAAAAATTGTCTTTATGTGTAATTGGAAAACAAAATACATAAAACACCATCAAAATTTTATAAAAGAAAGGAGTGATAACCAAACACTTTCTCCTGTGACACCCCCTCTTCACTCAGTCATGTAGGGAATTTAATACAGTATCACAACTTAGCCGAAGATAATTGGTCTCAGGCTCTCTTTTGACCTGCCTTTCCTAGTTTGTTCCATTTCTTCATAGTAAGTACTCAGAATGTAACAAAAATCCAGATAGGTTTATTTGGTAACAAAACTTGTTATAAAAATAAAAAGCAGGAAATACACATGGTTTAAATAGCAAGAAAGAACTCCAAATGGTGTCAGAGCCCTTCCTTATCATTAACTCATAACTGTGTTCATCTGTCCTACGCTTCTCTTTTTTCTATAAAGAGCCAAAAATCCTGGGGTTCCCTTATCTGGCTAGGCTCCCCAACTCATCATTTTCAGTTCCTCTTTCTAGCTGGGAAAACTATACTTCCTATTGTCTCCCTTGTCAATAATGGGCTACATGTAGATACTACTTATTTTAATTATGTGACTTTCACATTTAAATGAGCATGTGAAAATCATGCTAGTTTTATTAATAGAAGTAAATTTTTGAATCATTGAATGTTCCCATAATTTAATAAATTATATCCATTGTCATGCAGAAAAATGCCTTTTCAAATCAGTCTTTAAAACTGATTCAGCACTTCCAGGAGCCAAGATGGTGTAGTAAGCAGTAAATCACTGTAGCTCTCCTTTATTCATCTCCAGACAATCTTAAAATACTGCCTCAGAACAAATCCTGGAACAGCAGAGACAGCAGTAAGATGAGGTAGAGTCGTATTTAAGGTTGAGAGACTTAGTGGATCGGGAATAAAGGGCCAACTCACATGGGTAAAAGGTAAATGCAGACCAGAAAAGAAAGCATCCCAGCAAACCAGGGGGAAATCCTGAGCACCAGTGTGGTGGAGTAGGCAAACGCCACAACCAGAACAGCTCATGTGCCTTAGCACACCGAGGGGAACTGGATGCTCCAACTCCAAGAATCACCATGTGCTTCAGCGTAGCGCCTCGCAGACAGTCACCCTCCAGTGACTGAATCTCCATGTGCTTCAGCATGGCTCCAGGCATGCAGACTTCCTCCAGTGGTCTGACTTCCTGATCTGCAGTGTTGCCCTGGGAGGGAATCCTCCAGTGTGCTTCAGCAAATCTCCAGGCAGACAGGCATCCTCCAGCACCCAGACCTCCATGTGCTCCAGCACAGCTCCAGGTAGGCTGGCATCCTTCAGCAGCTGGACCTTCACATGCTTCAGTACAGACCCAGCAAATAGGCATCATCCACAGGCCAGATCTCCATGGGTTTTGGTGTAGCCCCAGGGAAACACAGAATAACCTCACTGGGTCTCAGCACATGCCAGACACCACCACTAGAACCCCTGCTCTGTACCAGGTAAGCTGCTATACCACTTTGACCTCCAGCAGTAACAGTCACCCACACACTACCCACTCAACACAGAACTAGAGAGGAGGGTCCCCCCTAGGCCTCAGGGCAATACCAATGTAGCACCATGTAAACAGCCAGGGCCTGAAGCCACTGGCACAAGAAGTCTGAAACAGAGTCCCTTCCATCCTGGGAGCAGAGCTCAAATTTAAAAGAAAGGAAAAAGGCCAAAAAACATAGATGAGCAAAAAGCATCAACAATAACAACCAAAACAAATCTGATCATAGAAAGAAGAGGCCAACTATATTAACACACCTTTGGATAAACCCCAAAGAAAAATCAGAAGTGGTCTCAAAGCCAGAAATTACTTATGGAAGAGCTCAAAAAGGAGCTTAAAATCATTTAAGAGCAGTGAAGGGGCGGCTCAGGTAGTAAGAGCACTGGCTCCAGGGTTGGGATCCAATCTAGGCTCAGACACTCAGCACCACACCCAGAAATAACTGGCCGTGTAACCTTGAGCAAGTTACTTAACCCCAATTGCTTAAAAAAAGACCAATGGAGAAAATAATTGGAAAAGAAATGAGAAGGATACAAAAGAACAATGAAAAAAGTCAACAGTTTAGAAAACTGGTAAAAAGTAGAATTGCCCAAATGGAAATAGAGATACAAAAATCCACTGAAGAAAACAAGTACTTAAAGAGCACAATTCATAAAATGGAAAAAAAGTACAAAAGTTAATTGAGGTAAAGGTACAATACCTACAAAGTTAGAATTGGGTAAGTGGAAGCTAATGACTCTATGAGACATCAAGAATCAATCAAACAAAAGTAGAAGAATAAACAATGGAAGAAAATGTAAAATATTTCATTGGAAAAATAACTGACCTGGAAAATAGATCCAGGAGAAACAATATCAGAATCACAGGACCACCTGAAAGCCATAGTCAAAAGTGGATCTGTACAGCATCTTTCAAGAAATTATCAAGGAAAACTGCCCTCATGTCCTGGAACAAGAGGGTAAAGTAGGCATTGATAGAATCTACTGATCACCTCAGGAAAAAGATCCCAAAATAAAAAACTCTAAGGTACATTATAGCCAAATTTCAGAACTATCAGGTCAAGTTAAATATAGTACAAATGGCCAAAAAGAAATAATTGAATTATTAGGGAGTCACAATCAAGGACTTCACAATCCATTACACAGGACTTGAAAGCTGAAACCTTAAAGGCCCAGAGATCATGGAACATGATACTCTGGTAGGCAAAGGAGCTAGGACTACAATAAAGAATTACTTACCTGGCAAAATTAAATATAATATATCAAAAAGGGAAAAAATGATCATTCAGTGAAATAGAGGAATTTCAAGCTTCCATAAGAAGAAGATCAGAACTATACTAAAATATAACCTCTAATATCAAGACCCAAGAGAAGCATAAACACGTAAAAATGGAAAAGAAAACATAAGGGATTCAATAGAGCTAAACTATGTACATACCTACATGAAGGTGATACTTATAATTCTTAAAAATTGTATCACTAATAGTGGTAATGGCAAGCAAAGGGATTTAGCACCTTATTTGACCCCCTTGTGATTTGAAGGTGGGAGGAACTTGCTCATGCAACAGGAAGGGGGAGAAAAGGAAAGAGAACCACCATATATAAGGAGGAGCACAGCTGGGACAGAGCAAAACTGAGAAGGGGAATGGTTGTGGAGGCCAGGCACTCTGTTTGTCTATTGTGTTTATGATACTTTGTACAGAAGCCCTGGGACCTTACTGGAAACCCTGAAAGGTGATTTTCTTGTTTACAGAAGTCCTGGAGGAGGGTTTCAGAAGTCCTGGGACAATTCTGACAATTTGTGTTGAGTTCTCAGACCTTGTTTGTGTATCTGTGCTGATTTCACAGGCAGATAGTGAATTGATGATGGTGCCAGCAATGTCCATGAATATTGTTTTGACTGTTTTAAGCTTTGTCTTCACAGAAACAGAAATTGTGAAGGACTTGAGGTAGACTGGACACGGTGAGCTTCAATATGGAGCTGGATGAGTAGCTGAGAGCTGCCTACCTGTTAATCCAGGTGAGGATTGAGTAGATTCAGGCAAGAATTGGATCCATGGAAGAGGAACTATGGAATTGGAGAACCAGCCTAAAGTCCAGATGAAAAGATCTCTCCTTGGGTACTTAATGCAGATTGAGAAGATCATGATTTATTGTGGCCTAGGGGTGGGAGAATTTTGTACTCTGTACCTTGTACCTCTTAAGGATGATTGAGTTAAGGATGTTGGAAACTAATCTCCAATTAAGAAGAAAGAAAACGTTTTGACTGAGGGATTAAGACCATGTGACCTGGGGTGGAGAATTTTGACATTTGTACTTTGTGTCCCTTAGGGAGGCTTGTTCCTTAAGGATGATTGAGTTAAGGAATTACTGAATGATATCTTTTGTTTAAAACTATGTGGCCACTTTGGTGAAAACTATGCAGCCACTTTAGTGATAAGTTGCTATGTCGTAACATTGTGAATGTTGTACTTTGATTTCTGTGAATGTTTTGCTTTAGTTTACTGTTGAATACATAGAGAGTTCATTATACTATGCAATCAGAACCTTAAAGCTGCTCACTGCAGTAGTCCTCTGGTAAGCTGCTCATGCTTGGCTTTACAATAGTACAGCAAGAAGGTATATAAACAGATAGATAGTATGGGTATATGATGAACCTGAGGGAATGGCATAAATAAAATTAAGAGATGAGAAAGAGGAGCACACTGGGTGCAGAAGGAAAGGAGAAGAAGAATGGGGGAAATCATTTCACACGAAGAGGCACTAAAGACCTATTGCAGTGGAGGAGAAATGGGAGAGTGGGCAATAGGCATCACTTGGACCTTACTCTCATCAGTATTGGCTCAAAGAGGTAATAATATACACAGCCAGTTGAATATAGAAATTTATCTTAAGGGGCTTGAGGGGTTGGGGACTGATGGAAGTGAGAGCACATTAGAGGAGATGATAGACAGAAGCAAAACACTGATCAGGGAAAGGGTGAAAAGAGAGGACAAACAGTAGGGAAATACACAGTTAGTAATCATAATTGTGAGTGTGAATGGGATGAACTCTCCCATGAAACAGAAGCAGATAGCAGAGTGGATCAAAAAACAAAATCATCCAATATGTTTTTTGTGAGAAACATACTTGAAGCAGAGAGACACACAGAGAAAGTGAAAGGGCTGGGGCAGAATCTATTAAGCTTCTGCTTAATTAACAACAACAACAAAAAAAACAAACAAACCAGGGGCAGCAATCCTGCTCTCAGACAAAGTAAAACAAAAGTAGGCCTAATTACAAGAAATAAGGAAGGAAATTACATCTTGATGAAAGGTACTACAGACAATGAAGCAATATCAAAACTAAACATATATGTACCAAGTGGTATAGCTTCCAAATTCTTAAAGAAGTTAAGTGAGTTACAGAGAGAGTGAAACTATAGTAGTGTAAGACCTCAACTGTCTCCTCTTAGAACTCAATCAATCAAATGAAAATTAAACAAGAAACTAAGAAAGTAAAAAGAATGTTAGAAAAATTAGATAAGACAGACCTAAATTCTTTAGGATGAAAGTAATTAATTAGGAAATATCTTGCCCATATATATGCCAATAAATCTTACCATCTGAGTGAAATGGATAAATATTTAAAATATTTTAAAATAAACAAAAATATAAATTCCTTAGATTAACAGACCAGGAAGTAGAATGCTTAAATAACAGCATCTTAGAAAACTGAACAAGTCATTAATGAATAAATTTTACCAAAAACATTTAAAGAATAATGAATTCTAATGCCATATAAACTATTTTGAAAATCAGAAAAAAAGGAGTCTTGCCAAACTCCTTTAATGACAAAAACATGATGCTGATATGTAAACCAGGAAGAGCTAAAGTAAAGAAATAAAATTGCAGACTAATTTCTCTGATGAATATCAATGCAAAAAAATTGAACAAAATACCAGCAAGGCTATTACAGCAACACATCACAAGGAATATACACTATGAAGAGAGGTAATTTATTCCAGGAATGCAGGTGTATTTCAATATTAGAAAAACTATCAGTTTAATTTGTCAAATCAATAACAAAAGCAACAGAAATCATATTATTATCTCAATCGATGCTGAAAAAAACTTTTGACAAAATATCGGACCCATTCCTATTAAAAAAAAAGAGATAGAGAGGAAATCATAAGCAATATCTATCTGAAACCATCATCAAGCATTATCTGTAATGGAGATATGCTTATGTCCTTCACAGTAAGACAAGAGATGAAGTAAGGATGCCTATCATCACCACTATTACTCAATATTGTCCAAGAAATGTTAACTTTAGAAATTAGAGAAGAAAAAGAAATCGAAGGGATTGTAATAGGCAATGAAAAAACAAAACTTCAGTCTTTGCAGATGGTATGATGGTATACTTAGAAAACCTTAAACCATCATCTAAAAAAATACTTGAAATAATTAACTTTAGCAAAGTTGCAGGGTATGTAATAAACCCACATAAATCATCAGTATTTCTATATATTACCACAAAACACAGCAGCAAAAGATAGAAAGAGAAATTTAATATAAAATAACTGTAAACAATATAAAATAATTAGGAATCTACCTGGCAAGACAAAACCAGGAATTGTGTGGACACCACTACAAAATACACTTCATACAAATAAAGTCATACTTGAATGGAAAAATATCAATTACTTATGGGTAGGCCAACCTAATATAATAAAAAATGACAATTCTTCCTAAACTAATTTTCTTATTCAGTGCCATACCAATCAAATTACCAAAGAATATTTTATACATATAGAAAAAAATAACAAAAATTAATTTGGAAGAACAGAAGATCAGAAGATCAAGGGGATTAATGAAAAAAAGTAGAAAGGAAGGAGATGTAGCAATACCAGATCACAAACTATATTATACAGCAATAATCATTAAAACTATCTGGTACTTGCAATGGTAGATCAGTAAAACAGATTAGGTATACAAGACACAGTAGTCAATGAAAATAGTAGCTTATTATTTGATAAGCCTAAAGCTTATATACCCTAGCTAGTGGTATAAGAATTCTGTATTTGACAAAAACTTCTGGGAAAGTATAAAACAATCAGACATAAAATATGTATAGACAAACATCTCAGATCATATACCAAGATAAGATCAAAATGGGTGCATGGTATAGACATGTAGAGTAGCACCATAAGCAAATTAGAAGAGCAAGGAACAGTCTACCCATCAGATCTATGGGGAGAAGAAGAATTCAAAACCAAACAAGAGACAGAGAGCATTACAAAATGAAAAATAGATTATGTTAATTATATTAAATTAAAAAGCTTTTATAAGAGGCATAGTCAAGATGGCGGAGTATAAGCAGGACCTACGAGTACTCTGGCTTCCACCTTCCCCAACCCATGTAAAAACAGGACTCTCAACAAACTTTGGAACTTTAGAACCCACAAAATGAGACAAAGAAGCTAGCCTCCCACTGAGAACAGCCCGGCAGGCTGGAAGGAATTGGCCAGTGCAGCATTCTTGGAGCAGAGCCTAGGCCCCTTGGGAGCTGGAAGTTTTAGCACTGACCAGCCACAGGCCTGAGGGACTCCAGATCAGCAGCAGCTGTGGCCCTTTCCAAAATTATCCACACATAGATGTGAAGGACAAAGTGAGAGGTCAGTGCAGTCTGGACTTTGGGACCCAGTAAGTGGGAGTGCACAGGCTTTTGCCCCCGGGGAAAGAAGCCACTGTGACACCCTGCACAGCCAGGCAGCGCCACATGGTAGCTTCAGTTCCTGGCCTGCAGAGTGTAGGGGGATCAAGTGACCAGTCAGAGGTGTAATTACTCCTGCTTTAACCTGCTTGGATCTGGATTGCAGTCTAAGGTGGAGGTCCTGGGGTGTGTATCCAGCTTGTCAGAGCATGTGGAGGCCTCAGAGAAGAACCTCATCTAATACCTCCAGCAGCTGAGAAAACCCCAGTGTTTGGGATGAAAGCTCCCCTGTCTGGTGGCAGAGTCCTACTGTGGCAAAAAGCCCAGGGGTCAAGTGAATGAGGGGTGACATGACCAGGCAAAGGAAACAAAGCAGATAGAAGATTCCAACATTAGACTTCTATTTTGGGGACAAAAAGGAGCAAAGCATGGAACAGGAGGAAGACAGTGAAGTCAGAACTCCTGCACCAAAAGCTTTAAAGAAAAATACAAGCTGGTTACAGGCCACAGAGGACTTTAAGAAGCAGATAAGAGAAGTGGAGGAAAAATTGGGAAGGGAAATGAGAGCAATGCAAGAAAATTACGAATTGAGAGTCAACAGACTGACTGAGGAAAATCACACCTTAAAAAACAGACTCACTCAATTGGCAAAATAGGCTCAAAAAGGCAATGAGGAGAAGAATGCTTTAAAAAGCCAAATTTGCCAGATGGAAAAAGAATCACAAAAGCTCACTGAGGAGAATCATTGCTTCAGAATTCAATTGGAGTAAGTGGAAGCTAATGACTTTATGAGAAATCAAGATGCTATTAAACAGATCCAAACAAATGAAAAAATAGAAGGTAATGTGAAATATCTCATGGGAAAAACCACTGACCTGAAAAATAGATCCAGGAGAGATAATTTAATAATTGTTGGACTACCTGAAAGCCATGATCAAAGTAAGAACCTAGAAAACATCCTCCAGGAAGTTCTCAAAGAAAACTGCCCTGATGTTTTAGAACCAGAGGGCAAAATAGAGGTTGAAAGAAACCACCAATCACCTGCTGAAAAAGATCCCCGAAAGAAAACTCCTAGGAATATTATAGCCAGGTCCCAGAATTCCCAGATTAAGGAGAGAATATTACAAGCAGCCAGGAAGAAACAATTTGAATATTGTGGAAACACAATCAGGATAACCCAGGATCTGGCAGCTTCTACACTAAGGGATCTAAGAGCTTGTAATATGATATTCCACAGGTCAAAGGAGCTGGGATTAAAACCAAAAATCACCTACCCAGCAAAATTGAGTATCATGTTTCAGGGGAAAATATGGTCATTCAGTGGAATAGAGGACTTTCAAGCACTCTTGATGAAAAACTAGAGTTGAATAGAAAATTGGACATTTAGATACAAGAAGCAAGAGAAGCATAAGAACGTAAACAGGGAAAAGAAATCATAAGGAACTTATCAAAGTTGAACTATTAACATTCCTACATGGAAATACAATAATTATAACTGATGAAACTTTTCTCAGTACGAAAATAGTTGAAGGGAATAGAATTGTGTGTGTATACACACACACACAAATATATGTCTATATTTGAGGGTATATGGGCATATGAATACATATGTGAATGTGTGTATATATGTTTACAGGTATACATAGGTAAAGGGCACAGGACCAATTTAATAGGAAGGGATGATAGTTAAAAGGTGAAATTAAGAGGTGAAAGAGGAATATAATGAGAGGAGATGGGGAGAGACAGAATGGGGTAAACTATCTCATATAGAAGAGGCAAGGAAAAATGGTTACAATGGAGGAGAAGTATAGGAAGGCAAAAGGGAATATGTCAACCTTATTCTAATTGAATTTGGCTTGGGGAAGGAATGAAATATACACTAAATAGGGTATTTCACTCTGCAGGAGAGTAGGGAGAAGGATATGAGAGGGGGGATGATGGAAGGGAGGGCAGGATGGGGGGGTGGGAAATTGAAAGCACCCACTTTTGAAAAGGGACAGGATCAAAGTAGAGAAAAGAACAAGTGGGAGGTGGGATAGGAGGGAGGGAAATATAATTAGTCTTTTACAATATATCTACTATGTTATTGTTTTGCATTAGCTACACATGTACAACCTATACTGAACTGCGTATCTTCCCAGTAAGGGTGGGTGACAAGGGAGGAAGGGAATGAATCTGGTATTCAAAGTTTTAAAATCAAATGTTTAAATATGTACATATATATATATGCTATTATTAATGCTATTTTACATGTAATTGGGAAATAAGATATGCAGGCACTGGGGCACAGAGATTCACCATGCCCTACTGGAAAAGTTGAAAGGGGTATGGGAGAAAATATGGGAGAGAGCAGATTGGAGGAGGGGATATCCTGTGGGACTGCTATTTTGGGGTGGGGTAGGGGAAAATGGGGAGAAAACTTGTAACTCAAAATCTGGTGGAAATAAATGATATAAATCAGAAGTTAATAAGGCATTTGAAAAATGGGGAAAAAACCTTTTATAAAAACAAAATCAATTCAACCAAGATTTGAAGGAAAATAGAAAGCTAGTAAACAATCTTTACAGTATCTCTGAAAATGGCCTCATCTCTTAAATACGTAAAGAACTGAGTAAATTTATGAAAATACAAGCCATTTTACTCCTTGATAAATGATCAAAGGATATGGACAGGCAGTTTTCATATGAAGAAATCAAAGCTACCTGTAGTCATATGAAGAAGTGCTCTGAATCACTTTTGATTAGAGAAATGCAAATTAAAACAACTCTGAAGTACCACCTCAAAGCTATAAGATTGGCTAAAGACAAAAAAGAAAAAAAAAAGTGAAATGTTGCAGAGGATGTGGGAAATTGGAACACTGACATAATGTCGGTGGAATTGTGAACTGATCAAATCATCTATAATGGTAATAGAAATTCAAAGATCTTCCCTGCCCCTTAATAAGCCTAAGTTGAACTTTAGGACATTTCCTGATTTGAAAACATACTCTTGCCCGAATAGGCTGTATGTGCTCACCTGGAGCCTGTGGTGGGAGGCTTGTTTTCAGGAATGCTCAACTTTGTTACTTTGTAGTCAAGTGAGTAAGGGGGTTTGTGATGTTCTCTGACCCAGGAGAAGACTATATATACCTCTGATGCTAGGTTTTGCTTGGGGCTCACTTTGGGAAAAGTTGTGTGATTTGACCCAATGAGACTATGGGCAACCATTGAGGCCCTGGCTTTGATTCTTTCTCTGGTGACTAATTAGCGATGAATGTAATGGTCAGACAGCTAGAAGCCCTGTCTGCTGAATTGTGTTATTTTTCTCTTGTAACTTCTGTTTGTATTCTCTGAAGTTCAGGGTGTTGACTTTTCCCCCTGAAATAGGTAAATGATATATGTTTGATGGAAGTAAGATTGTTAACCCTTTCTGAGTTGCTTTCCATTAGAAAAGCAGATCTAAGATCCTGTGCTAGCTACTGACACCACCACTTACACCCTGCCACTCCCCCCATAGTTCTACTCTTCCTGATTCTCTCAAGGAATTTATATAGTTTAGTTGGTGAGACAAAATTAACACAAAACAGTAATCAAATGTTAAACTATTCCATGATAGCAGCTGTCATTTACATAATGCTTTCCATATTCATTATCCTGGCAGATTCTCATAATAACCCTTCTAGGTGAGTACTTGAGTTGTTGTTTTCGCCATTTTGTAGATTAGGAAATTTATACTTCCGAATGTTCAATGACTGGGCAGGGTTACACACCTATATTCCAAATTAGGATCCAGATACCTCTTAACTCATTCCATCACACATTACCTAGGAGTTCAGAGAAGGGTGAGAACAGTGATCAAAACTAAGAGGTAAATGTCAAGTTCATGCTTACTCCAATACCTGGCCTTTTTTTTTTTATCTTTGTATCCAGTCTCATTTTTTTCCAACTATTTTTCAGTGCTAAACTCAGTCCTTACCTTATCTGAGTAACCTTCCCTGGTTGCTGAAATTGATATTGATCTTGCCATTGTCTGATCTCTGTTTTCATTTATCATCTCTTTTGCACAGCTTATCACTTAATTATTTGTTACTTTTAGTTATTTGTACTTTTTAGTCTTCTCTAATTGAAGTCAGGCATGGGGAAGGAGATTAGAGCAAATGTATATGTTGCAAAGACCACTTTTGTAAGGAGGGAACTAAGAAAATTAGGCAATTCAATATAGCCTCCATAAGACTATGGTAGAAAATTAATAAGAGATAAAAATAATTATTACTATGCAATAGTAGTAGTATGGACCCTACTGAGACCAGACTATGAAATCTATAATAAAACTAATAAAAACAATTTTATGATTGTCTCAAGTCATGTTACTTGTATGAGAAAAGGTAAAAAACTCTGGAATGATGGAATTATCTAAAACTGGCAATTATTAAAAAAGAAATGATCTAAGTTCAGGAAGTGAAGAATTTTAGCAAGTGCATATTTAGAATAACTGATCCCATGATCAATCTGGATAGTTAAACATGTACTAAGTTAAGCTAAGAGACCTTTGAAAGAGTAGAAAAACAGAGAGGAATCATAAGTAATTATCCAATAAATATTTATTAAATACCTATTATGTTCCAGGCACTGTACTAGGAGTCAGTGTCACAATGCCTGACACATAGTGGGCATTTAAAATGTGCTGGGCACTGGACTTCTTAATATAGGGATCATAAACTTTGTTTAAAAAATAAGTAATTTGAAACAGAAATATATTTGGAATGTTTTTTCTGAAAAAGATCTCACATGCAAGATGTATAAGAAATTCATTCAAAATTGTAAGACTAAGCACTATTCCCAATTAGATAAATGGTGAAACAGTATGGGCACATAACTTTCAAAGGAAGAAATGCAAGTTATCAGCAACTATTTGAAAAATCACCAGTGATTAAAGAAAAATAAATTAAACAAACTTTTTTTTTACATCACATTCTTTAAATTGGCAAAGATGATAAAAGAGAAATGACAAATGTTGGAGGGGCTATTGGAAAACTGACATGCTGGTGCACCATTGGGGGAGTTGTGAATTTCTAACCATGTTGTTGTTACTGATTTTTTTCAGTTGTGTCTGACTTGCCATGACCTCATTTGGGGTTTTCTTGGTAAAGATACTGAAATTGTTTGTCATTTCCTTCTCTAGTTCATGTTACAGATGAGGAAACTGAGGAAAACTGGGTTAAGGGATTTGCCCAGGATCACACAGCTAGTTAAGTGTCTGAAACCAGATTGGGACTCAAGTCTCACTGACTCCAGGTCTGGTACTCTATCCAATACGCTATCTGACTTTCCCAATCTAACCATTCTGGAAAACATTTTGAAACTAAGCTCTCAAAGTTAATAAACTATGCACAACTAGGCTTATATCCCTAGAGAAATCAAAGAAAGAAGAAAATGGCCTATTTGTGTGTATGTGCATGTATACAAAATGACACTGCCCACCATAATTCTGTATTCTAATCTTCCTGTTGCCCTCAAAGAATTTATAGTCTAGTTGGTGAGACAAAATAAACACGAAACAAAAAATAAATGTTGAAGTATGCCATGACAACAGATGTCATTTACATAATGCCTTCCATATCCATTATCTCACCAGATGCTCACAATAACACTTCCAGGTGAGTACTGCAGCTCTTTTTATTTTAGGTAAAAATTGGAGACTAAGGTGGTATCCTCTTATTGGGAAATAGCTAAAAACAAATTGCTATATGAATGTAATAGAATACTGTTCCACAATAAGACATTGACGAAATAGGCAATTTCAGAGTAAAATTAATTGATGGAGTGAAGAAAAACTAAGGGCACAATTTATACAATGATAACATTATAGAGAAGAAAAAAAACCTGAAAAACTTTAAAACATATCAACATAATGATAAAAACTGAGTGCAAAAGAATGGATATGAGAGATACTACTCACTTCCTTCCAGAAATGTAATGAATTTAAAATGCCAAAAGACATAAATTATCAGCATTTCACATTATATAGCAGGATAAAATAAAAAATGGATAAATGACAGACATAAAGGAAATAAATTAGGAGAGCATGGAAAAGCGTATCTGTCAGATCTAAGAATAGAAGATTTTATGACAAAACAAAAAATAGAGAGGATGATTTTGATTACATGAAATTTAAAAAGCTTTTACAAAAACAAAACTAATAGAGTCAAAATTAAAGGGAAAACAGAAAACTGAGGAAAATTTATATCATGGTTCTCTGATAAATGCCTTATTTCTCAAATATAGAGAAAACTTAGTCAAATTTCTTTTTTAAAAATAAAGAAATTCTCCAGTTGATAAATGGTCAAAAGATAGGAAAAGGTGGTCTTCAGAAGAAGAAATCAAGGTTATCAATTTGTTGTTGTTCAGTTGTTAAATCATATCTGACAGTTCATGACTCCGTAGACCATAAGCCATTATACTCCACTATCTCTTGTAATATGACACAAGTTTATGTTGTTTCCATACTAACATCTATCCATTTCATCCTCTGTCATCTCCTCTTCTTTTTCCCTTCTATTTATTCCAGCATCAGAATCTTTTCCAAGGAGCCCCATCTTCTCATTATATGACAATTATATGATTCATCATTAGTATTTGACCTTCCAGTGAATTGCCTGCTTTAATTTGTCTTGATGGATTTGATCTTCTTAATATTCAAGGGAATCCCAAAAGTGTTGTTCAGCATAACATTTCAAAAGCCCCAATTCTATGGTACACAACTTTCCTTATAGTCCAGCTATCATAGCCACATATTACTACTGGAAAAAAAACATAGTCTTGATTATATGGACCTTTGTTAGAAAGGGTAATGCCTCTGCTTTTTAGTATGCTGTCTATATTTGCCATAGCTTTCCTTCCAATGAGCAAGTGTCTTAATTCTATGGCTTCAGCTTCCTTCTGCAGGGACCTTTCAGCCCAAGAATACAAAATCTGTCACTGATTCCATTTTTCTCCTTCTGTTTGCCAGGAAATATTGGGACCAATTGCCAAGATTTTAGGTTTTTTGTTTTTTTTTTAATATTAAACTTCAAGCCACCTTTTATACTCTACTCTCTTCATCCAGAGCCTTTTAATTTTTCTTCACTTATTGCCATCAGAATGGTATCATCTATATATCTGAAATTGTTATTTTTCCTGGCACCCTTAATTCCAGCTTTTGCTTCCTCCAACATGTCATTTTGTATGATGCATTCTTCATATAAATTAAAAAGATAAGGTAACAATATAAAGTCTTACTGTACTCATTTCCCAATCGTAAATCAGTCAGTTGGTATGTGTTTGGTTCTGTTGTTTCTTGGCCTGCATAAAAATTCCTAAGGAAATAGGTAAGATGATCTGGTACTCTCATCTCTTTGGGGACTTGCCACATATTGCTGTCATTCACACAGTCAAAAAGCTTTAGTGTAGTCAATGATACAGACATTTGTTTGTATGTTTTCCTGGAACTCCCTTGCTTTCTCCATAATCCAATTTGGTCTCTGGTTCCTCTCTTCAAAAAACAGACTGCTCTTCTGTTAATTCTTAGTGCACATATTACTGAAGCCTAGATTGCAGAATTTTAAGCATAACTTTGCTGGTATGTTCAGGCACAATTGTTTGGTAATTTAAACATTCCTTGGCATTACCCTTCATCAGAATTGGGATGTAAACTGATTATCAATTAAGGTTATCAATAGTCACATGAAAAACTATTCGAAATTACTAATGAATAGATAAAAAAATAGATTAAAACAACTCTGAGGTACTACCCCACACGTGTCAGATTGACTAACATGACAGAAAAGAAAAATGACAAATGCTGGAGAAGATATGTAAAGTCAGGGGTGTTGATGCCTGATTGATGACATTGTAAATTAGTCTACCCATTCCAAAGAACAATATGGAGCTATGCCCCAAAACTATAAAACCACACATACACTTTGACTTAGAAATACCCCTACTGGGTCTATGTAGCAAAGAGATCAAAGAAGAGGGAAATGAACCTATTTGTACAAAAATATTTAAAACAGTTTTTTATGTAGTGGCAAAGAATTGAAAATAGAAGGGGTGTCCATCAATTGGGGAATGGATGAACAAATTCTGATAATTGATTGTGATGAAATTCAACTTTGTTACAAGAAATGATGAGTAGAATGGTTTCCCCCCCCCAAAAAAAAAAAACTGGAAAGATTTAGATTAACTCATGCAAAGTAAGCAGAAGCAGGGGAACTGTGTACACAGTAACAGTAATATCTCAAGGATGATCAACTGTGAAAGATGTGGCTACTTTGATCAAGGAAATGATCCCAGGCAATTCCAAAGGAATTATGATGAAGAATTCTATCTATCTCCAGAAATAGGACTGGTAAACTCTGAGTGCAGATTGAATCATATTTTATTTTATGTTTTTTATTTTTCTTTTTTGTCTATGTTTTCTTTTGCAACATGACTAATATGTAAATATTTTTGCATGATGTCACATATATATTTGATATCAGATTGCTTGCCTTCCAAAGGAGAAGGGAGAATCAAGAAATAAGAAGAGAATTTGGAATTCAAAATGTCTTTTTAAATGTAAATTTTTTACATGTTATTGGGAAATATTTAACACAATAAATAACAAATTGAAGAGATGAATTTTTGGACAAAAACCGTGTGATAATTAGTTTTGTCAGACTAAGCATATATGCATTGTATGCTTTATCATGATTTATTTATTTGCTTTAGGAGGGGATATGTATGGAAGGGATAAATGAATTAATTAATTTAAATAAGCGTACAGAAGAAAAAATGAAATGCAGGAAGTGATGGAAATCAGTAGTTAAATTTCCTTACTACCTTCTTGAATTTATGTATATTCAAAATTACTATACATAATAGCTTACATTTCCATACATTCTTCTTTATTGTTCTTCCTTCACACTGAACTATTTATTTTTATTAATGATTATTGAATTCATGATAAAAATAAATAAGAAAACATTTTGACAATTTTTAAATATATTTTTTGTAATACTATGTACTTTATTCCATTTAAGAACATTATTTGCATAAAGATTCTACAGTTTTCATTACATCAACAAAGGGGTCCATCACACACACACACACACACACACACACACGTGCATGCAGAAATTTTAAAAAGTCCTGTTCTGGAGATAAAAAAAACCAGGCTTACTCTCATAGTAGAACAGTTAAAGAACTGAAAGAATAAAAGCATAACAATTATAAAGAAGAATTTTAGAATTTTGTTTTTGGAGGTGGAACTTTTCTTTAATCCCTTAAAATTATATTTTAAGCTTAACATTGAAAATTAATGTAACCAACTAATTGGTTACATTAATTTAAAACAGCAATTGTTTTAACATATAACATATTTTAATTTCTCAGTCAGGTATTATACTAAGTGCTAGAAATATAAATACACACACACATATCAGTTCTTCTGGAGTAGCTTATAGTCCAATGCAGGAGAACCAAGCAAAAAGAGAAGTATAAACAAGCTATGATATACAAAATAAGTAGAAAATAATGAGGGAAGGCACTAGAATTAAGATGAGTTGGGAAAAGCTTCCTCCAGAAGATGGACTTGTAGTTGGGACTTTAAAGAAGCCAATGAAATCAGGAAGTAGAGTTCAGGAGGGAGAGTATTCCCAGCATGAGGGACGATCAGAGAAAATTCCCATAACTAAGAAATTAGTGTCTTGTTCATGGAACAGTAAGGATGTCCTTGTCACTGTTTTGAAGAATACATGGTGGAGAATGGGGTGTCAGAAGGCTGGAAGGACAGGAGAGGGCTAGGATATGAAGAACATTGAGTGACAAGGTATTTTCTATTTGATCAAGGAGGTCCTGGGTAGCTACTGAAGCTTGTTCAGTAAGGGAATAACTTGGATAGAACTGCACTTTGGGATGGTCACTTTGGTGCCTGAATGGAGAATGGATTGATATGGTGACACTTGAGGAAATACAATCTCCCAGCAGAGTATTGCAATAGTGCAAGTATGAGGCGATTAAGACCTGCACCAGGGTGGTGGCAGTGTCAAAGGAGAAAAGGAGAGAGTATTCAAGAGATGTTGTAAAAGACCTTGCAAGATCTTGAAAACAATTTGAATATGAGAAGTGAGTTATAGTTAGGAATTAAGAATAACATCCATTTGTTTATTCATTCATCATTTTTGCTTTTTGGAGGGGGGAAGGAAGGGCAATTGGGATTGTGACTTGTCCAAGGATACACAGCTAATAATTGTTAAGTGTGTGAGACCAGATTTGAACTCAGGTCCTCCTGACTCCAGGGCCGGTGGTCTATTCACTGCACCACCTAGCCACCCCTGGCTTGATCTATTTATTTGTTTATTTTAAGGATAACACCTAGATAGTGAATCTGGGAGACTAAGAAGATGGTGATGCCCTGAAAAGTAATGGTTAACTTTGGAAGAGGGGAGGCCTCAGAGAGAAAGGTGATGAATTAAATGGTGGACATGTGAGAGATTTATGAGAATTGAACAAAGCACACTAATTACATCTTGTGATTCAATTTTGGAGCTAGCTTATTTCTCTTTCCATCCAATTATAGGTCTAGTTGAATTTGTCTTGTGTGAAAATTTTATTCAATTATGAGAATTGTAAGAAAACTTTTTTGCATTATCTGAACCTAAACTGGCATGACTAGGAAGGTGAACCACCTCTACCTGTTCTTTAGAGACCTTTAATTAAGGACCTGACCAGAATTGTATAGAAACCCAGTCAAATCCAAAGATTAATGCAAGGACTTTTCTCACAATTATATATACACATACAAACATATACATACGCACATATACTTATGTTTATATGTATATATATATATATATATATATATATACACATATTGTGTATAAGTGCACACATACATACATATATATCAGCCCATGTGCTTTATCTGAAAAGTGATCCCATGCTGCTTAATTTGTTTCCTTGCTCCTTTGATTGAATACAGACATTTGGGAGGAGTGGGACACGTTTTTTCTAAGTTTTGGAAGATGACTATTTACTCTCACTACTTGAAAAGCCTCTAATCTTTCTTCCAATTAGAAATCAGATTACCTGAGTATTAATCCTGTTTTGTGTCCTGCTTATTGCCATCGTTTAAAGTATAATAATTTGTCTCCACCTATATTTGCAGACCATTGCCAAGTTGATGAGGCCTGGTCCTGATTTATTATGTAATTGCCATACATTAGTCAATAAATTGATAGACTTGGTACTTAAAAACTTTTGTTTCCTCAGCTATTTCAGGTTTTTACCCACCACACATGTTGAGTTTAAGACTAGACATTATGTTTCAGATGTCCGAAAGATAGCTGGAGACATAAAACTAGAGTTTAGCAGAAAGGTTAGAGCAGGATAGGTCAATCTGAGAATCATGAGTAGAGAGATGATAATCAGATACATGACGATGAGATCATCAAATGAAATAGAAGAGAGGGAGGAAAGAAGAGAGCCCAGGACAAATTGTGAGAGCTGTCAAGGGGCATGATTTGGATGAGAATCCAACAAAGGGGACTGAGAAGGAGAATTCTGATCGTTAAGGGAAGAACCAGGAAAGAAATACATCTGCAGGAAAATAGAAATTGTAGCAGGAAAATAGACAGAAAAGAGTACCATGGAGAAGAAGGCCAGTGGTGCTAACAATGGTTGCAAAGAGGTCAAAAAGAATAAAGGCTGAGAAGAGGCACTTCATTATATGTGGCAATTAAGTGATTGTTGGTAACTGTAGAAGAGAGTAGTTTTGGTGAAATGGTTAATTTAAAAATCAGAGTCTAAGGGGTTAATAAAAGAATGAGAGGAGAAAAATGAAAACACACTATAAATGGCCTTCTTTAGGAGTTTAGCTTTGTTGGTCAAAAGAGATATATGTAAATAGATTAGTGGAAATGGAAGGATAGAGTGGTGTTTTTTCAAGATTGAGGAGATATTGGCAAGTTTACAGTCAGTAGGGATTGAGTCAACAAACAGTGAGAGATTAAAAATTAATGATGAATTTGGGGAGACAGAGAAAACAATCTTTTGGAGGAGATAGGATAAAATTGGATCACTTGTGCAAGCAGAAGGATTTATTTGCTTTGGTAAGGAGTAAGGACACCTCTTTGTGTGAGAATGGAGTGAAAAAAGAAATAGTAGCAGAAGACATATGAGTGATTATATGAGGAAGAATGGAGAAGAGGAAGCTCATGGTGAAAGACCTATTTTTTTTTTTTACATATGGGGGTAAGCTTGTCATCTGAGAGAGTGGGAGAATGGGCAGCAATAGGAGATTTGAAGAGGAGCAGAAAGGTTTGGATGAGTCACTGTGGAGAGTGGAATAGTGATGATAAATTAAATGTAGGGTTGCTACAGCAATTGCATAGCACGAGTGAGGGTTCAATTGAAGTTATAGTGGACCCAATTCAAATGAGTGCATGATTTCCTCACCCTTTGAACAAACATCATTTATTAGGAGCAGATAGTGATAGCCATCTAAGACTGAGACTTATTAGGGTTCAATTGGCAATATGATGATAAGAGGACAACAACAACATGCTGTTTCACCATGCAGTCTAGATGGGGAAAAGAGGAGAAAGTGGCTTGTTCAGAGGAGGTAGCCTGAGAGAGAATTGAGGGGTTGAGGGATTGGAGATCCTAATGTGAAAGAAACAGCAGTGTTAAGTAAAGGAAGACAGAAGGCAAGGTGGAAAGCCAATAGATTATATAGATTATTATAAGACAAGGGAATTTCAGAATTCTTGAACACAGAGATGTCACATTTTTGGTTGATGGCAAAATCAAGGTCAGAACATGTTTGTGTTTGACTGAGCAGAGACAGAGAAATAAGTTATGGGAATTAATTAGGTTGATGAATGAAGTGATTGATGTGTTTGCAGGAGAAGCAACACATTTTTTAAGTCCCCTAGTATGAGGATGAGTGGGGAAGGAGAGAAAAATTGTGAGCCAGATATGAAACTCATTGAGGAAGGAAGGGGAGTAACAACATTGAGGAAGGAATGGGAGAGAACAGCTACCAGGATTTTGATTGGATGGTAGTTATTGATTGCATAAACCTCAAAGGAGGAGAGGTTTCTGATTCATGGAAGTAATGGGAGAAACTGGCACTGATGCTTTGGGATGTTTTATAAACCACTGAGAGCATGGAGTGTATATAAGTGATGGCCACAGTACCTTTTGGTCACAGGATACTTTAATAAATCTTTCACAATTTGCTGATGTGATTTTTCATTGCCAGATAAAATTAAATCATTTTAGCTAGCTTATTATATTGCTGCCAAACTAAGGCTTTTTTCACATTCTGAAGTCATTGTAATTTTAAAAGAGATTTCTTTAGCAAGACCTTTGCATAGCAACACAGCACAATATTTTTGAAACATTCATTAAAAATGTTTAAGATATCATATCTGCTGAACAGAAAACTGTAAGTTGTCAATGCAATGTGGAGCAACAAAAGAATTGACAACTTGACATGTAATCTCATTGAGTGAGTAGGAGGATTTTTCCCCCATTTGGAATGAATATAAAACGCAAATTCAAAAATTTTTGGTGTTTGAAACATCTTTGAGTATTTTGTCACTTTATATGAAATTTTGTTTTGTCCAATATGGCTGGTGACTGTTTTTGCTTTTGTTTAAGATGTTAAGATGCTGCAATATGGGAAATGTCATGTCAGACTTAAGTAACTATATCAGACTATCAAATAAATTCAATTGGTTTTTCCTTGTTTCTACATTATTACAAAACTTATGTCTAGAATTCCTCTGCTTGGTATTTTGTCCACCCTATTATTATTTTTATAAGAGGTCAAGTGAGCCTGGAAGACAAAAGGAAGGAGATATTTTGAAAATAGATCTAATAATCTAAATTTTTGAGAGAGAAAAAGCAAAAAGTTTGTCTTCATTAATAACATACAGTTTATTTTGATTCTCTGTGCATCAAGGTGTCTTGCATTCATCAAATCTACCATACCAGGTTCTACTTTCTCAATGGGTTGGGAAGTAGTATGGAAGGAAGAGAAGACAGATTTATTGCTTAAAAAAAAGTTTTCAAATATAAGCAAACAAACTCTATGATACCTACTAGATATAATATATAGGAGCTTAGAGAACTAGGAAATCATTAAGGACTGGAAAGAGATTTCATCAAGGTGTGGTCCTTGAACAATACATAGAAAAAAATAAATTGTATTTAGACAAGTAAGTAACTCCTCTTTTATTTCCATTCTTTAATGTCTTTTAGATATTACTAAAATATTCATTTTTCTTATTTCTCTGTATAAAAACAATCAAATGTTAATCATTTTCCCTAGCATAATGTCTAAATGTTTTAATCTGGCATGACAGACCTCCATATTCTGGCCTCACCTATCTTTTTCAAGTTCTTCAGATAGGATAAGATAGAAGGAATGGGAGTGTCATATGCTTGATGTTGTTTTTTTGTTATTGTTGTTGTTGTTTTTGTTTCCTCTGTGTAATAACTCATCTACATTGTATCCTGATTTCCCAAACAAAGATTGTTGCTGGTTCAATAGGATCATGTATTTCACTTGCCCAATATGCCTTCTTCCTTTTTTGTAGGTTAATCTGAATCCAACTCATTTTCCAAAGCTACATCAAGTTCTATTTTCTCCATGAAGCCTACCCTGATCAGACACATCCATGGTAATCTCTTTTTCCTATTTCACTCCTTTACTGTGCAAATCCTTGTCCCTTAACCTATGTAGATTATATTGTTAGTTATATTTTTAATAGAATCATAGCATTTCAGAGCTGACAGAGTACTTAAAGATTGTCTAGTAGAAATCTTTCATTTTATATAAGATAAAATTAAGACAAACATTTCTTAAGGTTGACATAGGTAGTTAGTAGTGGCATACCTTGGAATTAGGTGTCCTAATGCCTATATCATTCATCTTTTCAAGATATTATTGGCAGCCAAGATGGTGGCATTGAAGCAGGAGGACTCTCTGCGCTCCCCCCATAACCACCTCAAATACCTATAAAAAAATGACTCTAGGGGGTGGCTAGGTGGTGCAGTGAATAGAGCACCAGCCCTGCAGTCAGGAGGACCTCTGTTCAAATCCGACCTCAGAAACTTAACACAAAAACTAGCTGTGTGAACTTGGGCAAGTCACTTAACCCCAATTGGCCTCCAAAAAAGCAAAAAAAAAATTTTTTTTTTTAATGACTCTAAACAAACTTTAGGTCTACAGAACCCACAAAGTGACAGAGAGAAACTAACCTCCCACTGAAGACAGCCTGGCAGGGCAGCATGTAGGGGCCAGCAAATCACACTAGGTCCCAAGCCCAGCCCCGCATGAGTCCAAGGTTTTAGCTTCAGGGTGGCCCAACCAGCTGCAGCTAGAAGGACATCAGGAGAGTGGACCACCAGCAGCTGTGGCAGCTTCCAGATTTATCAACCCATAGATGGCAAAGACAAAGTGAAAGGTCAGTGGACTTTGTGAACAGGGATTCTGGGAGTACAGTCTGGCCTCTACACCCAGGGGCGAGAAGTGGCTGAGGCACAGCGGCCACTGCAGCTTCTGCAGCTGCTGTTTCAGAGCTCTTGGCATGCAGATTGTAGGGGTACCAAGCTTCCAGTCTGAGGAGTAATTGCTCTTGCTTTAACCTGCTTGGATCTGGATCCCTGCCCTGGGTGGAGGTACTGGGGTGCATGACCAGTGTGACAGATGTTTCTGAGAGGGCACCCAAATAACAGCTCTGGTAGCTGAGAAAACCCCAGCAATTTGGGACAAAGCTCTCCTCTCTGAAAGCAGAGATCTACTGTGGCAAAAAGCTGAAGAGTCAAGTGGTTGAGTGGCAACATGAGCAAGCGGGGAAAGTGGGCAAGCAAAGTGGTCTGACTTGGGATTCCTTTTTGGGGGACAAAAAGGATCGAAGCATGGAACAGGAGGAAGATGATGAAGTCAGAACTCCTGCACCAAAAGCTTCCAAGAAAAACACAAACTGGTTACAAGCCGTAGAGGAGCTTAAGAAGGATTTTGAAAACTAAATAAGAGAAGTGGAGTAAAAATTGGGAAGAGAAATGAGAATGATGCAAGAAAATCATGAAAAGAGAGTCAACAACCTGGCTGAAGAAAATAACACCTTAAAAATAGACTAACTCAAATGGCAAAAGAGGCTCAAAAAGGCAACAAGAAGAAGAAGGCCTTAAAGAGTCAAATTTGCCAGATGGAAAAAGAATCTCAAAAGCTCATTGAAGAAAATAATTCCTTCAGAATTAGATTGGAGCAAAGGAAAGCTAGTGACTTTATGACAAATCAAGATAGTATTAAACAGATCCAAAAGAATGAAAAAATAGAAGGCAATATGAAATATCTCATTTGAAAAAAACATTGACCTGGAAAATAGATCCAGGAGAGATAATTTAAAAATTATTGGATTACCTGAAAGCCATAATCAGAAAAAGAACATAGAAATCATCCTTCAAGAAATTCTCAAGGAAAATTGACCTTATGTTTTAGAACCACAGGGCAAAATAGAAGTTGAAAGAATCCACCGATCACCTCCTGAAAAAGATCCCAAAAAGAAAACTCCTAGGAATACTATAGCCAGGTTCTAGAGTTCCCAGATCAAGGAGAAAATATTACAAGCAGCCAGGAAGAAACAATTTGAATATTGTGGAACACAATCAGGATAATACAGGATCTGGCAACTTCTACACTGAGGGATTGAAGGACTTGGAATAAGATATTCTGGAGGTCAAAGGAGCTGGGATTAAAACCAAGAATCATCTACCCAGAAAAACCGAGTATCATATATCAGGAAAAATATGGTCATTCAATGGAATAGAGGACTTTCAAGCACTCATGATGAAAAACCCAGAGTTGAATAGAAAATCTGACATTCAAATACAAGAAGCAACAGAAGGATGAGAAGCGGGGCAGCCAGGTAGCACAGCGAGTAAGAGTACCGGCTCCAGTGTCAGGATGACCTGGGGATCGAATCCTGAGCTCAGACACTTAGCACCCACCCAGAAACACCTGACAATGTAACCTTGAGCAAGTTACTTAACCCCAATTGCTTAGGGGTGGTCAGGTGGCTCAGCGAGTAAGAGCACCGGCTCCAGTGTCAGGATGACCTGGGGATCAAATCTGGGCTCAGATACTCAGCACCACACCCAGAAATAACTGGCCATGTAACCTTGAGCAAGTTACTTAACCCCAATTGCTTTAAAAAAAAAAGAAGAAGCATGAGAAGCTAAACATGGAAAAGTAATCATAAGGAACTTATTAAAGTTGAACTATTTACATTCCTACATGGAAAAATGATAATTGTAACTTATGAAACTTTTCTCAGTATGGGAATAGTTGAAGAGAATATAAATGTGTGTATATATACATATATATGTATGTATACATATGCACACATATGTATATATGTGGGTATATGGGCATATGAACACATATGTGAGTGTGCATATATATGTGTGCAGTTATACATAGACAGATCCAAAAGAATGAAAAAATAGAAGGTAATGTGAAATATCTCATTGGAAAAAACACTGACCTGGAAAACAGATCTAGGAGAGACAATTCAAAATTATTGGACTACCTGAAAGCACAAGACCAATTGAATAGGAAGGGATGATACTTAAAAGATGAAATTGAGAGGTGAGAGAGGAATATAATGAGAGGAAATGGGGAGAGACAGAATGGGGTAAACTATCTCATATGGAAGAGGTAAGGGAAAACTGTTACAATGGAGGGGAAGAAAAGGAAGGCAAAATGGAATGAGTTAATCTTACTCTCATTGAATTTGGCTTAAGGAGGGAATGACATACACAGTAAATAGGGTATTCACCCCACAGGAAAGTAGGGGGGAAGGGGATGATGGAGGGGAGGGCAGGTTGTGTGTGTGTGTGTGTGTGTGGGAAGTTGGAAGCATACACTTTTGAAAAGGGACAGGGTCAAATTAGAGAATAGAACAAGTGGGGACAGGATAGGATGGAGGGAAATATAATAAATCTTTCACAATATATCCACTATGTAATATTTTGCATAGGTACACATATACAACCTATATTGAATTGCTTATCTTCCCAGTAAGAGTGGGTGAGGATGGAGGAAGGGAAAGAATCTGGAATTCAAAGTTTTAAAATCAAATGTTTATATATATATACACATCTTGTTTTTGTGAAACTGAGAAATAAGATATACAGGCATTGGGGAATAGAGATCCATCTTGACCTACTGGAAAGTCAGAGGGAGATTGGGGGAAGATATAGGAGAGAGCAGATTGGGGGAAGGGGTATTCAGTGGGATCACTGTTTTGGGGTGGTGGGTAGGGGAAAGATGGGGAGAAAGTCAGTAACTCAAAATCTTGTGGAGATGAATGATGTAAACTAAAAGTAAACTTAAAATTTAATTAAAAAAAAGAAATTATCACATGTGTGCCTGTGTGTATTGCCCCTTCAACTAGAGTATAATCTGTCTGACAGCAGAAACTGACATTTTTGTTTTTCTATCTCCAATTTTTACAGCATTATTTTTTCCATATGATAAAAATCATTTTAACCTTTTTTGTTACCATATTAGGGAAGGGACTTTGATATATAATTTTTATATAACTGTAAACATTTTCCACAATATTTTCATAAATAATATTGGTTACTTAATTTATATACAACATAAAAAGATAAGTAATTACAGATAAGAGAGGAAAATGTGAGTAAATTCTTAAAGGAGGGAATGAAAATGATAACTTTGTAAATTAGTGAGGTGATGTCTTTTATTAGAGAAGAAACCTATTTGAGGAATAATGGAAAATAAACGAAGCAATGATGTCCATATCATAATGTCCATTATAATTTGAAAACCTTGTACTTTAATTAATTTTTGGAAGTGGCACTTTGGGAAATCAATAATGCCAATCTTAGACCAAGCTCAAATGAGGTCAGTTGTCTCTATTTCTTAACTATGCAACTTCACAGGTTAGACTTAGCTTCAGAAAAGATATGGGTTCCAATCTCATCTAACTATGCATCAATTGACCTCTCTAAGTTTATTTTCTTCATTTGTAAAATGGAGGTAATAAGTGATGTTTCTGGGAGAATTTATGAGATGAACTCTGTAAAGTTCTTTGTAAGCCTTAAACTTCTATGTTATTAGTATGTATATAGACTTCATCACCTTAAAAGGTAACAGGTAAAAAATACAAACTGATTTCTGCAAATTTAGATAAACTCTTTTATGATAGTTTCTCCATTGGCAATAATTGAGGGAAGATAGAGATGTTTGAGGTGTGACCCTAAATATTTTCAAATTATTATGAAACTAGATGGCTCCTGGTCATGTAATAACCGTAGTTTCCGAAGAGTTAAACTCGAAGCTCACCTAAAGGCAATGGAAGTATGTAAAGAGTGTGAGTAGACTGGTCATCACTGCAACAAACTTGAACAAGAGAAGTGATGCAATTGATGTTATTGGAGATATATATTTATTCAAAGAGAAGGTGGTAAGAACGATGTGGTAAGAATCAAGGATAACTATTGGATACCTAAAATCCTGCATTGGTAGATGTATGAGGGGGGAGACTAGTGCTTTACCACAGGTACAAACATCTTAGGAAGCATTGATTGATAGTGGTTCACAGGGCAACTAGAGGGCACAGTGGATAGAGCCCTGGATCTGGAGTCAGAAAGACTTGAGTTCAAATCCAGACTAGAGCACTTACTAGCTGTGTGATCATGGGCAAGTCACTTAACCTTGTTGGTCTCAATTTACACATTTGTAAAATGTAGATGGGGCAGCTAGGTAGTACAGTGGATAGAAAGCACTGGGTTTGGCATCAGGAAGATTCATCTTTATGAGTTCAAATCTGGCTTCAGACAACTTAATACTTGGGTAACCCTGGGTAAATCACTTAACCGTGTTTGTCTAAGTTTTCTCAGCTGTAAAATGAACTGGAAAAGGAAATGGCAAATTATTCCAGTGTCTTTACCAAGAAAACCCCAGATTTGGTCACAGAATCAGACACAACTGAAATGATTGAACAACAAAATGGGGGTAATAATAGAAACTACCTGTTTCTATGTTGTATCAAAGGAGATAATAATTTTAGCACAGTGTCTAGCACATAGTAAGCACTATATAAATTTTACCAATTATTTATTGACCTATGCCCCATGAGTTTTAGCAGGTAAGGCAGCCTTGGGAGAGAGAGAAGGTGTAAACTCACTGGCAAAAAGAGGAGTAAGGAGGAACAAGCCATAGCCTGTCTTCATTTATTGCCTTGAGTTCAGGCTACTATTTTTCAAACATCCCTATTCCAAATCTCCCAGAAACATAGGGTGTATTCTTTGGAGGCCAGGGTGATAACTCCTCCCCTTATCCTTTTATCAGGTCTGAAAAATCCTAGTTATGTATTTGACCACTGATATCCACATAATACCCAGAGAAATAGAGAAAGGTCTTAAGTGCATTGGACAGATCCCTGAGTAGAATTTATAGGAAGTCGTGGGCAGTAGTCACAGGAAGATTTAGGCACAGATGGCATTTGATCTTCATTACTGGAAAGAGTGCCTGTTCTGATAAGATCACAAATGAATTAAAGATATTTGAAATATCAATGTCAATAGGGACAAATGTCCTACAAAATATTTTAGTTGACACTGTCTGGGTGCAGGTGCTGAGTGACTGAAGCATGGGTGAGATTCACCATCACCTTCATTTTACTTTAATAATAATTTGAAAACAAGATTTTAAAAAGACGATTTCTTCTCACAAAAAAAGGTAATATGGGGTTGTAAATGCAATTCTAGGAGAAATCCAGTAGATGGCATAAATACCCCTTGTTTTCAGAAGTAGACAAGAATTAGTAATCAGAACAAGAATGCTGAAGCTCTCCAGACAGGATAAGGCAGAAGGAGTGGGCGTGTTCTCAGATGCTGCAGAAAAGCTGATACAAGTCTTGATTTGGAATTAGGCCCTGCCTTTTGTAAACAGGAATGTCTGTCTTCATCTGTTTGTTATTTGTGGTTTGTGAGTCTTTATAGGAATAGAATGGCAAGTCACCAGTGTACCTCATAAATATCTGTATCTTAATCAAACACAAGTGACATTATGTATGAACACACACATAAAAATTAAACAAACAAAGTGATGGATCTGACCTAATCCCACAAAATTCATGGAAATTCATTGCCAAAGGCTTGCATATAACCTTTAATCAAGTAATCTCTCTGATATGGAAAACCAGTCACTGTTCGGAAAGTTCCCAAGCACAGAGAGGTTACAGATTCATGATGATTACTTACAAAAGAAATCATAAACCAAATCATATAATTATATGCAGTCATCAGCATTGCTGATTTCTGTATTCACTCAGTCATACTCTCCTTTCATCATCTACATCCCAGGAACCTTTGTCAGTTCTCCTCTAAGCTGTCCTCTTTCCTTGACCCTGATCCTGCCCTTCCTATTGAACTTCCATGCCAAATAGGCAGGAGTTCCTCCCAGGTTAGTGATGGAAGAATCATGTAAGAATATTTTAATAGAATTTCCCAGATCTAGAACTGGGGAAGTAACTTATTAAAGTTGAATATGTTGGGAGTGTATGCATACATTTATGCATGGTATATATAAAAATGACTATTAATATAATTAGAGCTTTCTATAGAAGTTTATTTCCACAACTGTCTCTTTCCCACACATATTAAATTCTTATTCTCTCATACTGCTTTAGCTCATTTCACTTTTAACAATGGTACTGAGAAATATGTTTTTTGGCAAGCCCCAAAGCACCCCTTCCTCTAATCTGACTTTAACATCTTATTCACCAAAATAGTTACTGTAAAGTCCTCCAAGAACTTTCCTCCTTACATCTAACTTCAAAATCCTGAACTGAATTAAGTTTGAGTTTCTTCATCTGTAAAGGAAGCACAAAGGGGGAGATGATCTTTAATATTCTCCATATACCTAAGGTTCTTTGATACTATTACCCACTTTTATTTACATTTACATTATTTACATTTATTTACATGCACACTCCCTCCTCCAATTGTGATGCACATAATACACATATATATGTATATAACACACATATGTGGGGACATATATGATATATATTCTGATATATAGATAGAAAATATATTCTGATATACATATATACACACATATATGTATGTATCAAAAGAGAGAAAGAGAAAGAGATAATATCATCATAGTAAATTGTAAGTATCCCAAAGTCAGGGACTTATTACTATTTTTTTCCTTGTGTTTCTGGACCCAGTGTCTCCCACGGTGTAGGTACTTACTTTTTTTTTTTTTAAGCTATTGGGGATACGTAACTTGCTCAAGGTTACATAGCCAGTTATTATTTTTGTGTGGGTGTTTAGTATCTGAGCCCAGCACCAATCCCAGGTCTCTCGACTCTGGGGCCGGGGTTCTTACTCACTGCACCACCTGGCTGCCCCAAGTAGGTCCTTACTTTTAACTATGTACTCTTCTCCAGAACTTCTTCAGTTCAGATTTCAAATATATTCTATTGTTTTTATTTCCCCACCTTTATTCTACATCTAATTATTTAATATCTTTGACTGTGATTTTATTAATTATATTACTCTTAATGGAGTTATGATAACTTATAAATTGATTCATTTGAGTGGCTCTGAACACACTTTCCTATACAGGATACCTTTCTTTTGACCCATACAATATGTCCTATGTTCTATGATGCTTCACAGACAGCTAGGTGGCACAGTAGAGTGCTGGGCCTAGAGTCAGGAAGATTCCTCTTCTTGGACTCAAAGCCAGCCTTGGGGATTTAAGAAGCTGTGTAATGCTGGGCAAGTCATTTAACCCTGTTTGCCTCAATATCCTTATGTGTAAAATGAGCTGGAGAAGGAAATAGCAAACCACTAAATATCTTTGCCTACAAAACCTCAAAATGACTGAAATGACTGAAAAATGACTAAACAACAACATGATGTCTCACATGTACAAAATAATACAATAATTCTCCTTTCAAACCTCTCTATATTGAGTATGTCATCACAATTAAATTCACTGTCTTCTTATTTCTCTTCTTGGGAAGCAAAAGTATCCAAACTAGACTGGCTCTTTTCTTATTCAATAACATCCTGAAATGTTGTCAAATTCTTGGTTTTTATTACCTTATAGTATATTTAAATTCAGTCTTACATATACAAATCAAAAGATAAATCATTCACTTAATTTTTTATCTCAGTAGGGTTAGTCATTTATGCCAAATAATTTGAGGGGTACCAAAAGCCCTTCACTGATAAAACTATCTCCTCGCTATTCTTCCATGCTTCCCATAACTTTAACATCACTTGCTCATTAGGATGAAACATTCTAGTCCCTTTTAAGAAGTAAATGTTTCTTGAAGGAAGAGGGCAACATGTCATCACTTATTTACAATTTACATGAATTGTCATTTAATTTTTTTCTTCAGATCATTTAATAAATCTCTAAGGAGATAGAACACTATAAAAGTAAATTTACATAAGGAGAGGGTATAATGGGCAGGCCTGGCTCATGCCAGTCTCCTGTCTCCTATTAGTTTAGATTTAATATTGAATGAAATGAGATACTCTTAGGTCATGCCACATCTTTTAAAGGACCTTACTTGGTTATGGCAGATAGGATATTAAATGAGGACATTAAGGATTTTAAACAAGGATAATAAAGAACTTAGCTTGGGTAGCCATGATGTATTTTATCCCTTTGCTTTTATACAAAAATGTATCTGGTCAGCAGGCAGGATGGTATGACTTTTGCAGCCTTGGGACAATTACCAAGCCTGAAGGACCCTAACTTCATATGGGCTGGTCTTTTAATAACTTTTAGTAACTGGAAAGCCATGTCAGTATAGCCAGAGTCCAACAGAATTTGCATCAATGGAATGATGACTTGACCTTTAAGACCCCCTCCTGCCCCCCCACCACCTGCCAATCCAATCTTAGGGACATCTTCTTTGCCTTTTAGAGAAATACATTACCTATGTTATAATGGAGAGGGAGAGAACTGGTAGATAGGAATCCTATACCATCCCATCCCTTTGTGTCAGGCCCTAAGGATATTCCAGAGTAACTTCTACCATATAAATGGCTTAATGGCTTCAGGGTTTTTTTACTGGACAATCCTAATCTCAATGACGTGCGGGGCCTGTCATAAGCAAAACTATGAAGAAGGGAGAACTAAATTAAAATGATAAAATGCAAAAAAATAGATCAGATAGATAATAAAACTAAGAAGCCCCGAGGAAATATAAAAAAAAAATTTAGGAAATGGAATCCTAAAATTCCAGACAATGCCTTCCCTCTTTGGAATGATTAAGGCCTAAATCTCAATAATCTGTGGATAACAATATTCATAATGTAGGTGATGTAAAATTATTGTAGGTGAAAGAGGTTCTCCTGATGTAACACAGTGATGAGGAGCAGGAGCAGCACCTGGAAAATAAGTGCTACAGCATGGACTTTGCTGTTTTGGGAGTCAGCACTTCCTCATCATGTGGCAGGAACATCCGGCACTTGTTTAAGTAGGTCAGAATTTTCTTATATCCCACTTATCATGGGAACTGAGTAAATATTGAAATTTAGGACCAGGTATTTCTAACTATTTTTGCATCTGTCAAGGAATTGTGCATGACTTTTAAACATGCTTCAGAGAAACCTACTTTATAGTCATCAAACAATGATTGTAATATGATCTCATATTCTATACATCTCAATCAGTTGTACGACTGTAAAACAATCTTCCTTGCTATGAAATATTACTGGGAAAACATGCTTAGGCTCTACTTGCACCTTCATTTAATATTCTCTTGGAACATACAGAGATTATTTTCAAAAAGATATTTCTTTTTATTCCTGTCTCTTAAAGTGACCTGAAAGCAAACATACAATGTTGATAATGAGGTGGGTAGAGCAGTAGGACTGGAATCAGGAAGATCTGACTTCAAATATGGCCTCAGATTCCTGCTAGTTTTATGACCCTGGACAAATTACTTAACCCATTTGCCTCATTTTCCTCATCTATAAAATGGGGATAATAACTGTATCTATTCCCAGGGCTGTTGTAAGAATCGAATGAGATAATATTTGTAAAGTTCTTATCATTGTGCCTAGCACATAGTAGGTGCTATATAAATGTTAACAATAATTTTATTTTTAAATTATATTAAATAATTAACATATTTGAATTAAAATATCAATTATTAATATTTTAGTTGATCATTTTTAGGAATAAACTCTGTTTCTTTTCCCTAAAATTTTAAATTCCCCTTCCATCTCTCTTGAGAATTGATCCATTAATGCCTTCAATATAGTCCATCTGGGCATAAAAGGTCCATCAAGTGTAGTGATTCTTTCTACAATTCCTATCGTTCCATTTTTAATTCCTCATGTATCGTATTCGTAACTACTAACAGTGTACAAATGCAATGACTTCATTACCCTTGAAGAAAAAATTATAAAATATGGCATATTGTTTTATTTTTCATCTTTGTCACCCCCCTGAAACTTTTATCCTTTACTTTTTTGGGATGATCTAGATTGAGTATTTCACCAAGCTTCTTATATACATTTCCTCTCCAATGACTTCCTTATCTTAGGAAAACTATCGATAGTTTCCACTTTACTCCTCCTTAAGATTTCCTAAATCAATTGTAGTATAAATTGAAATTGACTTGCACTGCCATATTTCTCTGTCTAGCAGGTGATAAATACATATGAAAAAATATATTTGAGGCCGTGAGACTGTTTCAAGTTAGAAATAAAAAGATTTGACAACAAATTGAATGCAGGAGGTAAGTGAGTATGAGGAGTCAGGAATTTCAGGCAGAGGTTTCAAGTTTGGGTGACTAAGAGGAAGAGAGCATCCTTGCAAACAATAGGAAATTTGAAAAGATTTCAAGTTATTTGGGAGTAAGAATGATAAATTCTGTTTTGGACAAGCTCAGTCCTACCTATAAGACATCCAGTTTGAGACATTCAAAATACAATTAAAAGGATGTTACTAAAAAATAAAATTGTAGGGGGGATATGGGGAGAAAATTTCTCACTCAAAAACTTGTGGAAATGAATGTTGAAAACTAAAAAAAATAAATTTTTAAAAATAAAATAAATAAAAAACAAAAATGGAAAAACAGCATTTTTAAAGGGACACTATGTGCTTGGTATATTGAAAATATTAACTCATTTGATCCTCACAAAAATACTATGAGGTAAATATTATTGTACCCATTTTATAGTAGAGGAAACTCGGGCAAATAGAGATTTACTGATTTAACTAAGATCCCACAGCTAGCAAGTATCTGAGATCACTTTCAAATTCTGTTCTCCCTGACTCCAGAGTCAAAATTCTATTCTTAGTGCCACTTGACTGCTTAGATCTCAGGAGAAACACTAGGTCTGGCTATGTAGATTTGGTAATTATCTATTGAAATTTGATCATTGAACTCATGAAAACTGATAAGATCCCCAAGTAAAACAGAATAAAAAGAGAAGAGGGACCTGAACATCTACTGGGCTCTTTCTTGGTAGATCTGTTGCCAGAACCATACTGAAGGCATTGACAGAGATGAGGTATTGCTAGAATAGCCTCTATATACCCAGTGTTAACTTCCATGCGGCCACAGAGTCATTGAAGTAGGACTTTATATTTTATTCTAAGTGATTGAGATGTTCCACATATAATAGCTTAAAACTAACAGTACTTATCTTATAAAAAAACAAAACAAAACATTTTTTAGCTATGACTGGGAATGACACTAAACCTTTCTCAGCTTTAGTTTCCTCAGTTGTAAAATGGAGATAATTATAGCACCTGTGTCACAGGATTATTGTGAGGATCAAATAAAATGTGATAATATTTGTAATGTGTTTAAAATGGTGCCTGGAACATAGTTGGCAATTAATAAATGCATGCTTCTTTTCCATCTTTCTACTTAATATTGCTGTTATTTTATTACCAGAGTGATGATGATACAAAGCACTTTACAAATGTTCTTGTTTATGTAACCACAACATTTTTTTTAATCTTCTCATACAATATTGCAGATCATTCTTGATTCTCAGCAGTTTAAAAATGCTTTAACATATAAATAATAGATTTGTTCCTCCATATTTAAGGAAAGCAAAATACTGTCTTGAGAGCTGAAACAATTTCCGGCAGGCAGGTTCCTCTTTCTGAAAAGAAATTTGCTATGATCTTAATATAGAACTTCATTTTAAAAAATGGATGTAGGGAACCTTGTTTGCATTTCATTTATTTTTTTGGAGATTCCCTTTAATTGTCATGGGCAATAGAAATCAAGGTGATGCACTTAGCCAGCCCCATGCTACTACCTACAACACTCCCAAGTGTGATCCAAACCAAATTAAAATGCAATTGGGAAATATTCAACAAAATAAATAAAATTACAATAAATATAGACAATTTAAAATTTTTTAACCAAGTCAGTCTTCAGGCCCCAAGGATCCTCATCTAAGGTCTAAGAGCCTTTATTTCTATTTGAATATGATACCACTGAACTAGACAGCCATTATGGTAATTTCTAACGCTATAGTTATGATGATCTATGATCCATATGAACATGGTTCATTCTGGTTTTTGGAAATGCCACCTTGGCAACAGTAGAAGTTTCACCTTGCTCCCCCCACCTCTAAACTATACAAGGAACAAATGGCTTTAAAACGTATGAAATATCTCTATTTGCAATGAATTGTCTAGCCTATTCTCATTAGTGGTGATTTCAACAGTCATAACAAAATCTTACATCTCTGGTGAAACTGAGAAATGCCCAAAAGTCTGACCTTGAAACTAAGTTACAAAATCCAAAGTCTTTGTTCTGACCCCACATTTGGCATGCTGTCTTATGTATTGGTATTGCCCATGAAACATTGCCATTTCCTTGTACCAATCATTTTTCAGAAATTCTGAATTTTATAATAAATATTATTATAAATTTTGACTCTTTAGAATTAAAAAGCCCCAAAACTTGGCACAGTGAATAGAGCACTGGCCCTGGAGTCAGGAGTATCTGAGCTCAAATCCGTCCTCAGACACTTAATACAAAAACTAGCCATGTGATCTTGGGCAAATCACTTAACTCTAACTGCCCTCCACAAAGAAAAAAAAAGCCCCAAAACTGCATTTGTACATCCAAATCATTCTTGCACTTCAAAGTTACCACATGTAGGGTGAAGGTTAATTATAAAGTATTGTACTCACATTGTCAAGAAATATTACTAATAGTACTTTCTTAATCATAATGAATTAACCATATTATTGCAGGACAACATAACCGTTAGGTAGTTGGCCTCTGAAGCAGCAAGCACCCCAGCATCCCCAGGATGGCTGCCAACACAGGTCCTTAGATCTGCTTTTCTAAAGGAAAGCAACTCAAAATGGGTTAAAAATCTTGATTTAATCAATCAAACATATCATTTAACTAGTTCAGGGGAAAAAGTCAGCATCCCGAACTTCAGAGTATAGAGCTACAAGCAGAAATTACAAGAAGACAGAGAAACAAACAGATCAGGCAGACAGGCCTCCAAATGTCCAACCAATACATCCATATCTAGTCAGTTACCAGAGGGGGAAGCATCAACATCTGGGTTTTTCAAGGGGTGGGGTGGGGAAGGGGGGGGGGCTCTCAACGGCTGCCCAGAGTCTCATCTGGTCAAATCACACACTTCTCAAAGTGAGCCCCAAAACAAAGTCTCACAACAGGGTTTATATAGCCTTCTCCTGGCTCAGAGAAAGTAAAAACCCTCTTGACCCCACTGCCCAATCACAAAGTATCTCCTGAAAAAAAACCTCCCACCACAGGCTCCAGGTTCACTTTAGCCTATCAAAGGGCCTAGGAGCAGGGAAGATCTTACAAATTACAATTTTAGAAAGATAGCAACAACATAAATTTGCATTCCCATTACAGCCTCAGATCAGGAAAATATGGTCTTAAATACCTGTTTCTATGTGACCTGGGATCAGCTTTTGGTGCTCCAGGAAATTCTCTTAGACTAAACTGCTAAATAATTTTATAGGTTATGAAGCTTTCCTCAACAGGAGTTCCTTTTTCCATGAAATCAAAGAACAAAAAAATTTTAAAAAGGAAGGAATGACCACATCATGTAGATCAGAGTAATTGTATATACTGTATGACTGTACAGAAAGTGATAGGTACATGAGAGAGGTGGGAAGCAGGTGCTATCAGAGGTCTGAGGAGGGAAAGATTATTCCCAAATGGGTAGGGGAGACAGAGAAGTATTTTTGGAATAAGCATCATATCTTGGATCTGGGGAAAATATTCTGAGACATACCAACCAACAGGTTGGAGTCCAGTACATTCAAAGGTGCTCAAAAGGACCAAAAATGTCTACAAAACAGACTGTCGATCCATATGAGTCTTCAGTTTTATTAAAGATGCAAGGCTTGGGAAACATGACAGGAGTCAGTGGTAATTCCCAAAAGAATAAGGGCAGAGTTCATACTGACAAGATGTGAAGTGCAGAGCTTAGATCTCAACTTTTTGGCACTCATCTTCACACCTGGCTGCCCTCTAAGGTGAACCTAGCAAAGCAATGGGCACAGACAGGAGGTGACATTTGAGTCAGGTTATAAAGATAAGAATAGTTAGGATTTCAATAGGCAAAGATTTATTTTTCTGGTGGGGAGGGATGATACCCAAAGTATGCCATGTTTAAGGAAAGATATAAACAAAGAAGTAAATACAAGAAAACAGAATGTTTTAGGGGGCATAGAATGGTCAAATTTGATCAAAGCATAAAGTTCCTGAGAGGAAATAGCATGAAACAGGGATGGAAAGCGGGGTCAACAGCCATTTGCAAAGGGAAGGACTTGAATCCTATTCACTGATAGAAACTCATTTCATAGAATCACATAACCTCAGAATATATGAATTGAAAAGAACCTTAGAAACCATTGAATCCAACAAAGAACTAGACAAGAATGTCCTCTACAACACTATTAAGTAGTCATCTGGCCCTTGCTTGTTGACCAGTAATAAAGGGAAACCCATTATGATTTCTCAGAAGAACCTAACTCACATTATTAAGAAGCTTTTACTTACATTAAAGCTAAATGTGCATCTTCTCAACATCCACAAACTAAATGTTACTAATTTTGCCCTCTGAGGAAAAGTAAAACAAGTATAGTTCCTCCTCTCCTCTCACCTGCCATGACAGACCTTCAAATACAAGAAGACAGCTGGCACATATCCTAGTCAAGTTTTTACTTTAGCATAAACATTTCCATTTCCTCCAGGGATGTTCATATGACATTAATTTTAAGGTTCTTAGTTATCTTGGATACTGTAAGCTTCTAGAACTCATTCATGTACTTCTGAAAATGTGGCCTCCAGAATGGAACATCATACTCCAGATGTGGTCGGACCAAAGCAAACTGTAACAGTACCAGCATATCCTTAGTTAGAGGCACTATTCCCCTCTTTGTTGTGGTTCAGCATTTGCCTCCTTCCCTTAACATACATGGCCCTGTAAAGATGGTCCTCCATATCCCTGGAAACTATTTAAATTTATCCACATATGATATACCCATAATTAAGAAAAGAGTTTTCAACTTTTCCTGTTATTTTCATTATAATAATGTATAGCAAGTATGGCCAGCTGCACATAAAACAGAGAAAGATTTTAGTAGAATAATGATAATAATGAAATTCCACTGAAGTTTCTCTCTGATTTGCGTGCTGCTGGCCATACATACTGTAATATGTAGCACTTGCTGACGATAATGTAGGAATGGATAAGAGCTCTGAACTTGGAGCCAGGATGGGACAGATCTGGAATCCCATCTGGAACATTTAATATCTATGGGATCCCAGACAAGTGACTTCACCTTTCTTAGACTCAGTTGCCTCATCTGTAATATAGAAATGCTAACAGTAGATGGTACAGCTGGTAGAGCACTGAAATTAGACTCAGGAAGACCTGAGCTCCTACCTCAGATACTTAATAACTATCTGATCCTGACAAGTCATTTAACATGTGTGTGTGTGTGTGTGTGTGTGTGTGCACCAGTTTCCTCTTCTGTTGAATGGGAGTACCTACCTCCCAAGGTTTTTATGAGGATCAAATTAAACAATATTTATAAAGAACTTTGCCAAACTTAAAGTGTTATATAAAGGCTAGTTGTTATTATCATTGCTGTTGCTATTTTTGTTAGAAATCAAAGCAGCTTATTTCTTGTTTTGAAATACATTTACTAAAATTTCTCGAGGACACAATGTACCCCTAAAAACCAAATTATCTCTTCATGATCTCTGCCCTCCCTTCTCCCATCATAACACACACGCATACATACACACATATGCACAGACACAAACACACGAGTGTGACTTGTTTCTTTTTATGTGGATCATGGAAAAAATACTGATTCTTTCATGAAACTCCTATATTGATTGGCTAAATATTATTTCCATGGTGATGAACACAGTAAGTGATAAAATGCGACTTATACTAGATGTATTGAACCAGAGGCACACTTTAATTAACTCAAGATATGCTATGAAAAGTCTGTTATGTGTTTGTCTCCAAGAGAATTATTCCATTATCACAGGATTCCATAAGGGAGTCAAAAAGCTGAATTTCTCTTTTATGAAACTGAAACAGAGATAGGAAATTGGCAGGTTGCTTTTTTTGCTTTTGAGTAAAGATCCATTTTCCCCTCAAACAACTTAAAAATATTTCAAAGTCAAGTTACCAGGGTAAATCAAATTAATTTGCTTTAATTCAGAGAGTTTCAATGCTTGAAGAATATTGTCCTCATGATAGTACTCTCAGGTGTGTTGTTGTACAAGTATTATTATTGCCATTTTACAGCTTTGAATACTATGGCAGAGAAGCAGTGACTTTTATATAGTCAGGCAGTAAGCAAGCATTGGATTAGAATTACATAGCCTATCTATATGTGTTAATTTGATGTCCCTTCCCTAAAATTTTATGTCAAGGCCTTGGGGCATGGAGGTAACCTTGCATTCCCAAAGGCCCAGACTGTAGAACACAACTTTGGCAGATGTCAAAGACTGTAAAACTTTATATATGGACTCAGAAAGTTCAAGTACTAATAATATTTTAAAATATGCAAGTATCTCAAATACACACAATCTCAAAAATAAGACAGCAAAAGCATTCATATTATGAAGACCATTTTGAAGATAGTGAAACAAAACACTGTGACTAGATAAGGTAATTTCATTCTTTTTATTTGGTTTCCTTTTAGAGTTGCCCCAAGGATGTTTACAGTGAGTTTGCAGAAGATGAGCTCACATCTTGATAAACTGGTTCCAACTCCCAAAGCAGTCATTTTATCTACCTGCACAATTGTCAGCAGAAGAATAGATGAGAAAAAAAATAATAGTATAACTTGTTAGCAGACTATGCTTTCATTGATGAGGAGGAGGAGGATGAAAATCATTATTATTTTGTCATTCTAACTATTTCAAACCAAGTCATTGCCATTTTATTCAGGAAAAGATTATTGTCACCAAAGAATTCCTACTAGAAGCATCCTGAAATTACTCACCAATCCAGATTATGCAAAGAAATTAAAGAATCTGTGCAATGCATCTCATCAAAGTGTATAATACATCACTATAAAAATATAGCATTTATCAAAGACCTAGAAAGACATGATAGGGTGTCTAAAATTAAGCCTCATAAACTTAATATCTTTCACAATCAAAGAGATGATAAATTCCATATAAAATATTCAGATCTTAAAATAGTACTGAGAATTTAACCAATAAACTGTAATGGATTTGGACCATTACTCCAAGCAAGCAGTCAATAAACGTTCATTAAGCACCTTCTATGTGCCAGATATTATACTTAGTGCTGGAGATACAAAGAAAAGGAAAGTCCTTGATCTCAAGGAATGCCTACTCTAATGTGGGAGATGGCATGCAAAACATAACAAAACAAAAAAACCATATACATACAAGATAAACAGAAACATTATCCACAATGGCCTATATATGACAAGGATACAGAAAATTTAAGTACATTTTAAAAATAGATGTTGAAATACCAAATACAATCACCAAAACTATGTTGAAAAACAACTATAACAACAACAATAAAATCTTTCAAAATACAGAGATCTAGAAGAGGAGATCGAAATCATATGGGAACAGGATGAATTACTGGTCATCTCTGTTGTCCCATCAGCTACAGGAGTATACTGAGGGTACTTCCACTAAGCAGAAGATGAGCTAACATTCTGATGTGTTTATCCCTTTACATTAAGTAAGTGTTTTGTGGGAATTTTTGTTGTTTTTTTTTATCTACATGAATAACTAATTTCAAAACTTTGAATGCAACGGAATAACCTGACAGAGTCTCGTGCCAAGATTTCATCCAAAATAGATGAAAAGAGCCATATCCACTGACTGGGGGAAAAGCTGAGCAAATTGAGATTTTATGAATGGAATGGACTATTATTTCTCCATAAAGGAATGTGTATTTTGAAAATTCAGAAAAAATAAGATGGTATGACTTTTATGAAATAATGTTGTGAAATAAGCAGATCCAGAATAACATTGTTCACAGTGACTACAATAATGTAAATAATGTAAATGAGAAGAAGATGAAAGCAAAGCCAGACTTTGAGTGAGTGCAATGATCTTTACAATCTTTACTCTGGGGAATATCGAACAAAATGCATCTACTTTCCTTTGGTGTGTGTGGGAGGCTCCACATCCCATCAGTCATTGTGTCAGTTGTTTTGTTTAATGGAGTTTCTTTGTTACAACATGGTGGGGGGAGAGGTGTGTTTTTCAGTGTTTTGTTTCATTTTGTCTTTTTGGAGGACTTGGTATATACAAAAATTGCTTTTCTGCTAAAAGCAAAATCCATCAGTCAGCCTTTTTTTTAAGATGGAAAAAGACATGTATGTCATTTTAAAAGATCTTAATTTTAACTTGTCTAGACACTAACCTTTCTGGCCCTTGGTTGTCTCTTCTATAAAATTAGGAGATCAGATTAAATGAACTCTAAAGGTTTGTACTGTTCTAATATATGCCATATCAGCTGGTGTTGTAATTCTATATTAATTTTGTCACAAATCCCTGTCATAGCCTTTAGGAATTCTTGTTAGCACTGGATGATGTCAATGGCCTGTACTGCAAAATAAAGTTTCTGACTCTTCATCTGTGAACCACCTTCCTATATGTGAACTACTTGCAAAGACCAAGGTTGTATTTTTATCACTGACAGAAAGTGCTACCAATGGGTAAGGAAATGGAATAATTTCCTATATCTCTAAGGTTTGTAGCAACCTATGCACTGTCTGGAAATTGTGCAAATCTGAGAGAGAATGCAGTCATTTGATTGTTATTTTATTTTAATTGCATTAATTAATTTGATGTCAAAAATCAAATGTACAGAGCTCCTCAAGTCTGAATTCTTGAGCAAGAACTATACGTCTTGATTCTTATCACAATTCATTTTTCATGTTTTCTATTCCCACTTTCAACCCTCTGCCTCTTGTGGGGAGAACTGTAATCAAGTCAATGCTACCCCTGCATCTGGAAAGGTAGTTCAATTGCTTGCCACGTTACCCTATTCATCAGCCTTAAGACATTCTAGACCCGAGCCCACTTTCCTGGCTACCATTGCTCTGTGTGAGTTAATTCTCCTGCTAAAATGCATGCTCCTAGAAGTCAGGGATTGTCTCCCTTTTGAATTTCTATCTCCTCCACTTAACAGAGCACCTGGTGCATACTATTTGATTAAAATGCTTTTTTTCTTTCATTTATTCATACACTCCTATGGGGGAATGATTCCATTATGCCAAGATCAGGTAATGAGGGCTAAGTTAAATATAAAAATTTCAAAGAAGTCCTGTTTGCCAGAAATGAAAAATGGATAGCTACTTTGGAAAGGAGGAATTCCATTCTAATTCTTACTCCTGAGATAGTGAGTCTCTAGGGGAAGAAACAGTTTTCCAATCTCTGATAATGCTAAGGAGCTTAACACTTTCATTCACTGGGGAAACAAAACCTATAAAAAAGATGGAGTTGGATAAGAAGGTCTCTGAGGTCCCTCCCATTTCTAGAATTCAAATCCTGTCATATCCAGTGATGTCCAAACCAGGGTGAGCACAACACTGCTAACACATGATCCTTCTAGCTATAAAGGATCAGGTTGACGGTTAAGAAATGTTAGGATACATCATATTTCCTGCCTTCTCAATGGGTGGTGAGGAAGTGGGAGCGAGGAGGGAGGAGAAGAAAGAATTCAAAACTGAAAATAAAAAATTAAAAAATAAATTACCAAAAGCATTTCTCTGGGTAAAGACTCAAGGGACTGCAAACATCAAAGGTTGTGTCCACTGAAAGATGTAGTAGCTTTGTCAATTTGTTTTAATGGATTTTTTTTGTTTGTTTTTGCCATGGGGGAAGGCTCTATAGTGTCAGGTATTGCTAAAAAATTATCCTGTAATTCAAAACAAAAGTCATCAATGGTATAGTTTTTTAGTGTGTATATATATGCATATATACAATGTGCATATAATATAAATACATTAATCTCTTTGATATAAGAATATATTGTGTTGGTGTTTATATACCTATATATATGTGTGTGTGTGTGTGTGTGTGTGTGTGTATGATAGACATAGAGATTACAGCAAATACATTGTTGAAATAGAAAAATTAGAAAGAGAAAGGCAGTACCATGGATATAGAGCTGGGCCTGAAGTCAGGAAGATCTTTGCACGATTTGAGTATTGTTGCCTGACCAAACAGTTCCTAGGCAATATTCTAGCTCTGCAAAGGAAAGCAACTAGCATTCACTGGACACATTATTAGAGTATCCCAACTCTGTCACTCTCTCATCCTAGGTAAGTGTCATATCCTCTAATGACCAGATAGATAATAGGAGAGCAATTTTTCAAATACAACTTATGAAGTTCATTTATCAAAGAGTCTATAACTTGTGATTTGTATCAGCGGAGGAAACATCTGCATTAGGAAATCAAAGTTCTTTAATTTATTGAAGAATATACCAGGTTGAAAGAGAGTTGTAAAGCAGAATGAAATCCTTGGCACAAATTCAGCACTTAGTGGTCAGACCACTTTTGACGAATCCCCTCCGTACTTAATATGACAGATCCTTGGAGAGCAGGTGTTTTGTCTTCTGGACCATTCCAAAAACTATTACAACTTGGCAGTATCTACTGGAATCTTCCAAATCAAGTGTCACCCTGGCCACATGATGAAGTACTAGATTGGGGAAAAAGAATATACTCTTAACTCTTTCCCTCACTCCCTATTCCCCTCCCCCCGGGTGAAAATATTTGGGGTAACAGCTCTGAGATTATACCTTTTATAAAGTTACTGTCATTTAAAAGGTGATTTCCACTTATCCATCTTTACCACTCTGGATAATCAAGTATTACTTAGAAATAAATATATGAAGATCCATTGTTATTTTCCTCCTCCCTTACTCCTCCACATCTTCTTTCCCTAACCTCTTGATCTACACCCTGCTCCCCTCTACCTCCACCAAAACAGAGTAAACTTCTTGTCTTAATAAACAGCAATTTCACCTGGATAATTAAGTTACCACTAACTAATTCCTCATTTTAAACTGTCACCTAAAATAGCAATTTCTTCATCATGTGGTAGATGTGAACAGTAAATCTTCCCTTTGTGCTAAACCACAGAACAGGTGATTTAATGTGGTTCGTATTTCAAATGAGAGTTGAACCAAAATGATTGTTAAGATAGCTGAATGAATAGATTGTTTGTACCATAATCTTTTAACTTAGCACATTTGAACAAGACCTATGTTGACTAATTTTTACTCCCAGGAAAAGTTTTTCTTTCTTTCTTCATTTCTTCCTAGTAAACTAAATAAGTTTAATAACTATTTTGAAGATACAATAATTTAATTAGGACACTAACTGACAGAGTAGGACAGAAAGAAGGGTGAACAAAATGACTTTGATTATTATGTGGTAGATATAAACCCTACTTTATGCTCCAATGAGCAGAGAAAAAAAATTATCAATTTAATCTTATTTAAAATGCACAAAAGGATATGCTATTTAAAGGAATTTTGTAGTAGAGTTGTTTTTAAAGAAAATAAACATTTTGTAATTTCCTGAGAAAAGCTCTGGCTTTAAATTCAAAAGATTTGGTTTTCCAACCCTGATTGTTACAGTTACTAGTTGTGTGACAATGGGCAAGTTGTTTAATATGTATGGTCCTCAGTGTCCTCATCTGTAAAATCAAGGGTGTTAGATAAAATCAGGGCTTCTTAAACTTTTTCTGCCCATGACCTGAGAAATTTTATCACCTGCTTCTGAGTATATAGACATATAAAATCGATATACAAATCAAACATTTACTGATAATAAAAAATAAAGAAATTTATTTAAAAACAATTCTTTGGTATATATGTAATTTTACCATTTATTAAAGATGAGAAAACAAATTTGCAAACTAATGAGATGGATGTGTTCATTCATTTTTGCATAAAAGAATTATATCTTGGCAGAATACTTGATACTGCAGGACATACAGCATCTTCAAGGTTTTTCAGATTCAATCAATATTTTAATTTTATAATCTCCAATGCTGAGAATACTGCTTCACATAAATACATAGTACAAAATGGCAGAAGTATGTTTAGAGCCATATCAGAAATTGTTGGAAATTCTGTCCTAATCCCAATTCAAAATTGATTTAATACTGTTGTAATTACAGTTAAATACACTACAATTCATAACATGCAATAGTCTTGAATCTGAGTCAAGGTTTCTGACTACATTCATTAGATTTGTGTGGTTTGATGACAGGTGCAGTGCAAGGTACATATGTTGTGTGTTCAGAACCAACACTGCAGAGAAGCTGCACGAAGCAATACAGAAGAGAACTGCCAGAAACACTTCAGATTCATTGAGCATTTGATTTTGAATTAATTTTTGATCATTGCATATTTAGAAACCTTTTCCTGTTGCCAAAATTTTTGAGACCCTTACATTCACTTATGCAACCCCATATGTGGTCAACACCCGCAGTTTAAGAAACACTGGATTAAATGGTTTCTAATCTTACTTTCTTTTTTTTGTACAGCTTCAAACGTTCATGAACTTTATAATATGTTTTGAAAGGTTGTAAGATATGTTTTATTTGAAAAAATGAATTTCTTTAGAGATATGACCTTAATATCATGATTTTTAAAGGAAACAAAAAATCAATGTATCTATGCTGACAGTGTTTGTTTATTAATTGGTTTGGTTTGAAGAATACTACTTACTGTGTGTAACAATCTCAATAGGATGAAGAGCTATTAATGTTATATAGCAAGTGATTATTCTGGAAATGCTGATTATACTGAAAACTCCACTTTTCCCTCTGAGAGGTAAGACAGAAGAGTTATTTTATTTTTTACATTGTCTACAATTATTTTATTTTAATAGTATTTTGTTTTTTCTCAATTATATTTCAAGATATTTTTAGCATTTATTTTTACAGTATTTTGTATTCTAAATTTTATCCCTCCTTCCCTCCTCTTCTCTCTTCTGAAAATGGTAGGCAAATTGGTATATAGAGTATACATATGCTCTCATGTGAAACATATTTCCATCTTAGTCACAGTTGTGAAAGAAGAAATTGATCAGAGGGGAAAAACACAAAAAAGAATAAAGTGAAAAAAATGCTTTATTCCGCATTCAGAGTCCTTCTGTTCTTTGTCTGAATGTGGATAGCACTTTCCTTCATAAGTCCTTCGTACTTGTCTTGGCTCACTGTATAGTTGAGAAGAGCTGGGTCATTCATAGTTGATCATCACACAATGTTGCTGATACTATGTACAGTGTTTTCTTGGTTCTGCCCATTTCAATTTTCATCAATTCATATAAGACTTTCCAGGTTTTCTAAGATCTACCTATTCATAATTTCTTATTGAACCATAATATTCCATTACATTCATATACCAAAACTTGTTCAACCATTCCATTCTCTAATTTATGGATATTACCTCAATTTTCAATATTTTGCCATCATGGAAAGGATTGTCATTAATGTAGCTCCATTTCCCTTTTGTATGATTTCTTTGGAATATAGAAATTGTAGTGGAATTGCTTACCAAAGTGTATGCACAGTTTGGATGCCCTTTGGGAATAGTTCAAAATTGCTCTCCAGAATGGCTGTATCAGTTCACAACTCCACCAGCAATGCATCAGTGTCCCAATTTTCCCAATTCTCTCCATCATTTATCATTTTCCATTTTTGTCATTTTAGCATATCTGATAGGTATGATGTGCTATACCTCAGAGTTGTTTTAATTTGTAATAAAAAGTGATTTAGAGCACTTCTTTATATGACTACAGATACATTTGATTTCTTCTGAAAACTGCCTGTTCATATCTTTTGACAATTTAACAATTGGAAAATGACTTGTATTCTTATAAACTTGACTTGGTTTTCTATATGTTTTTGAAATGAGGCCTTTATCAGAGACATTGGCTATAAAAATCATTTCCCAGCTTTCTGCTTCCCTCCTAATCTTGGTTGCATTGTCTTTGTTTGTGCAAAACCTTTTTAGCATGATGTAATCAAAATTACACATTTTGCATTTCATAATGTTCTCTATCTCCTGTTTGTTCATAAATTCTTCCCTTCTCCATCAATCTGACAGATAATCTATTTCTTGCTCTTCTAATTTGCTTATGGATCATCCATTATGTTTAAATCATGTGTCCATTTTGACCTTATTTTAGTATGCAGTATAAAATATTGTGCTATACCTAATTTTTGCCATGTTATTTTCCATTTTTCCCAGCAGATTTTGTTAAATAGTGAGTTCTTATCCTAGAAGCTAGATAGTTTGGGTTTATCAAAAAGTAGATTACTATAATAATTGACTATGGTATCATGTGTACCTAACCTATTCCAATCATCTAGCACTTCATTTCTTAGGAAGTGCCAAGTTGTTTCGATGATTGCTGCTTTATAACAAAATTTTAGATCTGGTACAAATAGGCCACCTTCCCTTACATTTCTTTTCATTAATTTCCTTGATATTCTTGATTTTTTTGTTATTACAGGTTAATTTGTTGTCATTTTTTCTAGCTCTATAATTATTTGGTATTGTGGTTGGTGTGGCACTGAATTAGTTTAGGCAGAATTGTCATTTTTATTATGGTGGCTCAGTCTATCCATGACCAATTGATGTTTTTTCAATTGTTTAGATTTGATTTTATTTGTGTGAAAAATGTTCTGCAATTTTGTTCTATGTTCCTGAATTTGTCCTGTCAGGTAGACTTCCAAGTATTTATATATTGTTTAGAGTTATTTTAAATGGAATTTCTCTTTCAATTTCTTGCTGTTGCACTTTGTGGTTCATATAAAGAAATGCTGATGACTTATGTGGATTTATCTTACATCCTACAACTTTGCTAAAATTGTTAATTATTTCAAGTAAAATTTTAGTTGATTCTCTAGGGTTCTCTAAGTTTCCTATCATATTATCTACAAAGAGGGAAAGTTCTGTTACCTGCCTGCCTATTCTAATTTCTTCTATTTCTTTCCTTATTGCTATATCTATTCCTTTTAATGAACTTATTAGTTGTTTCTATGATCTGTTCTTTGACTCACTTATTCTTTGGGATTAGATTATTTAGTTTTCAATTAATTTTTAATCTTTCTTTCCACTGCCTTCTGTTGAAAGTAATTTTTAATACATTATGATACAAAAAGAATACATTTGATATTTTTACATTTCTGAATTGATTTTGAAGGTTTTTTGTCCTAATTATTAGGAATTATCATTATTAGGTATTAGCAATCCCCTTAATAAAATGATTTTTCTGTAAAACTTGGACTAAGTGAAATAGGTGACATCCCAGGACCTGGAAGGGTATTTGTGACCTTAAGACTTAGGTTCCTCACCCCTACAAATACATAGTCAATTTTTGTGAAGGTGCTTTTTGCTGCTGATAAAAAGTTATATTACTTTCTGCTTCTATTCATTTTTCTCAAAAGATCTGTAATATCTAACTTTTCTAATATTCTATTTACTTTCTTAGTGTTTTTCTCGTTAATTTTTGGATTCCATTTATCAAGTTCTTAAAGGGGACAGTTGAAGTCCCCCAATAGCATTATATTTCTTCCTGTAACTGACTTAACTTCTCCTACCACATGGTGCACATATGTTTAGTATTGCTATTGCTTCATTCTCTTTTCTTTCTTTCTTTTTTTTTTTTAAAGCAATCGGGGTTAAGTAACTTGCTCAAGGTTACACGGCCAGTTATTTCTGGGTGTGGTGCTAAGTATCTGAGCCCAGATTTGATCCCCAGGTCATCCCAAGACTGGAGCCGGTGCTCTTACTCACTGAGCCACCTGGCCACCCCTAAGCAATTGGGGTTAAGTAACTTGCTCAAGGTTACACGGCCAGGTGTTTCTGGGTGGGTGCTAAGTTTCAGAGCCTGGATTCGATCACCAGGTCATCCTGACACTGGAGTGGGTGCTCTTACTCGCTGTGCTACTTGGCCACCCCTATTGCTTCATTTTCTATGGCATCTTTTAGCCAGATGTGGTTTCGTACTTTTTCTCTTTTAATTAGGTCTATTTTTGCTTTTATTTTGTCTGAGATCAGGATTGCTATCCCTGCTTTTAAATTTCTTTTTTACTTCAGCAGAAGCAATAATAGAATCTATTATTGCAGCAAAGTTATCATTTTATTTCCCTCTAATTGATTTTCTATCAAGCCCTCCACAGTTGGTGTTCCAAACTTTCCTTGCTCTCCTAATTTGTTTATGGTATCACCTTTTATGTTTAAATCATGTACTAGTTTTGACCTTATTTGGGTATATGGTGTGAGATGTTAGTCTGTGTCTAGTTTCTGCTGTACTACTTTACAGTTTTCCCAGCCTTAGCCCTTTTCCTTTACTCTGTGTGTGTCTGTCTACTTAAAGCATGTTTCTTATAAACAACATATTGTAGGATTCCAGTTTTTGATCCCCTCTGTTATTCTCTTCCATTTAATGGGAGAGTTCATCCCATTCATATTCACAGTTATGATTAATGACTATGAAATTCCCTCCATTCTATTTTTCATCCTGGTTATTTTCTCTGTCCTTTCACACTTTTCCTCCTCACCAGTGTTTTGCTTCTGTCTACCACCTCCTCCAATATGCCCTTCCTTCTGTCATTCACCCCACACATATACATGATGGTCCTGATCTAAATCTTATCACTGAACCCACAGGGCTCCAGAGGAGGAAGTGAAGCTTGTGACCTTGCACAGTTCTACCTCACTTAAATTCAATTCACTTGCATGTCATGGCATCATCTTTTTGATGTCATGGTCTTCTTTCAGAATTGAAGACAAAAAATTTATGTCTTGGGGCGGCTAGGTGGTGCAGTGAGTAAGAGCACCGGCCCTGGAGTTGGGAGGACTCAGGATCGGTTCCAGCCACAGATACTTAACACCCACATAAAATAACTGGCCGTGTAACTTTGGGCAAGTTACTTAACCCCAGTTGCTTAAAAAAAAATTATGTCTTAAACCCAAATCACTCAAGTTCTTATTGATTGGTCAACAACAGGCCCCAGGCCAAGTCCCACTTGGTCATTGTTTGGATTCTGATTAGCTCAGAATAAATGCAAATGGAAATTGTTTGTGTTTTGACCAGAAAACCTGAGGTTTTCCATTCTCAGATTGATTTTTTAATAGGAAAAAAGAGGCTTTTCTTTATCTCATTTCTTACCTAAACTTAATCACCGAATGGGCATTGTCTCAGTCAAACTAAGACCTATTAAAGACTTTACCTTTAAAAGGCCAAGGAATCCTTCTGCATCAGGGCCATTTCCAGTCATCCTGACCTGTATCTTGCCACTAGACTCAGATTTATCCCCCAGGACCATCTGAGTCCAGTGGCATGATATAGAGCAGGACAAGGCTGGTGACTTTGTATAGCACTCCCTCCCTTAAATCCAATTCACTTGCATATTGTGGCATCACCTCCCTGATGTCATGGTTTTCTTTGAGAAGGAAGGGCAAACAACAACAAAAAGCTTTATTTAATCTCCTCCTCTCCTACTTTACTGTCTGGTAAGATAGATTTCTATATTCAACTGATTGTGCATATTAAGGTTCAAGTAATGCCAATTGCCCACTCTCCACTCTAATAGGTCTTTCATGCCTCTTCATATGAAATAATTTACCCCATTCTCTATCTCCCTTTATTTTGCCTCTGGTGTACTCCTCTTTCTCATCTTTTAATTATTTTTTATGTCATTCCCTCAAATTCACCTTATACCCATACCCTCTTTCCTTATGTATTCTTTCTAGCTGTACTATTAGTGGTACAATTTTTAAGAATTACAAGTATCATTTTCCCATTTAGGGATGTAAAGAGTTTAACTCTATTGAATCCCTTATCTTTTTTTTCCTTTCTTTCTCTTTTTTCCTGTTTATGGTTCTCTTGGGTATTGATATTGAAAATAATTTTTTTTTGTTTAAGTCTGTGTTTCTCCTTCTGAAAGCTTGAATTCCTTCTATTTCATTGAATTACCATTATCCCCCTTGAAACTCAATTTCAATGAGTAAGTGATTTTTGGTTGTAGTCTGCACTCCTTTGCTTTCTGGATTATCATATTCCATTTCCTCTGAATTTTTAATTCTGCAGCTGCTAAATCCTGTGTAATCCTGACTGGGGCACCCTGGCATTTGAATTGTTTTTACTGGTCACTTGCAGCATTTTTTCCTTTACCTGATAGTTCTGAAATTTGACTGTAATGTTCCTTGGAGTTTTTATTTTGGTATCTCTTTTCTGAAATGATTTGTGGATTCTTTCAGTGCCTATTTTGCCTTCTGGTTCCAGGACATTAGGGCCATTTTCCTTGATAGCTTTTTGAAGGATGCTGTGCAGTTCTTCCTCTTGATTATGACTTTCAGGTAGTCCAATAATTCTGACATTCTCTCTCCTATATCTATTGTACAGGCCAGTTGTTTTTCAGTGAGGTATTTTACATTTTCTTCTTTTTTTCATGCTTTTGAAATTGATTGATTCTTGATGTCTTCTGTAGAGTTATAAGCTTCCACTCTCCCAGTTCTAACTTTTAAAAGGGGTTGTTTACCTCTGTTAGCTTTTGCACTTCCTTTTCAATTTTGCCAGTTCTTCTTTTTAAGGAATTACTTTCTTTAATGGTTTCTGTATCTCCTTTTCCATTTGACCAATTCTACTTTTTAAGTGTTTTTTTTTTTCCTATTTCCCAGCTGTTGACTCTTTTTTCATAATTCTGTTGTGTCACTCTCATTTCTTTTTTCAATATTTCCTCTACCTCGCTTATATGATTTTAAGCTCTTTTTTAAGTTCTTTCTGGACTGGAGACCACTTCCCATTTTTCTTTGGGGTTTTTCCCACAGGTATTTTGACATCATTGTCCTCTTCTGAGTTTGTGTCTTGGTTTTCCCTGTCACCATACTGTTTCTATATTATTTTACTGTTATTGTTGTTGCTGTTGATTTTCTCATATTTTTTGGTCTTTTCTCTTTCTTTCAAATTTGAGCTCTGCTACCAGGAAGGAAGTGGCACTATGCCAGGCTTATTGTGCCAGGCCCTGACTATAACTTGGTGCTGCTCTAATGTTGCAATAAGGCAACAGGCTACCCTTATGTGGTACTGTGTGTGCTGAGACTGGTGGGATGTTTCTGCATTTCCCAAGGATATATTGAAGCATGTGGCAATCTGGCCACTGGTGGCTGCCTGTTTGCTTAGGCACCCTTAGGGTTGGTGGTTACATGTTTACCCAGGGATATGCTAACACAGATGGAGGTCTGGCTGTGGGATGTTGCCTGTTTGCTCTGGGCTACCCCGAAGCAAGTGGAGGTTCTCAGAATTAGAATCTACTCATTCCTCTGGCTATGCTGAGGTGCGTGTGGGATTGTAGTGTTGGTGTTTGCCTTTTGCACAGCATTGGGGCTCAGGATCTGTTGCTTCTTTCTTGAGGTGGGGCTTGCTGCTGGCTTACTGGGATGCTTCTTGTCCTGAACTGCACTATCCTTTTGTCAGAGTGAGGCAGACCTTTCCTGCAGAACTTCCAAGTTCGTTGGGGTCCAAGATTGTTTCATCCCTTCTTTTTGCTGGCTCAGCTATTCTAGGATGTGTTTGGGGGTGCTATTTTATGATTATTTGGAGGCGAATATTGGAGAGCTATGGCAATTTGTTGCTTATTCCACCATCTTGGCTCCCAGAAGTCCCAGAAGAGTTACTTTAAATAATTTTTTAAAAGAAATATGAAGCAAGTATACTCTCTTTGATTCTAGTCCTTTTTTCTCATCTCAGTGTTATTTGGATAATATATTTTTAAAAATTTATTTATTTATTTTAAGTTTTCAACATTCATTTCCACAAGATTTTGAGTTAAAATTTTTCCTTCTCTCCCCATCTTTCCCTTACCCCACCCCAAAATAGTAAACTGACTGAATACCCCTTCCCCCAATTTGTTCCCTCTTATATCTTCCCCCATTACCCCTTAAATTTCTAGTAGGGCAAGATGGATTTCTAGATCCCAGTTCCTATATATCTTATTTACCAGTTTCATGTAAAAAACAATTTTTTAAACATTTGTTTTTAAAACTTTGAGTTCCATATTTTTTCCCTTCTTACCTCTTCACCCACCCCCACTGGGAAGATAATAAATGCAATATAGGTTGTACATGTGTAGTTACCCAAATCATTTTCATAGTAGTTATATTGTGAAAGACCAATTATATTTCCATCCATCCTATCTCCCCCCAACACTTATTCCATCCCCTCAATTGCCCCTATCCATTTCCAAAATGTTTGCTTCTAACTACCTGTAGCAGCAAGCACCCCAAGCGTCCTCAGGGTTTGCTGCCAATACAGGTTCTTGGATCTGCTTTGTTAAAGGAAAGCAACTCAAAATGGGTTAACAAGCTTACTTTAATCAGTCAGACATATATCGTTTACCTTGTTCAGGAGAAAAGGTCAGCACCCTGAACCTTAAAGTATACAGGCATAATTATCAAGACAGAAACATCAAGTAGACAGATTTCCAAACTGTCCAACCATTACATCCATACCCAATCAACATCTGGGTTTCAACATCTGGGTTTTTCAAAGCCGGGGGGCTCTGGACAATGGCTAGCCCAGAGTTTCATCAAATCACAGAACACTTCTCAAAGTGAGCCCCAAAACAAAGCTACACATCAGGGCTTATATAGCCTTCTCCTGACTCAGAGAATGTAACAACCTTATTGACTCACTGGCCAATCAAGAAGTATCTACTGAAAAACAAGCCTCCCACCCCAGGCTCCAGGTGCACTTTAGCCTAGGGGCAGGGAAGATCTTCAAATTTACATTCCCATTACACTACCCTCTCTCCCAATCTGCTTTCCCTTCTATGAACTCCCTCTTATCCCCTACCCTTTCCTGTAGGGTAATATACCCAATTGAGTGTCCATGTTATTCCCTTTGTAAGCCAAATTTAATGAGAATAAGGTTGTCCCATTCCCTTTGACCTTTCCTGTTCTTCCCCTCCATTGTAACAGTTTTCTCTTGCCTTTTTTATATGAGATAATTTACCCTAATCTATCTCCCCTTTTTTCCTTCTTCCGATAAATTTCTCTCTCACATCAATTTTATTTTTTAGATATCATCCCTTCATATCCACTTCATCCTGTGCCCTCTGCCTATGTATGCATGAGCATACATATGCCCACACATAAACACATACACCCTCCTATACATAAATATATATGTATGTATGTATACATTATATATATATTCTCTTCAACTATCCTTACACTGAGAAATGTCTTAGGAGTTACAATTATCATTTTTCCATATAGGAATGTAAATAGTTCAACTTTGATAAGTTCCATATGATTTTTTTTTCCTTTTTATCTTCTCATGCTTCTCTTGCTTTTTGTCTTTGGAAGTCAAAATTTCTGTTCAGCTCTGGTTTTTTCATCAAGAATGCTTGAAAATCCTCTATTTCACTGAATGACCATATTTTCTCCTGTAGCATTGTCCTCAGTTTTGCTGGGTAGGTGATTCTTGGTTTTAATCCTAGCTCCTTTGACCTCAGTAATATCATATTCCAAGCCCTTCAGTCCCTTAATGTAGAAGCTGCTAGGTCTTGTGTTATGCTGATTGTGTTTCCACAATACTCAAATTGTTTCTTCCTGACTGCTTGCAGTATATTCTCCTTGACCTGGGAACTCTGGAATTTGGCTATGATTTTCTTAGGAGTTTTCTTTTGGGGATCTTTTTCAAGAGTTGATCAGTGGATTCTTTCAACCTCTATTTTGCCCTCTGGTTCTAGAATATCAGGGCAATTTTACTTGATAATTTCTTAAAATATGGTGTCTAAGCTCTTGTTTTGATCATGGCTTTCAGGTAGTCCAATAATTTTTTAATTATCTCTTCTGGATCTATTTTCCAGGTCAATGGTTTTTCCAATGAGATATTTAACATTGCCTCCTATTTTTGCATTTGTTTGGATCTGTTTTATAGTATCTCAATTTTTCATAAAGTCATTAGCTTCCAATCGTTCCAATCTAATTTTGAAGGAGTTATTCTTTTCAGTGAGTTTTTGAAATTCCTTTTCCATCTGGCAAAATCAGCCTTTTAAGGCATTCTTCTCTTCACTGGCTTTTTGGGCCTCGTTTGCCATTTGAATTAGTCTATTTTTAAGGTGTTATTTTCTTCATTGTGTTTTTAGGTCTCCTTTAGCAGGCTGTTGACTCATTTTCATGATTTTCCTGCATCATTTTCATTTCTCTTCCCAATCCTTCCTCCACTTCTTTCACTTCATTTTCAAAATCCTTTCTGAGTTCCTCCATGGCCTGTAATGAATTCATACTTTTCTTGGTGGCTTTTGATGCAGGAGTTCTGACTTCACTGTCTTCCTCCCCCTCCTTGACTTGATCCTTTTTGTCCCCAAAAAAGGATTCTATGGTCAGTTTGTGCTTACTCTGCTTGCTCATATTGCCAGCCAATTTCTTACTTGACTTTTAAACTCTTTGTCATAGTAGAACTCTGCTTCCAGAATGGAGAGAGCTTTGTCCCAAATTGTTAAGGTTTTCAGAAATGTTATCAGAGGTTTGAACAGTGTGCCCTCTGTACAGCCACAAAAACTCTGGCACACTGGCGTTTCTCACCCCAGGACCACCACCCATGACAGAGACCCAGATCCAAGTAGGTCAAAGCAAGGGAAATTACCCTCTGAATGGTAGCTTGGGCCCCTACATCTGCAGGCTAGGAGCTCCTGAGGCAGCCACGGGGCTGCAGCTGCACAGCCTCTGTGCATCATCCACTTCTTACCCTGGGGGCAGGGGCCAGACTGTGTTCTTCCATCCCCCCGCCCCCCCTGTTCCAACAGAGTTTCACACTGACCTTTTACTTTTTCTTTGATGTTTATTGGTTGAGAAGTCTGGAAACCACCACAGCTGCTGGTGATTCACCATCCTGAAGTCTGCCCTGGCTGCTGCTGGTTGGGACCAACCCTGGGGCCTAAACCTTGGCTCACAGGAGACTGCACTTGTCTCCCAGATCTCTGCAATAGATCTTTCCTGTAGTCCTGCCAGGAAGACTTCAGCAGGAGATTTGTTTCTCTCTGTTACTTTGTGGGTTCTGTAGCTCTAAAGTTTGTTTAGAGTCATTTTTTTTTTACATATATTGGAAGTGATTGGAGCAGGAGCTCACACTAAGTTTGTGCTTCTACTCTGCTGTCTTGGCTGCACCCTGATAATCTATTTTTTAATTAAATAAAAAGACAGTTCATCCTCTGATAAATAAATACATTGTTGTAAAAAAAGGAATTTTATATGAAGCTACTGCCAAATGACATGACTTAATTACTTACTATTAGAAGCAGAACTAAAGAATGTAGAGGTTAAAGAATGAAGATGGTTTCCATCAAAATTAAATTTAGTTCTTAGAATGAACTTTCATCTGACATATATATATGTATATATATATGTATATATATATGTGTATATATATAATTTATTAGAAAATGGAGTGTCAGGTTTTCTAGTATGGAAAGTCTGAAATTCATACCTGTATCTCACTTTAACAGAATATGTAGGATGCTCCATGTTTCAGTCAACATTTTCTGTTTTTGAAATTATGTCATTATAGATAAAGTGGAGATAAACCACATATTTATAGCTGCATTCAAGATGTTGATATGTTTCCAAGGACAGCTGCATTCTTGCTCATGAAAATCCTATAACTCATTTCAGTTAAAAACAAAACCCCAATAACCTACATTAAATGAAACATTCATGCTCAGATCATTTAAACAAATAGCCACAAAATTGGCATTATCATTTGATGGAAGAGTAATGAAAAATGACAGGCCTATGAATCAGGAGTTTATTATTAATTCTGATGGTAATCCTGTAACCTTGGTCAGGCTATATAGGCCTCAATTTCCTCATCAGAAAAAAAGGAGCAAGGGTTGGCTAGGTTGCACAGTTAATAGAGCACTGGTTCTGAAGTCAGGAGGACCTGAATTTAAATCCTGTCTCAGACTTTTAACACTTACTAGCCATATGACCTTGAGCAAATCACTTAATCCCAATTACCCCTCCAAAAAGCAAAAAAAAAAAAAGAACAAGATAAAATGAGCTTAACAGCCTCTTCTGTCCCTTTTAAAAACTAAAATGCAGCATGTTATGATGAATAGACAGCTAGACTTGGAGTCAGGAGCTCTGATTTCAAATCTTGTCACATATTTAAGAGCTACATGCTCACAGGCAGATGGACAAGTCATTTGGTTACTCAAAATGTCAATTCCTTTATCAATAAAATAGAAATAATAGTCCCTAGATTACTTACCTCTCTCCTAAGAAGAGAGGTCTTTTCTCCAGCAAACGTTAAAGTACTAGGCAAATGTGAGTTTTTATGGTGTGATTTGGGGCAGGCCAGTTAATCTCTCAGAATCTCAGTTACATCTTATATAAAACAAACAAGAGTTTATAATCTACCTTACAAAGTTCTTTTGAATATCAAAGAGGAAATATTTATAAATCACTTCAAAGGATTAAATGAATATATAATGGATATTATCAATTCACCTTTGAGCTGCTTTGTTTTGGTACATACAAATGGGATGTCACATGTATAGTTCTAGAATGAGGACATCTGAGATGGAGTCACCCAGCTCTTACAATGCAGCCAGATTTCTGCAGTGCTCATCCAAGCCTAAACCCTTATGATCACAGTCAAATTAATAATATGGACTGAGATAACCAGATGAAAATAGGAGTCCAGTACAATCTCTTCTTTTGGACAAGCCTCAGCATCTACTATTTTGAGATGAGGTTACATATATGGAATTACTTAAGATTTCATTAACAACCAGACACTACCAAATTATATACCGAAAAATTTTACATCCAAATTTTGAAACCCAAGTTCAAATTCCAGATTACGTCTATATCTATTTCCTTGATGTTTGCAGAAATATATATGTGACAGCTCCTAAAAAAAAGTACCACTCTAATCACAAGACAGTGGAGATTGGGGCCCACAGTTCATCATCCTACACTCAATTATTGCATCCTGTAATGTTTTGGACACTATGCTAGTTATTAGAGATGCAAAGACCAAAATGAAACAGTCCTTGACATTTATGACCCTACATGCTCAGATAAAGCACAACAGCTTACATGAGGCCATTCTTGAAGTCGTATCCAAGGCCAAAATTACCTTGATTTATTTTGAATGTATGTTGCATTTACTTATGTGTTCACATTATGGTAAATTTCTTGAGGGTAGTAATTATTATTATATCTCCAGCATGTAGCACAGTTCCTGGTATTAGTAGATACTTTAGAAAGTCCTAATTAATTGATTTATGGCAAGGTAAAACTCCCTTCACCTGCTACCTTTCCCTCTGCTCTTTGAAAATTACACAATTTCAGAATTGAAAGGATTTTAGGAACCATGTGAAATGTTTCAGGTCCTACAGGAAGCCATGATTGTGGTTTTCCATACTTGTACATACTAGGACATACATACTCGTCTACATACTTGATAAGTAAGTTCCTTGAGGGTAGAGGGATTTTTCTGTTTAACTTTCACTGTTATTTGATTGTAGTGGTGGTGGTTTTGCCTTTGCAACTCCAATTCCTGGTACTGAAACACAGTATATGTTTAATGGATGCTTTTTGATTAATCTATTGACTGGCCAATAAGGACCCTTTGTTTAAAAGCTAGAGATGCTTTTAAAATAGTTCATCCTAATGTAGGAAAAAGAAATCTAATTGTTAAAAAATATTTCTACATATCAAGCCAAGATTTGGTTTTGCAACTACCATCCAATACTATTAATTCAACCTTCTAAGTCCTATTAAGACAATTTCAGTCCTCCTTCATAAAATCCTTTCAAATAAAATGTCACCTTCAAATTGTTTCTTTTTGTGTCTTTTCAAACCTAAACATCTCAAGTTCCTTCAGTAGATGCTCATGTGGCCTAATCTAAAGACCCTGCCACATCTTAGTCACCCTTCTTTGTGTGTTTCCCAGATTCCCAGTGTCCTCTCTAAAATGTACTGCCCCAGGCCAAAGACAATCCTCCATATGTTGTCTGACCTGTGCACTCTCCAGTGACACTATTCCCTTCCTAGTTCTGAAAACTATATATCTTTTCATGTAACTTGAGATTGCAGCAGTTTCTCTGGCCATTGTGGCACCCTAAGCAGCTTAGACCTATAGATCTAGAAGAGCTCTCAAAGTAGCCAATGAACTAGTATTTGACATACACAGGGAACCTTTTCCAATTCAAATACCCCTTGATATCTCAGTTTATAGAGGTCTTTCCAATTTCATCTAAAAGTGTCCATTTGGTCATTTCTTATGGAATAACAATATTACATGACTTTCATGTACCACAATTTGTCCCCAATAGGAAACCACACACTTAGCCTATTTTCAATTACAGCAATAACATCTTATGAGAAATATACTTAATCTAGAAATAAATATTTATTGGAAAGCCAGGAAGGTTTTCATTACCTTTATTTTACATTTATTGTTTCTGAATAATTGGGTATCTCCCTTAGTGGAGTATACCGAGTCAGACAAATGTGAGTCCTTTTATACTGCTTCCATTAGAATTTCCTGCTTTGTTCTCCATCGACTAGGTGCAACTTTCCAAACTGTTCATGTCATGGCTCCCTCAAACAGTTCTCAAGCATGAGTACAAGCCTCTAGCACCTCCCATCTTATCAGATTTCTGGTCAGCTAGATCACAGCTCTGATCAGAACCAGTCACCTCTGACCTACATTATGCTATCAAAGATAGGAGCACTTTTAATTACGTGGAAACAAAATTTCTCCCATCATTTCCCACAATCCCTTATAAATATTTTTGTGTTGATCTTTCTTTGATTTCTGTGGGTTGTAGGTCTAGTAGAGGAATAACTGCATCAAAGGACATGCACAGTTTAGTAACTTTTGGAGCACAATTTCAAACTGCTTTTCAAAACAGGCAGACAAATTCACTGCTCCACCAACAATGTTCTCCTGTGCTTTTTTTTCTTCTTTTACCATCATTTTCCTTTTGTCACCTCTGCTATTCTGACAGATATAATATGTAACCCCATGCCTGTTTTAATTTTTATTCTCTATTTATTAGTGACTCAGAGCATTTTTTCTTAAGGTTGTTCATAGCTTGGATTTCTTCTTTTGAAAACTGCCTATTCCTAAGAGAATAAAAATAAGAGAACAGCTCTTATTTGTATAAATTTGAATCTGTTCTTTGTAATTTTGGATATGACCCGTGATGTAATTGGTCCTCTTCAAGCGTGTAGGATGAACAACAACAACAAGGGCTCTAGATAAGGTCTCTACACAGAGAGGAGGATTTTCAGAACACGTATGTGAGTTAAATCTCGTCACATATTCTTAGATGTGGACCTAACTACTCTTATGATCTAAGTCTAAGCTTATCCCTCCCATGCATTCTGTGTGGTTTTTTTTTTTTGGAAAGAGTGAATCATGTTCTTAGGAGAAAGTTTTGTATTGCTGTTTATATCATGTTACCTTGAGTAGTAGTTACTACCCTCTGGGGACCCAACTTGTCAATTCAAAAAGAAGTTGGAAAACACTGCTATTATTATTTTTATTATTATTTCTCCTTCTTCTTCCTGCTTCTCCTCTTCTTTCTTCTCCTCCTTTTTATTTTATTATTCTTTTTTCAAAAACAGGTTTAAAAAAAGCCCATTGGTTTTTAAATGGAACTTAAACACAAAGCATTCTAATTTTCATTAAATGGCTAATAATAGCCCAACTCCCTGCCTCTCTGACTCATTGTTTAGGGATTGATGACTCAGAATGAATGTAAATTGCATTTTTTTTCCTATTTTGACCAGAAACTCTGAGGGGTATTTTCTTTGTGTTATCTTTCAAATTGAAAAATATACCCATTTGAGTTAGTGCAATCTATTTTTGGATATCCAGTTCTTTGAAATTTTCTCTGAGTTTAACCATAATTTACCAAGTTGGAATCAAACTTGGTAAATTATCATTTTATCAAAATGATAAAATGAAAATTATTGTTAACAACAAATGGCAACTTTGCTCACATAAGTGATTTATTACTGGATCTTGAATATAATATTACTGGATCTTGAAGTTTGTCTGGGGGCCCCCCTTCTCACTTTCTCTACCCCAAGGTGCACTTTTTTGTTTCAAGTCAACTTGATCAAGGATTTAAGGCCCTAACTCTTAGTCATAACTCTGCTCCCATTCTTTGAGTTTCAAGTGTTGTCAATATGTATACTCAGTTTTTGCCCATATTTAATTTAGGGGAGACTCTAGAACAAGTAGATGTCCAGTTTCAGTTGGTTCCTCAAGTGATATCTAGAACAGCAAGTCTGAAACTTCACTTTCCACAGTAAGATTGGAGCAGAAGGGTGGAATGGTAGGTGGTATGATGGAGAATGTTATCTCTAGTTGTCAGAGATACAAGCTTAAAGGTATAGCATATTTCCAATTAAGACAGGAACAAAGAAACCAGCCTTTTGGGATATTTTTATAAATCTTTTTTAGAGTCCCTGAAGACTTTATCAGAACATTTAATGACTTTTAACATCACTTCCTTTCACACTGAGTAAACAGGATTAGTTATGTCTTTTCAATTGCTACTAACACCAAAGGAGCTGGTTGGGGGAAAAAATTGAAATTAAAAAATACTTATTTTCCCCTTAAATGTGAAGGATAAAGAGTTATGTGTGAATGTAAAAGTAAATGCATTATGTAAAAGGATCAATTTGTCCTTTGCTTGCATGCTTCAAATCAACTTTCTCCTAGTTATTTTAATATACATATTTTAACAGTTTTAGATTTAAGAATCAGTCCATCTGTCCTCTCCCTCTCCCTTTCCCTGTTCCTATCTCTCTCTTTCCCTACCCTTTTCAATTATACTAAATTTTCTGTCTTTCCACTTGTGACTGGTTCACTTTGTACATGTGCTTTTCAATTATAACAATTTTTGTGGGCAGAATTTTTCAGAAAGATAATCTCTCAATAAGAAAAACTCAAAGACAAGCATTCCATGTTTATCTTTCTCTATAAATGTGTATGCTTTAAAGTTATCCCAAATTAAGTCCTCAAATATAACAACTTCTTAATTATTAATGTAAATAGAGAAAGAAGTCTATATGTATGCATGCCTGTGTGTATGTGTGCATGTATGTACATATGAATATGTGTGTATTCACACAGGGATGAAAAACATACAGGAAGTGTGAAAGAAGAAAGGAGAAGGATACATTAAATCAATTAATTTATGAAACATTACTATTTACCAGATGCTATGACAATCACCGGTAATATAAAGACAAAAATGAAATAGTGAATGACCTTAAAAAGTTTATCTTTTAACAGGAGAGACACTGCATATATGTGTGTATGTAAATTATACATATAAACATATATGTCTGTATGAATATTCATGTGTATATACTCTACAATGAACGATAAATACAAGAAAAACTCGGAAAGGGGCTGGGGGACAGGAAGCTTTACTCCAAAAGATGGTACTTGAACTGAGTCATTAAGTAAATTAAGGATTCTATGAAATGGAAAGAGGGAGAAGATGGAAAATATTTTAGTTTTTTCAATTTTAATTTTAAAATATTTAGAGGGGATGGGGGAAGACAATGCAAATTTAAGGAGACAGGAGATGGAGCCTTCTCTTTGAAGAAAAGCAAATAAGTACATATGACTGGAATGTAGAGTTTGTAGAGCCAATTAATGTGTAAAAAGATTGGAATTGCAGGAAATGGCTAAGACATGAACAATCATCAATACCTAACTGAGGAACTTATAATTATTCCAAAAGGTAATAGGGTACTTCTGCAATTCAGTGAGTTAGAGAATGTCATTATCAGATCTGTACTTTGGCAATCACGTGGAGGATGGGATAGAGAGGTAAGAATCTTGAAGAAGGGAAAATAATTAGGAGGCTGTTAAAATTGTCCAGGAAAGTCAGTGGTGATGAAAGACTGAACTAGGCTGGCAGCTTTATGAATATAGGGAGAGAATAGAAGATAGGGAATGGGCTTGTTGTTTCATTAATATTGGGGTCCCCGACTGAGAAAACTCTCTCTACTAATGTGGATACCTTCTCTGAAACCTATACTCTTAGTAAACCATCCAAAGAACTGACCAGTTAAGTGATTTGACTAGAATCACAAAACTTGTATATTACAGAAGTGAGACTGGTTGAGTGGCCGGTTCTTTTTGCACTACACTAATATCTCTTTTCCACTGTGAATAGAGAAAAGGTAATAGATAGATAGACACACAGACAGACAGACAGAAAGATAGATAGATAGATAGATAGATAGATAGATAGATAGATAAATGCACGGATGGACAGATGAATAGATATGGGTATATATATATATATATATATATATATATATAATATATATATAAAAGAGAAACAGAGAGAAGAGTAACCAGTAATCCTCATGACTTCTCCATAGATGATTTACCCATTTTCTTAGAGGCCCTACTCTTGCTATTGCAATCTCATGTTGAAGCTAATTCAACACTAGGGCTTTCTACTTCTTCATTCTCCTTTTATAACTAACTTATCTTCTATTGTATTCATGTGACCTTGATAATGTCATTTAATCCCCTTCTCACATGAAAATTCTCCTCTGCAACATGTTACAGTCTCCTTACACTTCTAAAATCTTTATTTTGTCATGTGTGATATTTGTACAGTCTGGTACTTTTTTATTGTTCAGTGATTTTTCCATCAGGTCCAATTCTTTATGACCCCATTTGGGTTATCTTGGCAAAAAAATGAAATAGTTTGTCATTTCCTTCTCCAATTCAATTTACGTAAGAGGAGTCTGAGACAGAGCTAAGCGACTTGCCCAGGATCACACAGTTAATAAGTATCTGAGGCCAGATTTGAATTCAGAAAAATGAGTCTTCCCATCTCCAGGCCCCACACTATACCTACTGTGTCACCTTGCTGCTGTACAGGGCACATATTTGGTGCTTTATAAAAGTTTATTATTTGTGTGTGTTTTTAAAAAATGTATTATAACGTAAGTGACATTGAAGTATATAATAGAGAGAACTGCCATCAAAACCATAAAGACCTTTCTTAAAGTCCCACCTCTGACATATATTGTATAGCATCTATTAATAGTTTTTTTTTTTCTTTTCTTTTTTTGGCTTTTTGGAGGAAGAAGGCAGAGCAATTGGGGTTAAGTGACTTGCCCAAGGTCACAGGGCAACAAGTGTTAAGTGCCTGAGGCCAGATTTGAGCGCAGATCCTCTTGACTCCAGGACTGGTACTCTATTTACTTCACCACCTAGCCCCCCATTATTAATAGTTTTGTTTTCATTTTTTTAATTTTATATTTTAGTTTTTCCCCAATTACATAAAAAAGCAATTGAACCTTCATTTAAAAAAATAATTTTGACATTCAAATTCTCTCCCACCCTAAGTCCCTGTTCCTCATTGAAAAGACAAGCAATTAGAAAGTTATACATGTGCAGTCATGTAAAACATATTTCCATGTTAGTCACATCGTAAAAGAAAACACAGACAAAAAATACTAAGAAAAATAAAGTAAAAAAATCAGTATGCTTTCATCTGCATTCAGATTTTATCAGTTCTTTCTCTGGAAGTAGATGGCATTTTCCATCATAGGTTCTTCAGAATTGTCTCGGATCTTTGTGTTACTGAGAATAGCTGTCATTCCATATTTTATCAGTGTACAATATTGCTGTTACTGTGCAAAATTCTTCTGGTTCCATTTACTTCACTTTGCAACAATTCGTGTAAGTGATATTTTTTCATTGATTCAAGTCCTACATGATTTGAGTTCAAACCAGAACACCAGGTCAATTTATGTGTATTTCCATTTCTCCTACTGTCTGTATGACTAAGGACAAGACTTAGTCTTGCAGTGCTCTATGCCAATAAGTTATGGGGAAGATTCCTGCTTGCACTGGGAGACAAAATTTCTTCAGAGGAGTTGCATATCCTAAAGAAGACCCATTCCGTATCCCTATCTCTTTTCTACTTATGTTAATGCCATTCAGTGACTCATGGATATAAACATCACATCAAGTCAATTTCCAACAGTATTTATTAAGCATCTGCTCTGTGCCAGACAGTGAGTTAAGTGCTGGAAAAGAGGATCAGGAGGATAATATTGGTATTAAAAAAGGGTTTTTGTAGGAGTAAGGTATAGAGGCTTATTAACAGCACTTCAGTCTCAGTTATATAAAAACTTTTTAAGAGTATGACTAGGGGCAGCTAGGTGGTACAGTGAATAGAGCACTGTCCCTGGAGTCAGGAGGACCTGAGTTCAAATGTGGCCTCAGACACTTAACACTTACTAGCCATATGACTTTGGGCAAGTCACTGAACCCCAATTGCCCTGCCTCCTCCCCAAGCAAATAAAAGTGGGGGAAAGAGTATGGACAGTCCTTACATTATGTAAAGGTCTCTAAATATTTGTTTCTGAAATGCCTCTACTATTGTTCTGAAACTTTTATATAGGAAGGTTTATTATGAGATAAGCAAATGGTTTCTTATTTTTTATTAGCTGTACTTTGAATAATTTAATAATAAAATAAAAATGTTTGTTAAATTACTGTGTGTCTATAATGATAATGGGAATTTGAAGACCTTCCCTGATTTGAAGATCTTCCTTGCCCCCTAATAGGCTGAATATAATTACATGGAGCCTGTGGTGGGAAGAGTTTGCTGAAGGGTAGAGCAGAGCCCACAGGAAATTGGGAGTCAAAGTAGCTAGACTGAGGGAGGAAAGGAGGTAGCCAGAGAGACAGGTAGGCTTGTAGGTGTTTGTTTGTGGGAGTTTGTAGGAAGGCTAAAGGCTGGTATGGCTCCCTGTTGTGCTACGGTGTATTAACTTCTTTGCTGCTATGATGGATTTGGTTTCCTGGTGTTGGGATTTGGCTTTTCTGGTATCTGAATAAATGTTTTGCTTCTGTCTTCTATATGGGGAGTCTGTTGTGTTTTGCAATTCAGAATTATGCTGGCATATTCGTAGGCTCCATTGGTGCTGTGAAAAATGTATTGGTACTACAGGGTCACATTTTAGGTTATTGAGGGGAAGGTCTCTAATATGTTGTGAAACCCTACAAGGGAGATTTATGTAAGGATATGGATAAGAATCACAGTATATAAAACAAAGATAATTTGTAATCTACACCACTGCAGAAAGTAGGGAAGGGAGTAAGCATTTTTTATAGTGTCTATTATATGACTGGCACCATGCTAAGTGCTTTTATTTTTTTACAGTATTAAAGAAGGTACCATTAGTATTCCCATTTTATATTTGAGGAAACTGAGGTCTACTGAATTTAAATGGCTTTCCCAAGGACACACAGCCAGTTTCTGGAACAGATTTGACATCAGTCCTTGTGGACTCTTCAAGACTTCTTGAATAGTCCCAGGACTCGATTCATCGCACCACTAGTTATCTCTAAGTAACCATGCGGATGAGATCATCAAATCAAAAGTTGATCCAATAATGAAATAATATTCCTGGATTTTTTTGTACTCATGTGTTTATAATTTACCTTATTCCAACCTTCCAAACAGGTTGTTTCTCATTCATCTGATGATACGTTTTAAAAATTTAACAATAATATAATTAATATATAATAATAATAAATAATATAATTAATTTAACAATAATAGTACATTAAGATGTCATTTGATGCTTTGAAAGTTTTTGTCTTTGGCTTCCACTTTCTCAGTTCTTTGTCTTCAGGGCTAAAATTACATTTCAGCTATTTATCACTTTCAACAAAGCACTCAGACAACAAATACTGAACTTCATCTTGGAACTTGTTGCAGGACATGTACTAAAGGAAGAGTACTGCTTCAAGGGATAAAGAGCTCCCTAGGAAACTCAATTTTATTAATTGGGAGGTGAATGCTTGGTTTTGTTACTTGTTTTTTTTTTGTTTTGTTTTATTTTGCCATATTCCTATTGCCTCTGTTTTATTATAAAGACAAAGCTTTATTACTTGTACAAAGAGTGTTTCAACATTGTCTACAGAATGACAAAGTTATTTTCCTTCCAGGACTTTTCAAATATAACACAAATACAAATACTGCTAAAGTGTCTTTGTATCTGAAAGATAATGGCACATTACTAATTTTAATAAGTTGTTGACTAGCAGTTTAGATAATGGCTTTCAGGGTAGCTCATATTAGTAATAATAATTGAAATTTATATAGCACCTATGTGCCAAGTATTGTGTTAAGTGCTTTATAATTATTATCTCCTTTTATCCTTCCTCACTACAACCTTGAGAGGTAGGGACTGCTATCATCCTAATTTTACAAATGAGAAAACTCAGGCAAACAGACATTAAGCGACGAGTCCAGGGTCACACAACTTGTAAGTGTCCAGTACCAGTGAAAACACAAAGAACCAACAATACACCATGAGAAAAGGCAAAGTAGACTACAGGATACTTGTATGTTTTTGTCCTTAATTCTCACTTGTTGCCTCTTCCTTCTCCTGGTTTAATTTGGCTATTTCCACATATAAGAAACTGCTCTTGCAATTTAAGGACTTTATCACCAAGTGATGGTAATGTGCCAGAATCATGTTCTCTAAGCAGTAAAGTATAAATTATAAGCATATTGATCAAGCAAAACTTAACATGCATTCTTTCTACAATAATAAATTTTCTTCAATGAAAGAGAATTTATAAAATGTCTATATGATAGAAAGCTCCCCAAACTTTGAATCAGAGGCACTGGCTTTCAACTCTGTCTCTGACATTTTCTTCCTGTGTGGCACTTGGCAAGTCATTAACCTCTCTGGATCACAGTTCTGTCATCTATAAAATAATGGGGTTGGTTTAGAATCAGAGGTGTAAACAAGACTTCGAGGACACACATGGCCTGTGACATTCTCAAAAGAGGACTAAACTAGATTAAAGGGTAATTTGGAAATACTTAACAAAATAAATAAAAAATACAATAAAACAGATAACATTACAATTTAAAACTGTCAGTATGGGGCCTTCAGGAATCCTTAGGTGTAAATTAGTGGCCCCTGTTTCTCTTTGAGTTTGATTCTACTGCCTAATGATGATGCCTAGCTTTCAGTTGTTTTTCAGTCTTGTCTGACTCTTCATGACTCTGTTAGGGATTTTCTTGGCAAAGATAATGGAGTGGTTTGCCATTTCCTTCTCCAGCTAATTTTGGTAAATAATTTGTACAGGGTCATTCAGCTAGTAAGCATATGGGGCAGGGGTGAGGAACCTGCAGGCTTGAGGCCACATGTGGGCCTCTAGGTCCTCAAGTAAAAGGGCCCCTGGTTTGGCCTTGAACTCAGGTCTTCCTGACTCCATACCCTGTATTCTATCCACTTTCTTTCCTAAAGAGACTTTCAATATACCACATATTTCATATAGCTAGGAGCAGGCAGCCCTCAGTCACTGCTTTCTTGCAGCTCCTGCCATAAACACTGAGCTACTACTATATATCTAAGTCAGGGTTGGAATAGGTACTGGATTGATGCAAGGAAAGTATGACCATGACAAGTAACAGAGGTGGATCCATGGTGTTAGGAATGGGAGAATGGTCCATGACCAGAGGCAGCTAAGTGGCACAGAGGATAGAGGGCTGGTCTTAGAGTCCAGAAAGCCTTGAGTTCAAATACCAGTCTCAGCTGCTTACTAGCTGTGTGATTCTGGGTAGGTTCTGACTTTTGTTTGCTACCTCATAGAGTTGTTGGGATCAAATAAGATATTGTTTGCAAAATGCTTAACACAGAACCTGTCACATTATAGACACTTAATAAATATTTCTTTTCCTCCTTCCTCAGATTGTATTAGCCTAGCAATTGTGAAATCCCAATGCCTGGGGAGGTGAGAATGACACTAGGCTGCTGGGAGACTACCTCAACCTCAGGTGTTTCTCCTGTTTTCTCTGTTCTAATTTAAGTGATTCTCAAACACTTAGACAGGTCTCTTTTTTTCCTCCATTTACTGGCTAAGAGGGAATTTTGGGGATAAGTGAGAAAACATTTCTTTATAGATAGTTCTATGTGGACATTTCAATTTTTAGGTATTTGCTTTATTATATTTTAATAAATCATGAAGCCACAAGTCAATTATCAGGTTCTAAGCCTTCTGATGGTGGGGGGAGGGGTGTTGTATTCTTTCTTCTTTTTGTCTTTTAAATTATACTTGCTCAATCTACTTTAAATGAACTATATTTTGAAAGGCTCTTTTCATCTCACCCTTGAGCTCTTAGCCTTTTCCATTTCTTATTCTTTTCTCTAACTTTAAAATTTCGATTACTTTTAAATTCCTTTAATTATCTAATTCTTCCTATTTTAATCTCAATTTAATAGGTAACTAACTTCTCTTTCTCCCCTACAACCTCCTGGTTTTTGAAAAAAAATTTTTCTCTTTGTCTAAAAAGTATTTCTTTATCTTATAATCTTCCTTTCCTATCTTATCTTTTTTTTTTGGAGGGGGAAAAGCAAGGCAATTGGGGTTAAGTGACTTGCCCAAGGTCACACAGCTAGTAAGCATGTCAAGTGTCTGAGGCCAGAATTAAACTCAGGTCTTCCTGACTCCGGGGCTGGTGCTCTATTCATTGCACCACCTAGCTGCCCCTAAAATTTTGTTTTTAATTCATCTTTAATCTCTTTTCATAAATCTTGTAAAGTACCAAGCTTGATTCCTCTTTTAAACAATTTCGATGCTGTTGTCTTGGGGTAGCTAAGTGGCACAATGGATAAAGGGCCCAGACTGGAATCCAGAAGACCTTAGTTCAAACACAATTTCAGATACTTACTAGCTCTGTAACCCTGAGCAAGTCACTTTGGCTCAGTTTCCTCATGGGGATAATAATTGCATCTACCTCCCTGTGTTGCTGTGACGCTCAAGTCAGTTAATAATTGTAAAGCACTTAGCAAAGTGCCTGGCATATAGTAAGTACTGTTAGTTATTGTTATTAATTATTATTACCTTGCTTACTTTCTCCCTTTCCCTGTTGTACCTCAGTCTTAGAACTTTCCATTCTTGTGGGAGGAAGTGAAGATAGAAATGCTGTCCCAGAATAGAAATGTGATTTTGTTCCTGAATATATGGTTTATTTCTATACCTCTCCATGATCTTTGTATGTCCCATTTTCCATGGAATATTCTCTCTGTGTCCTGCCCTCTCACCCTTAGGGATTCCTAGTTGAACACTAAGTTTTGATTTCCCTTCTCTATTTGAGGCAGGATGTTGACTATGGAGCAACTGGATTCTTTTGGAGCCAGTAGTCTCTCTGAGCACCAAATCCCTGCAGATTATAGTCATTGTAAGATCTCATTTACTATCTGTGGGACCCTGAGCAAGTCACTTAACCCTGTTTGCCTCAGATTCCTCATCTGTAAAATGACCTGGAGAAGGAAATGTTAAACAACTCTAGTATCTTTGCCAAGAAAAACGCAAATTGGATCACAAAGAATCAGACACACCTGAAAAACAAGATTCCCATTTCCTAGGACATAACATTTCCCTCCCTCTTGACTGTGTTCTTCAATGGGATTCCCCTCTTGAGAATGAATAAAGTTTTCTCCCCCTTCCCCCCTATTTCAGTCCCTTCTTTCACCATATCACCCATTTTCCTGTAGCCCTTTTTTCTTCTGAAGAAATATGTGTCTATAATTTCCTTTCATTGTTTACCATTGTTTGAATAAAGAGCAACAAACATTATCTACCTTCTATCTCCCTTCTCTCCTTTCTGACCCCACTTCTAACACCAACTGTTAAACCCTAAAAATAAATGACCAAAAAGTCACAGAAAAATGCCAAAGATCTCACAGAGGTAATACCCCAACTGTTAACCCTGAAAAATAAAATAAAAGGAAATGAAACCAAAGAGATAACAGTGCTTATAAGCAAAAAACCTTCCTTATTCCATTGGAGGAGGGAAACTAGGCATGCCTGCCAGGGCTTTTTCTAGGAGGAGAACCACTTTAGTGTGGCTGAGACTTAATACTTATAGTAGTTGTTACACAGTGAGATGGAGCTGAGACAGTGACAGGTAACAGCAACAATGAGACACATTTGTTTCATAGCACTGCTTCATGACAGGAACGTGATTCCTGCAGGTGCTCATCTGAGCTTGGGGACCACATGGGGCTATTGCAAAACAATTCTGGGATTTTTCTTCAGCAGAGTTTATCCAGAGGGGGAGCACAAAGGATTGTTGCTATGCCAAGCTCAGGGCACAGCTCATTTACTAGGCCTTAGCAATGGAAAACAGGTGTCTCCTAATAGTAAAAAGAGAAGAGTAAAAAGCAGCGGTGGTCTTGGCATGAGGATCCTGACAATAATATCAAAATATCTCTCTACTATTTCTAAAATCTTGAACATTAAATCAGCACTATTTTAAAGATAATAAATTTCAGCAAACATTTAATCAGTAAAATGAAATAGGACTGATGATAGTGAAGAGACTAATTATGAAAACTTTAGCTTTTCCTGACCATGATTTTATATAACAGAACCTGATTCAACATGCTCACTTTGAGGTTGTTGGGGTGGGGTGGAGTGGAGAGCAACAAACATGATAGATGACTTCAAATATTGGACAGGCTGTCAAGTGCAAGAGGGATTGGGATTGTTCAATTTGACTTCAAAGGAAGGAGTAAAACTAGGCACAGAAGACAGAACTTAGAGACAAGCAGATATGAGATAAAAGGGAAATTCCTTTCAGGTAAAAGAACCCGTAAGCAGAATGAACTGCCTTAAGACTTGGTGGGTTTCCCTCACTACGTGTCTTTGAATGAAGGCTAGAGGAACACTCCTTGGGAATATTGTAGAAGAGATTCTCTGACGTCATTTAAATAGATAAATTTCAAGGCTTTATCATCAATAACAACTAACATTCATGTAGCATTTATTATTATGTGCCAGGCACTGTGCTAAGCACTTTTTAAACATTATCTAATTTGATCCTCACAATAATCCTGGAATGTGGGTTTTGTTATTATCCCCACTTTACTCATGAAGAAACTGAGGCAAACAGAGGTTAAGTGACTTGCCAAGTATCACACAGCATACTGTCTGAGGCCAGATTTCAACTCAAGTTTTCCTAATTCCAGGTCTGGTTCTGTAGCCATTGTACCACCTGGCTGCGTCTAGGAAATCATATTAACACCTCTCATTTCAAATATTACCCACTTACCTCAAGAAAAATTCTCTCTCTCCTTCCCTCCCTCCCTCCCTCCCTCCTTTGCGC
>NW_027186349.1:7409531-7409983 GCF_028583685.1 Petaurus breviceps papuanus
ATTACATCCATACCTAGTCAGTTACCAGAGAGGGAAGCACCAACATCTGGGTTTTCAAAGTCAGGGGGTTCAACAGCTTCCCAGAGTCTCATCTGGCCAAATCACACAACTCTTCCCAAAGTGAGCAGCAAAACAAAATCTCACATCAGGGTATATATAGCCTTCTCCTGGGTCAGAGAATGTCACAACCCTCTTGACCCACTGCCCAGTCACAAAGTAACAAGGTGTGGGCATTCCTGAAAAACAAGCCTCCCTCCACAGGCTCCACGTGACCACATTCAGCCTTTTAGGGGGCAGAGTATATTTTTAAATCTGGCAAGGTTCTCAGAGTCACTTAAACCCATCAAAGGGCCAACGGGCAGGAAAGATCTTCAGATTCCCATTTCCATCTATCTATCATCTATTTATCTATCTATCTATCTATCTATCTATCTATCTATCTATCTATCTAT
>NW_027186349.1:7409993-7437992 GCF_028583685.1 Petaurus breviceps papuanus
TCTATCTATCTATCTATCTATCTATCTATCTATCTATCTATCTATCTGCCTATCTCTCTGTCTCTTTATCTATCTCTCTATATAGTGTGTGTGTATATATATGCATAAGAAATTATATATTTACATACACATATATATGTACACATATACCTATATACTTATCTATATATTTATATATTTACATATTTTATTTTTGTACATATTTACATATTTGCATATATATTTTAACCAACTCGTGAGATTTAGTGACAATATACTCTATCAATTTTACTCACTCATCAATAAACATTAATTAAGCACCTGCTCTGTGCCAAGAACTGTGCTCAGCACTTTGGATACAACAGGGGGGGAAATTAACCCTTAAGAAAATCCCAATCTAATGGGGGTAGTCGTAGGTACTCATGGTATCTCTGACTTCAGAGTTCAAAGGGCTCTCAGATATCATCTCAGCCAACATGAAATGTGTATTAAGCAGCAAAGTCTCTATTCAGACACAGATTCTTTCACTCTAAATCTAATGATTTCCACATAATCATGCTTTGTCTTTAACTTGTTAAACGGATCTTGGATTTAGAGTTAAAAGAGGCCATGGGGGTCTTCCAGTTCAGATCTCTCAATTCTTAGAATAAAGACACTTACCTAAGTGACTTGCCAAGTCTCACTGGTAGTAAGTGGCAGAGGAGAGATTTAGACATAGCTTCTTGGACTCTAAATGCAGGATTCTCTCCCTTGTACTGAGCTGTGTACTTTACTACCCATCTAGTTAAGAACAAGGATAACTACTCGCCTATCTATTGAAGCCAAGAATCTTAGACCTGGAATTTGGATAAATCATTTAACTAACTCGCTGGCCTTCTCTTTATCTGTATTATTAGGAGAAGTTTATAGTTGTCGACTTCTAAGGTTCATTTGAACTCTAAATATAATATACTCAGTCTATAATCTAAGTCTAAATGGTAGGATTAAATCTGCCATCAGGATGAGGAAACTCAGAAAATATCTTGTGTCAAACTTCCACATTTTAGAGATGAAAAAAAAAACTGAGGATAAATCATCAAAGTGACTTATCCAATATCATTTAGGAAGGAAGCTACGAGGGGCAGCTAGGTGGCACAGTGAATAGAGCACCGGCCCTGGAGTCAGGAGGACCTGAATTCAAATCCAGCCTCAGACACAACGCAAAAACTAGCAAGTCACTTAACCCCAATTGCTCTCCAAAAAAAAAAAAAAAAAAAAGAGCAAAAAAAGGCAGCTACAGAGGAAGAGACACTTGGTTTGTAATCATATCTCTGATAATATTATTTTTAAAGTCCCACTTTAATTTCACTTAATTTTATTGAATTTAGGGTTATCCTAGGACATCTGAGATGAATGATCCAAGTACCCATGGGCTTCATTTTTGTAATCTATGAGGTAAAAGGGTTTGCCTAGATCAGAGGTGTAGAACCTGCATCCTCGAGGCCACATGTAGCCCTCTGGGTCCTCAAGTGTGACCCTTTGACTGAATCTAAACTTCACAGAACAAATCCCCTTAATAAAAGGATTCTTTAAAACTTGAATTCAGTCAGAAGACTTCACTCAAGGACCTAGAAGGCCGCGTGTGACTTCAAGGACACACGTTCCCATGCCCTTGCCTAGATCAAGAGTTCTTAACCAGAGATTCATTATTTTTTTAATATTTTGATAAATGAATCACAATATATTTGGTTCTTCTTGTAATGCAATGCATTTTATATTTCACATTTAAAAACGTTATTCTGGGAAGGGATCCATAACACACACACACACACACACACACACAGAGATAATTCTTTCCAGCATTGTAAATGTATGATTGTAATGTGAGTTCAGTGGAAGAGCCAGTTCTATGGAATCAAATCTCTTCATTAATCCCTACCACTGCTCTCCACCAATTCATTCATTTTGCAAACTTAGCATTTGGGTGTTATTATTATCTTCCACCCTTAACATATGTTTAATATCCTTTCTAAAATGTAAATCAATTGTTTTATTTTTTTTTTCCTGTTTATCCTGAAACTTTTGGACACCTCTGATCAAAAGTTGAATTGAATCTAGTTTCAGATCACCAACAACTCCTTGTCAGTCATCATTGTTTGCTAAGGATGCTGGCAAATTTTTCCCCCAAGTGAAACTACAGATATCCTTTCCCAAAAAGCTTTTGGATAGACTGAAAGGAAAGTCCCTTTGTTTACTTGCTGACTCCTTTTACTAGTGTCCTGGAGTAGAAGGCTAGAAAGTCGCACAGCAATTACCCCTGAGGGGCCATGCCTCCCTAGTGAAATAAAGAAGAAACATGATTCAATCATAGGATATCTTTTTTGTTTTCCATCTACATTTTTTTACATACATTAAATGTAGATAATTGTAGAATCAAAGACGTACCTTAATGCTGGAGGAGAGGCAGAAGAAAAGCATTTATAAATTATTTTTTCCTATTCCTCAGCTTTAGGGGGAAAAACATTTACAAGTAATATACTGAAATTTAAGAATTTAAATGAATACAACTAAAACAGTACTTGTAATAAAATAATAAAAGGATATTGCTGTTTCATATCCCAGAGCTCATGCAATATTTTACCCAAGGTGGTTTTTCTGTGGATTGAGTTTTTGCTTATGTTGGATAAAACATTCTGGTAAGTCTAAATGAATTTTTATGAACTGTTCCTCTCTACCTATATTACATTGTTATATCCCCAGAGGATTAACATAATAAAGGCTTCCTTTTTGTAGGCTACCCTTTACAATCCTCTTTTTTTCCCTGCTTCTTTTTAAGTTGCAAATTATTTTGCTATTTGATGGGAGGAATATTGTTTGGTTTTCCCAAACTTTAAGCATAATGCTTTGGAACATTGAATTTAAACAGAATATATTGCTCCTTTGTTGTTCCTTTATTTTTAGTGATTTGATATTTTGTAATAGAAGAAAAGCCTCTATCTTCATAGGTAGTGTATGAAAATTAGACAAATCTAAAAATGTTTTGATTTCTTCCCGATTGTTTTCAAGGAAACCTTCTGATTGGTACTCATTGTGGTGGAAAGACTATTGAATTGTCAGGAAGAAAATTTAAGGTTCTAGCTTCAGGTCTTTTATTTATTATATATGTGATTTTGGCCTAGTCATTTTCCTACTCTGAGACTCATTTTCCTTATTTGGAGGAGGAAGGAGTTTAGGAGACAATCCCTTTCATATCTATTTATCTATGTGAGTATATAAATACATTTGTTAATATGATGCTCAATCTATTATCTGCCTATCATGCTCAAGAAACTGAGGTTACTTTTGTCAGGGATACCAAGAAAAATACCTCTTGCCCTCATGAAACTTAAAGAATCAGCTAGGAAGACAAAAGGACAGCAAGGTAGCACAGCAGATAGAGTGCTGGGCCTAGAGTCAGGAAGACCCCTCTTTGTGAATTTAACTCCACTTTTGACACTCACAAGCTGACCCTACACAGGTCACTTTAACGTGTATGCCTCAGTTACCTCATATAAAATGAACTGGAGAAGGAATGAGAAATCACTCCAGTATCTTTGCCAAGAAAACCCCAAGGGGCAAAGAGTCAGACATGAAAACAACTAAACAACAACAAGGAGATACAAAATTTGCTCAGTTTAATATAAGGGAGACTGTTAACATATAATAAAGAATGGTGCAAAGTGCTATGTTAATTCATGTAGGTACAAAGTATGTCTAGTTAAGGGACTATAGGAAGACTTCATGGTAGAAATGGCATTGGAACTTTGTCATAAAGAATGGGCCATGAAAAATTAGATTGGCAGTGCTGGAAGGGAAGGCATTGCAGGAAGTAGGAATATTCTATGCAAAGACACACAATGGAAATTTTGTATATATTAGTTGAAAATTAAATTATCTAGTTTGTCAAGACTATGGGGTTAGTGAAAGTCTAGTGGGATGAAAGGTCAGAAAGGTAGGAAGAGTGTTAAGTCATTGATTAATTTGATTAATGCCAGGTGAAGGATGTTTAATTTTATTCCATAGGTAATGGGAATTTAATGAAGGATTAAAACAAGAATGTGACATAATCAGAACTATACTTTAGGAAACCTAATCTAGAATATGTGCTTAGAATACATGCAAGAAAGGTATAAAAGGAATTAACAACTGACTAAATATTAAAGTAAGTGAAAGCAAGAAGTATTTTTATTGTGAAGCTAAGTAATTGAAAGGAAAAAGAAAAAAGTTCAGGAGGAAAACTATTATGTGAAAATAATGATTTAGAAATATTGGTGGAACATTCAAGTGAAGATATCAAAAAACAGGAATATGCTCATGTGGAGCCTTAGAAAAGAGACCATTGGGAGTGTTTTATATAGAGAGGTTATTTGATGCTTTAGGAGTAGAAGAGATTTCCAAAGGACAGAGTATAAAGAGAATCAAAGAGACAGCTGAGAACAAGGACAGAGGGAAACAGGAAAGAGAGCAAGGGAGATAGAAGTCATATGGGAAGAAGAAGTTTAAGAGACACTTCAATGACTGGACTTTTAGAGGTTCACTTTTGTATCAACACTCAGCTAGTCCTCTGACCTAGAGCCCTAGCTGTCTCCATTAAGAAGTCAAATGTGACTGTGGGAATAACATATGGAGGCATATACCTAAATACAAACATTCCAAATTCAATTTGCAAATACAATTAATTTGTTCTGCAAGTCTATCATCAGTGGAGCTTGCCACACCAGTAACAAGATTTACAGTATCAGATGCTTGTTTAAAGACCTCCATAAACCCATAAGTCAACTCTTTTTACTTTTGAATAGCACTACTAGAAAATTTGTGTGTTTGCTTGTTTCTTTTTTCTTACACCAAACCTGAATTATCTTTGTCATTTCTATCCACTGGTATGATTTATGTTCTGGTTTCATTCTCTCATTGCTGTTTCTTCCATATGATAGTCATTCGAGTACTTGAAGACAGTTGTTGTATACTATGTACTTCACATTAAACATCCCCACCTCCTTCAACTGATCCTTATTCATCTTCCTGATGTCACAGCACCAATATTTTGAGGAAGGAATCAAAGTCTTTCATCATGACAATTGTCTTTAGATTATCAATGTCCTCTGTAAGATATGGTGACGAGAAAGAAACATGATAGTTCAGATGTGAGCTGATGAAGGAATCATCTATCATCACTTGTTGTTGGAAGTTAGGTGTCCTGCTATAGCCCAAAGGCACATTAGCTTTTTCTCTGCTGCGACATCACCCCAAGGCATCATTTTAAACTCATGGTTCACTGAAGCCCCTAAATATTTTTAGAACAATTGGTATCTAGTCATGCTTTCTCCATCTTCTACTTAGGAAGGCGAATTCTTTTTTATCCCAAATATAGCATTTGCTCTGAAGGTACTCTTCTGAGCTAATTCTTTCTTACCTGTAGCTCCAGGAATAGCACGCATAGAAGCCACACACTCTGGTAAAAACATCTGGGAATATGGGTTAAACCAGGTTGAAAGTAACCAACAGGCTTCAGACCTGTCAGTGAGCTAGGTGGATTTAACCTCAAGCATGTGAAGACTTCCCCCAGTGGCAGGATGGGTGGATGAGAGCAATATGCTCCAAGAGCCATGTAAGTAGCTGAAGTAGGAGCTGTGGAACATTCAGAGCTTGGTCAGATATTGAAGATTCCAATGTCATCCACTGCAATCTGCACCATCACCAGTCATCTTGACTTTTGTCTTGCCACTGGACTTCAATGACTCTGGAAGAGAGTGAGGTTGATGATTTTGCACAACTTTGTCTCATAAATGCAATGCGCATGAGAGTTAAAACACCACTCACCATCCACTATTTTATACCAACATCAAGATATCATCAGTCCTCTTCAAAAATGAAGGACAAATAAGAAAAAACTCTCCTATTACCCATTTGGTCTGAAAGGTTTGGCTGCCAGAATATGACAGCTACACTTCTTCCAGGCCTTCATAAGTCTGCCTTTTCTAGCATCATGGATCACAAGCCCCTAGTAGGAGGCTAAATCTGTAATATAATGCCTTCCATAGAATAAAATAAAACCTGTGACCATCTCCCATTAATACCTACAGAGTCTAGGGGAAAATGAACTTAGTTTGAGGGAGTGGATGTGGGAAAAATTTACTCCCAGCTGTAATAGTAATGGAATTCAAAGATCCCCCTGTATTGGCTTGGTTTTTGGTTTGATTGTGTTAAAACCCAGAGTTTGTGAATCCCACTTGTGGGATGGACTTGTTGATGTGAAAAGAGTGGGCTGAACTGGGAGGAGCTGGTGACGTAAATTTGGAGAGACACAAGAAAGGAGAGTGGCAGAAGAACTTTTTGGAAGCAGCACCTTGGAGGCAGAGAGAGACTGAGAGGACTGCTGAGGGCCACTTTGAATTGCCCTGGACTTTTGAGAGCTGCCACCCAGAGCTGCCAAGGACTGAGGAGACATGGCTGTTTTGCTGGTACTTTGTCTCTTTTGATGTTGTTTTGCCAGATTTGTCCACTGGTGAAAGACAGTCCTGTTGTTGTAGAGTTCTTGGAACATTGCTGTTGGTTCAGAGCTCCAGAGACTGTTCTGCAGACAGAGAGTGAATTCTGTCCACTGGTGAAGGACAGTGCTGTTGTTGCAGAGTCTTTGGAAATTTGCTGTTGGTTCAGAAGCCCTGAAGAAGGATGTTCTTGTTGTATGTTTACAGAAATCCTGGAAGAGGGCTTTGCTAATGTTTTGAGGGGTCCTAGGACTGTTCTGCAGACAGAGAATGAATTAATGAAGAGACTGGCAATGTATCTTGTGGCCTTGCTAAGCTTTGTCTCTCCAGGAACAAAGATTGCTGAGAACTTGCCTCATGTCAAGATGAAGAAAAGACCTCCATTTGGGTATTAAATGCTGTGCTTAAGCTTGTTGTAACTCTGGGGTAGATTCAATTGTGATCCAAGGGTGGGGAACTTTTGACCTTTTTGTGCTCTGTGTTTGAACAAATGAATGTACTTTACTTATGATTGGAAACTAATCTCCATTTGAGAGCAGGGGCTTTGTGATGTACTAAATGAATGTACAGCCTAGGGGTGGAGTAGTATTTAGAAGAGGGACTTTGTGATTGATTAAATGAATGTAATGTCCAGGGGTGGAGTTATACTTGATTAAATCACACTTGGGGGTGGTACTTGGAGATTATTGAATCACACTTGGTAAATGCTGTATTTTGAACGATGTTAAATTTTGATACTATCTGTTCTTAATTTGTCACTGAATAAAATGGAGAGCACCTATGCTGGTATTTTGAACCTTGGGAAGTTGCCTCTGCTTGGCATTACACCAGCTTAGAGTTCCTGGAAGTCCTTATCTGTGCTTCATGGGGTACTCATAAAGTTCCCTCAGGCATGGTATAGTTTCTCTATAGGGATTGTTATATAGTCATGAAGCTGCCTTTTCTTTTTGTATCCAGTTTGTCGTTAGTTCCCAACCATTTCAGTTGCTCAGAGGCAAGGAATGAGCCTCAGATCCCTCCTTATCCATTGATTGAACATGACCCTATGAACTTTGGAGATTCAGAGGATTTTTCTATTTCAAGTTAGTGTCCTGTTGCTAACAGCATCCCCAAAACAGCTCACATAATGAAGGAAGGAAGGAAGGAAGGAAGGAAGGAAGGAAGGAAGGAAGGAAGGAAGGGAGGGAGGAAGGAAGGAAGAATGAAGGAGGAGAGGGAGGAAAGGATGGAGAGAGGGAGGGAGGAAAGAAGTAAGGGAGGAAGTAAGGAAATAGGGAGGAGGAAAAATAGAAAGAATAGACGAATAAAGGAATGAAGAAAAATATGTTTGTACACACTTATCTTCCTTCCCTCTTCTCTATCTCTTTCTTATCCACCACGTACAATCAGTTGCCAAATCCTCTGTTTTACCCTTGCAATATGTCCTTTATATGCCCACTTTTCTCCACTGATAATGCTAGAAAATTAGTTCAAGCACTTACCACTTTAGAGTTGGACAATTGCATTAGACATCTATAAGAATCCTCTATTTAAATTTATATCAATAAGCTTCTTGTAAAAGCCTAATACAATTATGCATATATGCATAGTTATACAAAATATGTGTATGTAGTATATAATACATACTATATATTACTATATATACATATATTATAAGTTACATCTGCTTATTATAAAAGTATTTTGCTATATTATGAATATAGAAATAAAAATAAAAGAGTCCCATACTGCAAGGCACTTATATTTTACTAGAATGGGTGGGGTGGACGATACAATACATGAAGAGATAAGTAAATAACGAAGTGATTGGTGGATTGAGAAGACATTAAAAATAGAAGACCTGAAGGAGTATCAATGAAGGCTTCAAGTGGAAGGTGGCATCTTAAGCTTCAAGGTAAATGAGGATTCTGATAGATATATACATTTCAGGGTAAATAGTGTATATAAATGCACAAAGAAAGGAGAATGTCCTTTTGTAATAAGTAGTATTCCTGATTGGCTTAAATGTGGATTAAGTAAATGACAAATAATATTAAGAAGAGGGGTTAGAGTCAGATTGAGTATATATATATATAATTTATCTATATATAAATATATAATTTATCTACATATATATATATATATAATTCATCTATTTTGCATTCTTTTTTTCTTGAAATATTGAGTTCCAAATCCTTTACCTCCCTTCCACCTCTCCCTCATCCCCTGAGAAGGTAAAGAAGATTATATCAATTACATATGTGAAATCACACAAAAAATTTACATATTTGATGTATCATCAAAAAAGATATCTAGATAGATAGACAAGAATACCCTCAATTTTCAATTCTCTGCCACCACAAAAAGCCTCTATCAATATTAGGTGACACAGTAAATAGAGCACCAGGCTTGGAGTCAGGATGACCTCAGTTCAAATCCAGCCTCAAACACTAAAAAACTGTGTGACCCTTGGCAAGTCATTTAACTCTGCCTCAGTTTCCTCATCTGTAAAATGAAATGAAGAAGGAAATGGCAAAGCACTCTAGTATCTTTTGTCAAGAAAACTGCAAATGGGGTCACAAAGTTTAGACACAACTGAACAATAACAACAATAAATGTTTTTGTGTATATCATCATCCAAATGCTTTACCATAGTAGTTCTTCAGTTCATGGATTTCCTCACATAAATAAACCTTTTTAAAGAGTAATGCTATGCCATTTACCCTTTTATCTCTTTTGAATCAGGTATGCCCTTTCTAAGCCACATTCAGTCTCAGATCTCATCACTACCCTCCATGAAGTCTCAGTGATGTCCACAAGGTAAACATAATCCCAGGAGGTCACATTTCACTCTTTGCTTTCATAGACCTAATTTACTTTGACTCTTACCCCATACTTGTTCCATTGCTGTTTAGATATCTGAGGCCACTGATTCTATTTTTTTCTGCTTTTTATGGATATTGCCTCCTATGAATTATTGGTTCTTTTTTCTGATATCATTTTACTTCTGTTATAACTACTACTTTTTATAGCATTTGGTTTGGCTTATGTATATAGACAGTCTCTTTAAAGTGTTAGGGTCGTAGATGTTGGCTAGAGTGAAATAGGATGTAAAAGCCTAGGTATTGAGTTGAGAAGCAGGAGAGGTTAGACTGAGGAATGGGAATTTAAAGACTGGCGTTTTTGAAGCGGTACATGGGAGTGGGGCTGGAGCAGAGTAGTGATGGATCCCAAAAGCTTTGATGAAGGTGGCAGGTGAATAACACACTATGCTTCTTTTTTGTTTACATTAATTTAATTTTTCAGTTAACAAAAATCTTCCTTATCTCCTTTCCTCACTTCCATAATTTAAAAAGAAAGAAAACCAAGCTTTTGTTACAAACCTGTGTCATCAGGCAAAGCAAATTCTCACATTGGCCATATCCAAAAACATATGGTTCGATCTAAATTCTAAATCCATCACCCCAATATCAGGAGGTAGGTAGCACGTTCCTTAAGTTCCCTGGAATTGCCTTTGGTCATAGTATTGAATAGAGTTTCTGATTCTTTCAAACTGTTTGTATTTATAGTATTGTTATTATATAATTTTTCTCCTTAGTCCTCTCACTTCACTATGCAGCACACCAAACATTTTTTTTCACAGATTTCTTTGAAACTGCCCCCTCAACAATTTCTTAAAGCACAATAATATTAGAATACATTCATATTTCATAACCTTCCCCAATATCCCCAAATTGACAGCTAATTCTTCCAATGATTTGCTGCAACAAAAAGAATTGATATGTGTGCGCATTTGTGCATGTATATGTGTGTGTGTATTTGTGCATAAACACATATTGCATATATGGGTTCTTTTCCTCTTTGGGGAGTGGGAGGTGAGAGGTATTTCTTGAAGGTATAGGTTGAGTAGTGATATTGCTGAGTCTAAGGGTTTAGATAATTTGATAAGGTTTGGGAGAAAGTTCTAATTTGCCTTTGAGAGTAACTGGAGCATCCTATTTATTTGCACATTGATATAAATGGTGCCTCATTCAATAGAGAAGATGTGTCATTTCCTTAACTTATCCAAATATCATTTTCTATGTCACTAATCAGATGAACAAATATATGGCACAAGAATTCTTCCAGAGTCAATACTAAGAAATGGAATTTCCCAACATTTCCTTTGAATAAAACCTTTTTCTTTGAATTAATGAAATGAGCACTTTTAGATTAGTTTTAAATCCACGATTGATGAATTAGACTGATTAAAAAATTTTCTTAGAAAATTGACAACTTGCCATTTTCTAAAAGTTAAAGGATAATCTTTGATATAAATATATCCTACTTCTATTGACTATGCTTCAAACAACAAAAAATATTGATTTTCCTTGAATTACCATAATATCCACTTCTGAACATAAGTGAAATTAGAATTAGATTCATCTGGTAAAATTCATATAGACAGTGGTAAGAATGTTATAGCCATAGCTTTTATCATTATTTACTTATCTTTGTCTGGTTCATACTTTTGTGAATTGTCTTTTGTGAAGAGGTCTCTGGGCCTCAAACATTTATGAATTGTGTGCCCCTAGATAAGTCATTTAACCTCGATCTGCCTCAGTTTCCTCAGCTTTAAAGTGGGGATATAAACAGCACTCCTCTCTAAGGTCTGTTGTGAGTATCAAGTGAGACAATAATTGGAAAATCCTTAATACAGTGTTTGGCACATAGCTGTGTGCCTTTCTCCTTCCTTTCTGTGGGACAAAACAAGCTATGAGGTCAAATCAGTATAAGCATCCATGGTGACTTAGGTGCAACACAATGACAACACAAGAAGAGGAAACCCCGGACTAAACACCATAAGTATGGCAGATATACAATACCTTCCAGCAATGATCAGGCTCTTTATTGCACACTTTAGACTAACTCTCTTAACATACTATTTGTAAAGATCAAATATAGTACAATTTACTTGATACAAAATATTGGAACTCCCTCTTATATGGTTCCCTTACTCCAGTGGAACTGCCAATATCACTGAATTAAACTTATTCCTACTACAGCAGGGACTACTACATCACCTAACTGACCCTAAGCAAATGATGAATGAATAAAAGTATTCTTTTGTACTGATAGCATTGTTGATTTCAAATTCTTAATTTTATAGTTAAAAAAATCTGAGGACTATTAACTACATGATTTCTCTGGAATCACCCAGCACCATCAATATGTAAAAATGTATTGTGCACATTTTAGAATCATAAATTGTGCTTTTAATGGCAAATGACATTCAATACTTTATACATCTTATGCTAATGTAGATCCTGACCACTCCTGACTTGCACATATTTCTTGTTCAATTCTTTTTTTAAATCTTTTCAGAAATTCTCTATAGATCTTCTTTTTAATGTGTTAAACAAGAACTTTTCTTTTCACTCTTTTTTTTTCTTCCTCACTCTATGACTAATTCACTTCTGAAAGTCCTTTTCAGAGCCACCATTTTGGATGATGCTGTTGTTTTACCATTTTTTCTACAATACACTTGTTGCTACTTTCTTTGTCCACCATGTATCTTTCTGTGACCTTTTGGGGTACTTGAAATTTTTACTTTTCAGCAATCTAAGTGTTCCATGATTCATATCACATAAAATATTTTGGGGGAATATTAATGAGAGATAGCATGGTGTACTATATAGACAGTGACCTTAGAGTCACAAGAATTAGGTGCAAGTCAAACCTATGACATGTACTGACTGTGTGATGCTGGACAAGTCAATTAATATCTTGTGTGTTCAAGGTAACTCTCTAAACCTCTTTGTTGCAGAATAGCTGGCAATGTATTTTAATAGAGACAATTTCCTCATGAGGAATTCCTAATAAGATTGAAATCACAGGTTAATACAAAGAAAAAAGAATAGATTATTTTATGACAGTGAGCAGTTGCTATCATTGAAACAATATAGTAATTCCTCAATGTAGTCCAGCCTATTCATGTCCCACTTCACAATTCTATGTCAAAAGATTTGTCTGACTATAGAGACATTTGGTATACATACACTGAATATCAATCTATAGCAGCATGTCATAAGTCTGGACAACATTTTTTAAATTAGCTTTTTTTTTTCTAATGAAGAAGCTTAAGCTTATATTTTCCATGTTTTATAGATTTCATTCTAGAAGCTTTGTAGCATTACAAAACTTGACACAATTCGTGTGATACCTTTTGTAAAGAACCAAGTGGAATAGCTGACCAATGGACATTTAAAAAAATTGTATAAGACATTCATGTCACTCTTAAGACACTCAATGAGTCTCCTTTATATAATAATCATCCTGTCATTATTTGGTATTCTCTCATTTCACACATGAATAAAATCAGGCCACTAGAGGTTAATTTGTTTGCCTTTGATTGCACCTAGAAAGATGTAGGGAAGAGGTAAATACCTAGATTTCCTGACTCCAGATCCTGGCTCTTTTTGGACATCCATCTGTCCTTACCTCAAAAAACTAAAGTCATTTCCAGTCACATATTTCAGGTTCTTACATTATTGTAATGCCTCAGGTTGGTAAAGTATTTTTTTTCTAAAAATTATTTTAAAGTCAGGCTTTACATCTTCGTATCTCTTAGACAGTTGTGGAAATGTGAAGATGTGATCTAGTCATAGCAATAAGTTGTAAAATGTCTATCCCTTTCCAGTTTTTCAATGAGTATACGTAGAGCAGTCTTATAAAGGTTTATTTTGTAGAAGAGAAAGTACTTATGAAGGTTAATATAGTCTGATGTCTTCACCATCACGTTTTTGCTGTTATTCATAAAATAACTCTGTGATATTTGCCATTCTCTTGGAATCTTCTCCTCTACAAGTTATCTTGGAAATGAACTACTGATTGTGCTATCTCCAGAACAGATTTCTTGTGTAGGTATTTGGTAAAGTCAAACCATATCTTTTGACTTCATTTCTTAAGAACTGCTTTCACTGGTTCATATACATAGTTGTGTATTGAGAATCAAACATATGGTAGGTAATTCCACTACTGTTAGCAGTAAGAAGGATTTACCACAAAACACTAGCGGATATTTTTAATTTTACATCTTATTTTTCCCATTATATTCATTCCAATTTTATTTATAAATGTGCTCAATCTAACCTAGCTCAGCTGGTTCAAATGCCAAGTTCTCTTCAAGATATTTTCTCCTCTTAACCACTTCTCAGTGTCCAGTTGAATAATACTTGTAATTTTCCATCATCCTCTTATAAATACCAAGTCTTGTATTTAAATGACTTTCTACTCTAAAATGGTGATTCCTTAAGTGGTGCAATCATTCCTTTATTTTTTGTTTGTTTTTGTTTTATTGAATGTTTTGCTTCTTTATTGAGAAACACTTTTACAGATGCTGGAAATTGGATACTTCAAATAAAACCAATTCCTGATAAAAACCAAAACAAAAAGAGAAAAACTTTTTTTAAGAAGAGAAAAGTTTAATAAAATTAAATTAAAGGATAACAGCATCCAGGCAACACACAAGAAACCTGCAAATTTTAACCACTGAAAAACATCTTAGGTTTTTAATAATTGACCTTTCAAATTGATTTTTCCCAAAATAAAAACATCCAGAATGACAGCTGCTTCTTCTGGCATCTATTGTTCACTCTGCAATACCTTGAAGAAGTCTACACTTGTTGAGTGAATGAACATCTAATAAAGGGGCTATTTAACTTCAGAGTATCCAGTTTTTCTGGTCTAAGAGGTAGCAGCAACCATGGCCACCTACTGAGCAGCTTCCTTCTTGGCATGATGGGCTTATAATACTGAAACTGCTTCCTCCACCTTTGACTGAACCGATTCTGGAGACTCCAGCATGTGCAGCAGTTCTGAATTATCTACGTATAACAGCATGCCTGTAATATTCCCTGCTAAATTATTGTGCATAGTTTGAATCAATGGGAACAAATGCTCTACCAGCATCTGCTTCTGTTTCTGGGGAAGCGCGGTGGCCAGCATGGAAGCTGCCAGGGGCTACTGGCCTTGCACATAGACTGCCTGCTGCGGTGTCTGGATAGCTGGATGGGGGCTTCGGGCATTTGCAGCATATTAGTAAGGAGGAACAGCTCTAGGTGATAAATAAGTCTAGGAGATAAATTTTTCACAGCAGTAGGCACACCCACTCGCTGAGTTGTAGTAGGGAGGCCTCGAGAAGCCTGGGCATTACTGGCGGGACTCAGGTGGCAGAGAGTTGGGCGTGGCCCAGACTGGCAAATGGTATTTGGCACTCCTTGGAAGCCTTGAGGTCTTCTACTTTGTTGCCATCACGGATTAGGTCTCATCTGGGCTGTTTGACTGGGAACGTTAATAAGAAGGCCTATTCTGAGCCTGCTGGCATGAAGTACCCCCCAGGAGTTGACTGAAACTATATAATGATTGTATTGGCAGGGAGGGCTCTCATTCCTGCAATACAATGCATATACTGATTGGTCAGATGGCTTTTCTCTCTTCTTTCCTTTGTGCAAGTGCAACGTTCAAGGGCTTGGAGCCCATGATGCCCCCATTCGTCACTGCTTTGGTAGCCTCATCTAGTGAAGAGAAGCAGATAAGGCCCTTGAGCATCACCTTGGTACTGGTAATTGGTACAAAAGGAGAAAATTCCTTCCTTAATTTTCCATCGTCAATGGTGTGTCATCCAGGTTCTTAACGTAGAGATTCACTCCCTGGTAGCGGCTAATTCTCTCCTGTTTTAGCTGTTCAAATTTCTGTTTCAAATCATCCTGGCAATCAACTTTTTTCTGTGCCCGGCCTACAAATACCATTTCCCCATTGATGTCTTTTCCATTCATTTCTTCCACTACTTTATTGGCATGCTCATGTTTCTCAAACCTCACAAAACCAAACCTTTGGATTTTCCACTATACTGTCATCACTTTTACACTCAGTTTTACCATATTTGCTGAAAAGTTCCTTCAGGTTTTCATCATCCATGTCACCTCCAAAATTTTTGATATAAACGCTGTTGGATTCCTTAACTTCGGCACCCAGTTCTGCCTCCTGTTCTTTCCTTGACTTGAATCTACTAGCAAACACTTTGCGGTCCTTGAGAAGCACACAGTCCATCTTCTCCATGGCCCTATCTGCAGCATCCTGAGTCTCAAAGTGCACAAATGCATAGCTTTTAGAACCATTCTCATCACACACCACTTTGCAGGATAATGTTTCCAAATGCTGAAAAGGTGTCATAAAGTGTCTTGTTGTCTATGGGTTTATCCAGGTTTTTAATGAAAACATTCCCAACTTCTGATTTCCTCAAGGAGGGATTCCGCTGAGACCACATGATACAGATGGGTTTGCCTTTAATTACATCAAAGTTCATGATATCCAGGGCACGTTCAGCTGAGCGTGGACGGACTGAAGCCATATGCGGGGCTGACATGCAGGTGGGTGGGCAGAGCGGGGCAAAGGTCTCCTCTCTCGGCACAGGAGCTGTCAAGTCAAGGCCCCAATCCAGCGGTAGCGGTCTCTCCATGCATCTGCGTCAGTTCTGCTGCCTTCACTTGGAGGGGTTATTTTTTAAGGGTTTTTTTTTTTTTTTTTTTTTTTTTTTGCGGAGGAGAAGGGAAGGCCGCAGAGTGCAGAGCCAGGGAGCAGGAGTGGAGAGAGAGCGAGCTATTTTTTTAAATCATCTTAAACACTGAAATGAGTGTCTAATAAAATGGGTTTTCTTTTGAATTTTTACCTACAATGCTTTTGCCAAGCAGTTACCATGCCTCTGTGCTTGGCAAAAGGAGCAAGTTTGTGGTTTTGAGGAAGATTCTGAATTTTTTTGACATGATATTGTGGGTACTAGTAACTTTCCTAAGAAAAGACAGGAGTCATCAGTGCCTTTAGTTTTGTCATCTCTTTCTCTGAAGGTAGATAGCATTCTCCTTCATAAGTCCAAGTCTTTCCATAATTTTTAAATCCCCCAACTCATCATTTACTACACCAGGGCCTACATGTGGCCTTGAGGCTGCAGGTTCCTCATCCCTGTACTACACTATAACAATATTCTGACCCAACCATGTTCTATCTGGAGAATTGTCTGTGAGAGTTTAAACCCACAATTTTCTACATTCCTTCTATTCTTGACTACATAGGTTTTATTTATACAGGAAATTTTAATCTAAAATAATCAAAATTATCCATTTTACTCTTCAACATTGATCTCACCTTATAATAGGGTTTAAGGTCTGACACTACTGAATCTAGTTCCTTCACACTTTTTTTCCCTTGTTTCCTTAATGCTGACCCTCTGTTCTTCCAAATGAAGCTTGTTATTATTTTTTCTGACTCAGTAAGATGTTTTTAATAATTCAATTGGGATAGCATTACATAAATAGGGAAAACTGACATTTTCTATTATATTAACTTTACCTACCCATGCACAATAACTATTACTTCAATTATTTAGCTCTAACTTTGTCTAAAAGGTGTTTTGCATTTGTATTTATATAGTTCCTGTGTGTATTTTGTTATTATAATCCCTTCTAATCCAAGAGTGTGGAGGATGGTACCTCTGGACTCAGGTCCTTCTTGTTATTATTTGCTCAGCTTTGTCCTGGGCCTAACTTCTGCAAATAGTAAAAAAAAAAAAAAAACTATTGATCAATATGGCTGACACATAGTGTAGTTTCCCTATTTTTTTCTCCTTTGATTTACTCTGATATTAGCTTTAACTTTGTCTGAGATCATGATTACTATCCCTGCTTTTTTAAGTAATAAATTCTACTCCTGACCATTATGTTTGTGTCTATCTCTTATTTTTATAGCATTTCTTGAAAGCATCATATTGTTGAATTCAAAATTTTAATCTGCTATCAGTTTCCATTTTATAGGTAAATTCATCCCATTAACATTCTAAACTATAATTACTTATTATATATTTTTCTCCATCCTGTTTTCCTCATTTTCCTTCTCACCCTATTCCTATCCATCCTCACTCTTCTACTTTACTTCTACCCTGCCCTCCTATTCCTTAAGCTGCACCCCCTCCAAGAACTGCTCCCTTATCCTCTCCCTCCACCATGTCCCATTACTATCTTTTTCTTTCTGAATTTAGAAGATTTTTGTACCTTTCCAATTATATATATATATATATATATATATATATAGTTCCCTCTTTATCCCATTCCCATTAATCTACATACCTTTTTATTACCCCATTCACCCCTTATCCTACTCCTTATCCCTCTACCCTCTTATTTCTTTCTGAATTTAGAAGACTTTTATACCCTTCTAGATATATATTCATTCTTCCCTCTTTAGCCCATATTTGATGAGATTAGGGTTTCAGAACTACCCACCCTCCTCCCATATCTAAATCTTTTCTATCACTTCTTCCTCTCAGAACTCATTTGTATGAAATGTTTACTCTTCACATTTTCCTACATTATTTTGGGTTTTTTTTTTTAGAATCACATAATGCTCAGTTGTATTCCACTCTTTCTTTCAAACTATCCAATTACTGACAATCTTGGATAAGCTGTTTACATTTCCACATATAAAACGTAAACAACTTGTCCTTACTGAGTCCCTTGTAAGTCATTGATATTTACCTTATTATTTCCCTGGGATCCTGTATGTCAAATTTTCTATTAAATTTTGTTCTTTCTGCAAGAAAATCCTGAAAGTCTTTCAATTCTTTGAATATTCCTTTTTTTCCATTCAGGATTCTATTTAATTTTCCTGGGTATGATACTTTTGGCTGGAACCCTGATTCTTTTGCTCTTAAGTATATAATGTTCCAAGACCTGTGGTCTTTTAGTGTAGCCAATGTTAGTTCTTGTGTAATTCTAATATGACTCTGCCATATTTGATTTGTTTCTTTCTTGTTGCTCATAGTATTTTCCACTTAACCTGGGCATTTTGGAATTTGGCTATAACATTCCTGTAGGTTTTTCCCACATAATCCCTTTCAAGTGGTGATTGGCAGATTTTTTTTTCTATTTCTACTTCCCCTTCTTGTTCTAACACTTTATGACAATTTTCTTTAAGTATTTCTTGCATTATTGTATCGAGATTTTTTTGGATGGTAGCTTTCATGTAGTCCAATTATTCTTATGTTTTCTCTTCTCAATCTGTTCCCCAGATCGGTTGTTTTTCCTATGTTTTACATTCTCCTCCATTTTTCATTCTTTATATATATATATTTTTTATTATTTCTTGGTCTCTTATAACTTCACGGGCTTCCCCTTCATCAATTCTAATTTTCAAGGAGTCATTTTTGTCTGATTTTTCTTAAGTTTCTGGATCTCCTTTCTAGTTGATTGATTTTCATTTCATAATCTTCATTATTTTTTTCCTTGATTTAAATAAAACAAACTTTCCTCAATCTCTCAAATCATTTCTGAAGTCTTTTTCTCAGTTCTATGAATTCTTTTTGGGCAAGTGGTTATTTGATGTTACTCTTTGGGGTGGGAGAGTGCTTTTTTCTTTTTCTTTTGCTTCAGTACCCACCTCTGAAGATGAACCCCAGTCTTCTTTATTACCATAATGATTGTCTATGGTTGGGTGCTTTCTCCTCTTCCTGCTCATTAAAAAAAATAGCAGTTTGTTATTATAATTCCTTCTATTCCAAGAGTGTGGGGATGGTACCTCTGGCCTCAGGTCCTTCTTGCTATTATTTTTTGACCTTTGTCCTGGGCCCAACTTCTGCAGTCCTTTAGTCCTCCAAGCCATAGCTGCCCCCACCCCAGCACCCTATTCTGGAAATGCTCTTACTCCCTGAAAACTGTCCAGTGGCTATGACCTTCAGTTCTCCTCTCTAACCTAGAACCAAAACCAAGAACTCAGCTCTCTTGCAAATGCCCACAGGCAACAGTGTCCCTGCTCCATTGCTTTTACTCTCAAAAAGGTGTGTGCTGGTTCCTTCTCACCCAGGACCTGACATTCCTTGTCAGCAGAGGCTCTCTCAATCTTCCATCACTCAGACACCTGACTCCCCACCCTGTCCTGGAAGTTAAAACTCCTGTGGTTGTGGTCAAGGTTACCTCCCAACCCAGCTGCCCCCCAGGGGTCTCCAGCAGAGCAAACCTGGAAGTGTTTACACTTCGCTCAGACTGAATCTACCGTATTAGGATCTTTCTCTGGATCTTCTCCTGTTGCCCCAGTAGGACCACTGTTCTGCCCCAACTCTTGTTTATTTTTGGTGCTGTACATTCACCATGAGGTGCTATTTTGTCTTCTTTATTGAGAAAATCTGGAGAGTTTGGAATTTATGACACACTCTTCCATCTTCCCAGAATCTTCCCTTTTTCCATAGAATTTTAAGAATTCCTTATTTAGGAAAATTGTGAATGATATAAGGTGAATGTCATTTCAATGTTACATAGCACTGGATATACCACTTCACCTTAAACATCAAACCTAGTGTCTAGATTATAATTAGCTTTCTTACCATCTGTGCTTTAGAAAAAAAAAAGAATTAGAATTCAAAATGTTTGATGAATCTTCCAAATCAGACTTCTTTCTTTTAACTAGAAGTTATTTTAAAAATGCCAAAAGCAACTTGGACTTCAGAGACATGGTTCAAGCTGAAGCTCACAATTGTATCTTATATAAAGTATTCAAACTAGCAAATGGAAGGCATAGATGCTTTCTTGTTAAACGCTGTCTTATGGCCTGGCATAAAAGAAATCTACCTGGCTTGCTTTTCAGAGGCAGCGAAATGTTTATTAACATTTAGTTTTCTAAAGCATGCACAAGCTACTTTAGCATCATTTTCATTTAAAATAAAAAATCTGAATTAAAAATTGCGCACTTAGTGCCATGGGTAAAAAATCCAACAATCCTGTATGTCACTTATTTTAGCAAGTAAATGCACAGGTCATGTGCTTAGTGTTCATTTTTACATTGATTGATATTCTGAGTCTATAATAAATACCTACAACTGAAATAGTTAACTTAATGGAATACATTTTAATCCTGGGCTGCTAAGAAAAATTATCTCAAGGGATCACACCAAAATTCAACTACTCCTTTCATTTAGGACTGTCTGCTGTGTGTAAAGAGTCAGATTCTCATCACCAATCCCCTCATAAAATGTGTTTCAATTTCTTCTGTCACATAAGGAGTTAGAAACACATGTGGACTGCCCTGAGCCTCTGACTAATCCTGCGTCGAACCTTTCTCCATGACGTGTAGTATTTCAGAACTCCAAGATTACTAAAGCCTTTGAATTAGTAACTGGTTAATTACAGTTGAAGATTTGTTGAGCCCTTAAAACTTCAGTTTAACATAGGTAATCATTTTATAATTATTATGCCATATATTTCTTTCTTGATTTTTCCATATAGGTTAATTACTTATTGATACAATAAAATGGAAAGGGACCAGACCTGTGATTGCATGGATAAATAGGAAACTATTAGATAAGAAAATTTGTTTTTGATTCTGACCAGTGCTTTCTCTGCAACTTAAATTCTTAGAGTTGTACAGAGTACTGAGAGGTTAAGTGCCTTCTCCAGGGTCACACATCCATTTTGTGGCAATGGTAGTATTTGAATACACTAGTATTAGTAATATTGAATGCAGTTGTGGTATACTTGAATTCTTCTTAACTTTGAGGACTGATCTCTATCCATATTGTCTTTCTACATAAATAACACATGCAGTTTTTAAATATAGTTGATTTCTTTGTAATCATACAAACAATTTTTAGGCCATGTGAACCCTATTGAGCAAAGGGTACCATTTTGTGAGGGCTTCTGGGGTATCATTATACTTTAAGTTCCTATCTCAGGGGTGGGGAACCTGACCTTAAAGGCCATAAGTGGTGCTCTAGATTCTCAAGTGCAGCCCTTGGACATTCCCCTCCCACTTGAGGATCTAGAAGGCCTCATGTGGCCCTGAAGCCACAGGTTCCACACTGTTGTCCTATCTCTTCCTATGAACCTATATAATAATAAATTATATTCTTGATTTGCTTATCTACATGTAACAATTTTGTCTCGTACTCTTTGTGTTAAACCCCCCCCCCCAGGTGAACCATAGGGAAAATTATGTTAAGATATGAAAAGATAGACATGACACAGTTTTACTGATGTTCAAGACAACAACATTTTCCTAAATGTCAAGGATATGCTTATATTTGCTGCTAAAAATGAAGGTGGAGCGCACCACCCCATGTAAGAGCATCATAGACCTCAAGTTGGAAGCATCTTCAGAGGCCATCTCGTCCAACTCCCTTATTTTACAATGAGGAATCTGAAACCTGGGGAAGTTAAGAGATTTGCCCAAGGTCACATAGGCAATAAGTGTCAGAGGCTATGAACCAGGGTTCTCTGATTCTAGAGACATGTTGCCTATCATGGTACGATTTCTATTGAAATATTTCCAACTATGTTATGAAAAGTTTCATATCATTTGTTTCTGTAATACTGTCATGCACTCTCAAAATTGCTTTCATCTAGTAACACTGGCATTGTGACATTGTCCAATGACTACTAGAGGCTTTACTGTTTGATGGGCTGCAGTCATTACTGTCATTTTTCTGTCTCATGTTAAAGCATCCAGGCCAAGTGTAATGCAATAATTTTGTGCATCTTGTTGAGGAAGTTGATAGAATCTTGACATACAAACCCAGACGAGCATTAGGTGTCATCAGTTGCACATCATGGAAGGAAATAGTGAAAAAACATAGACTTTAATTGTGGCCCTTTTCATGAACATGAACAGGTTGAAAAGAGGCTTGCAGGCATAGTAATGACAAGTAGGTTTTGTTAATACGACCTTGAAATTCAATTATGGAATGTCATTATCAAACAGCTTGATTTTAATCTGTTATAGGCTTTAAGAGAAGTTGGAAACTATGTATTTGCCATTTGAACTGTAGTATACATGAGCATGGGAACAGGGCAAAGAATTAAACTATTTTGGTGGTGGTAGCGTTGTTGTTAACCACTTTGTGATGACACCATGAAATCTATGTGTCTTCTAATCAGTCATATCAGACTCAAATAGAAATGAATAGGAAGTCAGGAGGGCCTCATGTTTGATACTTTTCTTTCTCCCTAAAATACCTACCATGTTGGTATGTAGGAGGGAAGAAACCACACGGAATCCAAACTGCCAATATAAAAAATGGAGCATTTTCTCTTCTTTTCTCTACTTATATGTTATCACAAGCATGCTGAAAATGCCTACCCAATTTTTCTATTTGTGTTTACTATTTGTAGTATTTGTATTTGCTTTCCACTAAGTATGGATCTTGTTTCCTTTGACTATGTTATATTGAGGTTCTAAAACGTGGTGGTGATGGTGGTAGGGGTTTAAAATGTACTCTCTCTCTCTCTCTCTCTGTCTCTTTCTCTCTTTCACACACACACAAACACACACATTCTAAAGACTAAATCCTCTGGTCTACATTTAGATTTCACTCTTCAAGCATAATCATTTCATTGTGAATAGTGCTTTCTGAAGGCTATGAAGTCCTTTTTGCCAAACTATCCAGTTCATGAATCCAGATGGCTAAGAAATAAATTATTTTAAAGTTTAAAAATTGGGGTTCTTAAATAATATGGTATTCATCCTGTATGCATTTTTACTGTTTGGTTGTGATTAAGATAGTACAAACTCATGTAATATTAATGAAGGCATACAAATAATAATTTTCCTATCTAAAAATAACTTTTTGTAGGCAATTTATCCTACAAGAGAACTTGAAATAGAAATGGTACACATTCTAACCAGAAACAAAGATATTAAAAGGCATTCATTTAATTCATCTGAAAATAAATGGACAGATGTGTGTTTTATGTCTAAATAAATACTTGAATTTCCATGTGGAATGAAAAGGTAGGTGATGCCTCAAAAATGCTACTCTCATAAAATCATCTAAATGTAGCACATATTCTGTTTATATCCCAAGTTCCAACAGGAAAAAATAGGACTTCATTTAAAAATTGCTTGTTTTTATGTGGTTCCAATAAAAAGCAAGTCAAATTATATGTGCCAAAGAATATGAACCAAATACAGTAATAATGTGATTGGTAAGACAAAGGCCCCATGACCTCTTGTGAGTTTGTTTTCTTTCAAGATATTTTCACTTTTCAAGAAGTTATACTGTTGAGGAATCAACAGCAAACCCTCCAGCTGCCAAATCTGAAGGTCTTCACTTGTTTAATGATAACAGGAGCTTAACAAGTATTAATTGATTGATTGAATTTGCCTAGTTTCTTATAATATTGTAATTGTCAGTTGGAGTTACTTTTCATTTTAACCTCACTGTCCTTTGAAAAATGATTATAACTAATGCTGCTTCATTATGGGCTTGAATAATCCTTGAAATACTTGACTTCCCCACACAACCAATCATATTAGCTAGAGGTAATCATTTCTTTTTTTTTTTTTTTGGTCTTTATTAATTTGTTTGTTTACGTTTAGTTTACAAGCTTCAGTTCCACAATTCGTTGAGTTTCAAATTTTCTCTCCCTCCCTCCCCTCTCCCCCCATGACAGCATTCAATCAAATATAGGATTTGCAAATACTTTCACATTAGACATTAGTCAGGTTATAAAGAAGGATTGTATCAGATGGAATGAACAATGGGAAAGAGGAAACAAAACCAAACAAGAAAAAGAAAAAGATCATGTAGTTTTCTTCAATCTGGATTCAAACTCAGTTCTTTCTAGTTCTTTCTCTGGATGTAGACATCTGTCTCCATCATGAGTCTTTTGGGGTTGACTTATAATCCTGCATTGCTGAGAAGAGTCCATTCTATCAAAGTCGGTCATCACACATACGTTATGTCTATAAGTGTGTACAAATTTCTCCTGGTTCTACTCTTCTCACTCAGCATCAGTTTGTATAAGCCTCTCCAGATAAATATGAAGTCCATCTGCTCCTCGTTTCTTATAGCACAATAGTATTCCATTACATTCATATACTATAACTTTTTCAGCCATTCCCCAATTGATGGGCAGCCCCTTCATTTCCAATTCTTTGCCACCACAAAAAGAGCTGCTATAAATATTTTTGTACATATGGGTCTTCCTCCCACTTCTATGATCTCTTTGGGATACAACCCTAGAAGTGGTATTGCTGGGTCAAAGGGTATGAAATTATTTATAGTCCTTTGGGCATAATTTCAGATTGCTCTCCAGAATGGTTGGATCAGTTGAAAACTCCACCAGAAATGCATTAGTGTTCCAATTTTTCCATATCCTCTCCAGCATTTGTCATTTTCCTGTTTTGTCATCTTAGCCAATCTGACTGGTGAGATGTGGTACTAGACATAATCATTTCTGATGAATTTGGGGGGTGGAGTTGAGAATGTTTATAATTTTAAAAAAAATATTTGAACAATGATTTTTAGAACACTTATCAACCTTGGAATAATGAAAAGGAAAATGACTTGCCTCCAAGAAATGCTACTATAGAAAGTTATTAAATGTTCTTTATTACTTCAGGTCACTGGTCACTAGAAAGAGAATCTGGGCTTCAAAAAAGCTTTTCTTTAGAACTTTGACCTACAAAAAAAGAAAGATGTGATATGGTTAAAATACTCTTTTTGCCCCTAGAACATATTCCTCTGTGCTCCATCAATAGCATGAAATGCTGCAAAAGAGATACAGATGAAGTCAAGCAGAAATGGAGCATAGGATTTCATTTGAGCTGGCCCAAATAAAATATTTGCTTAAAGATCAAAGGTAGAACAACACATGCATGATTGATATTGATGGAAGGTTCGTTCCTGAGGGCCCTGAAGGGTATAGTGAGCAGTACTCTGTACAGATGACCATGGAAATTTTAGGAAAGTTCATTTTTTAAAAATTGTATACTTTTCAGTCTGAAAAATTTATCTAGCAATCATGAAGTTATTTTACTTTTTTGCATGCGTGAATTATAATTTCTCATGGGAAAGTAATGGTTATGTGACTATCCATTTTGTGTTAAATGAGTTTGTATTATAAAAAGAATGGATATGCTTCACTTTTAAAACTACTGAAAACTATTAGTGTTGAGGGTAGAAATATCAAATGCAAAAGATGGAGTGAGAAGGGCTGTCCCTCACATCCCTGTGTATAAAATTTTCTGTTTCAGTGAGAAAGAGCTCACTGCTCCTCTCTGTGTATTCCTAGGAGCTAAATAAAACAATGTTTTATCTGCCAAACTGATTGAATATTGACAGGTTTTGCCTGGAGGGCATGTCATTGCGTTTGAACCTTGCAGATGGCACATGGATTTCCCTGATATGGACCTGCCAAATAGCAGTATTGCAACAGTTTTGCTGTTCATACATTTTTGTTGTTCTTGCTATTGTCTTTCCCTCTTTGCTCTATTCTCATCGGTATTGTTTTCAACAGGATATGCTGCAAAATCCACAGATATTTTTTACTTCAGTTTAAATATTCATATTTCAATAATTTCTTTCAAGTGTCTTGCCCTGGCGTGGGGGTGGACATTTTATGATAACATCACAACAATCTGTTATGAGTAATATGGCTATCAGTACGTTATAAAATTATTGATGAGTGCAATTTTTACATTATAAACATTTACATATTATTCTTACCTCCTGTGAGGTCTGATAGGCAGTATATTATTTAAATTGATTTAATAAACATTTATTAAGCACCTACTGTATTCTGGCCAATGTTGATCCATGAGATTTCATAACAAAAACGAACAGTTTGAATTCAAAGAGCTTACTTTCATAAGTAGATAAGAAAGATCCACATTTATATGTTTGTAATTATGTAGCTATTATATATAATATACATATATCATGTGTGTGTATATGCACATATACATACATAATTACATATATCATGTATATGCATATTCCAATATGTATATTTATATATCCATGTTTTTATTGGATATAAAAGCAGTCACATTTGCTTCTTTCCCATTTATTCACATCAATATGGATGCTTTCTCCACCGGTGTATATTATTTTTTAATTCCTCTATATTTTAAAAATTTCATCTAGAGCTTATTGTTAACAGTATTTTACCTATCTGTCCAAGAGTTTATATTATTCTATATTATCTTAGCTGACATAAAACACACACACATGTGTGTGTATGTATATATTATCTAACATAAATTTAGTTTTGTGGGGCTGGGTTCACTCTATATATACATACATATATATATTTCTATGACTACTTATCTTTGTTAGATTTTAATTTTTTACATATATGTGCATTTTATGTGTGTATATGTGCATAAAATCATTCTATACATACTTCAATTTATCAGTTCTTTCTCTGGTTGCAGATAGTGACTTCCTTCATAGGTCCTTTGTATTTAATTTGGGTATATATAATAGTAAAAAATTACTTAGTTGCTCAAAGTTGTTCTTAAAACAATATTGCTATTATTGTATACAATATTTTTTTTGGCTTTGCTCATTTCACTCTTCATTATTTCATGCAAGTCTATCCATGCTTTTCTAAGATAATCAAGCCCATCCTTTCTTATAGCACAGTATTATTCCACAATGATCATATACCACAACTTATTCAGTCATTCCCCAATTAATTCTTCAAAATCACTTTCATATCTGTATGTATTCCACCTGCCTTTCCATTCATGGAGTCCTTCATTGTTACTGAGAAAAATTTAAAAAAGGACAAGGCGGGGGAGAGGTAGAAGGAGAGGAAGAGAGAGAGAATGAATATATCAGTGTTTAAGAAAATCAATATTATCAATCATCCCAGAGAATATTCCTTACCCATGGTACCCAACTTTTGGAAAGAAGGAAAGAAGTTAGATTTTCTCATCACTTCTCAAGGAACAAACTTCTTGGTCACTATAGTTACAGTGTTAAGTTTCAATAATTCATTCTATTAATTTATATTGTTAGTCATATATATTGTTTTCTTGTTATTCTTTATTTCAGTTTGTCTTCTCATTTTTTCCAATTTCTTCACATATATCATTATTTTAAGTAAAGAAATATTCTCTCTTTCTTATAAAGCACCACTCCTTCTCCAATACAATTTGTTTAATTATTTCCTGACTTATTCTTGATGAAAGGCAGTGTGCTTTAGCAGAAAGGACTACGTGTCTAGAACTAGAAAAAGCTTAGGTTTTAAATGTTCCCTGACATTTATTGGTATGTGACAATGGGAAAGTCTTTGAGCCTCAGTTTACCCATATTCCTGATTACAAAGTACTATTGTGAGGATCAAACAAGATAAAGCCTATGTGGTGCCTTATAAACCTTAAAGGTCAATATAAATGATAATTACTTTATTATTACAGTGGGACAGGAATCCTATACAAACCTAATTTTAAACATGAATAAACCTTCAGGCACTCAGAGTGCTATAAATTTTCCCCTTGAAAGATCAATATATGAAAGGCTTGCACAAGGACATATTGGTTACACTGTTATATTTGTTGCCTCCAAACAAACATAGCCTATGATCCTAACCTGTCAATCCTTTTACATTGGTCTCCCAACATTTCAAATCAGTGTCAACAAATCTATGTGAAAAGATAAATGATGTTAGACATCTCTCCTCCCCCTTCAAACCTCCCCTATTCCCCTCCCACAACATCATCTCTCTCT